>NC_077248.1:22115755-22781755 GCF_947179165.1 Solanum dulcamara
GATGCAATCAAAGTGAAAGGTGTGTTTATGGTCAGTGCATCAAGTGATCAACTGTTAATTTGATACCTTAAGATGGAAACATGTCTAAGATAGGGTGATGAAATTAGAAAATCGATACAATTAAGGAGCAAAGATGGGGGAAGGTGGAGAATTGGCAAATCAATATAATTTTGGAGCAAAGATTGGGTTGGATTTGGGGGTGGGGGGGGGGGGAGGGGAGGAGGGGTCTAATTGTTGCATTGTTTTCTTATTCTATCTCCTTTGTGTTCCTGAAACTTCTCGCTATTAATTCATTGGTATTCACTCAAAAGTTCATACCTTACTAATGTATTTTCTTTCATTCAATTATCACTTTTTTATTAACATGAATACAAGACTTTTAGCATCAATTTAGCACACAACAAGCACTTGATTTGCACGTTAATAATTTTCTATAACTCATATCAAAGTTCAAAAGGTCTTCCAAGAATTAAATTTTTCATCGTACGAGACTTGGTTTACATTAAACTAAGGAAAATTTAGAGGTTATAAAATTATACTAAGCAAAAATCATGAGAACACGGTAAAATATAGAGGTGGACTAATAGCCTGTTTGGATTGACTTATTTTAGGTGTTTTTAAGTCAAAATATCTTTTAATTAGTTTTATCTTGTTTGTCTAAAATAAAAAAGTGCTTGTAAGTGTTGGTGTTAAGCCAAAATAACTAAAATAGGCCAAAAGGCCAATCCAATCAGGCTTTAAGAGTGTGTTTGATATGGAGGAAAATAGTTTACAATTTTCCTATGTTTGGTTGACCATAATGTTTGGAAAATATTTTCTCTAGGAATACAAGGTCCTTCAAAATGAGAAAAATGACTTTCCTAATAGAAGTAGGAAAAACAAGTTGCATAAGTGACATTTCAAATTTATTGTCTTCAACCCATCCAACCCTCACTCTTGACAAAATATCCCGAATCCTCACTGCCCATCCCTACCTGCCTCCATAATATTTTGTTAGATGACATATAAATTCTTCTGGAGGAGGAACACCGGTCCCTACATGGTGATATCATGTAGGCAAAAGAGTATGTGTTAGTACTTTGAATATACAAAGTATGTGAGATATGCATAAACAAGTAAAAGAACATAATCAATATGCCATAAGGTGCATGATCAATCATAATGAACATGGGTATAGCTTAAAAGAAATCTTTAAATATAAGAAATTCTTGGTCAATGCATATCATAAAACTACAAAGTAACACTTACTTCATATCATATAACTTGTGAGATAGAACCTTTAACCTTATAAGAGATCATGGACATATGAAATATATTAGTAGTCATAGTAAGAAATACTTGAAACATTGAGAGAAGGACTTTGAACTTAGTGAGAGCGACCGTTAACTGACATAAACTATGTGAGGTATAATATGGAGTCCTAATGTTTACCCATATATCAGAGGAAAGGGGGAGACTACTTGACAAGATAGACTCTTATATGCCTAAGTATATCCACTAAGCTACATGAAGGATCGAGCCTCAACTACGGGTGATCCTCTAAGAAATCAAACCTCTACTACTGGTGATCCTTTATCCTATGGTGGCCCATAGTTATGGGACAATGGGATGTTTCTACGGGTCTCTTGCCTTTGCTATGGGAGAGAATGCCTATCCCAAGGTCCACTCGGTGCTAGGTAAAATCTCAACAGAATAGACAAACCATAAAAACATAAAATCAATCATCACATGGGAGGGGCCATATCCACTACCGTACATAATCATAGAATAGCTCCTTAACTTTGTCTCATGTGATGTGAGTGTAGATCTTTCATCATCATATATATTTATTCATAAAACATCTTTAAGGCCATAACTCACCTTATCATTTATTTGCTTTAACATTATAGAATCATCATTCACAAAATGTATTTGCAAAAAATATCTTTAAACTCATTTGTAGACATTGTCATACATTCATTTGGAGTCAAACTTCATTTCAACTTTACTTTATCTTAAAAAAATAGGTGGGTTCATTTCATAAAGAACTTTAAATTTATTTAAAGAATACTTTTTTGCAAGTATGCATGAGAGTGATATAAATGCATCAAATCAAACATCTTAGAAACAACCCACCATATGCACTTTAAAACTACCTTTCAAACCTTTATATAAAAACCTTGATAAATCATCCATTTAATATAAATAAGAATCGACATAAGTCAAAATAGGTAAATAAAATTCAAATATTCTAGAATCTATACATTTAAAATCCTAGTATGAAAACCCATAAAACTCATCACTTGAAATTGAGAGTCAATATATATATATATATATATATATATATGAGTAAATAAACTTCAAATATACCATAATATATGTATTTGGAACCATCACATAAAAGCCCATAGGATTTCATCATTTGAAATTGAAATACTAAGTTGAGAAAATATTTGGGCTCCATGGGTGGAAGAACCCATGGATGAAAATTCACATACCTTAGAGTAGAACTTGAATAAATCTTGATGTTAGGTCTTCAATGGGAAGCTTGAATCCTCGAGTTTGAGAGAAAATTTGTTGGAGATGATTTGAGAGAGAAGAGAATGAAGTTTAGGGTTTTGGGGAGGCAAAAGACTGCAAAATGACCCCCAAAACGCATTCAAGTTCGTCTATATATGTTCAGGAAATTGTCCAAGTTGTCCTTACTTGAAATTGGAAAATTTTGCTAAATTTTGAACTAACTGGGAGTAAGTATGCGACGCGGAGGTGTCCCCCTTTTGTTTATTTTTTCCCCAAAATTAAAATTTGAGCCAAGATTGACCAAGTCTACATCGCGGACTTGGCGTATACCCTTCTGGTTAAGAGGACATAACTTTTTACTCCAAACTCCAAATAATACAATCTTGGTGGAGTTGGAAATAATACTAAAAGACCTTTAATTTGATAGTTCATGGTCTACCTAATTTATTATATACTAAGAGATATGGTCGTTTGAATTTGACCCTTATACGGACTCATACGAAAACATAGCCGATAGAAATTCTTTGGACTTGGCTTGGTGTTAGAGATCCCTTATGACCCTAAACCACATTGAATACACTCTAAATACTTAGTAATTGATCCTAATTCATAGATACAATTAGAAGTCGATGAGTTTAAGCCTATATGTCTATGAAGAATGGTTCAGATCTTGGCATAAAAATTTTCGAGATGTTACAACCACCAAGTCCAAGTCAGTGTGGATCCGGCACCTTGAAGCTTGTCAAATGAATCACCTATACGAGGTATAAGGTAATAGTTCTTCACCGTCACCTTTTTCATCTGCCTATAATTAATGCACATTCGCATAGTACTATCCTTCTTCTTTATAAACAAGACTAGGCACCCCAAAGGGATACACTAGGCTGAATGAATCCCTTACCGAAGAGATCCTAAAATTGAAAGCTTATTGAGATCTGCGGGGGCCATATGGTATGGTGGGATAGAAATAGGATGGGTACCTGGATCTAAGTCAATGTAAAAGTGAATATCATGATCTGGGGGAAGGCCAGGTAGGTCTGAGGGAAACACATCCACATACTCTCAAACTATAGGCACTGAATCAACCATAGGGCCCTCCCTTCTAACATCCCTAACATAAGCCAAATAAGCTAAGCACCCGCCATCCACTAACCTCTGAGCCCGAATAAAACATATAACCCCAATCAATGTGTGAAAAAAGAGCCCTGGCATACCACCGATGGAATATTAGGCATGGCTAAGGTAATGGTCTTGGCATAATAATCTAAGACCGCTCGATGAGAGGATAACTGGTCCATGCCAAGAATCATGTTGAAATCATACATATCAAGTAAGATAAGTTTAGCTTGAGTTTCTCACCCCTGAACATGCACCAAATAGGATCTAATATCCTGGTCCACTACTAAAGAATCACCTACTGGGGTCAAAACATGTAACAACACTGTTAAGGGCTCTGGAATCATACTTAATCGAGGAGCGAAATATAAAGATACATACAAAAAGTAGAGCCTAGATCAAATAAAGCTGAGTTGGGCTGTTGGTATAAAAAGATCATACTTGTAACCACATTGTCCGATGCCTCAGCCTCTACTCTAGCTAAAGATGCATAGAAGTGGCCCTGGATGCCTCTACCTCACACATCAACTCGACCACCTGACCTGCCTCTTCGGGGACCTCCTTATGTATCCTGGTGACCACCTCGATGGTCCTGACCCTGGCCTCTGCCTCTAATTGGAGGTGCTATTGCTGGTGCAGGTCTAACTACCTATGGAGCTAATAATGACATACGAAAAGGGAATTCTTCTGACTAATGATCTAGCTCCCCATAGTGATAACATCCTTGTGGAGGTATGCTCACAATTGAAAGCCATCTATCCCAACCTGAAGAACCTGATTAAATACCACCTCATCCCAGACTCAGATCGATACTAGAACCACCATAATGGTTCTGGTCACCTTATGAAACATGTAGTGAAGCTTGGAATGGTCGAATGGATTTACCCTGTAGGAATATCTGATGGGGTCTATCATATAAGTCTTTGAACCTAAAATGGGATCCGTTGTGGCTATAATTTTATCCGCTCTCTTGCTATTGCCTCTTTGGGCCTTGCAACAGAGCTGCTCAAGTGTGTGGGCATGTTCCACCACATCTAGATTGGGTGGCCCACTGAAACCAGGGACTGATTCTCAATCCACAGCTATAGTCTCAATCCTCTAACAAAACACTGAACTCTTTCCTCCTCAGTAGGTAAGATCATAGTGGCATGTCAGGATAACTCATGAAATCTAGCCTCATACTCTAACAAAGTCATGGATACCTGCTCCTACAATAAGAAATGATCAAGGAGCTAATATTTGATGGTTTTGGGGATGACTAGCCAAGAAAGCCTTTGAAAACTCAATCCAAGACACTGGTAGAGATCTAAATTTGGTCTCTAGGTATGAAAACCACCACTGTGTGGCAGGTTCATATAGCTGATAGACAGTGAAGTTGGCTCCTCACGACTCCTCTGATCACAAAGTAGAAAGTTGTTGCGGCAAGTAAGAAGAAACTCATGGGCATCCTCCCTAACAACCCCAAAAACCCTCGATGGTGATAATCTAAGAAACACCCCGAGCATCTTCTTACCGTGTAATGGTATGACACTCTCTAATTTATCCAGCTAGGCGATGGCAGGTGATGATGGTGGTTGAACTCTTACCCGCTCTCCTCTCCTTCTACCCCTTCACCCCTCTTCTCGTTACTTCATCCTTCTCTATTCCTCAACTTCAAGTAATCGATCAGACTTCTCACCCGAGAAGTACTTTCTCTTCCTAGTACAAAATGACTCTGCGGTGCTGGAGATGCATACCCTCTATCACTGCTAATATCTAGGAGGACATTGCTTGAAGGTTAGAACTACAACTTGTGCGGGCAGTGGCTGGGCCGGTACAGAGCCTATCGGCAAGTGATAACCTAGAGCTACCTATGTCTCCACCTCCAGCTCTGGAGTCTGCTCCTTCTCATGAGTTAGGGATACAGCCCTGGCCTGACCTTGGGGTAAGCCTCTACCCCAAGTTGGAGTTCTTTCTGCGAGCTCAGATGGATCACCCTTGGCCGCTCTACAGTAAAGGAGTGGAACAGTGAGCTTTCATGAAACTAATAAGACACACAATGCATGAAAGTGATAGAAAAGAGAAAGAATTCCTAAAGACATTGTATATCCTCCCAAAGATAAGTTATGGATATCTCCGCACCAATCCATATGAGTCTAATAGACATTAGCTTTATACATGTGAGACCAGTGAACTTGGGCTCTGATTCTAACTTTTCATAACCCGAATACTTTAGACTTGATGACGCCCATCATAACCCACTATTAGGCTAGCCAACTCGTATCCCGGAACTACAAGTAATGGGATGGAAGGGTAGAAAACTAACATTCAACTAAACAACAATACAAATAGTAGGAATCACAAATGATGAAGCGAAAGCAAGCAAAAATATATACAAATAAAAGATCTCTCCCAGAATTTAGAAGTAACATGTACAGAGCTACTAACAAAAGAAGTACAAGTCCCAAAAGTGGACCATAAAAACAAGACTGTTTCAAAAGGCAACAGATGAGTCAATAAATATATATATATATAAGGAGATGGATAACTCCATATCACGATCCGACCTAGGGCCTAGTCATAACATGGCGATCGAAACCCCGAAGGGCTCCAACCAAGCCTCTTGTTCATTTTATAAGCATACATAAGGTAAAGTAAAAGAGAAAACATCATAAGAGAGTCTAAACCATGAATAGTAAACAAAGAATGTCACATGACAATATGGACTCGAAACATTTGTCTAATTTGATGCCTCTACTCATGAACATGGGCGGGGGCTAAGACATATCCCTAGCTTACCCTCAATATGAAACATATCAAAAGTCTTTAAAAACAATAACCAACTCAATGGGTGAATATGATCTTCAACCTCAACCCCTCTATTATGAGACAATGTAGGCAAAAATTATGCATTCGTATGTTTGAATGTACTAAGTATGAGGGCATGACATGCAATGTAAATTATGAGATATAATGGTCAAGTAAAACACATGATAGGATGAGATAAGTAAAGTCAAAAGAAAATCATAATGACCCAAGCATTTGTAAAGTATAATTGAGATCATGAAAATACATATGAGATCGTACATATGTGGGATAACCTACAATAAGACCATGCGAGATATAACATGGAATCCCTTTGTATCCCCATACAACGAAGAAAAAGGGGAATCTACTTGCCAAGATAGACTCTACCCCGCTAGGTGGGTCATACATACGCTATATATGGATCCAATAGCTAGACCATGAAGGCAACCTATGGTGGAACATAGTTTAAGAGACATGAGATTGATACTAGGGATTTTAGTAGGGCCTCAACCTCAAGTCTACTTCGTTCTAAGTCAAATCCCACGGAATACATACATAGCAAAGAAATCATAATGACATGTATCATAGTTATGATCATAGGTTTGAAATCATAGAGTAGCTCATTTTCATAACATACTTGTAATGTGATACTTGTCCTTTCATCATTACAATCATATTTGCATAATTAATATAGTTTAGGTCCTAGGTCACCACATAAGGCCCTAAGTCACCTTCATTCATAACTTGTATGAAATTCGTATCTTGAATGTACTTGTGATTCTTGATCATAATTCATACTTGAATTTAGAGTGAAACTCAAATGCATAATCAATTTGAATAAGATTCATGATAATACCTTTGAAATCAGTAAATAAAACTCTCATAGAATATAACATGAAAATTCATGATCATAACTTATAATTGACATTAGGGTAAGACATGAATGCATGATAAATTGACTTGAAAATCATGAAATTGACTTGAAAACATCCATGATCATATACTTTCTATCATCCCATACATAATTCATAAAGAGAATATCATTTAGAAGTATAATTGAAAATACCCATAATTCATTATGAACCCTAGAGATCAATATAAGAGAATTCAAGGAAAACCTATTCAATTCAATGCAATAACCATTAATTTATATTAAAATATACTCATAATCATAAATTGAATCATAATTCATGCAATTGGAATAGAGATCATAAAATCCATAAAATACCATACTTTAATTTGATAGAAAACTTGAAAGATTGATTGGGCTTCATGGATGAAAGAATCCATGAATCAATACCCACATACCTTAAGTGAGAAAACCAAATAATTTGGAAGAACTTGAGAGTTTTGATGGAGAGATTGAGTGAATTTTTTTGAAGTCTTCAATGGACTCCTTGAGAGTCTTGTAGAGAGAAAAATATTTGAGTAGGTGAATTGTAGAAGAATTAATAGAATTTGAGGTTTAGGGTAGTTTATAGAGTAGAATTAGGCCCTAAAAATGTCTAAGTTCATTAACTAACAATTAGAGAAAAGTCTAAAGTGACCTTAATTAAAAACTAAATTCGAACAAAAATATCACCTAAGTTCGCAACACGGAGGTGTTACCATATAGGCCAATTTGGAGCGAATGAGATTTTGGCCTGATTTTGACTCGAGGAAAAACTCTACTGAGTGAGAGCAATTCCTCGATGCGGAGATGCCGCACACCTCTTTGTTTTGCTTAGTTTCTTGAAAAAATCTATCTTTCGATATACGGGTCCTAAAAATCCACTGACACTATTTTTCCGCAGGTTTCTACCCCTGATCGATAATCCAGACTCGGACTTACCAAAAAAAATAAGAATAATGCATTATGTGAGCGGCCTATTTCTAAAGTATTATTAAGACACTTATGAGCATTTTGAGGAATGTTACAATATCCCCCCTCTCTTGGGAACATTCGTCCACAAATGAGATTTAACTAGCATAGGAAGGACATGGAAAAAGGACTAGCAACCCAACATGAACATGAGGACACTTTAAAATGCATAGAATATATAAACTTCATACTTAACATAAAACATGACCCTTTTTGAAAAATTATTTTCATGAATCATGCATGCATATGAATGACATATGGAACTGAAACATAGGAGTTTAATCGATTTGATCATGAATAACTTAGTACCTTTAGGCTTGAGTGGAAGGAAAGAGATACATATAACACTTCATCATGTCTATTTCTGCTTCCCACATAACACTCTCTACCTATTGATTCCTCCAAAACACTTTGACGGACACAACATCTTTATTTCTTTACCTCTTTACTTGCTGGTCTAAAATCTCAATCGGGATCTCCTCATAAGTCAAATTCTCTTCAATACTCACATTCTTCATTGGCACAATAGAATTTGGATCACCCACAAACTTCCTCAATATTGACACATAGAATACCGGATAAACCAAAGCCAACTCAAGTGGAAAGTCAAACTCATATGCCACTTTGCCAATAGGGTCCTTCGTATCTAGGACTCAACTTTCCTTTCTTACCAAGTCGCATTACCCCTTTTATAGGTGAAATCTTCAAATACACCATATCACCCACATCAAATTCAAGCTCTATCCTCTTAGTGTCCGAATAGGAATTTTGACAACTTTAAGCCATCTTCAATCTTTCTCTTATGAGCCTTACTTTATCCATTGCATAAACTACCAAATATGGACAAATCAATTCCATCTCACCCACTTCAAACCACCCCACCAGATACCTACATCATCTTCCATACAAGGCTTCAAAAGGAACCATTTGGATGCTAGAGTGATAACCATTATTATGTGCAAAATCAATCAATGACAAATGTTCATCCCAACTTACTTTAAGATCAATCTCACATGCCCTTAACATATCCTCCAAAGTTTGAATCGTTCTTTCGTCTTGTCCATCTGTTTGAGGATGGAAAGCTGTACTTTTCTTGACTCTAGTACCAAGACCTTTTTGAAATGACTTCTAAAAATATGAAGTGAATTGGTTACCTCTATCCAATATAATCGACAAAGGAACACCATAAAGTTTCACAAGTTTACGAATGTACAACTTAGCATAGTCTTCAGCACCATAAGAAGTAGTGATCGATAGAAAATGTGTCGATTTAGTCATTCGGTCCACAACAACCCAAATAGAATCATGTTGTCTTCTAGTATGAGACAAACCCGTGACAAAGTCCATATTCACATCTTCCCACTTCCAAGTAGGAATCTTAATGTCTTGAACTAAACCTCCCGATTTTTGATGCTCAACCTTAACTTGTTGGTAATTAGGACACTTAGCCACAACTCCGCTATGTCCTTCTTCATGCCATTCCACCAATACACTTTAGGGCCCTCTACCTCTATAGGAAATTCTATACCAAGAGTACTACCCCTTACTACCATATTCAACAAACCTCGAGACCTACCAAAGAAATACCCAATATATCGTACATTCACCCTTATGCCATCAACACTATATTCAAGCCTAGTTCTATAAACACTTATGAGCATTTTGAGGAATGTTACAAAATGCAGAAGGAAATAATCTAGACTCCGCAAATGTGGAGGCTGTCCCGCAAACACAGAGGGAAAGAACATAGAGCTCTGCAAACTCAACCCCTAGCCTGCAATTGCGGAGGCTTACCCAACAGACCTCCATGAACGCGTCTATTGCTCCACAAATGTAGAGACCAATTCACCTGGCCTCTATAAACATGGCCTTCTTCAGGCAATCATAGAGAAATAATGGGACTTGCAATATTAGCTGCTGCAATAACTGATATTGCCAAGTCCAAATTTTTAATGAGGTGCTCGAGATTTATTCAGAATCCCATGCGCACAAAAAATATATGATAGCCCACCAAATTTAATGTTCTAGAAGCAATGAAGCAGACAAAATTTCCATTTGAGGTCATTTTGGCAATAAGTGAGTCTCACACCCAAGGGCCATTTTTAGCAAAATCCCACAACGGACTTTGAGATTAGATCGAAAGCCTTAAGAAATGCACAAAGGGTCATTCTATACTAAACTTGACATTTTAGAGTTAACCGCGCTAAAGGAATTTTTATTCGAGTGCATTTTCCAAAAATATTGACCAAAGTCAAACTAAGGCCAAATTTTAAAGGATAAAACACCAAATGGTCCAAACTCACATTGAAAGCCTTGATTCTCATACCGACCATGCTACTAGCCTAATTTAATAATTATAGAGTTGATGGAAATATCATAATTCCATTCTAAGGTTGTCTACCTAAAGTTATAACCGAAATCAACCTTTTAAGTTTCAAAATCTCCAAATCCATAAAACTAGACTAAAACCCAAATAAATGACCAAGCAACCAAACAGTCAGTTCCAGCAAGTCATAAATGACATAGGGTCACTATATGAATGCTCTAAATGGTGAAATGAATGCATTAACATAAAAATGACATGGAGGGTCTCAATGTTTGGAAAATATTTTCTCTAGGAATACAAACTCCTTAAAAATGAGAAAAATGACTTCCCTAATAGATGTAGGGAAAATAAGTTCCATAAGTGACATTCCAAATTTATTGTCTCCTCCAACCCATACAATCCTCACCCTTAACAAAATATCTCAAACTCCCATTCCCCATTCCTACCTGCCTCAATAATGTTTTGCTAGATGATATATAAATGCTCTTGGAATTATATTGTTTTGCTTACTTATCAAACATTATAAAATAAGTAAGAGACCCACTTATTTTTCAAGAAAACATATTATAGGAAACTATTTTCCGTAGAAAACATTTTCCTTCATACCAAGCACACCCAATGCTCATTTTATTTCAAAAAAATATATTTCAAAGTTCACAACCTAATTGACAGGCACATAACCAGCACTTAATACAAATAAAATCTCATAAGACCAAGTCCCTATTATACTTCATTGTAATTGTATGAACAACTTGCGAAAGATATCATAATCTTCAGGTCATTAAATATAAACTTTTATTATTACTCCCACTTAATGTGCACAACACAATCACTTGCCTTGCAAATTCATGATTTCATAAAATTGCTATCAAGATTCAAAAGGCCTGAATAGAAATAATAATTAAAGCACTTAAATTGAAATTAAGATATATACAAGTTCTAGTAATAAAATTTTAGTTTGAAGTTCTTAAATTGCTAATGCTATTCTTTTGTATAGGGGGAATAATTATTCTACACTAGTCACTGGCTGATGCAATCAAAGTGAATGGTGTGTTGATAGTCAATCTGTGTAATGACCCTCTAGGTCAGTTTTTCTATTTTTCAATATTTTTGGCGTTCAGAATTTCTCTTTAGCGGTCCCAAGTCATTTATGACTTGTGGGGACTGATATATTGGTCATTAGGTTTTCATTTGGTTTTAATGCAAATTTTCTGTTTTGAAGTTTGAGCCACTGACTTTGGTCAAAACTTCAAGTAAACATCCTCAAAATACGATTTTGATGGTTTCGTTAGTTTTGAAAAGTCAAGTTTGGTCTAGAAGGATATTTGTTTTGGGTCTCGAGGCTTTTGGACTCTGTTTGAGTAACTTTGTGGATTATGACTTATATAGAGCTTTGGTGTGGGACCAACCTTTTGTTGAAACAGCCTTCGTTGAAAGTTTTGATAATTTCAATGAGTCTAGAATGTCATTTCTAGTTTGGTAGAATATTTAGTTTGCATTAGTGGGACCCCAAAATAATTCCAAAAGTCTTGTTGAGACTTGGGATTTTAACCCCATAAGCTTATGCACTTACTGCTGGTGCTGCCACTCCTGCAGAACCATGGCTCGCACCTACAACCTCACTTCTACGGAGCTGGCGGCATCAATAGGACTAATCTTCTGCAGAGTTGACCGACCCCATTGAACCTCACACTAGCGGAAGCTTCTCCACTTTATCTCCATCACACCTGCAACATTTGGTCACAGAAGCAACGATAAACGTGATTAAGTTATTATTCTTCCTTTATTATTTCATTTTTGATTGTGAGAGTTGGAGAGATTTTCCTTGATAATTTCGTGTGGATTTCTTTACATTGAGCTGGGAGAAGCTTATGGACATTGTAAGGGTTGATATGCTTGATCCTAAACCCATAGGTTCTTATTTAAATTGTTGTATTTATCTAGAATTAGGTCTTGTGAAGCTTAGTTCTTAGTGGGCAGTTTTGAGGTGATTTAGGGCTCGAATTGTGCCCATTTTGGGGCATAAGTTCTTTGAGCTATTTGGGACTTTTTGAGAGAGTCAAATTTGTGATTCCTTGCGCGGGTCCCATAATTCTATTTTGGTTTAATTTTAGACCCAGTTTTATTTATTGGAATTTTGGTGTCATAATGATCGTGTTGATAACAAGATCACTATTTTGATAGTTTGGTGTGGTTCTCGTAAGAGAAAAGCACAAGTTTAGAGGTTTGGAGTGTGTTTTTGTAGATTTGAGGTAGGCTACAACTTATTATTCATAGACCTTACTTGTTTATTATTCAAGCATGATAGTTGCCTATGTGTGGGGCTGGTTTCTTACAGTATTTGTTGTTTTTATTATTATTGCATTGCTTTAGCCTTATTTTGGTTATTTCGAGTACCGTTGAGTTGAACATGATTATTTTGATATCTAGGTTGTTCCCATGAATTGTAAATAGGAAAGAATGGCCTCAGATTGATATTATGGAGCCTTATCCTAGGTTTGGCTAGTAGTTGTCTTAGTTTTTCGTTCTTGTCGCCCATGGGGAATGTTTTGAGTAAAATTGAATTAGATACACCATCTGAACTAGGTTGTGAACTTTGTATATCCCTATTGATATGTGTGATTGGATGGATATGGTGAGTTGATTCCCTAGACTCATTTAGGACCTTTTTTTCTTGTATTGTAGTTGAGCTGAAGTAAGATTTCAGGAGGGGCTAGTTAGTGTTATCGCTATTTGGATGTCAAATTCTTGGATATGTTAGTGTTATGTACAACTGATCTTATTTAAGATTTCTAGAGATGCTAGGTTTTTGTGTGTCTATTTAAATGTAAAATTCTGGGTTGGACCGGCCTCTCCAATATAAGATTCTAGGGGTTGCTGGGTTCTAATAAAGCTTTCTGATTTAAGATTCTAGAAATGACTAGTTATTTTGATGTAAG
Source organism: Solanum dulcamara (assembly GCF_947179165.1). NCBI lineage: Eukaryota > Viridiplantae > Streptophyta > Magnoliopsida > Solanales > Solanaceae > Solanum > Solanum dulcamara. Next base: position 22,129,284 of record NC_077248.1, read on the forward strand.
ATTTTAAGGTGTCTTAGGTTCTAATAAATGCTTTCCGTGTAAGATTTTGGGGAGGACTAGCTATTCCGATGCAAGAGTCCATAGCATGGTAAGTTTTGATAAAGTTGTTTTTATGTAAGATGCTGGAAAGAAATAGTTAGTCCAACATATGATTTTGGGGTATGCTAGGTTCTGACAAAGGAATCTTGCTGTAAGATTCTGAGATAGACTAGCTATGATGATGTAAGATTCTAGGGTATACTAGATTCCAATAAAGGCTTTTTGATGTAAGATTCTGGAAAAGAATGGTTATTCTGACGTAATATTTTAGGGGATATTGAGTTACATGGTGTTATCCTGACATCAAATTCTGGGAAAGTGTAGGTTTTCATTATTGAGTTGTGCCTTATAGTGTAGCTTTTATTTTTACCCATCGGGATTTTAGGGGTTCAACCAGGTTATTATTTATATGATTATCGTTGTTATGCCTTTGTATGTGCCTTCTGGTCTTATGAGGGTCCAATTAGGTTTAGACTAATTGCTTTTATTATTTACCCTAACAACTTTATTTTGATGCATGCCTAGCTATGCCCAAATTATTGCCTTACTGCTTTGTTATTTACTTTCTTGTTATTATGTTATTTTAATTGCAAGCTCGGTCGTCTTACGATTCCTACTAGGTACCTACTATTTTGTTACTCATACTACACTTTGCATCTTTTTTTCTGATGTAGATAGAGTTCTAGTGGTTCCTATTAATTTTCGTGCAACTATAGCTGGTTTTTCGGAGTCTGAGGGTGAGCTTATTGGCGTCCATGGTTGACTCATCTACTTTTGTGTATTTATGACTAGTATTTTATATTTTGAGATAATCTGTATTCCTTGTATATGCCTAGTTTGTACTCGATATTTTGTAGTCTCTTTGCACTAGCATCCACCAAATTTTGGGATGAGTATCTTTTGTATTTTGTCTTCATATAAGGATTTTGTATATATATATATCATCTCTTATTTCCACTATTCTTACTTAAATAAGTTTCTCAATGCTAGTCTTTTTGTTTCGCTCCCTAGGCCTGTTATTTGTTGGTTCTGAGTTAAGGGTTGATTTACCTACTAGAGAGATTTGGTAAGTGCCATAATGACCTTAGTTTTTGGGTCGTGACAATATGGTATCAAATCCCTAGGTTCACTGGTGTTGTTGGTGCAAATCTAATATCTAGTAGAGTCCTATGGATTGGTGCAGTGACGTCTATATATCTTTGGGAGGCTATAGGAAATCTCAAGGAAGATTCATTAATTTGATTTCATATCATGCGTATTTACTCCTATTGTTTTTTGGAATTCTCATTTATTTCATTTTTTGCAGATGGTTCATACGAGAGGTATCACTATTGGGATGATACTCCCGAGTTGGTATGCAAAGCCCCATCTAAGGGTAGTGCTAGAGGTCAACCTCAAGGTCATGCGCGGGATATAACACCAGGTCAATATCAAGTAGAGACATGACTTTTGATCCAGTTATTGAGCCACAATAGGAGTCTATTCCTCAATAGCCGATGGAGTAAGGGACTAGACTAACCACAATCGGGTCTTGTAGTTGCACAAAGAATTTAGACAACCATCTCTCAAATATTAGTAGTCCTAAGAGTATGCAGTAGGCCCTAGTGGATCCAAGAGGACATCCTACCATTGTATCTCTCTAAGTAGAGGTACTATCACCACCTACTGTTACTCAACTGACGATAGTTGTGGCTTCTATGTCAGTAGAGGAGTAAAAGATGTTGGAAAGGTTTTTGAAATTGGCTTAATTGAGATTTTTAGGGCTACAGATGAGGATCCCTGAGTTTTTGACTAGCTGTCATTTTTGGCCTAGTTGAGTCTAGAGGGGAAGATTATTCATCTTATCATCTAGATGGGGAAGCCATGCACTTGTGCATCTCCAGTTTGTTGGTTTGAGCCTTCATAGCCTATCTTTATGGTATGAACTTGCTTCAGGATGCTTTTTTTTGAGTTTATGTGATTCAGGATAGGCTATAGAAGGCTCAGAGAAGGAAAAAGAGCTATGCTGACCATAGGTGTCATCCTTTGAGTTTTGGTGTTAGTGATCTTGTTTTCCTCCAAGTGTCGCCTTTGAAGGGTGTGATGGGATTGGAGAGGCGGGGAAAGCTTAGCCCATGTATATTTTACCTTTTGAGCAACTAAATATGTTTCTTATGAGTTGGCATTGCCACCTACCTATTCGACTAATCATTTAGTTTTCCATGTGTTGATGCTTTTCCAATATATTTCTGATGAGTCCTATCTGCTTCGACATGATTCAGTCCAATGAGATGACCGTTTTACCTTTATGAAGGAGCTAGTTATAATTTTGTCTAAGGATGTTATATAGTTGTGTTTGATAGATATTCCTATGGTTAAGGTTTAGTGGAGACACCATCTAGTTGAGAAGGCTACTTGAGAGACCGAGCATGACCTACGAGCCCAATGTTCCCACTTATTCGAGGCTTCAGGTACTTCTTGACTCTTTACTTTCGTGGATGAAATTCTTTTTTAGTAGTGGATGTTGTAATGACCTCTAGGTTATTTTCTCTATTTTTTTGGCATTTAGAGCTTTCTTATACCTGAGACTACCCCCTAGTCACGACATGGTGCTTAGAGATGCAAGTGACCTAAACCTAATCTCATGGTATGAGACTAACATTAACATGAAATAGGACATGCACGTGAATGCGAAACTACAACTGAAATATCCTTAAGAGCCCATATACTAAGATTGAATAATATCTGAAAGAAAAACACAAGTTGAGTCTAACTGTTGCCTAGAAGCCTCTACTACATAAATGAGTTGGCTAGAACAAGCCCCTAACTAACTCCAAACTATAAGCTAAAGATAAATATACTGAAATGAAAGATATTGTCATTCTTGGAACATGAGGACTCACCAACTGGACTGCTAGTTGATTTGGAAATAGTACTAACCATGAGCTAGATGGGAAGTATTAGAACCTATATTATAGAATAATATAGGCAAAAAGTATGCGGCCAGTACTTCAAATGTAGAGAGTATGAGGAATATGCATAAGTAAACATGATAAATCTATAAAACATGGTGATGCAATGGTAAAGTAAATAACATGAAATCTTAGAACTGAACTGAAACAACTGAATACTTGATCATTCAATACTGAACATTGATTGTGGGATATACTATTAACCAACATATAACTATAAGCTAAAAGATGGAGTATGGTGTATTGTCCCACCAAAGAGTGCTCAATATACTTGCCAAGGTATAAATATTGAATCTAAACTAATGTGGATCCACTAAGCTAATGTCTAATCGAGTAAATCCTATGGTGACACATAGTTCTGGAAGTTCGGGATTACTACTAAATGTCCATGGATGCTGATCGAAAACCTTCATCTCTAATTTTTTTGGTCCTACGTATTACTCTCATGGAAAATATGCATAAAACTGATATATTAATAATCTGATAATACTATAATTCTAATAACTGATAATGTACTGAGTAGCTCCTGAATCATGATTTACAATCAAGAGTAAATTAAGACACTTTATTTGAAAGCATCATAAAACTTGAATATTGATAATATACTGAAAGATACTTTATTTAAAAGCATCTAAAATCATTAAAATCTAAAAATATGAGACATACTTCTAAAATTACATAATTCTAGATCATGAAAATACTTGTATGCTATGATTTTATGAAATTACCATTGAAAACATGGAATTATAATTAAAAGCATGCAATTAAAGATCATAATTGAAGAAGAACTGGATTTCAATGAGAATTCATAGGAATATTAGAAACCCTAGCTTTGGAGAATCATAGAACTAAAAGAATTGAGGTTTTCTTAGGATTTAATGGGTGAAGAAATACCCAATCCCATATACCTGCAATGAAATCACTAGCTTGAATCTAGGATTGAAGACTAGATGTTTGGAACTCTAGTTCTTGCATTGGAGAGAAGACTTGATAGATAAGAAATTTGATTTGGGTGAGTTATGAGAGAATGGGGTACTTAGCCTGATAAAAATTCCTAAATCCCACTTAAAATAGTCCAAAATGATGTAGTATTGGGATTAAAAGAATTAGAAAAAAATGAAAAGCCCCGATTAAAAATTGTCGGAAGACTTCTACGAGTGTGGTATCTATGGACCGTAGTCACTTCTACGAATTGTAGAAGCTTGTGCATAGAAATCAGGCAGAGTTCCCAGGTTTCTAAAATTTGGAACTACAGACTCAATCTACAGTGGTGTATGCTTTGCTTGTTTTTATATGTTTTGAAGCATGTTTGGCCTTAGTCTAGGCTTAGATTAGTGATTGCCTTAGACTTGCGCAATTTTGGTGCCGTTGGGCCTTAGAACTTCTACGACTTCATTTCGGATTCTCATTAGCAGACTTGAGTCTAATAGTCTAAACTTTAGCTAGGCAGTAACACAGCGTGTGACCTTACCTCCATAATGCTCTATTCCCCTAACGGTCCTGTATCACTTGGTTCTTGATTCTAGGAGTCTTCTCGACGATTTTGGTTGAATATGGTTCGGGCTGGAGTGATATGTCGATGGCACTCGGTTTGGGGATACTCCCCAAGGTGCTCGGATGCCACTAATCCTAATTCTGATCAACTCCTGAGCTACAGTACTCAATTCAATTTCGTGGTATAGCTTACTTATGATCAACTCCTTAGCTATAATTACCCAGTTCGACCCCGTGGTCCAGTTTACTTATGATCGAATCCTTAGCTATACTTACCCGGTTCAAGCCTGCGGTCCAGCTTACTTGTGATCGACTCCTTAGCTACACTTACCCGATTCAAGTCTGTCGTCCAACTTGCTCGTGTTCGATTCTTTAGCTATAATTACCCGGTTCAGGTCCTTAGTCCAACTTACTTGTGATCAACTCCTTATCTATACTTACTCGGTTCAAGTACGTGGTCCAACTTACTCGTTTTTGACTCCTTATCTACAGTTACCCAATTCAAGCCTGTGTCTAACTTACTAGCGATTGACTCATTAGCTACAATTACCTAGTTCAAGCCCGTGGTCCATCTTACTTGTGGCTCAATCCAGATTATTTGTCACCAGTTTCAAGTCGGTGGTTGCTTTAAAAATCTTGGTTTGGGTTCCTGATTCTCTGATAAATCTTTGGTTCAAGTCTTTATCTACTCTCAACTTTAGGTTAAAGTTTCAGGCTTTTGGGATGGTTCGGTTCAAGTCTGGGAAATTAGTGGTATTATTGGAACTCTTTCGGCTTCATTCATTTTACTTCAACTATCCTTGCACTTTTTATTCTAATGGTATTCTGTCAGGTGGTTACCTTAGACTTGTGCACGACCGTACCCATCGGGTTTATGGGAGCGCAACAGCTTTAGCTAGATTCCTTCTCTTTATTTGTTGAGTACACTCGTGTACATACCTACATTTATTTCTTCTCCTACCTTTGGTTATGCTTAATTTCTGACATTTCAGTTTAGTTTTTCTTATCTTGCTCGATCGGCCTATGATTCCTACTGGGTATCTATTGATTTGGTACTTATATTACACTTTTCATCTATTTTTGTGATGCAGGTTCGATTACTAACTATCAACATTAATTTCAAGCCAGCCGCAGTCATGACCGGAGATGAGGGTGAGCACACAACTTTTTGAATTTACACATCTCCCTCTGTATATGTACATTTTGTCTGTATTTTGTGCTTCGAGAAAGTCTTGTTTCTATGGTCAACTTTTGGGACTTGTACTCTTTTTATAGTATCTCTATACACGTGACTTCCATGTTTTGGTAGGAATCTTTTTATTTTTATATATTTTGTTAGCTTCCGTCGTTCAGTTATGTTCTTGTTGTTTCATGTTTATTTTAGTGGTATGGTTGGTATTCTACCTTGACATCTCATTACTTACACTTTTGGGATATGGGTCGGATTGCCTACTGATGGGTTGTATAGTAGGCGCCATCATGACCTGAGAAATTAGGTCGTGATAATGGTCGATCCTGCTAAGGTTGCAATGGTTCATTATTGGGTTAGGACTACTTCGGTTACAAAGATTTGGAGCTTTATTTGGTTACACGACTATTATCGTTGGTTTGTTTAGAGTTTCTTTTCTATTTCAGCCCATTGACTAGGCTAACTCAAAAGACCGTGGCATTTTAGTAGACTGATGATTGTAAGGAAAGCTTTCAAAATCTCATGGAGTTATTGACCTCGACACCTATTCTAGCATTAACCAAGAAGGGTGTGACTTTCATTATATTTTATGATACTTTGGGTGTTGATTTGGGTTGTGTATTAATGTAGAATGGGAGAGTTATAGCATATGCTTCTCGGCAAAAAAAGTACATGAGAAGAACTACCCTACTCATGAATTGGAGTTGGCCACGGTGGTCTTTGTTTTGAAGTTGTGGATACATTATCTCTATGGTATGTATTGTGAGGTCTTTACCGACCAATGTAGCATTAAGTATATCTTTTCTCATTCGAATCTAACCATGCGGCAACATAAGTACTTGGAGCTATTGAAAGACAATTTCATAAGTGCTTGGAGCTATTGAAAGACAATGTCATCACCATTATTTATCATCCCGGCGAGGCTAATGTGAGAGCGAATGCCTTGAGTCAGAAAGCACTTAGTATGGGTAGTTTAGCCCTTTCTTAAGGCGGAGGAGAGGACTTTCTCTTTTGAGGTCCAGTCATCGTCTAGATAATTGGTCTAACTTGGTATCTCTAGACCTCATAGCATTTTGTCCTTCATAGAGGCTAAGTATACCCTAATGGATCAGTTTCATACCCATCTATATCTATTGTGTATTTGTAAAAGGCATGTTGTCACGACCCAAGCCTAGGGCCTAGACGTGACATGGCGAATGAGGAACCCGAAAGTACCTCAAACAAGCCTCTTAGCATTCTTTTAGCCTTTCATAGGTAATGATGATAAATAGACAAACGGAAATCATAATAATAAATCTTCAACTTACATTTGTCCAACAATACCTCTAACTATTAGATTTAATGTGGCTAAGACAAGTTCCTAGCTCACCCTCAATCATAATAGAAGAAATGCCATAATAAAATATCTTAACATATCATAAGCTAGAAAGACAAATGAGTATTGTTCCCGGAACATGGGAACTCACCAAAAGTAGTCTTCAATGGAATATCAACTAGCCACGTGGAGGAGAACGAGGAGGAGCACCGATCCCTACATGGTGATATCATGTAGGCAAAAGAGTATGCGTTAGTACTTTGAATGTACTAAGTATGTAAGGATGCATGAACATTGAGAAAATATTATAACATTTATGTAATATGGAACATAATGTAATACATGCATAATAAATCATATGGATATCCATTAAAACATTCATTTTGTGGGAAGATAACCATAACCGACATTTAAGACCATGCGAGCTATTACATGGAATCCAACATAACCCCCTACATTGGCCGGGGAGACTACTTGCCAGGTAGAACTCCGTCAACTTCATTCATTTCTTTAACTTTAACTTTAAGGGCTATTTATGGATCCATTAGCCTAAGCCTACAAGGGCTCCTATGTTGGCACATAGTTAATGAGACAAGGGGTTGCTACTAGGATTCCCTTACCGAATCCCACCTTAATGCCTCATTCGGTGCTAAGTTAATCCCACGGAATAGTTTAATACTTCAAAATATTCATAGCATATAACTTGAGAATTCAAATATCATATTCGGTAGAATAGCTCATTAAAACATTTCATAATTCAAATATGCAAGAATTGTCCTTATTGCATAAAGAATCCATGATTCATATCATTTCATTATTCTTTCATTTCATAAGACTCCCTTTTTTATCATTGATATTACTTTCATAAATATTTATTTGGAGTCAAAGCTTTCAAGTCAAACTTTATTAAAAACATAGTAAAACTAGGTGGGTTCAAATCACTTCAACTTGCAAATATGTATGTAAATAAATATACATAAATACATTGAAATCCATTAATTAAAAATCATGTTTTAAATAACCCACCACGAATTTCAAGAACCTTTAAATAGATAAATAGAGGAATTACTTGCAAACTATCAATTCATATATATGAAATTATGTTGCATCAAAATAGATCAATAATCATTAATTTAACCATAATTCATACTATTAAGTAAAAATAAGAATTACTATAAGAAAATATTACTTGAAATCAAGAGACTTAATTGAGAGAGTTTTTGGACTATATGGATGGAAGAACTCATGGATAAACACCAACATAACTTAGAGTAAATCTTAAAGAAAATAACTATAATTTATCATATAATCAAAATAATTTAGACATGAGAGTGGAAGGAAACTCTCATTGAAACCTTACATACCTGGAAACCGAAGCTTTAGTTGGTACCGGAAGACTTAATGAACACTCTTGAGTCCTAGTTTCTCTCCTTGCCGGAACGTTTTGTGTACTATCCGGAATATATGAATCACCGGAATAGTATTTTTTTCACTACTAAGAACTAAAACTATATTTGAGAATGTGTATAGAGAGAAGATTTGCTTGAGAAAGCTTGATGAATAAAATGAGAAAATAAGGTGGGTATTTATAGGTGGGAAAGATGACCTAACAATAAATAAAATAATTATAAATAAAAATCTAAAAATTTAGTGGAATATATTGATGTCATGGATGATGTTAGATGGAGGACAATTTATGTCATGAGTGATGTCAAATGTATCTAGATCTTTCTATGGTAGGTGAAATGAGTTATCTTTGACAGAATACTCTTTTTGGGAGCTGCGTTTGAATAAGATAAATTCCTTATTAGGATTTGGTGTCTTCATAAGAATTGTAGATATGGAAGTCTAATTTCATATCGTTCAAGAATCAACCAATTTGGATAAACCTACAGTGAGATATGATTTTTCTTCTATAAACACTCATTTCCGTAACAGCATCCTACCTTACAAAGATTAATTTATTTGACCTACTTAACCTCCGAATCTTAAAATATGGTCTTCATAAAAGTTGTAGGTAATGATCTTGTGGTTACTCAGAAATTTGAATCACTCAATTTGGATATTTCGATGAAATGTTATGACCAAAATACAGAGGCTGTATCATGTTTAGGCAAAAATTGAAACATCGTATACAACGTTTTTAGGGGATATTACACATGTACTCTTATTTTGATTATATGCTCAAATATCGATTGGTGTCAGGTCTTAGGGATGGTTCTTGGTATATTTATGTTTCTTTCTCTTTCTTTTCATTATTGTCATTTTTCCTCTTTATATGTTTCTCGTTTACTTAATAGCCCACTGCTTATGGTTCTAGGATAAGGGCTAGGCTTACCTACTGGTGGTATATTGTAGGTGCCATCAGGACTTGAGAAATTAGTCCATGATAGAAATTATATATACAAGTTGTCGTAATCAAATTTAAGGTTGGAGTCCTTAAATTGCCAATGTAATCCTTTCATATAAAGGGAAAGAATTCTTATGCATGAGCCACTCACTAATGCAACTGAAGTAAAAGGTGTACTAATAGTCGGTGCTTCCAATGACCTGTCAATCAGAGAAGTAATCTTCTAAAATCAAACAATTACTTTCGAGTAAGGCAATTTAACTTACATGACTATATTTTAAGCAATAGGAGACAAGCAAGTGAAAATAATCCCTTAGAAAAAATATACATCACGTATTGTTGTCACTTATAAATCTTTCGATTGACTCATACTTGATGCATTTCATGCATGAAAAAATGACTTCCTTTGTTTCAATCTAGTCTTGAATGGACAGCAAACCCTAAATTCAAGATCCAAATTTTTGTGGAAAATAATTCATAAATAAAAATAAAATTTTCAACCAAACATTTCTGTAGATAAACTGCTCACAATGTATTTCAAGGTTTCAATGCCAAATTGATAGACACATAACTGAAAATCTGATCTAAATCAAGTGTTAGTACCAAGTGTCCTCTATACTTTATTGTACAACATCTGATGGACATCACGAACTTTCAAGTCATTCAACATAATTTTTTTACTCCCACATAGTATGCACAATACAAGCATTTCCATTGCACATTAGTGATTTTATAAAACTAATATCAAGGCTAAAAAGGTCTTATAAGTTAACATGAAAAACAAAGTTATTAAAATAAAATTATATATACAAGTTCTAATAATCAAATATAAGGGTTGTGTACTTAAATTGCCAATATAGCCTTTTACAGAGAGGGATTATATTTTCAACCCGGTCTTGAATAGCCAGCAAACCGTAAATTCAAGATTAGAATTTATGAGGAGATATTTCAAAAGAAAAAAAAATTCAAATAATGAATCAGTAGAAGTAGGGCCTGTACCCCACTACTCTATATAGTACTGAGTTCATAGAGGTAGGGCCTGTACCCCGATGCTCCACACAAGTATCTAATTCAGATGCCAATCTAATTCCATATTCTAGAAGATGCCTAGTAAATCACCCAAAGGTCTCTTTCCTTAGAAAGTACAGGCCACAAATATATAAAGTATAACGTCCATAGATCTCTTTACATAAATAACCAATTCATCATATACACTTAGGTGCTTCCAATGTGTACTAATAGTCGGTGCTTCCAATGACCTGTCAATCAGAGAAGTCATCTTCTAAAATCAAACAATTACTTTCGAGTAAGGCAATTTAACTTACATGACTATATTTTAAGCAATAGGAGACAAGCAAGTGAAAATAATCCCTTAGAAAAAATATACATCACGTATTGTTGTCACTTATAAATCTTTCGATTGACTCATACTTGATGCATTTCATGCATGAAAAAATGACTTCCTTTGTTTCAATCTAGTCTTGAATGGACAGCAAACCCTAAATTCAAGATCCAAATTTTTGTGGAAAACAATTAATAAATAAAAATAAAATTTTCAACCAAACATTTCTGTAGATAAACTGCTCACAATGTATTTCAAGGTTTCAATGCCAAATTGATAGACACATAACTGAAAATCTGATCTAAATCAAGTGTTAGTACCAAGTGTCCTCTATACTTTATTGTACAACATCTGATGGACATCACGAACTTTCAAGTCATTCAACATAATTTTTTTACTCCCACATAGTATGCACAATACAAGCATTTCCATTGCACATTAGTGATTTTATAAAACTAATATCAAGGCTAAAAAGGTCTTATAAGTTAACATGAAAAACAACGTTATTAAAATAAAATTATATATACAAGTTCTAATAATCAAATATAAGGGTTGTGTACTTAAATTGCCAATGTAGCCTTTTGTAGAGAGGGATTATATTTTCAACCCGGTCTTGAATAGCCAGCAAACCGTAAATTCAAGATTAGAATTTATGAGGAGATATTTCAAAAGAAAAAAAAATTCAAATAATGAATCAGTAGAGGTAGGGCCTGTACCCCATTGCTCTATATAGTACTGAGTTCATAGAGGTAGGGCCTGTACCCCGATGCTCCACACAAGTATCTAATTCAGATGCCAATCTAACTCCATATTCTAGAAGATGCCTAGTAAATCACCCAAAGGTCTCTTTCCTTAGAAAGTACAGGCCACAAATATATAAAGTATAACGTCCATAGATCTCTTTACATAAATAACCAATTCATCATATACACTTAGGTGTTTCCAATGTGTACTAATAGTCGGTGCTTCCAATGACCTGTCAATCAGAGAAGTCATCTTCTAAAATCAAACAATTACTTTCGAGTAAGGCAATTTAACTTACATGACTATATTTTAAGCAATAGGAGACAAGCAAGTAAAAATAATCCCTTAGAAAAAATATACATCACGTATTGTTGTCACTTATAAATCTTTCGATTGACTCATACTTGATGCATTTCATGCATGAAAAAATGACTTTCTTTGTTTCAATCTAGTCTTGAATGGACAGCAAACCCTAAATTCAAGATCCAAAGTTTTGTGGAAAATAATTCATAAATAAAAATAAAATTTTCAACCAAACATTTCTGTAGATAAACTGCTCACAATGTATTTCAAGGTTTCAATGCCAAATTGATAGACACATAACTGAAAATCTGATCTAAATCAAGTGTTAGTACCAAGTGTCCTCTATACTTTATTGTACAACATCTGATGGACATCACGAACTTTCAAGTCATTCAACATAATTTTTTTACTCCCACATAGTATGCACAATACAAGCATTTCCATTGCACATTAGTGATTTTATAAAACTAATATCAAGGCTAAAAAGGTCTTATAAGTTAACATGAAAAACAAAGTTATTAAAATAAAATTATATATACAAGTTCTAATAATCAAATATAAGGGTTGTGTACTTAAATTGCCAATATAGCCTTTTACAGAGAGGGATTATATTTTCAACCCGGTCTTGAATAGCCAGCAAACCGTAAATCCAAGATTAGAATTTATCTGGAGATATTTCAAAAGAAAAAAAAATTCAAATAATGAATCAGTAGAAGTAGGGCCTGTACCCCATTGCTCTATATAGTACTGAGTTCATAGAGGTAGGGCCTGTACCCCGATACTCCACACAAGTATCTAATTCAGATGCCAATCTAACTCCATATTCTAGAAGATGCCTAGTAAATCACCCAAAGGTCTCTTTCCTTAGAAAGTAAAGGCCACAAATATATAAAGTATAACGTCCATAGATCTCTTTACATAAATAACCAATTCATCATATACACTTAGGTGCTTCCAATGTGTACTAATAGTCGGTGCTTCCAATGACCTGTCAATCAGAGAAGTCATCTTCTAAAATCAAACAATTACTTTCGAGTAAGGCAATTTAACTTACATGACTATATTTTAAGCAATAGGAGACAAGCAAGTGAAAATAATCCCTTAGAAAAAATATACATCACGTATTGTTGTCACTTATAAATCTTTCGATTGACTCATACTTGATGCATTTCATGCATGAAAAAATGACTTCCTTTGTTTCAATCTAGTCTTGAATGGACAGCAAACCCTAAATTCAAGATCCAAATTTTTGTGGAAAACAATTTATAAATAAAAATAAATTTTCAACCAAACATTTCTGTAGATGAACTGCTCACAATGTATTTCAAGGTTTCAATGCCAAATTGATAGACACATAACTGAAAATCTGATCTAAATCAAGTGTTAGTACCAAGTGTCCTCTATACTTTATTGTACAACATCTGATGGACATCACGAACTTTTAAGTCATTCAACATGATTTTTTTCTCCCACATAGTATGCACAATACAAGCATTTCCATTGCACATTAGTGATTTTATAAAACTAATATCAAGGATAAAAAGGTCTTATAAGTTAACATGAAAAACAAAGTTATTAAAATAAAATTATATATACAAGTTCTAATAATCAAATATAAGGGTTGTATACTTAAATTGCCAATGTAGCCTTTTGCAGAGAGGGATTATATTTTCAACCCGGTCTTGAATAGCCAGCAAACCGTAAATTCAAGATTAGAATTTATGAGGAGATATTTCAAAAGAAAAAAAAATTCTAATAATGAATCAGTAGAGGTAGGGCCTGTACCTCATTTCTCTATATAGTACTGAGTTCATAGAGGTAGGGGCTGTACCCCGATGCTCCACACAAGTATCTAATTCAGATGCAAATCTAATCCCATATTTTATAAGGTGCCTAGTAAATCACCCAAAGGTCTCTTTCCTTAGAAAGTACATGCCACAAATATATAAAGTATAACGTTCATAGATCTCTTTACATAAATAAACAATTCATCATATACACTTAGGCTTTAATTGAAACCAAAACAAGCCGGATAGAAGGTCTAGGAACACCAATGAATCTCAAAAGTCACAAACTTAGGCCAACATACATCGCAATACCAATAATATGAGACAAAAATGATAGTAGAACCACCAAATAACAACATGGGTCGCATGCTTTCTATATCTTAAATACAAAAAATAGGATCTAAGACATGATTTCTTCCCTAAGACATGTAAATAAGCTAACCAACCCCAACATTCCAACAATTTTAACATATTTTCACACAATCCAGCTCCATCTAAAGAAAGAAAAGTCGTAGCCTACCTGCAGGCCGATCGCGCATGCTCTAAATTACTTTGACAAAGTTTTTCCTTTTCGAATGTCCTTTTAACGCTTCCACACAATCAAAAATAGAATCACAATGTCATTACAATCGTTTAGACACTAAAATCGCAAGAAATGGAAATAGACTAATTTTGGGGTCAAAAAGGGAATAGTGGGACATGTGCCAGAAATTCTGGAGTTGACCCTTAATAAAGGTCCTAATCAGCTCCCCGAGCTTATATCCCAAAATAGGATAAAATTCGGGGTCAGAAGCACCTCAAAAGCAAAGCACAAGAAAAAACCAAATTTACCTTGAAAAACTAACTATGGCAGTAGCGATTTATGAGAAAATACCAATAACGAAGTCTCCACAGCTAATACCAAGCTCACCCGGATGTTCTCGCAGAAAACTCCACAATTTAGCCTCAAGAATCACTGAAAACGGACCCACAATGCTCAAGATATCAAATCTCAAAATTCACCAAAAATCTAATCCAAAAATGGCATAGGATAGTAGCTTAAGATGGAAAAATAACAAAAACGAAGATTCAATAGTTGAAACCAATCAAACCACAACGATCCTCACAAAAAAACCCTATAATTTAGACTTTGGAATTACCCGAATCGAACCTAAATTGGTCAAGAAGTCACTTTTCAAAAATTCTCCATATATCTAATCCTAAGAAAGGAAGGGCGACAACTATAACGCAAATCTTACCTCAAATAAAGCTTTCAATTAACTTTCCTATCTTATCACCATGTTCCTCTCAAAATTTCCTTCAATTTCAACCTTTGAGTCACAAAAATTGGGTTTATAGAGACCAAGAAATTAATTCACAAAGTACTTCAAACATTCACTCTAAAAATTACCTAATGCAGTAGAAAAAATCAAGCTTTTACCTCAATTGAATGCCCCAAATCAGTTTCTGAGCTCACCAACACATTCTCCTCAAAAAAATATCACAAGTTTGCCTATCGAATCACTGAATTTAGAGCTCTATAGTTCAAGATATACAATTTTGAAATTTGTAGAAAAACATGAGAATGAGTGTTTTATAGAGAGAGGGTGCACTAGATATGGTGTACCAGTGCACCAATAGATTATTCTCATTTTTAACATCTCCAATGGGGTATAGGCCCTGCTCTAGTGAGTTGGCCATTTATGGTGAGTATTGGGGTTATAGTGTCTGCCTCTACCAAGCTGTAAAATTGGACAAGTATCCAAGGTTGCAGGCTCGGCCTCAGTCCCTAGGGCATTATCTCCTAGAGAACCCTAGCTCCTACCCTCTTTAGCATAGTCATTCTATATGCTCGATGGGCTTATGAGGGTTTGCTCTGGTTTTACTTTAAATTGCGCACGTGTGTTCTGACTGGGCTTATAGGAGTCCGATTGGGTGTACTTAGTGTTGATCCCGTAGCTTATTTTATTCTATATTTATTACTGATACTTTTCCTTACCTTAGACATAATATTATGGCTTCTGTTGAGTTTATTCTTCTTTTTCATATTATTTTCACCTTCCTTGCTAAGTCGGCCTATGATGCCTACTCGGTACCTTATATCTGGTACTCATACTACACTCTGCATCTACGTTTATGATGCAGGTCCGAATACTAGCTACCACCATAGATAGATCGAGCTTGTTGCAGCCAGATTCGGAGACCAGGGTGAGCACATGCTATTTTGAGATCATTTCTATCTCCTTCTGTGAAGACCCAAACTAGGGCCTAGATGTGACACATCGATTAGGATTCCAAAAGAAACCCCAACCAAGCTTCTTAGTATATCATCAGCATACATAAGGTAAATAATAAGCGGAAACTCATAAAAGTCCAAGGAGACAAAGCATAGCTATAGAGAATCAACACAACATAGACCCCTTACACAATATGCCTACATGGATCTACATGACAACCTAGGAGGGGACTAAGACATGTTCCTATATCATCCTTAAAGAAAGTAATGACACCATATAGAATAGTCTTTAAACATCACCAAGTCTAAAACAACAATAAAGAAAAGAATGACTCTAATTTTCCTCGAAGTGTGAGGACTCACCATACTAATATTCAATGAAACACCAACTAGCCACGGGAAGAGGATGGAGCGCCCATCTCTATATTGTGATATAATATAGGAAAAAATTATGCGTTAGTACGTTTGAATGTACTAAGTATGTAGGCAATGCAATGCATAAAAATCCAGATTTGTGCAAATGACCATTTTAAGTAGCATGATAGTAGTAGTAAAAATCATAAGTAGTCATAAGAAGGATTAATGAATAATAAACCATAAGAGTATCATTGAAAGTAAAGGATAAGATTAGTCATTTAAAACATAAAAAGGACCATACATATGTGGGATGGAACCATAACTGACAATAAGACCATGCGAGCTATAACATGGAATCCCAATGTTACCCTACATCAGAGGAAAGGGGGAGATTACTTCCAAAGGTAGACTCATATATGCCTAAGTGGATCCACTAAGAGGTTATGTGAACCGGGTACTCACCCCTAGATCTTAGACTGTGGTACTCACCTCTAAGCCCCCACCTCAAGTGCACATTCGGTGTTAAGTGAAATCCAACAAAATACATTCATAGCATGAGAATCGTAATGGACATATATCATAGTCATGATCATAGGTTTGAAATCATAGAGTAGCTCATTTTCATAACATAAGTGCAATGCAGGTATTTTTCTTCCACATTACAAATCATAAATACAAAATCATAGTTCATACTTGAAAATTTAGGGTAAAACATGAATGCATGATCAATTGACTTGGAAACATGCATGGTCATATACTTTTGATCAGCCCATACATAATTCATAAAGTTAATATCATTTTTAAGTATAATTAAAAATACCCATAATTCACATTATGAACCCTAGAGATCAATATAGAAGAATTCATGGAAAAATTCTTCAATTCAATGCAATAACCATCAACTTATATCAAAATAGACTCATAATCATAACTTGAATCATAATTAATGCAACTGGAATAGAGATCATAAAACCCATAAAATCCCATACTTGAATTTAATAGAAAACCTGAGAAATTGATTGGGCTTCATGAATGAAAGAATTCATGAATCAATACCCACATAACTTGAGTGAGAAGACCAGGGAATTTGGAAGAATTTGAGAGTTTTGATGGAGAGCTTAAGTGAATATCTTTGAAGTCTTCAATGGAGTCTTTGAGAGCCTCTTATAGAGAGAGAAATATTTGAATAGGTGGATTGTAGAAGAATGAATGAAATTAAGGGTTTAGGTTAGTTTATAGAGTAGAATTAGGCCCTAAAAATGTTCAGGTTCATTAACTAACAACTAGGGAAAAGTATAAAGTGCCCTTACTTAAAAACTGAATTCGGACGAAAAAGCATGCTAGGTCCGCGACGTGGAGCTTGTCCCTGCTAGGCCAATTCTTAGAAAATGAGATTTTGGCCAAATTTTGACTCAGAAAAATTTACACTGAATGAGAATAAGTAGGCGACGCGGAGCTATCGCGCACCTTACTATTTTGTGCAATTTTTGATAAAATTAATCTTTCGGTACACGAGTTCTAAAATCCACCAAGACCATTTCCACCCCTTGATCGATATTCCAGACTCAGATTTGCCAAAAAGAATAAAGATTATGCGTTACACGAGCTGCCTATTCCCAAGGTATCCTTAAGACACTTATGAACATTTTGAGGAATGTTACAATATTTCCCCCTTGGGAACATTCATCCTCAAATGAGATTCAACTAATAGAGGACAGACATGGAAAGAGGACTAACAACCCAACTTCGACACGAGGACACCTTAAAATGCATAGAACATGTAAAATTTGAACTTAACATAAAACACCTTTTTGAAAAAAATCATTTTCATGAATCATGCATGCATATGAATGACATATGGAATTGAAACATAGGAGTTTAATCGATTTGATCATGAAAAACTTAGTATTTTTAAGCTTGAGTGGAAGGAAAGAGATACGGATAATGCTTCATTATGTCTACTTCTGCTTCCCACATAGCACTCTCTACTTGTTAATTCCTCCCTTGAAGGACACAATGTCTTTATTTCTTAACCTCTTAACTTGTCGGTCTAACTTTTCCACCTGGACTTCCTCATAAGTCAAATTCTCTTCAACGTTCATAAGTTTCAATGGCACAATGGAGCTTGGATCACCACAAAATTTCCTCAAATGCATCCAATCGTTCACATCAAATTCAAGCTCTCTCCTTCTGTTGTCCGAATAGGACTTTCGATGACTTTGAGACGTCTTCAATCCTTCCCTTATAAGCCTTACTTTCTCCATTGCATCAAATACCAAATCTAGACCAATCAATGCCATCTCCCCCACTTCAAACCATCCCAACAGAGATCTATATCTTTTCTTAGACAAGGCTTCAAAAGGAGCCATTTAGATGCTAGAGTGATAGCTATTATTATAGGTAAACTCAATAAATGGAAAATGCTCATCCCAACTTCCTTTAAGATCAATCACACATACCTTTAACATATGTTCCAAATTTTGAATCATTCTTTCAGCTTGTCCATCAGTTTGAGGATGGAAAACGGTACTTAACTCTAGTACCAAGAACTATTTGAAATGACTTCCAAAATATGAGGTGAACTGAACACCTCTATCCGATATAATTGACAAAAGAACACCATGAAGTTTCATAAATTCACAAATGTACAACTTAGCGTAGTCTTTGGCACCATAAGAAGTCTTGACTAGTAGAAAATGTGTCGATTTAGTCATTTGGTCCACAATGACCCAAATAAAATCATGTTGCCTCCTAGTATAAGGCAAACCCATTACAAAGTCCATATTTACATCTTCCCACTTCCAAGTAGGAATATAAATGTCTTGAACTAAACCTTCTGGTGTTTGATGCTCAACTTTAACTTGTTGATAATTAGGACACTTAGCCACAAACTCCGCTATGTCCTTCTTCATGCCATTCCACCAATACACTTCCCTCAAATCACGATACATAGTAAAGAAATGCCTAATACATCATACATTCACCCATATACAAGCCTAGTTCTATAACCATTCTAATACACTCACTTGAAGCCCTTAACAAGAAATCATTGATATCCTAATACAATAACTCACATATCGACAACCACACATTCAAGCCTACCATTCTAACCACTTTATGGCTCCCTCTAAGTTAACATTGCTTAAGAATTTCCATGTTACCTTAGCATCTGTACATCTGCATTTGCATTACCTCCTACCAAAGGGCATACCAATATGCTCTTACCTATCTATTGCACATAACAAGATCCCCTATAGCTCCTCTTTCATATCTATAATCTTAAATGGAATAATCATACTCCAATCATCATAATACGGGATACCCACTCTCTCCCCTTATCTTTTCTAAATCATCTATCGAGAACTATGAGTTTTATAATACCATTTCTCTTAGGCCATTTACATTCGAAACTCCTAAGCAATCTTGGTAACGAAATACTCCATCTCCCCCTTGGGAGAAAGCTTAAATCTTCTAATCAACCACCAATTTCTCATGCACTATCAATCATAATACTGAATCATCTCAAACAAGGACACCACCCTCATTAGGATCACTCAAACTTACCCCTAAATACTGAATCACATTGTTGTATTAATAGAAAAAGGCCCTAGAAAGATTTCTTGGAATATAACAAAATGCATAAATTATGAGATCTTTAAATTCAACTTAAAATGTAACTTAAAATTGGCAAACCCTAGGAGACTCCGAATATCAGAATGAGATAATGGTCTAGGCCAATTCTTACCGCTTTCGTCTTCTTTGGATTAATCTTGATACCATTATCGGAAAAATGTGACCAAGAGTTTTCCACGGACTTCAACCAAAATTCACATTTACTAAGCTTGAAAAATAATTGCTTCTCTCTTAAGGTTTGCAACACAATTCTCAAATGACCCATATACTCTTCTTCATTCCGGGAATAAGTCAATATATCGTCAATAAAGAGCACCACAACCCTATCTAGGTACAGTTTGAAAATTTAATTCATAAAGTCCATAAAAATAGGGGGAGCCTTAGTCAACCCAAATGATATAACCAAAAACTCTAAATGTCCATACCTTATTCGAAAAGTCATATTGGGAATGTCACACTCTTTCACCCTCAATTGGTGATAATTGGAACGGAGGTAAATCTTGGAGAAGTAACTTGCACCTTAGAGTCAATCAAATAAATCATCTATTTTTGGAATGAGCTACTTAGTCTTTATTGTGACCTTATTCAATTGCTGGTAATCTATACACATGCAAAGTGACACATCCTTGTTTCTAACAATCAACATGGGAGCACCCTACGGTGAAATACTTGACTTATGAAACCCTTATAAATATCAATCTATTTTTGGATTTGAGCTCTTCTTGGAGGTATCTTCTGAAAATTACAAAGAACAATCATTAGAGAGAAAAGACTTAGAGTATGTTTTATCGTACGACATGGATCATGAAAGAAGTGAGAATTCCTAAAATGCCTCATAGCCTCCAACTCATAGATGTGGCGCGCTTCACACCCATGAATAAAACTCTACTTGATGTGGCATGTTGGACTCCCTAGGACACTTGAACCTTGTGCTCTGATACCAAGTTTGTCACAACCCAAACTAGGACCTAGATGTGACTTGACAATTAGAATTCCCGAAGAAACCCCAACCAAGCCTCTTAGCATAACATAAGCATACATACGGTAAATAATAACCGGAAACTCAAAAAAGTCCAAGGAGACAAAGCATAGCTATAGAGAATCAACACAACATAGACCCCTTACACAATATGCCCACATGGATCTACATGACAACCTAGGAGGGGACTAAGACATGTTCCTATATCATCCTTAAAGAAAGTAATGACACCATATAGAATAGTCTTTAAACATCACCAAGTCTAAAAAAACAATAAAGAAAAGAATGACTCGAATTTTCCTCGAAGTGTGAGGACTCACCATACTAATATTCAATGAAACACCAACTAGCCAAGGGAAGAGGATGGAGTGTCCATCTCTGCATTGTGATATAATGTAGTAATGCATAGAAATTCATGTTTGTGAAAATGACCATTTTTTGTAGCATGATAGTAGAAGTAGTAAAAATCATAAGTAGTCATAAGAGGGATCAATGCATACTATACCATAAGAGTTTCATATAAAGTAAAAAATAGGATTAGTCATTTAAAACATAAAAAAGACCATACATATATAGGATATGAACCATAACCGACAATAAGACCATGCAAACTATAACATGAAATCCCTATGTTAACCCTACATTAGAGGAAAGGGGGAGACTACTTGCCAAGGTAGACTCTTATATGCCTAAGTGGATAAACTAAGTGGTTATGTGAACCAGGTACTCACCCCTAATTTTTAGACTCGAGTACTCACCTTCAAGCCTTGATATTTCGTGTAATCACTCTAAGAGATTTGGGTATTCACCTCTAATCCCTTTATACAAATGGTGGTATGTAGTTCTGAGACAAGAGACTTTATATAAGGACCCCATATTTCGAGACCCCACCTCAAGTCCATATTCAGTGCTAAGTCAAATCCCACGGAATACATTCATAGAATGAGAATCATAGTAGAAATATATCATAGTCATGATCATAGGTTTGAAATCATAGAGTAGAGCATTTTTATAACATAGGTGCAATGCGAGTATTGTCCTTCCACATTACAAATCATACATATATAATCATAGTTCATACTTGGAGTAGTAAAACATGAATGAATGATCAATTGACTTGGAAGTCATGAAATTGACTTGAAAACATGTATGATCATTTATTTTTTATCAGCCCATACATAATTCAAAAGGATAATATCATTTGGAAGTATAATTAAAAATATCCATAATTTATATTATGAACCATAGAGATCAATATAGGAGAATTCATGAAAAAACTTTTCAATTCAATGCAATAACCATCAATTTATATCAAAATAAACTCATAATCATAATTCATGCAATTGGAATAAAGATCATAAAACTCATAAAATCCTATACTTTAATTTAATAGAAAACTTGAGAAATTGATTGGGCTTCATGGATAAAAGAATCCATGAATCAATACCCACATACCTTGAGTGAGAAGACCAAGGAATTTGGAAGAATTTGAGAGTTTTGATGGAGAGCTTGAGTGAATTTCGTTGAAGTCTTCAATGGAGTCCTTGAGAGCCTCTTGTAGAGAGAAAAATATTTGAGTAGGTGAATTATAGAAGAATGAATGGAATTAAGATTTAGGGTAGTTTATAGAGTAGAATTAGGCCCTAAAAATATTCAGGTTCATTAACTAACAACTAGGGAAAAGTATAAAGTGCCCTTACTTAAAAATTGAATTCAGACGAAAAAGCATGCCTAGGTCCGCGATGCGGAACTGCTCACTGCTAGGCCAACTTTTAGCGAATGAGATTTTAGCTAGATTTTGACTCAGGAAAATTAACACTAAATGGGAACAATTTACTTACCGCTTGATTATGATAGGTGTCACCACTGCTTTAGAAATTGGATCGTGACAAGTTGGTCTAAACATTGCAGTAGATGAGCTCACACTGCATTTCAAGAGTTCATTTATAAATTGACAGATGCATAACTAAAAATTGACACTAACCAAGTGATGTAATTATCATGTACCCTCTATACATTATTATACTTTTATTGAACATCTTC
Organism: Solanum dulcamara; assembly: GCF_947179165.1. NCBI lineage: Eukaryota > Viridiplantae > Streptophyta > Magnoliopsida > Solanales > Solanaceae > Solanum > Solanum dulcamara. The sequence continues at coordinate 22,152,025 of NC_077248.1, forward strand.
CAATAGTGATATCCATCTTTCAAGTCATTCAACATGATATTTTTTACACCCACATAGTGCACATTATACAAGAACTTCCATTGCACATTAGTGAATTTGTATAACTAATATCAATATTAAAAAGGTCTTATTAGTTACCAACAAAAATAAACAAAGTGCTTAAAATAAAATTATTTATATAAGTTTTAGTAATAGAATTTAAGGTTGGAATCCTTAAATTGTCAATACAATCTTTTTGAAGAGAGGGAGGGAATTCTTCTGCATGAGCCACTCACAGTAGCAATTGAAGTGAAAGGTATAGTCGGTGGTTCCAATGATCTGTCAATGAAAAAAGTCATCCTGCAAAATTTAAAAAGTACTTTTGAGTAAGGCAATTTAACTTACATGATTAGACCTTAAGTAGTAGTCGACAACCAAATGAATATAATCCCTTACCAAACAAATACAACAAGCATCATTTCCACTCATAAGAAACATTCGGTCGACTCATACTTAATGCACTTCATGCATACAAAAATGATTTCCCTGCTCAATCTTATATTAAAATTTTCAACATATTCTTGAATAGCCAACAAACCCTAAATTCATGATCAGAATTTGAGAGGAAAAATATTTCAGAAAGAAAAATTAAATATTCAACTAAACATTTTAGTAGATGAAATGCTAACAATTCATTTCAATAGTCCATTTCCAAATTGATAGATAAATAATCCCAAATTTGATCAAAATCAAGTGTTGTAAATATCAAGTGCCCTCTATACCTTATAATACAACTTGTGATAGGGATTATCATCTTTCAACTAATTTATGTGTGCTCAATACAAGCACTTTTATTGCACATTAGTCATTTTATAAAACTAATATCAAGGTTAAAATTGTCTTATTAGTTAACATAAAAAATAAAGAAAGTTCTTAAAAATGAAATTATATATACAAGTTATAGGAATCGAATTTAAGGTTGGAGTCCTTAAATTTCCAATATAATCTTTTTATGGAGAGGAAAAGAATTGCATGAGTCACTCACTGATGCAACTGAAGTAAAAGGTGTAGTAACAATCAGTACTTCCAATGATCTGGCAATCGGAGAAGTCATTTTCTAAAATCAAAAATTACTTTCGAGTAATGGAATTTAACTTACACCACTAGATTTTAAGCAGTACGAGACAAGCAAGTGAAAATAATCCCTTACTAAACAAATAAATCACGTATATTTGTCACTTATAAATATTTTGGTCGACTCATAGTTGATGTATTTCATGCATGAAACAATGACTTCCCTGCTAAAACTCATTTTAACATTTTTAATCTTTTCTTGAATGGACAACAAATCCTAAAATCAAGATCTGAACTGTTGGGGAAAAAAATTATCAATAAAAAAATTCAACTAAACATTTTAGTAGATGAACTGCTCACAATGTATTTCAAGAGTTTAATGCCAAATTGACAACCACATAACTAAAAAAATTAATATTAACAAAGTGACCTAATTATCATGTGCCCTCTATACTGCAATAGTGATATTCATCTTTCAGGTCATTCAAGAGATTTGTTTTACGCCCACATAGTGTGTATTATAAAAGAACTTCCAATGCAAAATAGTAAATTTATAAAACTAATATCAATATTAAAAAGGTCTTATTAGTTACCATAAAAAATAAATAAAGTACTCAAAATAAAATTATATATACAAGTTCTAGTAATAAAATTCAAGGTTGATGTCCTTAAATTGCCAACACAGTCCTTTTGAAGAGGGGGCTAAATTGATTTGCATGAGCCACTCACTCTTGCAATAGAAGTGAGAGGTGTACTAATATTCTGCGGTTCTAGTGATATGTCAATCATCGAAGTCATCCTACGGAATCAAAAAAGTACTTTTGAGTAAGGCACTTAAACTTACATGACTAGACTTTAAGTAGTAGGAGACAACCAAATGAGTGTAATCCCTTACCAAACATATACAACACGTATCAATGTCACTCATAAAAAATATTCAGTCGACTCATACTTGATGCATTTCATGCATACAAAAGGACTTCCTTGCTCAATCCCATATTAAAATTTTCAACCAGGTGTTGAATAGACAACAAACCCTAAATTCATGATCAGAATTTATGAGAGAAAAATATTTCAGAAAGAAAATTAAATTATCAACTAAACATTTCAATAGAGGAAATGCTAACAATTCATTTCAAGAGTTCACTGCCAAATTGATAGATACATAATCGAAAATTGGATCTAAACCAAGTGTTTTAAATACCAAGTGTTCTTTATACATTGTTGTACAACTTGCAATAGGGATTATCATCTTTCAAGTCATTTATGTGAGCACAATACAAGCACTTGCATTGCAAATTAGTAATTTTATAAAACTAATATCATGGTTAAAAAGTCCTTATTAGTTAACATTAAAAATAAACAAAGTTCTTAAAATGAAATTATGTATACAAGTTGTATTAATCAAATTTAAGGTTGAAGTCCTTAAATTGCCAATATAGTTCTTTCGCAGTGAGGATTTTTTTTTTCATGAGCAACTTACTGATGCACCTAAAATAAAAGTTGTACTAACGATCAGTACTTCCAATGACCTGACAATAAGAGAAATCCTCTTCTCAAATAAATCAATTACTTAAAAGTAAGGCAATTTAACTTATACCACTAGATTTTAAGTAGTAGGAGACAAGAAAATTAATTCCTTAATAAACATATACATCACATATTATTGTCACTTATAAATATTTTGATCCACTCATACTTGATGTATTTCATGCATGAAATGACTTCCCTGCTCAATCCCATTTTAACATTTTTAATCTTCTCTTGAATGGCCAACAAACCCTATATTTAAGATCAGAATTTTTGAGGAAAAAAAATTCATAAATAAAAACAAAATTTTTTAGTAAACATTTCAGTTGATGAACTGCTCACAACGCATTTCAAGAGTTCAATGCCAACTTGACAAACACACAGCTAAAAATTGATATTAACAAAGTGACGTAATTGCCATGTGCCCTCTATACTTTATTGTACTTTTATTGAACAACTTCTAGTAGTGATATCCATTTTACAGGTCATTCAACATGATTTTTTTACGCCCACATAGTGTACATTATATTAAAAACTTGCATTGCACAATAGTGAATTTACAAAACTAATATCAATATTAAAAAGGTTTTATTAATTACCATAAAAAATAAACAAAGTGCTTAAAATAAAATTATATATACAAGTTCTTGTAATAAAATTTATGATTGGAGTCCCTAAATTGTCAATACTGTCCTTTGAAGAGGGGGAAATAATTATTCTGAATGAGCCACTCACTGTTGCAATAGAAGTGAAAGGTATACTAATAGTCTCAGGTTCCAATGATTTGTCAATAAGAGAAGTCATCTTGCAAAATCAAAAAGTACTTTCGAGAGTGGTAATTTAACTTACATGACTAGACTTTAAGTAGAAGGAAACAACCAAATGAATACAATCTCTTACCAAATAAATACAACACGTATCATTGCCACTCATAAAAAAATATTTAGTCGACTCATACTTGATGCACTTCATGCATACAAAAATGACTTTCCTGCTCAATCCCATATTAAAATTTTCATCTTGGTCTTGAATATCCAACAAACCCAAATTCATGATAAGAATATGTGAGGAAAAATATTTCAGAAAGAAAAATAAATTTTCAACTAAACATTTCAGTAAATGAAATCCTCACAATTCATTTCAAGAGTTCACTGCCAAATTGACAGATACATAATTGAAAATTTGATATAAATCAATTGTTGTATGTACCAAGTGCCCTCTATAATTTACTGTACAACTTGTGATAGGAATTATTATCTTTCAAGTAATTTATGTGTGCACAATACATGCACTTGCATTACACATTGGTGATTTTATAAAACTAATATCAAGGTTAAAAGGTCTTGTTAGTTTACATTAAAAATACACAAAGTTCTTAAAATGAAATTATGTATTCAAGTTGTAGTAATCAAATTTAAGGTTGGAGTCCTTAAATTGCCAATATAGTGCTTTTGCAGTGAGGAAAATAATTCTTTTGCATGAGCCACTAACTGATGCAACTGAAGTAAAAGGTATACTTAAGTACTAACAATCAGTACTTCCAAAGACCTGACAATTAGAGAAGTCATCATCTTAAATAAAACAATTACTTTTGAGTAATGCAATTTAACTTACACCACTAGATTTTAAGCAGTAGGCGACAAGCAAGTGAAAATAATCCCTTACTAAACATATACATCACATATTATTGTCACTTATAAATATTTTGATCCATTCATACTCGATGTATTTCATGTATGAAATAACAACTTTCCTTCTCAATCCCATATTAATATTTTTAATCTTGTATTGAATGGACAACAAACCCTAAATTTAAGATCAGAATTTATGAGGAAAAAAATTCATAAATAAAAACAAAATTTTCAAATAAACATTTCATTTGATGAACTGCTCACAATGCATTTCAAGAGTACAATGCTGTTACGATCCAAACTAGGGTCAAGCCGTGACACGACGATTGGGATTACGAGGGATCCCAACTAAGTCATCTTAGCATACATCACATACATAAGGTAAAAAAACTTTAACAAGATAAGTGGAAGTAACAACTCAAGGGAATAGATCTAAGGGATACAAGTACTCAATCAATGTTCGAATGGACTACATCACAACATCATCTAAACATGCCTCTATTCTAGTATTTGATGGAGGATTAGGACAAGCTCCTAGCTCACCCAAAACATAAAAAGAAAATCAATGAAACAATGTGAAAAGAAATTCATGTCCTCAATGAAATGAGGACTCGCCAACTCTTTGATAACTGAAGCAATTCTAGCCACGAATAGGATAGTCAACATCCACACCTACATTATGAGATAATGTAGGCAAAATATCTGTTAGTAAATAGAAGGTACTAAGTATGTGAGATATGCATGAATAAGTAAAGGAACGTGAAAAATATGACATAAGATGCATGACCAACATAGAGGACATGAGCAAATCTTAAAAAGCATTTGAAAACATATGAAACTTATGGTCAATGAATTATAAAACTTCATAATAAATCTCATATCTTAACATTCAACTTGTATGGAATAAGATTTTTAACCGACATCTTAAGACCATGCGAGCTACAACATGTCATCTGATGTAACCCACATTGATAAGGGGGGGGGCTCTTATTCTTTTTTCAGACTGGGTTGGGTAGTTTACCCTGCTTACAAATTAGACAATGGGATGGGATCGTAGTACAAGATTGAAATATTGGAATTATTGAGTTTATAATTTTACCCATTGGGGGCTTATTTATGCTATTTTGCTTGTGTGGGGGCTTATTCATGTTGTTTAGCCCCGAGGGGAGAGGGTCTATTTGTGTTGTTTTCCCATGATAAGGTCTCTTATATGATATTATTTCTTTAAGAGCATTTTGGTGATATTATTGCTTCGAGAGCATTTTAGTGATATTTATTACTTTGAAAGAACTTTCATATTAATTATTGCTATGAGTGAATTGTAACACCCCTCAAAATATTTTCTTAAGATTTGGACCCTTCTTGTGTTCGAGTAGGATCAGACTCGAGTATTATGGAGCCTTCGCGTGAGTAAGATGAGTTTTTGAGAAATGTTGCAGCATTAGAGGTGATGTGGGGTCATGAAGGACCCCTAGGACCAAATTTAACCCAAGGATTCATTGTGACTAAGTTCGAGGAGGAGTTCGCTTAAGGGGTTGACTTCTAATGACCCTATCTTTTGATAGATGGCGATCTAGGTGGCCCACGATCTATTAAATCAAAGGTCGTCGAGTCTTCTTTCAAACGCCACCAAGAATGCAAATTTTGGAGTTCGGAGTCGAAAGATATGACACTCCTTAGACGAACTAGCGCGGCAGGAATTTCATTTTTGGCCTAGGTTGCAATTGCTGGGGAAATGGCCTTGGCGCTGTAAGGGCGCGATGCGCCACTATCGCGTCAGAAACATACCTCAGTAGTTTGGTCCTTGGCGCGACGCGCCACTAAATGTTGTGCAGGGTTTTTCAGCCAAATTTCCAGAACCCAGAAACTTTGGCCTTGGCGCTATAAGGGCGCGACGCGTCACTATCGCGCCAGAAACATGCCTCAGTAGTTTGGTCCTTGGCGCAGCACGCTACTATGAGGTGTGCAGGTTTGAGGCATAATCGGCCTGGCGGTGCAATGGCGCGACGCGCCACTATCGTGCCAGGTGCATTTTTCCCTATTTGTTAGAACTTTTGAGAAGGGGTAATTTGGGAATTCCCCCAAATTATATATGTATCAGCCCTAACACATTTTGGGATCATTTTCAATCCCTCACTCTCTCTCTAAAAGCCCTAGAAACCTATCTCTCTCTCTCTCTTCTTCTTTTTCTTCTTCTTCTCCATTTCCAACAAGAAGAGTTCCAAGAGCTTTAAGGTTTGAGTTCTCCATTGAAGACCCAACCACAAGGTTCTCTTCAAGTCTTCACTAAGGTATGTAAGGCTATCCAAAACATGGGTTAATTCTACCCATGTGCCCTATTCTTGCCTTGAGGTTAGATATTCATGAAAATGGAGTTTCTTGGTATGGTTTATATTTGAATGAGTTTTGTCCCCTATTTAATTAGTGCTATATGTGTTGATGTTGTTGATCTAAGAAGTTCCTAAAACCTTCATGTTAGTATGAGTTGATGTAGATGACTTATTGTTATGTTATGTTGATCTCTTTAACCATATGATTATGTTGCATAGGTCAATTCCTTAAATATGTTATTCTACTTGAATTGTTGAGCTAAAGCCATAGAGTTGTGATAAGTCTTGAGGAGATATCATAAATGCTTATCTAAATGAAACTTGGTTGAGTTAATTGGAGGGTAGAATTGACGAGTGGATGAGATCCTAAATGGAACTTGCCATTATGACTTAATTGAGTTGAAATGAGAATAGAGTTGTTGAGTTGGCAATGACCCACATGAAACTAGCCGTGAGGGCTTGTTTGAGATGATTGGAGGGAGTCTTATGAGCATGGAGTCATGGGAGGAGTATCGAGCACCAAAGCGGGTAAGAGTATAGTCCATACTCGAACCCCAAAAAACTACGCCGCCAATGTAGGTAGGAATGGAACCATTAAAGTCGGATGCTTCCCATGGGATCGAACCATTAAAATCGGATATTTCCCATTTTATTGTCCTGAAATAATAGGACTTGACTAATCGATGGTATCCATGATTAGGTAGGCGTTCATGCCCTGGCAAGATATGGACGGAGGTGGCAACGACGTCTGATTGTTGTACTATCACCGGCTCATAGGTGATGGTTGTCGGATAAGAGAAACTCCCATTTAGGTCTTGATAGTGCTCCAAGTCAGTTGAGTTAAGCGGCTTATGAGTTAGTCCCGTCAAAACTATTCTTGTTAGACTTAGGGAAATTGAGTGAGTTATCATGTATATACGTATGAGTTGGGATCCTGAGTTGATGTTGATGTTTTCTTGATGTTGTTTCATCCGGTCATTTTACATACTCGTACATTCCACGTACTGACGCCATTTGGCCTGTATCGTTTCATAATGCAGAGACAGGTACCAAAGATCCTCAACCAATGCACCGTTGATTATCTACGAACTTTCAACTACGTGGTCAGTCCTCCTAGTTTCTGGAGGATCTTGAGCTCCTTGTATAGTTTCATGTTGTCTCCTTTATATTGATTGTGGTAGCCATGGGCTTTTCATTGGCACCTTTTAGACTTTGATAGAGGCTTCATAGACTGGAGTGTGAGGAGGTTGAATGGTTATTGTGAGGAGTTTTATTATATTTATTTTGTTGAGTTAAACATGTATAGCCTTCGGTCCCCATATTGTGAATAGTACTTCATTAATTGAGTTCCGCTAAGAGAATGTGATAGAACGAATGTGTGACTGGACTAGGGGGTTCGCGCAGAGGTCAGAAATGGCCTTCGGGTGCCGGTTACGTCTAGGGTACCCTCCCAGGGCGTGACAAACATGGTATCAGAGATCAGAATTCAAGTGTCCTAGGGAGTCTATAAACTCGTGTCTAGTAGAGTCTTGCTTATGGGTGTGTTGTGCACTACACTTATAATCAGGAGGCTATAAGACATTAGGAATTGTTTCACTTCTTTCATACTCTGAATTCGTGCGATAAAGTTAAACTCTATAAAACTTCTTTCTAATTCGTGCGTTTGTACGTTACAGATAATGCCTCCTAAACGTACCGCTAGCCAGAGAAATGTTGACAATGCCGAGATGCCCCAATCAGAGGTACGCCCAGTAAGGGCTAGAGGCCGACTTGCGAGGTATGCGGAGGCAACCCAAGTGCCTTCTACTCCGCCTGCACCCACGTCAGAGGCAGAATTTAGAGGAGCGATTGCAATGCTCATGCAATTAATTGCTGCCCGAAATGGTAACCAGAGTTCGCCGACTCTCAGCTCTAGTTCCCAAGAGCCATCTGCTGCCACCAGAATTAGAGACTTTCTGAGGATGAATCCGCCTGCATTCACAGGTTCTAAGGTTGATGAACACCCCAAAAACGTTATTGATGAGATGTGGAAAATTCTGAAAGCTATGCATGCTACGGAGATTGAGGGGATCGAGTTGGTGTCCTATCAACTCAAAGATGTGGCGAACATTTGGTATAACCAATGGGAATAAGGTAGGGGTGAGGGTGCTGAACCTGCTAGGTGGGATGAATTTGAGGGAGCCTTTCTTGACCACTTCTTTCCCCGAGAATTGAGGGAAGCGAAAGTGGAGGAATTTGTGAATTTGAAGAAGAAGGGTATGACTGTTAAGGAGTACGACCTGAAGTTCATCCAGCTATCCAGGTACGCTCCAAAAATGATCCCAGATATGAGGTCAAAGATGAGGAAGTTCTTCTCCGGATGAGGGAGACACGTAAAGAAAGAGTGCAAAGCAGCATTGTTGATCTCGAATATGGATATTTCCAGATTAATAGTGTATGCTCAACAAGTGGAGGAGGAGAAAAGGAAGGACAGAGAAGAGCACCTGAGCAAGAAGGTAAAATCAGCGGGCCATGAGAGTGAACCGAGGCAAAGCAAGGGCAATAGGTCCTTCTTCCAGAGGAGGCCTTCCAACTATGACTCATCTACCGCCAGTGCACCTATGCCGCAGAACAGGTATGATCAGCAGGGTCAGAGTTGCCAGAATTTCAGACCCTAGGGTTCTCAATCCCAGGCCAGTATAAGTCAAGGTGCGAGGGGGAAGCCACCATGCGGTAACTGTGGTAGGCTCCACTTGGGAGAATGTAGAGCAGGAGGGGTTGGTTGTTATAAATGCGGCCAAATGGGCTATTTTCAGAGGGAGTGTCCAACAGGGGGAAATAGAGTCTAGCATTCTGCCACCGCACCGCCGGCTAGAGGTAATCAGAAGGGCACTACTTCAGGCACCAGTGGAGGTACAAATCATTTATATGCCATGGGTAGTCGCCAAGATCAAGAGGACTCTCCAAATGTCGTGACGGGTATGATTCGAATCTCTTCTCTTGATTGCTATGTTTTGATAGATCCGGGTTCCACCCTATCTTTTGTGACTCCTTACGTGGCTAGTAAATTTAATAAAATTCCCGAATGCCTTCTTGAGCCTTTCAGTGTAGCTACTCTGGTCTGTGATTCTGTCTTAGCTGAGAGAGTCTATAGAGATTGCACTGTGTCCATTTATCACAAGGATACCTTGGCCGACCTAGTTGAGTTGGACATGGTTGATTTTGATGTGATCCTTGGCATGGACTGGCTCTATGTCTGTTATGCCTCTATTGATTGTAGAACTCAGATTGTCATGTTCAAATTCCCGAATGAGGCTGTCATAGAGTGGAAGGGTAGTCCTGTTGCGCCTAAGGGTAAGTTTATTTCATACCTTAGGGCCAGGAAGCTGATCTCAAAAGGGTGCATTTATCACCTTGTCCGAGTGAAAGATGACAATATTGAGTCTCCATCCCTTGAGTCGGTTCCGATTGTCAATGAGTTTCTGGATGTCTTTCCTGAAGATCTGCTTGGAGTCCCTCCGGATAGGGAGATTGACTTTGGGATTGATGTTCTTCCTGATACTCAGCCTATCTTATTTCCTCCTTATAGAATGGACCCAGCTGAGTTAAAAGAGTTGAAGGAGCAGTTGAAGGACTTGTTAGATAAAGGATTTATTAGGCTGAGTGTCTCACTATGGGGAGCTCCGGTCCTATTTGTACAGAAGAAAGATGGGTCCCTTAGGATGTGTATCGACTGCAGGCAGCTGAACAAGGTCACCATAAAGAATAAGTACCCTCTCCCCAGAATAGATGACTTATTTGACCAACTTCAGGGCGCCACTTGTTTTTCAAAGATAGACTTGAGATCCGGCTACCACTAGTTGAAGGTGGGGGAGTGTGATATTCCGAGGACCACTTTTCGAACTCGTTATGGCCACTTCAAATTTTTGGTCATGTCCTTTAGGTTGACTAATGCCCCCGTCGCTTTAATGGATCTCATGAACTGAGTATTCAAACCATATCTTGATATGTTTGTGATTGTATTCATAGATGATATTCTGGTTTACTCCAAGAATAAGGAGGAGCATGCCCATCATCTTAGAGTCGTCTTGCAAACTTTGAGAGACCAGGTATTGTATTAAAAGTTCTCCAAATGTGAATTTTGGCTTGCATCAGTGGCCTTCCTAGGCCACATTATATTTGGAGATGGTATTTAGGTTGATGCTCAGAAAATTGAGGTAGTGAAGAGTTGGCCCAGACCCACATCCCCAACAGAGATAAGGAGCTTCTTGGGTTTGGCTGGCTATTATTGAAAGTTTGTAGAGGGATTCTCATCCATATCATCACCATTGACTAAGCTGACTCAAAAAAAGGCTAAGTTCCAATGGTCTGATGCTTGTGAGGAGAGTTTTCACAAATTGAAGACCAAGCTAACCACTACTCATATTCTAACCTTGCCCGATGATACAGAGGGTTTTGTGATCTATTGTGATGCATTCAGAATTGGTTTGGGTTGTGTGTTGATGCAAAGGGGGAAGGTGATAGCCTATGCTTCAAGACAGCTTAAGTTTCATGAGAAGAATTACCCAACTCATGACCTTGAGCTGGCAGTGGTGGTGTTTGCGCTTAAAATTTGGCGCCACTACTTGTATAGAGTGCATATTGATGTATTCACCGATCACAAGAGCTTACAATACGTCTTTAGCCAGAAGGAACTCAACTTGAGGCAAAAGAGATGGCTTGAACTACTCAAGGACTATGATATGAGCATCCTCTACCATCCAAGTAAAGCTAATGTTATTGCTGATGCTCTTAGCAGGCTGTCTATGGGTAGCAGTGCCCACGTGGAGGAAGGAAAGAGAGAATTGGCAAAGTAGGTACACAGATTAGCCCGATTGGGAGTTTATCTGGAAGAGAACAATGAAGGTGGAGTTACTGTTCAGGATGGGTCTACATCCTCACTTGTGGCAGAGGTAAAGGAGAAGCAAGACCAAGATCCCGTCCTCCTCCAATTGGAGGGAGTTGTTCACAAACAAGAGGTAATGGTTTTTACCAAAGGGGGAGATGGTGTGTTGAGATACCAAAATAGATTGTGTGTGCTAGATGTCGATGGTGTTCGAGGAAGAATTATGGCTGAAGTGCATAATTCTAGAAACTCCATCCATCCCGGCTCTACGAAAATGTATCATGAGTTGAAGGAAGTCTATTGGTAGAGTGAGATGAAGAAGGATATTGCGGAATTCATTTCCAAGTGCCCAAATTGTCAACAGGTGAAGGTTGAGCATCAAAGGCCATGTGGTTTAGCTCAAAATATAGAAATTCCGAAATGGAAGTGGGAAATGTCAACATGGACTTTATTACAGGTCTGCCGAGGTCTCGAAAACAACACGATTCGATTTGGGTAATTGTGGATAGGATGACGAAATCAGCTCACTTCCTGGCAGTTAAGACTACTGACACCGCAGAGGATTATGCAAAGTTGTACATTTGGGAGATCGTCAGACTGCATGGGGTCCTCTTGTCTATCATCTCAGACAGAGGAGCTCAATTCACTTCCCAATTTTGGAAATCCTTTCAGAGGGGATTAGGTTCGAAGGTGAATTTGAGTTCCATCTCCAGACAGATGGCCAAGCAGAGTGCACCATTCAGACATTGGAAGATATGTTGAGAGCATGTGTACTTGACTTCCAAAGAAATTGGGACAATCACTTACCTCTTATAGAATTTGCATATAACAATAGCTATCATGCAAGCATTCAAATGGCTCCTTATGAAGCCTTGTATGGGAGGAGGTGTAGATCGCCTATTGGGTGGTTCGAAGTTGGTGAAGCCGAGTTGATTGGATCCGATTTTGTTCATCAAGCCATGGAGAAGGTACGGGTCATTCGAGAGAGGCTAAATACAGCCCAGAGCCGCCAAAAATCTTACACCGATGTGAGGAGGAGAGACTTAGAGTTTGAGGTGGGTGATTGGGTATACTTGAAAGTGTCACCCATGAAGGGCGTCATGAGGTTTGGAAAGAAGGGGAAACTTAGTCCTCGATATATTGGTCCATACCAAATTTTGAGACAGATTGGGAGTGTTGCTTATGAGTTGGAGTTACCCTCGAAGTTAGCTTCTATTCATCCGGTGTTCCACGTTTCGATGTTGAAAAAGTGCTTGGGCGATCCCTCATTGGTAGTTCCTATTGATAGCGTTGGAATTAAGGATAGCTTATCCTATGAAGAAGTTCCGGTCCAAATTCTTGATCGCCAAATTCACAAATTGAGGAACAAAGAGGTCGCCTCAGTCAAGGTCCTGTGGAGGAATCAATTTGTTGAGGAAGCCACATGGGAAGCAGAGGAAGCCATGAGATCTAAATATCCCCATCTATTCGTGCCTACCGAGGAGAATGTTGAAGGTAACGACATTTCCTTGACTTGAATTCATTAGTGCATTTTGAGTTTTGATTGATAATTGTTTGAAAATTTGATTGATTGAATGACTGAATGTTGATTATGATCTGTACCCTGAGTCCATTCCTGGCCACTCATCATTCGAGGATGAATGATTCCAAGGGGGAGATAATGTAACACCTCTCAAAAAATTTCCCTAGAATTCAAACCCTTCTTATATATGGGTAGGGTCAAACTCGAGTATTGAGGAGCATATGCATGAGTTGAGATGAGTCTTTGAGAATTTGAGCAGCGTTAGAGGTGAGGTGGGTTCATGAAGGACCCCTAGGATCAAATTAAATCCAAAAGATTCATCGTGGCTAAGTTTGGGTAGGAGTTTGCATAAAGGGTCGACTTCTAACGACCCTATCTTTTGAAAGACGATAATCTCGGTGGACCACGACCCATCAAATTAAAGGTCGTTGAGTCTTCTTTCCAACGCCACCAAGAATGTAACTTTTGGAGTTCGGAGTCGAAAGGTATGGCGATCCTAAGGTGAGCGAGCACAACAGAGATTTTCAAGCCTGGGGTTCAACTACTGGAAATCTGGGCTTGGCGCCGTAGTGGCGCGACGCGCCACTATCACGCCAGGAACATGCCTCAGTAGTTTGTTCCCTGGCACGACGTGCCACTAAAAGTTGTGCAGGGTTTTTCAGGCAAAATTCCCAGAACTCAGAACAATGGCCTTGGCGCTGTAAGGGTGCGACGCGCCACTATCGCGCCAGAAACATGCCTCAATAGTTTAGTCTCTGGTGCGGCGCGCCTCTACGAGGTGTGCAGGTTTAGCCTATTTTCAGAACTTTTGAGGAGGTGCAATTTGGGAACTTACCCAAATTATATATGTATTGCCTTTGGTCTTTTGGGAACACATTTTCTGAGCCTCACTCTCTCTCTAAAAATCCCTAGGAGCTTCCCTCTCTCTCTCTCTCTTCTTCTTCTTCCCTATTTCCAACAAGAAGAGTTCCAAGAGCTTCAAGATTTGAGTTCTCCATTGAAGACCCAACATCAAGGTTTTCTTCAAGTCTTCACTAAGGTATGTAAGGCTATCCAAAACATGGGTTGAGTCCACCCATGTGCCCTACTCTTGCCTTGAGGTTAGATGTTCATGAAAATAGAGTTTCTTGGTATGGTTTATGTTTGTATAAACTTTGTCTCCTATTTATTTGATGCTATATGTGTTGATGTTGTTGAGCTAAGAAGTCCCTAAAATCCTTCATGTTAGTATGAGTTGATGGAGATGACATGTTGTTATGTGTTGTTGATCTCTTTAGCTATGTGATTATGTTGTTTAAGTCAATTTCCTTAAATGCGCTATTCTACTTGAATTGTTGAGCTAAAGCCATAGAGTTGTGATAAGTCTTGAGGAGATATCATAAATACTTATCTAAATGAAACTTGGTTGAGTTAATGGGAGGGTAGAATTGACGAGTGGATGAGGTCCTAAATAGAACTTGCCATTATGATTTAATTGAGTTGAAATGAGAATAGAGTTGATGAGTTGGCAATGACCCACATGAAACTAGCCGTGAGGGCTTGTTTGAGATGATTAGAGGGAGTTTTATGAGCATGGAGTCATGGGAGGAGTATCGAGCACCGAAGCGGGTAAGAGTATAGTCCATACTCGAACCCCAAAAAACTACGCCGCCAACGTAGGTAGGGATGGAACCATTAAAGTTAGATGCTTCCCATGGGATCGAGCCGTTAAAGTCAGATGTTTCCCATTTTATTGTCTTGAAATAATAGGACTTGACTAATCAATGATATCCATGATTAAGGAGGCGTTCATGCCCTGGCAAGGTATGGACGGACGTGGCAACGACGTTTGATTGTTGTACTATCACCGGCTCATAGGTGATGGTTGTCGGATAAGAGAAACTCCTATTTAGGTCTTGGTAGTGCTCCGAGTCAGTTGAGTTAAGCAGCTTATGAGTTAGTCCCATCAAAACTATTCTTGTTAGACTTAGGGTAATTGAGTGAGTTATCATGTATATACGTATGAGTTGGGATCCTGAGTTGATGTTGATGTTTTCTTGATGTTGTTTCATCTAGTCATTTTACATACTCATACATTCCACGTACTGACGCCATTTGGCCTGCATCGTTTGATGATGCAGAGACAGGTACCAGAGATCCTCAACCAGCGCACCGTTGATTATCTACGAACTTTCAGCTATGTGGTGAGTCCTCCTAGCTTCCGGAGGATCTTGAGCTCCCTGTATAGTTTCATGTTGTCTCCTTTATTTTGATTGTGGTAGCCATGGTCTTGTCATTGGCACCTTTTAGACTTTGATAGAGGCTTCATAGACTGGAGTGTGAGGAGGTTGAATGGTTATTGTGAGGAGTTTTATTATATTTATTTTGTCGAGTTAAACATGTATAGCCTTCGGCCCCCATATTGTGAATAGTACTTCATTAATTGAGTTCCACTAAGAGAATGTGATAGAACGAATGTGTGACTGGACCAGGAGGTTTGCTCGGAGGTCAGAAATGGCCTTTGAGTGCCGGGTATGTCTAGGGTACCCTCCCGGGGCGTGATATGAACATTGAGGATATTTGTTATTTTAAGAGCATTTTGATGATAATTACTCTTTGAGACACTTTGGTGATAATTACTGCTTTGAGAGTATGTTTTACATTAGATTGCCCAAGTCAGGGGCTTGAGTTGACTATTTTAGCATGTTTTAGTTGAAATGCCTGATTTAGGGTCTTGAGCTAATTTTATCACTTTCTAAATTGATCTAAATGTCTTACTAAAATCATTTAAACATCTTTCAATGGATTTAGTCATCTTTTAAAGGATATATATATTTTTCAAATGACTTTCTTCTACTATTTTGTTGGCAAGGGCATATACAATGATTGATTGAGATTTGAGGATTATGTATCCATTGAATTGATTGTATCTCCATGTTAGATTTGTTTTCAGCATTCATCTTCATTCATCATATATTATTGTTCATAGGAATCTAAGAAATGTGGAAGTACTACTTTTGAGAAAGAAAATGAAAGACTTTACAACACGCTTGACCACAAGTAAGATGGCAAGTGAATGAGATATTGAGATTATGAAATATTTGGTATATGAACTGTGAGTCCTCCATGGGTGCTTGTCTCGAGATCTTTAGCTAGACAGGGTGTATGCGGTGACTAAGAGATGACCTTATTCCACCACATCATGATTTTATCATATTTTGCATTGCATTGCTCAACCCTATTTGTCAGTGTAATTAGCTTCCCAATTTGGTAATTTATGTGTAGAATTACTTGTTTACTTTACTCATATTATTCCTTATATAATTGTAGGGATGATGCTGATGTGGACTATTTTGTATGTAGGTGGAAGTATTTCATAGTTTATGTTTATATGTTTGGGTATTCTACTTTACTCAAGCAACCTAAGCTACTAAGTATAAGTGATTTTTTCTCACCCCTACTTCTGTAACCTTTTATTGTAGCTCTTAGTATGTGTTGTATTTGAGATGGCTGAATTGATATCGTAATCTTTGAGATTCAAAGTTATGGTGAGATCCCTTTCACGTCATCAGTCAAACTTCATCTTTCATTTCTTCCTTTATGTATATTTCAAAGAAAAATGTTGAATTTCAAATTCGGATATTGTATTAGAATGCCCTTTAATGCTTATGATACCACATTTTTGGAAATTCTTTGTTGTATTTTAGTTTTTGTTCATTTATGGCCTAAATTTGTTTTAGAAGTTACTTATGTGTATTTACCTTCTTTTCAGCGCCACTTGAGAAAATTCTTGAGTTGGATTCTTCGTCTAACACACTGAGTTGAGTTTGGAATGTTATTATGACCCCCAGGTAATTTTGTTCCATTTTTTGATCTTTTAAACATTTAGATATTTTTTGTAGAGACCCCAATTCATTTATAACTCGCTGGGACTGACAATTAGGTTGCCTGGTCTTTTATGTGGTTCTTATGCCAATTTTTATATTTTGGAACTCTTAGAGTGTGAACGGTTGACTTTGGTCAAAATTCCAAGAAAACATCCTCAAAATTGAATTATGATAGTTTCATCAGCTTTGGAAGGGTCATTTTAGGTTATTGGTATGGTTGTCTCTCTTCTTAAGGCCTTCAATGCGAGTTTGAGCCATTAGGCATTTTAGCCTTTAAAATTTGGCCTAATTTTGACCTTAGTCAACATTGTTAGTATATGTGTACATATTGAAATTTCATCAGCGCGGTTAGCTATGGAATGCCATGTTTGGTCTAGAATGATTTTTTGTTTAGGTCCTAAAGCTTTTGGTCTCATTCCGAGCCCTCTTGTAAAATTGGCCAAAAATGGCGCTTGGATTTGGGACCCACTTTTTATATAAATGACCTCATATGGAAATTATGACTACGTCATTGAGTTTGTAACATCAAATTTAGTAGGATAGCATAGATCATTTGCGCACATAGGATTTTGAATGAATTTTGAGCACCCCATCGAAAATTTTAGAATTAGCCAAAACCAGCCGATGAGCGTTAGCTGGTATAGACCAAATTTTGTCTTCACATTCATACCACGTATTCCAAGTTCATAGAAGTTATTGGCTTTGGCCTCCACATTCGTGGGAATGAGGCCATGTTTGCAAAGGTATAAGGGATGGGCCTCCGCATTTGGGAGGCCCCTATTGCATTCGCGGAGCATTGTGGCTTCACCCTTTGTGTTCGTGGTGTTCTTGATGTATTCGTAAATATTTGAGGGTCTGGTCTCCGCATTCGCGGATCTCCTCCTTAATGTTTGCGAAGAACAAATTCATCTAGTGTTTTACATTAAAAGACATACACGATTTAACTTAGTTCCACTTTGTGTTTTAGTGATTTGTTGAGTTTGGTAGCTCTATTTTGGATGACTTAGATTATTGGATGTTAGTTTTGATTGTGGCGACATATTGGAGTGTTGGGAACTATCGGAGGACCTCCATTTAAGATATTTTCAAGTTTTAGCTGCTGCCCTGTCCCCTTGTTTAGCTTTTATGGTGAATTAATTGCATGTGCTGATTATATTCCTTCCTAGTATCATATTGTGTCCCAAAAATGGGACACAATTTTAGTAAGCTCAAATGACCCTATTTATGGAGTTAATTTTGGTACTCCCCATGCGGATCCCATATTCCCTCTTTAGACTCTGAAATTGGTCCATCTTTTTATAAGAGATTTTAGTGTCTTAATGTCCATAATGATGTTGTGATTGATATTTTGTTAGCATAGTTGTAATTAGAGGTGATTCGTAGGTGGAAAGCTTCAATTCGTGGATTCAGAGGGTGCATGATCGGTTTTGAGGTAGGCTACCATCTCCCACTTTGACTGGGGTTTATTAAATACTGTTTAGTATGAAATACATGTGATTTAAGTTGTACATGTCTCATATATGGTTTGCATCCTTCCATTCTATTTTCTTGGTTCTTGATTGAGCCTTAGCCTCAAGTAGTCTCATTAAAACCTTAGATTAGGTCATGGGTGTTGTTTGTGGTATTACGTAGGATTATTATCCCTATTGGGTTTTATGTTGATGGACATAAGCTAGGTTTGAGCCTTAGATGATTTTATCATGTGCCTTATTTCCCTTATAGCTATATGTAGCTTTCGATAGGACTTGTTATTGATGGTGAACCTTTATGCTAGTGCTTGAAACCTCAGTGGCTCATCCTAGCCATAGGTTTGGTTTAGCGGAGCTCGGTTGCAAGCTAAAGTGGCATATTTGGTGTTAAGGCGTCATTTATAGAGATATTTCTCCCTCTATTTGATTCTAAGCTATTTCTTAATTACTTCGCATTATATTTAGCGATAGGGTTGTGATGCCTTATAGATCAGTATTACATTTTTGGGCCCGAGGCCGTGTTTGTGGAGAGATTAGATCCCAGGTCAGTTCCCTTTGCCTTGGTAGTGTAGTAAGATTTTGTATTACATTTGTGATTGTGTGTACCTTATTTGGATTCTGATCATGTCATGGTTGCATTGATTGAACATTTTCAAGTGTTTTGTGGTATGATCTCGGTTCATTTATTAGATTTTAACTACTATTTTTGAAAAGGCACATTCTCACACTTTTACTATTTTTAAACTAGTTTTAACAGGATTTTGTACTACCTGAATCACTTGGACACAATGGTTTTGAGACTTATGAGGCATCGAGGACATTCTCCTTTTCTACTAGAAGTATTAGAGGAATCGAGGGTGCACTCAACTTTTTATTGATATTTGGTGCCGTGTCACCCTTTTTCTCCATTGCTTGTATTGGGGAATCACTTAGCCTTTACCTGACTATCCGACACGACGTCGCTACATCAGCTTGGCTGCTCACTCTCTAGTACCACAACAGGGATATTATGTGTTATGTATAAAAACTGGTTTAGGCCTAGGCAATGTATATAGAATTCTATGTATCCTATGGCCCACTTTATCCAGTGTACCACTCAACCCAATGAGGGATCTATATGGGGTCCTACCTGGCAGGACGAGGGCCCAGATGGGTCTATACACTTGGTTATTGTTAGTTCCTGAGAGCCACTGCTGATGTTACTGATTTTTACTACAAACTTGCATTTATATGTATCTCTTGTCTACAATATACATGTTTGTTGTTTGGTCCCATGATTTTATAAGGGTTGGGGGTATGTTTATATTATTTGTATCTTATAAGGGTATGGGCATCCGGTCTGTTAATGTTTGATTATAATTGTACATATCTTATGTGATACTTGTAGTTGGTTAATAAGCGGTTTTACTCTGGATTTGTTGTTGGTACTCCCTACTAGGCTGAGTTTGATTGATCCTTAGGTGACTATGTGATTAAAGGTGATATTCGGCATTCCGTTCTTGGGTAGTTGACTCCTATAGTGCTTCATTGTTGCAAATAGGTTGTTGACTTGCGCTTTCAGGTATGTTCTTTGACTCTGGTTTTTTTCTCTATTTATTTTATCTCTTCACTCTTGTTTCCCGTTCTATCTTGTGTTAGCTCATGGTTGGCTACTTGTGTTGTACTTACGTTGTTTATATTTTATTTATACTTTCTTTATCTATGGAGCTCAGTCGTCCAATGCCTACTGAGTGCTATTCGTTTAGTACTCATACACCATTTCTGCACCCTATAGATAATATGTCACAACCCAAGCCTAGGGCCTAGATGTGACACGGCAAATAAGACACCCAGAGGTACCTCACTCAAGCCTCTTAGCATTCATTTAGCTTTCCATAAGTAATAAAATACAATAACGAGCAGAAATAAAAACATTTTTCTATTTGTGTCCAAACATACCTCTACTAATAGACTTGGCGGGGGCTAAGACATGTCTCTAGCTCACTCTCAAAATAAGTGTCAGGGAATGTCTTAATAAAAGTCTTAATGTTCTACATAACATAAGCTTAGAATAAAAATGATGTTGTTCCCAAAACATGAGAACTCACCACAAGAAATCTTCAACCTAATCCGAGCTAGCCACGTGGAGAAGGTCGAGAAGCGACGTCGATTCCTACATGGTGATATCATGTAGGCAAAAGTATGCGTTATTATTTTGAATGTACTAAGTATGTGAGCATGTAATGTAATATATCATTATACAATAACGTGAAATAATGGACCATGCTAGAAACTTGTATTTATTTGAAATACCATTTGAAGTTATGAGCTTAGTCCATAAAATATAGAAACCATCATGAATCATAAAAGAACCTCAAACATTATAGAGGTAATCATGAGTCATTATAAGAAACCATAAACTTGCAAAGTACCATGAATCGTAAATAAGTATACCATAAACCTTTTGAAAGAAATCTTTAGCTTTATGAGAGCATATACTTTACTTTGTGATAGATATAGTAGACATCATATGATATATCTTAAATATTGGAAGAGGGAACTTGTACCTTTGTGAGAGAGACCGTTAACCGACGTACACCATGTGAGCTATAATATGGAGTCTCGATGTTACCCCTACATCGGAGAAAAAAGGGAAAACTACTTGCCAAGGTAGACTCTGTCATGGCTAAGTGGATCTACTCTGTTATTATGTGAACCGGGGACTCACCCCTAGTTCTTAGACTCGGGTACTCACCTCCAAGCCTTGAAATTTTGGGTACTCACCTCTTAGAGATTTGGGTATTCGCCTTTATCTCCTTTATACCTACGGTGTCATATAGTTGTGGAACATGGGTATTTTCCCCTAGTCCATCTCGGTGCTAGGTAAGCTCTTAGCAGAATAACATTTAAATGTCATAATAACATAAATATTTATATAACTTTAGACATTAAATCATTATCGGTGGAATAGCTCATTAAGACCTTTGATTTATAATATCATCATGACTGCCATGCCCTATTTACCTTTCTATGAATGAACCTTGATTTATAAGAAAATTAGGTCTACAATCAGTGATGGTATTTCGGGTACCATGCTAATCGGACCTTCCTTTTTGGAAAAAATTTCAAAAGCATTGATGGCCTATAGAGATGTCATATATGTCATATCATAACCTTAAACATTTCATTTGATTCAATGTGAGAATTGTCATTTCACATTGAAATCTTACTTTGGCTAAGAAGCCCTTTCATCAATCAATCATTTCATAAAGACTCCCCTTCATAAACATTTACTTCATGACATTCATTGGAGTCGAACTTCATTTCAATTTTACTTTACCATAGAAAACTAGGTGGGTTCATTTCATAAAGACCTTCAAATACATTTAAAGATTACTTGTATGCATGAGAATGGTATAAATGCATCAAATCAAACATCTTAAAAACAACACACCATATGCACTTTAAAACTACCTTTCAAACCTTCATATAAGAACCTTGATAAACCATCTATTTCATGTAAATAAGAATTAACATAAGTCAATATAGGTAAATAAACTTCAAATATTCAAGAATCTATGCATTTGGAATCGTAGTATGAAAATCCATAAAAACTCATCACTTGAAATTGAGAGTCAATATACATATATATCAATATGAGTAAATAAACTTAAAATATACCATAATCTATGCATTTGGAACTATTATATAAAATCCCATAAGATTTCATCATTTAAAATTGAAATACTAAGTTGAGAAAACATTTGGGCTCCATGGGTGGAAGAACCCACGGATGAAAACCTACATACCTTAGCGAGGAACTTGAAGAAGTCTTGATATTAGGTCTTCAATGAGAAGCTTAAATCTGTTGAATTGGAGAGAATTTTGTTTTTGTAGGAGATGATTTGGGAGAGAGAAGGATGAAGATTAAGGTTCTTTGGAGGTGAAAGACTACAAAAATTCCCCCAAAATACTCCAAGTTTGTATATATATAGTTAGAGAATTATCCAAGTTGCCCTTCATAAAACAAAATCTGGAAAATAGGCTCAAAACCCTACAGACGCAATAGTGGTGCGTTGTGCCACAAGCCAAACTACTGCAACTAATTTTGGGCGCTTTGCTGGCATGCTGTGCTAAGCCCAAAACTTCTGCAGTGGTAGTCTTTGGTAAAACAGTCATAACTTTTTACTTCAAACTCGGAATGAGGCAAACTTGGTGGAATTATAAATAGGACCCAAAGACCTTTAATTTGATAGGCATGGGATACCTAATTCATTATATAATATGAGATATGATCATTTAAAGTTGATCCTATTCCAGACTCATATGAAAACTTAGCAAATGAAAATTCTTTGGACTTGGCTTGGTGTTAGAGATTCCTTATGACCCTAAATCACATATAATGCACTTCAAATACTTAGAAATTGATCCTAACTCATATATAAAACTATAAGTCATCGAGTTCGATCCTATACGCATATAAAGAATGGTTTGGGTCTTGGTGTAGAAATATTTGGGGTGTTACATCATAGTACGGATTATCACTGGTGATTTGGACTTGTGCTAAGTAGTTTTTGATTTAGAGATTTGATGATCACCTGGAATTTAGAGTTGTCGTTTCCATCAACTAGTGATAGGAGTAGTTTTACCTTTTCTCTTGAGACAGTATGTATTTTTTCTTTCTAAATTTGTAAAATCCTTGAACTCTTATTTTGATTAGATGCTCAAATATCGACTGATGCTAGGTCTTGAGGATGGTTCTTTGGCTATATACCTATTTTGGTTCCTATTTCTTCTTATTATTATTATTTTCTGCTTTATTTGTTTCTATTTTGCTTGATAGCCCATTGATTCTGGCTCTGGGCTATGGGTTAGGCTGGGTTGGAGTAGGTGCCATCATGACCTGAAAAATCAGATCGTAAAATATTGGTATCAGATCCCTAGGTTTACCGGTATTATTATAACAAAGCAAATGTCTAGAAGAGTCATGCGGATTGGTGAATTGACATCCATATCTTATCTTCAAAAGGTAATAGGACATTCTTAGAAAACTCTATTTTTGACACTTTATCTTGTGGTTTCACTTCAAATGACCTCTAAAACTGCTTTTTAGAATCCACTCTCTCTTAGATGGATAGCATAAAGCATCCGATAGGCATTGATGGAGAATCAGCATATCCTATGAGAGTTTCAGCACTTGGTCAGGCTACAGGGCCTGAGTCAGGCATAGACCATGAGGTCGTAGGTGTTCTTCAACAAATGAAGTGTTTGGGGGCAATCCAGGCTCTAAAAGAGTTTTTGTCTAACTTGAATCCTTGAGGTTCAGTGTTAAGAGGCTCGAGTTCCTTTGAGGGTACCCCACCAATAGGTATGGTTCTTGGTTAACTGGTCCTTCTCAAGTAGAGCTGGGTTAATTAGCCCCCAACATATTTTTTCATTAGTGTATGAGTACGCGTTGGGATTCCTTAAGTGGGCTAGGCATAACCCCATATCATCCTTTTTGGACTGGTATATGAGTCAGGGGTTCATCGAGGGGTTGTCCTTTCAACTCTAGTTGGCATCGGAGCATTTGATTGTAGATGGGTCTACCTTTCCCCGGGTTGTGAACTATATAAGGGCTTCAGAGAAAGAATGCTTTAAGGCATAAAGGGATAATGGTAAGAGGCCTCGCCATTAGTACAGCAGTGGCAACATCCTACTTCTAGATGAGTATAAGTTCAATGAGGGTCATCTTACTTATCGATCTACCAGGCCTACGGTAGTAGCACCCGAGGTTCCCGGAGTTTCTGAGGAAGGTCTTAGAGCCTATGGTGGACAAAGTTCAGGTTAGACTTCTCAAGGTGAGCATATTGGGGCTTCAGGTATTGGAGCTCACTCTATTCTAGCAAGTTGATATTTATGATAGTTGTTACAAGTGTGTCGATATAGGCCACTTTTTTAATGAGTTTCATAGAACCTAAGATGTCCATATGTTTTTAGAGGCCGTGAGGGGAGTTCATCATGTTCTTCACGTGGAGCTTCAGACTATAGAGGTTGCTATAATAGTGGGGAATTGGATCAGTGGTTCAAAAAGTGCCCTAGGCGGAAGATGATCTTTCACACATTGCATACTTGTCTACTCCCTAGGCTAGAAAAGTTGGACCTGGTTGCATATGTGGGGAGTTGGGTCACCGGTCAAAAGAGTGTCCCCAATGTGGTACCAATGTGCATTATGCTCATCTAGGTTAGTGTCATGCCCGAGAAGGTACCCTAGGCATAGCTGGCACTCAGAAACCATCTATGGCCTCCGAGAGAACCATTTGGTCTCATCATTCATTTTTTCATCAGCGGAAGACTTAATAATACTAATGTGGGCTTTCCATCATTAACATCAAAGAAAAAAACAATCCTTAGAAAAAGTAGTTTGAAAGGAAAACTACTCCGATTACATCATCAAACTCTGTCTATGAAGCCTCTAATACTATTAGACGGTGACAATGACATATCCATGGCTACCTCAAAAGAAACATAATACTCAACAATAATAAAAGGATAAAGAGTTCCTCCGAGTACAAGGACTCACCAAATAGCTAAAAAATAATGATCTTCAACTATGTGCCTGTTGAGGATCTCTAACACCTGTATTTGCATTATAACATGATGCAGGTCGAATGACATCAATGCGTAGAATATATTGTATTTAAAATGGCAGGAAAGTAAGGACAGATATCAAGAAACTCCCCTAAGGAAGACTCAACTCAGAACTCAATACCATCTCAACATTAATATGTAATGCAAATTTAAAAATAATAATAAGCAATGCTTACTCAGTTAAGATTTTCTCTAACCTACAACCATTACTTATGAGCTAGTGATGATACAATAAAGCGATGTCATTTCCACATCCATCCAATACCTTGCCAGGGTAAAGGACATCACCATCTTGGATCCAATCATCAAAGTCCTTTTTTGGGACTTAAGAGGCATAGCCTCCATCCTACGCTGACTACATAGTTCTGGAATTTGAGTCAATTAAACTCTTACCCAACTCGATGCTCAATACTACTCCCAAAATATATGCTCATATTAACCTCATCATCTAGTCTCATTGAACTTTAATTTAAATCATCAAGCTCATCTCATTACCTCTTCATCAATCATTATACTTCAGAAACATCATTTACATCTCATCAAAATATCTTGCTCAAAACATCATTTAATCCAAGGAATCAAATTCATTTAAACTCAATTCTTTTTCTCTTTCAAAACTCAATAAAATACATATATAGTTTTAATTCAAATCACTCTTTTTGTTAATAAATGTTAAAAGCCGACATCTTTACTCAACAATGTGTAAAAATATTTTTGAACATCAAATCAATTAGGGTTCATGGGAAAGTAGCCATGAACAATAATTCCAATAATATGAGAGGTAAAAATAATAATAATCTCAACGCATAAATATATCTTACTCAATAGAAGAAGAATTAATTCATTTAGAATTCAAGATTTGGGTAAAACTTAACTATAACTCAATTATGATGAATTTAAATATTGGGTGCATGGACGAACTCAATCCAATGCTATGAATAACCTTACATACCTTGAATCCAAAGCTTTACTCCGAATTGGAACACTCTTGAACCCCAACCTTTTCCCTCGCCAGAGTATTCTGTATACTATTCGGAGTATAAGAATCATTGAAATAGTATTTCTACACTACTAAAAGCTAAAACTATATTTGAGAATGAGTAAAGAAGTGTAGAGAAAGAAGAGTTGTTTCAGAAAGTTTGATGAATAAAATGAGAAAATAAGGTCGGTATTTATAGGTGTGGAGGAGGGACCTAATAATAAATAAAAATAATTACAAATGATGATTTTGAAAATTCAATGGAGAATTTTGATGTCATGGATGATGTCAAATGGTTCTAGATCTTTCCATGGTTGGTGAGATGAGCTCTGTTTTAACGGAATGCCCATTTTGGAGCTGCGTTTGAACAAGATAAATTCCTCATTAGGATTTGGTGTCTTCATAAGAATTATAGTCTAGAAGTCTAGTTTTATTTCGTTCAAGAAGCAACCAATTTGGAGCATTATACCGTGAGATATGATTTTTCTTCTATAAATACTCCATTTCGTCACAACACCATGTCTTGCAAAAATTAATTTATTTGACCTACTTATCCTCCGAATATTGAGATGTGTTATGCATGAAAGTTGTAGGTAATTTTGTTGGGGTTATTTAAAAATTTGAATCACCTAATTTGGACTAATCTATGAAAATGTATACCCAAAATACAGAAGCAATATTATTTTTATCGAGAATTAAAATACCACATACAACGTTTTAGGGGGTGTTACAGGTAGGAATACTCTCATTGAAGTCTTACATACCTTAGAGTAAAGTTTAAAGAAAATAAACATAATTTTTATAATCAAAATACTTTAGGCTTGAGAAAATATAATTATAATCAAAATACTTTAGGCATTAGAGAACATAATTATAATCAAAATACTTTAGGCATGAGATAACATAATATACTCAAAATACTTTAGGTATGAGAGAACATAATTATAATCAAAATACTTTAGGCATGAGAGAACATAATTATAATCAAAATACTTTAGAACCTTTTAATGACTTCATATGACCTTTGATAAATCAATAATTCAATGCATTCAAGAGCCAACATAAGCTAATATAAGATAGGTAATTAAACTTCAAATATTTAATAATTTATGCATTTAGAATCATGATATGAAAACCCATAAAGTTTCATGCTTGAATTAAATAGAAAACTTTGATAATTCATTTGGGCTTCATGAATGAAAGGATCCATGAATCAATAACTTTTTAGGGGGTGTTACAATATCTCCCCCTTGGGATCATTCGTCCTCGAATGAAGATAAAACTAGGAGACATCAAGAACGAATATCATCAAGACATCAATTTCTCAAAAACTCCGATACTCAAATTGTCAATGACTCAAATTCAAGATTACATATTGAACAAAAGGTAGAAGTAAGGAATATTACCTTGAACATCATCATCGGAAGGTACAAATAGATGAGGATATTTAACCTTCATATCTTCTTCAGCTTCCCATGTAGCCTCTTCAACAAATTAATTTCGCCATAGGACTTTGATAGATGCCACTTCCTTAGTTCTTAATTTGCGAACATGATGATCAAGAATTTGCAATGGAATCTCTTTATAACTCAAACTCTCTTTCACCCCAATGCTCTCAGTTGGGACAACAAATGAAGGATCTCTCAAACACTTCTTAAGCATAGAGATATGAAATACAAGATGAATAGTAGCTAATTCTGGGGGCAACTCCATTTCATAGGCTATGTTACCAACCCTTCTCATAATATGATAAGGACCAATGTAGCGGGGACTAAGCTTTCCTTTCTTTCCAAATCTCATCACACCCTTCATGGGTGAAACTTTCAAGTATACCCAATCATACATTTTGAACTCTAAATCTCTCTTCCTAACATCAGTGTAGGATTTCTGGTGACTCTGAGCAGTCCTCAACCTCTCTTGGATGGTTTTTACCTTATCTATAGCTTAGTGAACCAAGTATGGTCCAATCAACACAGCTTCACCAACTTCTAACCAACCAATTGGTGATCTACATCTCCTTCCATACAAAGCTTTATAAAGAGCCATTTGAATACTTGAATGGAAACCATTATTGTATGCAAAATCAATAAGAGGTAAATGATCATCCCAATTACCTTTGAAGTCAATGACACAAGCTCTTAACATATCCTTCATAGTCTTTATCATACGCTCTGCCTGGCCGTTTGTCTGCTGATGAAAAGTAGTACTAAGGTTCACTCTTGAACCCAAATCCTTCTAAAATGACTTCTATAACTAAGCAATGAATTGAGCTCCCCTATCTGAGATGATAGACAATAGAACTCCATCTAGTCTAACAATCTCTCTAAGATACAGTTTGGCATAATCCTCAGCAGTGTTCGTAGTTTAACCGACAAGAAATGGGCCGATTTGGTCATCCTATCCATAATCACCTAAATAGACACGCTGTTTGAGGGTTCATGGTAAACTGGTAATGAAGTCTATATTGATCATTTCCCATTTCCATTCCGGTATCTCTATATTCTCAGCCACTCCACAAGGCCTTTGGTGCTTAATTTTAACTTGTTGGCAATTCGGGCACTTAGACACAAAATCTGCTATATCTCTCTTTATTTCACTCCACCAGTATACTTCTGTCAAGTCGTGGTACATCTTTGTTGAACCTGGATGGATGGAATACCTGGAATTATGGGTCTTGATCTTACTTTCCTTTTACCTCTACAACTAGAGATAATTCAACTCCATTTTAGACTATTATACCACCTCACTAGAGTCAATAAGTTAAACTCCCAAATGCAAAAGTCTATGCACTTCCTTTGCCAACTCCTTCTTTTCCTCTTCCACATGGGCCGTACTCCCCATGGATAACCTGCTAAGAGTATCGGCAACTACATTTGCTTTACCTAGGGGGTAGAGAATGCTCATGTCATAGTCCTTGAGCAACTCTAGCCATCTCCTCTGCCTCAAGTTTAGATCTTTCTGGCTGAATACATACTGCAAGCTCTTATGGTCTATGAATACATCCACATGTACACCATAAAGATAGTGACGCCAGATATTAAGAGCAAATGCCACAGCTGCCAACTCAAGATCATGAGTGGGGTAGTTCCTCTCATGAGTCTTAAGTTATCTGGAGGCATAGGCAATGATATTACCTTTCTGCATCAACACACATCCCAACCCAACTCTGGAAGAATCAAAATACAGTACAAAACCATTCGTTCCCTCGGGTAGGGATAATATTGGAGTAGTAGTCAATCTAACTTTCAATTCTAGAAAGCTTTTTTCACAAGCATCAGACTATTGAAACTTAACTTTTTTTGAGTAAATTTAGTCAATGGTGAGGATATGGATGAAAATCCCTCAACAAACCTCCTGTAGTAACCAGCCAAATCTAAGAAACTCCTTATGTCAGTTGAAGAGGTGGGTCTGGGCCATTTCTTAATTGCCTCAATCTTTTGAGTATCAACTCGAATTCCATCACCAGATATAATATGGCCTAGGAATGCTACAGACTCAACCCAAAACTCATACTTCGAAAACTTAGTATATAACTCCCTCTCTTTGAGAGTTTGAAGGACAATCCTAAGGTGGTTAGCATGCTCACTCTTACTTCTAGAGTTGACCAAAATATCATCGATGAAGAAAATCACAAACGTATCCATATATGGCTTGAATACCCAGTTCATGAGGTCCATAAAAGTTGTAGGAGCATTTGTCAATTCAAAGGACATAACAAAAAACTCAAAATGACCATAGCAGGTTCATAAAGCCATCTTCGGGATGTCACAATCTCTCACTTTCAACTGATGATAGCCTGATCTGAGGTCTATCTTAGAAAAGCATGTGGCACCCTGAAGTTGGTCAAATAAATCATCTATCCTGGGGAGAGGATGCTTGTACTTTATGGTGACCTTGATTAGTTGTCGGTAATTAATGCACATTCTAAGGGACCCATCTTTCTTTCATATGAATAGGACAAGAGCATCCCAAGGTTAGATACTTGGACTAATAAATCTCTTATCTAGGAGGTCTTTCAACTATTCTTTCAACTCAACGGGAGCCATCCTATAAAGAAGAATAGAGACAGGTTGTGTATCAGGAAGTACATTAATACCAAAGTCTATCTCTCTATCAGGAGGGATTCCAGGTAGATCCTCAGGAAAAACTTTTAGAAATGCACTTACAACAGGAACTGAATCAAGAGATGGAGCCAGATCATTAATATTTTTGACTCGGACTATATGATATATGAATCCCTTCGAGATTAACTTTCCATCCTTAAGGTAGGGAATAAATTTACCCCTAGGAACTACAAACTCCCCTTCCACTCTAAGATAGAATCATTTGGAAATTAAAACTCGACAATTCGGGTCCTACAATCAACTAAGGCATAACAAGCATAAAGCCAGTCCATGCCAAGAATCACATAAAAGTCAACCATATTCAACTCAACTAAGTCAGCCATGGTATCCCTATGATAGATTGACACAATACAATCTCTATAGACCCTCAGCTAAGATAGACTTACCAACAGGAGTAGACATATTGAAAGGCTCAAGAAAACACTCAAAAAGGATCTCTAAATTACTAGCCAAGTAAGGAGTCACAAAAGATAATATAGCACCAGCATCAAGTAATTCATACACATCAAAAGAAAGGAATCAGAGCATACCAGTAACAACATCAGGTGCATTCTCTTGGTTTTGGCGACTACTTATAGCATACAAACGATTTGTTCCCCTACCTGCACCTGAAGCTGCACCTTTCTGATTACCTCTATTCTATGGTGCTGCACAAGAAAACTTAGCTCTGCTACCTTCATCTCCTTGTCTCTTTGAAGGAAACTCATTCTTGAAGTGACCTATCTTTCCACATCCGTAACAAGCATTGGTGCCCACATGACACTCTCCCAAATGAAGCTTTCCACATCTAGCATATGGTGTCTTTCCTCTAGAACCTTGAGCCACACTTACTTGGGATTGAGAACCCTAAGCTTGAAAGTTCTGGTAACTCAGCGGCCTCTGATCATACCTAGTATTAGGTATAAAAGCACTTTTGAGAAAGGTGTATAATAAGAAGACCTCTTCTAAAAGAAGGACTTCTTACCCTTCCCTTACTTTTGCTCGTTCTCATGCCCAACAGACTTAGCCTTCTTGCTTAGGTGTTATTCTTGGTCCTTTTTCTTGTCATCCTCAACTTGCTGAGTATACACCATCAATCTAGAAAAATCCATGTCAGAAATCATTAGCATTTCCTTACATTCTTTCTTTACATGTTTGCCCAGGTTAGAGACAAACTTCCTCATCTTGGCCCTCATATGAGGAATCATTTCTAGGACATATTTGGACAACTGAATAAACTTTAAACTATACTCCTTCACATTCATACTCTCCTACTTGAGGTTCAAAAACTCCTCAACTTTTGCTTCCCGTAGATCTTGGGGAAAGAAGTTGTCAAGGAATGCTCTCTCAAACTCATCTCAAATAGCAGGCTCTACATCCTCACCTCTACTTTCTTACCACTGGTTATACAAGACATTTTCCACATCCTTGAGCTGATAAGTCACCAACTCATCCCCCTCGATCTCCGTAGCATGCATCACTTTTAGTATTTTCCATATCTCATCAATGAAATTATGGGGGTCCTTATCAACCTTGGAACTCATGAAGATCGATAGATTTATTGTCAAAAAATTTCTAATCCTCGTGACAGCAGACGACTCTTAATAACTAGATCTAGGAGTTGGTAAACTCTGGCTACCATTTCGGGCAACCACTAACTGAGTGAGCATAGCAATCGCTCCTCGTAAATCTTTCTCTGAAGTATGAGTGGTCTAAACAGTAGGTATTTGGGGTACCTCAGTAGACCTTGCAGGTCGGCCCTTAGTTATTGGTGGAGGTATCTTTGATTGTAGAACCTCAGTTCTGGTAGTGTTTCTTTCACTGGTTATACATTTAGGAGGCATAGTTTGCAATGTGTAAACGTACTAATTAGAAGGGATGTTTTATAGAGTTAAACTCTATCGCACGAACTCAAATTATGAAAGAAGTGAAACAATTCCTAATGTCCTACAACATTCTAATTATAAGTGTGGTGCACGACACACCCATAAGTAAGACTCTACTAGACACGACTTTATAGACACCTTAGAACTCTTAAACTCTGTGCTCTGATACTAATTTGCCATGCCCGAGAGGGTACCCTAGATGTGGCTGGCACTGAAAAACCCTCTCTGGCCACCAAGAGAACCACTTAGTCTCATCACTTATTTATTCATTAGTGGAAGACTTAAGAATATTAATGTGGGCTTGCCATCATCAACATCAAAGGAAAAAATAATCCTTATAAAAAGTAGTTTCAAAGGAGAACTACTCCAATTACATCATCAAACTATATCTATGAAGCCTCTAATACTATTAGATGGTGTCAATGACATGTCCATGGCTACCTCAAAAGAAACATAATATTCACCAATAATAAAAGTATAAATAGTTCCTACAAATACAAGAAGTACTCACCAAATAACTGAAAAATAATGATCATCAATGATGTGCCTGTTGAGGATCTCTAAAACCTGTATCTGCATCATAAAATAATGCAGGTCATACGTGGAATGTACGAATATGTAAAATAGCAGAAAAGTAAGGACAGATATCAAAAAACTCCTCTCAGGAAGATTTAGCTCAGAACTCAACACCATCTCAACATTCATATATAATGCAAATTTAAAAATAATAATAAGCAATGCTTACTCAGTTGAGAGTTTCTCTAACCGACAACCATCACTTATGAGCTAGTGATGATACAACAAAACAATGTCATTGCCACATCTATCCAATACCTTGCCAGGGTAAAGAACATCATCATCTTGGATCCAATCATCAAAGTCCTCTTTTTGGGACTTAGGAGGCATAGCCTCCATCCTATGCTGACTAAGTTTTTCTGAAATTTGAGTCAATTAAACTCTTACCCAACTCGAGGCTTAATACTACACCCAAACTATATGCTCATATTAACCTCATTATATAGTCTTATTGGACTTTAATTTAAATCATCAAACTCATCTCATTACCTCTTCATCAATCATTATACTTCAAAAATATCATTTACATCTCATCAAAACATCTTGCTTAAAACATCATTTAATCCAAATAATCAAATTTATTTAAACTCAATTCTTTTGACCTTTCAAAACTCAATAAAATACATATATAGTATTATTTCAAATCACTTTTGTTAATGAATATTAAAAGCCAACATCTTTACTCAAAACACATGTAAAAATATTCATTAACATCAAATCAATTTGGATTCATCGAAAAGTAGCCATGAACAATAATTTCAATAATATGAGAGATACAAATAATAATAATATCAATGCATAAATATATCTAACTCAATAGAAGAAGAATTCATTCATCTAGAATTCAAAATTTGGGTAAAACTTAACTCTAAATCAATTACGATGAATTTAAAAATTGAGCGCATGGACGAACTCAATACAATGCTATGAATAGCCTTACATACCTTGAATCAGAACCTTCACTTCGAATTGAAATATTTTTGAACTCCTAGCCTTTTCCCTACCCTGAGATATGATTTTTCTTCTACAAATACTCCATTTCGTCACAACACCATGTCTTGTAAAAATTAATTTATTTGACCTACTTATCCTCTGAATATTGAGATGTGTTATGGATGAAAGTTATAGGTAATTTTGTTGGGGTTATTCAGAAATTTGAATAACCTAATTTGGACTAATCTATGAAATTATATTCCCAAAATACAGAAGTAATATTATTTTTATTGAGAATTGAAATACCACATACAACGTTTTAGGGGGTGTTACAGGAAGAAATACTCTCATTGAAGTCTTACATACCTTAGAGTAAAGTTTAAAGAAAATAAACATAATTTTTATAATCAAAATACTTTAGGCTTGAGAAAACATAATTATAATCAAAATACTTTAGGCATGAGAGAACATAATTATAATCAAAATACTTTAGGCATGAGAGAACATAATATAATCAAAATACTTTAGGTATGAGAGAACATGATTATAATCAAAATACTTTAGGTATGAGAGAACATAATTATAATCAAAATACTTTAGAACCTTTTAATGCCTTCATATAAGGACCTTTGATAAATCAATAATTCAATGCATTCAAGAGCCAACATAAGCTAATACATGATAGGTAATTAAACTTCAAATATTTAATAATCTATGCATTTAGAATCATGATATGAAAACCCATAAAGTTTCATGCTTGAATTAAATAGAAAACTTTGATAATTCATTTGGGCTTCATGAATGAAAGGATCCATGAATCGATAATATTTTAGGGTGTGTTACACTCAGTCTCACGGGTTTATGTCTCCTTCAGTTAGAGGTAGTGCTCAGAGTGTAGATAGTTGTACTTCAAGTGTTCAGGCCGAGGTCAGATAGGATCCGTTTTATGCTCCTACAGGCCGGCTAAAGGCCGAGAGTCTTTTTTATTGTATTTGGAAAAAAATATTTTTTTGTTATCCATTGTTTGTATAGTGTGGTTTTGGGGTTTGTTCACCCATATGTGCCTATCGGACTTGTTATTTATCGCATGACTGTGGTGGTAACTTTAATTGGACTTATGTGTATGTATTTTAATATGGTAGTTGATTTGTTTTAATAGTGGATTAATTAGGTCGGGTTTCTATTTTGAGAAGTGGTGGTTGAGCAAATTTCCATGCCTTTGCCTTGGTGGTTTGTTATGAATTCGCGGCTGGGCTAGTTAGATTTTCCTTTTTTGTCTTCCTTACTATTTGTTGTTGTTGTGGTGCCAATCCTTGTTATATAGGTGGGTAGACCATCTTTTCTAAATCTAGGAGTTGTGGTGCTGGTCGATCAAATTATCTGAAAAGGTCGTTTTAGTTGTGTGCCATCTGGATTAGCGATCGAGTAGCTCTACTTACCTTTATGTATATCTCAAATTGGGGGTTGTGGTAAATATTTCTTGTTGATTTTTTCCTATGACTTATTAGTATCTTTGATCCTAAGGTTGCGAAGTTAAGGTTTTCTCTCTTGACCAAACTAGTTGGTCCCTATGTGGTAGACTTGGTATTTTAGTTCAGTGGTAGTTGGGAAATTTGTGAGTGTTGGAGTTGTAAGAAAGGTAGTATAGCCTTCTATGGTATTATGGTATTCCTAGTTAGCCATCTCTTCCCTTTTCCATAGTTTTATTATTGGTTGCGAAGTGATGGTGTGTTCATTCAATCTTTTTTAAATCGTCTCTTTTAATGATTTTGGTGCTGACTATGACTAGTTTAGAATTTGGAAAGTGTGATCTCTCATTGTTCCTTGTTACTGTTGTTGTTAGTTCTCAGCGGTTGTGTTGGTTGCTCTCAAGACTTTGTTTGTCATTTGGAGTAGGAGTAGTGGTGTTCATTGGTGGATTCAGATATAGCCTAAGCTGGAGGATAGGAAGTTCCTTAGAAATTTCATTTTTAAGATGGGATCAAGGTAAGTCATGAAATCTATGACTTGGTTCTTGTTCAGATACAAGGTCTTCTTTTTCCATATTCGGTAGCTTGTCATTTTTGTTGGTGGGAGATGGTGCCCTTGGACAATTAGTGATAAGTTGGCTATGCCTAGATGTTGCCTACCATCTTGGTTTTCCCTTGGGCTAGGATGGTTGGATTAGATTTGCACTCGTGGAGTAGTTGTAGGCATATGTCTACGGTTGTTTGGAAGTTCCTATGGTAGAAATAATTCACTAGAGTTGGGCTCAGTGCAACCTTATCGATCGCCGGATAATTTCCCCTTAAAGTTGAGATTGGATTTTGGGCCTCGCCCCGGGTTTAATTTCTTATTTTGGCAGTTGCCGCTCCTCAATATTTAGATGAAATATGTAACTCTTGTGAAGTTTGTATGGTATGGTTCTATAAGCAAGTTTCAGATGGTGTTGGAGATGTTCAGAATAGCTATGGACAGGCAGAATGCTCTTGGTGAGTAGAAGATGATGTATTTGGATCTTAAGGTTTGTATTTCTATTTGAGAGTAGAGTTGTATCTACCGCTATGGTATAGTTCTCTTTTTTGTGGTTTGAGTGTGCTTTTGATTTTCCTTAGATGAATCTTATTCCTTTGGTCAAGTTCAAGTTTGTTGGGCAAGAGTTGGAGCCTAAAAAGAGAACAAGAGGAGTTTTGGAGCTTTGTGGTGAATTTGAGGATTTTCCTCTCAAACTGAGTTCAATAATGGCATTGATCAACTTGAAAGGGTGTCCAAGGGTCTGGCAAAGTGTGCGGTCTTGGTACCATCGTTATTCCGTTCCTTCAATATGTAACTATCCTTCTACTTTTATGAACAAAAGTCCTTTTAATAATGGATGTTGTAATGACCCTCCAAGTCATTTACCCTATTTTCCGAACTTTTTGGCATTCAGAGCTTTTGGTGGGACTGACAGTTCGATCGTCTGGTCATTCATTTGGAGTTCTTAGTGTTGGAATAGTTGAATTTAGTAAAAACTAGAGGAAAACAGCCTCAGAATGGAATTCTAACGGTTCCATCAGCTCTAGAAGGGTCATTTTAGACTAGTGGCATAGTTTGCTCTCTTCCCAAGGCCTTTAGTATGAGTTTGACTCATTAGGCATTTTAGAAATTAAGATTTGGCCTAAGTTTGACCTTGGTCAACATTCTTTATAAAAGTTCTCAAATTGAAATTCTATAAACACTATTAGCTCCAAAATATCAAGTTTGAATAGGATGACCTTTCATCTGAGTCTCGAGGCTTTTGGTTTCATTCTGAGCCCTCTTATAGAATTGGCTAAAAATAGAACTTAGGTGAGAGACCTACTTTTTATCTAGATGACCTCAGATGGAAATGTAGACTGCATCGTTTAGTCCAGAAGGTCGAATTTGGTGGGGTAACATAGTTTACTTTCATTCACAGGATTATGAATGAGTCTCAAGCACCCCATGGAGATTTTGGAATTGGCCAAAACCAGTTGATGTGCATCAATTGGTGTAGACACAATTTGGTCTTCGTATTGGCGGAATCCAGTTGCCTTGGCCTCTACATTCGCGAGCATGAACCTGTATTTGCAAAGGTCGAGGGATTGGCCTCCTCGTAAGCGAGGCCCTTACTACGTTTGCGGAGCCTTGTGGCATTACCCTCCGTATTTATGGTGGCCCTGCCATATTCATAAAGCTTTGAGGATTTGGTCTCTGCGTTCGTAGACCTCCTCCTCTACATTTGTAGAAAACAAATCCGTCTGCTATTTTGAGTTAAATAATAGACACGATTCAGCTTAGTCCCACTTTATGTTTTGGTGATTTCTTGAGCTTGGGAGCTCTCGTATGGGCTATTTTAAGTATTAGGTGTTTGTGTGGATCGTCTCTTTATATTAGAGTGCTCAGGGATTATTGGAGGACCTCTATTTGAGGTATTGTTTGAGTTTTAGCAGCTGTTCTCTCTCCTTCTTTAGCTTTAATGGTGAATTAATTGCATGGACTGATTTCTTCCCTTTAGGGCATCAAATTTTGTCCTATTTGGGGGGAAAATCCAGTAAGCTCAAATGACCCTTTTTTGAGTCAATTTTGGGATTTTATGGGTGCCACATTCCTACTTTACACTCCAAAATTGGTTCGTCTCTATTTTAAGCGATTTTTGTGTCTAAACGTCTGTAATGATGTTGTGATTGATATTTTGTTAGCATGATTTTGCGGATTAGAGCAGGCGTGATCGCATTCGAAATAGACTACGGTCTTCCACTTTGATTGAGCTTTATTAAATACTTTTTGTATGATATATATATGTGATTTAGGTTGGTACGTGTCGAGTATAGGGTTTGCCTCCTTCCATTGTATTTTCTTAGTTTCTAATTGAACCTTAGACTCGAGTAGTCTCATGAAAACTTTACTTTAGGCAATGGGTCTTGTTTGTGGTATTGACTTAGTGTTATTACCCTTATTAGGATTGATGTTGATTGCCTTAGGATAGGTTTGAGCCTTAGAGGATTTAGCATATTCCTTATTTCCCTTATACCTAGGAGTAGCTTTTGATAGGGCTTGTTCTAAATAGTGTACCTTTATGCTAGTGCCTGAGACCTCAATGGGCCATCATAGCCGTAGGTTTGGCTTAGTGAAGATCAGTTGCAAGCTAGAGTGGCATTTTGGGGTTAAGGCAGACATATTTCCCCCCCTTTTTGATTGTGAACCATTTCTCGATTACTGCACTTTATATACAAATTATAGTAATAAAATTCAAGGTTGGAGTCATTAAATTTACAATGCAATCCTTTTATAGAGGGGATAAGAATTCTTCGACATGAACCACTAATTGGTGCAATTGAAGTGAAATGTGTACTAATAATCAGTGCTAGCAATGATCATTTAGTCAAAGAAGTCATCCTACAAAATCAAAACAAGTACTTTTGATTACCGAGGCAATCGGTATGAGTTTAGGACCATTTGACACCTTTGTCTTTAAAATTTTTTTCTCACAATTGACTTTGGTCAACATTATTGGAAAACATGCACAGATGAAAATTCTGACAGCGTGGTTAGTTCTAGAATGTCAATTTTGGTCTAAAGCGACCCTTTGTTCTCTTTTCGAGGCTTCCAGTCAAATTCTGAGGCCTATTGTGGAATTCTGCTCAAAATAACCCAGGTGTGGAACCCAATTTCAGTCAGAATGAGCTCATATAAAAATTCCAACAGCGCCATTGAGTGTGGAAGATCGTCTTTGGTGGGGTAGCATATCTCATTTGCGTGCATGGATTCTCAATGAATTCTGAGCACCCCGTCGGACATTTGATCTTGGCGAAAACTCAGCTTTTAGCTAATATCTGGTGCAACACAAATTGTTATCCAAGATCGCTGGACCTTATTTGTGTTTGCTGAGGTCCATGAGGTTGTTCTCCGTGATCTCGGATATATGGCCGCATTCATGGAGGTCCATGAAGTTGGTCTCCATATTCGCGGAGCCTTGGCCGAGTTCACAAAGGCTTAAGTCCTTTGCCTCCACGATCACGGGTCTTTGGACACATTTGCGAAGGTTAAGTTTCTTGACCTCTGAGTTCGTAGAGAATGGTAGCCGCGTTTGCGAAGGCCAATGTCGTGGTCTTTATTAAAGACCATTGACGATTTTTAGCTCATTCTTCAAACTTCAAGCATCGATATTTTTTCCATTTTAAGCTTAAATTAGGTGATTCAAAGGTCCAAATCCAATAGCTTTTCATGGGGAATCTATTGGCGAGCTCAAAAATGCAAGGAAAGCTTCGTGTGAGGTAAGAATTCATAATTAGATACTGGTTTAGTTATTTTTTGAGTGATGATTTGTTGAACTTTGAAGAATTGTAACTTGGTCAATTTAACCCTATTTTAGTAGTTTTTGAGGCTATATTATGGGGTATTTGGTAAGGATCATTATGGTATGTTTGGTTTGGGTCGTGGGGTGTGATTTGTGAGAAATAGCCTCGTAAACAAACTGCAATTTTCATCTTTTAGTTCAAATTTCATGAATTTTTGTTGCATGCTCGTTTTTCATGGTTTCCAACCCTGTACTAGTTATCAAATTGATCTGTGAGCTTAGGGAGATGTTTAGAACCTATTTTTGGGGTTAATTATGGAATTCTAGATGCGAGTCCCATATATCTTATTTTAGACCTCGAAATTGGTTCGTCTCCGAATTCAATAATTTTAGTGTCATAATGACCGTATTAACATTTTGATTTTATTGTTGATAGCGTGGCAGCATTCGGAGGCCGCTCGAAAGGAAACAATTCTGGTTTTGTGAGTTGGAGTGCGCGTGGTCGGCTTATAGGTAGGCTATGGTTTTTCCCTCGTAAGACTGAGCATGTTTAGGCAATTATACATTTATTTGTATGAGTTTAGTGGGGTTGGGTGTCGATCATGCTAAATTTCTAGAATCCATGTCCTATGACATATTTGGGGTAATTGTTGGACTGTGTAAGCATGACTCTTGTGGTTGTTGTTGTTCATATCCTATAATGAATGTTGTTCTTGTGGTAACACATTTGGAAGCATATTTGTCCTTAGTCTAGGCTTAGACTAGTGTTGCCTTAGAATTGCGTGATTTTGGTATCGTTGGGCCTTAGACCTTCTCCTACGTTGTTTTGGACGATTTGCTCCCTATAGACTTATATAGCAGACTTGAGTCTAATAGTCTGAGCCTTAGCTAGGCAGTAACTCAGCTTGTGACCTTACCTCTATAATGCCCTATTCTCTTAGAGTGGTGTATTGATAACAATCGTTTTGGGGGAACTCCCCGTAAGGCACGGTTGGTCGCTGATTCTAATTTGATCTGATCCTTTACCTACAAATACCCGGTCAAAGTCCGTGGTCCAACTTATTTGTGTTTGGATCCTTAGCTACAGATACCTGGTTAAAGTTTGTGGTCCAGCTTGCTTATGTACAGGCTTCCTAGCTACAGATACACGATTAATGTCTGCGGTTTAACTTATCCATGCTAAACTTGTGGCTACAGTTACCTAGTTAAAGCCCGTGGTCTAGCTTACTCATATTGACTTATTAGCTACAGTTACCCATTTGTAGTCTGTGGTCTAGCTTGTATGTGGTTAAATTCTTAATTCCTTAATAAATTTGGGTTTAAGACTTCAACTAATCTTGACTGTGGGTTGAGATGTTAGAGTTTGGAAATGCTTCAGTTCATATCCGACATATGGTTATACTATTGAAATCCTTTGGTTCCGTTAATTTTCTTTCAGCTATTCTTGCATATGTCAGGCTTATGCGAGTCTGTGCATGTGGTTACTCTTTATTTGTGCACGAGCATACCCATTGGGTTTATGGAAGCCCAGCGGAGTTAGTTAGATTCTTTTTCTTTGTTTGCTAGTACATTGTTGTATATACCAACATTTACTTCTTGTTCTATTTTTGATTGTGTTCTTTTACTCACATTTCAGTTTACTTTTGCTTATCTAGCTCAGTCGGCCTATGATTCCCACTGATTACCTGCTGGTATGGTACTCATACTACACTCTGCATCTTTTTTTAAGATGCAGGTCCGAGTACTAGCTATCGGCGTTGAGTTGAGCAAGCTCAGTCATGATTGGAAGAGAGGGTGAGCACATTGCGTTCTGGATTTACCCACCTTCTTCTATATATATTTTTTCCCTGTCTTTTTCTTTTTGAGACAACTCTATTTTCATGGTCTACTTTTGGGACTTGTACTCTTTTATTAGCATCTCTGTACATGTCACTTTCAAGTTCTGGGAGGGATCCTTTAGTTTGTATCTATATGTGGTTTCTTCCGCCAGTTCATTGTATGTTTTTTTATTACTTTACTATTTTAGGCTAAATTATTGTTCTTCTACCCTAACATCCTATTACTTGCAGTTCTAGGTTATGGGTCGGCTTGCCTACTGGTAGGTCATAATAGGGTCCATCATGATCTGAGAAATCGAATCGTGACAAATTGGTATCAGAGCCCTAAGTTCACCAGTCTTACTTGTACTGAGCTAACATCTAGTAGTGTCCTGCGGATCGGCATGAAGACATCCGTTACTTATCCTCAAAAGGCTACAGGATGTGTTTAGGAACATATCTCTTTGGTATCATTATCGTGCAGTGTGTGTCTTGTTGGTTTTTGGAAATTTCGCTTGTTCCACTCGTTCAGAGGATGCCTCACACACGCGCTGGAGGTAGAGGCAGACCACGGGGTCGTGCTAGGGCTGCAGCATTAGCCTAGGACACAGGATAAACTCTAGAGCTGAAGGTGGATCCACCAGTACCTCCAGTACATCAGTATCCAGTGGGCTCAGGACCATCCCAGCCACCGCCCTAGCAAGCCACAGCTCTAGGTTTAGAGGAGATGTTTGTCACGACCCAACCCCGTAGGCCGCGACTGGGGTCCGACCTGGACCCCCATTTACGTAATTGTCAACTACAGTCAAATTAGACTATGTATAACGTGATACTGCTCACAAAAACCTCAGTGGGTTAAAACATTTTCATGTTCATATAGCCTCCAAGATATAGGAACCAAACACATGAACCCAGTGGGTGATAAAATATTCATACACGTGTGGCCTCTTTCATTTGCATCATGTCATGAAAGGGAAATCCAGCCGATAAGTCTGCCACAACATAATAGCTTTTACAATATATCGCATAGGCATAACCTAAATAAACTCCTAAACAACCCACACACATATGTCTACAAACCTCTAAGAATAGGAACGACAACATATGGCGGGACAAGGCCCCCGCCGTACCCCTGTATAAACAAATATATACATTGCAGGACCAGTACTCAAAAGCTAGGCTTCGAAATAGTGAAGCACTTCCAACATAGCTGAGCGGGAATTCTAAGCTAGCGGATCTCCAAAATGAACATCTGTACCTGCGGGCATGAAACGCAGCCCCCCCCCCCCCCCCGAAGAAAGGGGGGTCAGTACGATATATGTACTAAGTATATAAGCACAACATAACTGAGATAACAACTGAACCAGGGATGCAGGAAACCAAGTATAACATTTAATAAGGTACTGTTCCTGCACCTCACAAAA
Source organism: Solanum dulcamara (assembly GCF_947179165.1). NCBI lineage: Eukaryota > Viridiplantae > Streptophyta > Magnoliopsida > Solanales > Solanaceae > Solanum > Solanum dulcamara. The sequence continues at coordinate 22,194,393 of NC_077248.1, forward strand.
TAAAGTCATGTATACCACTATCACATACCGTATCTAGCCCGCTTGGGGACTCGGTGTTACAAACACATCATCTATCATGCTAGGTATATATATGCCATTAACACTGTGGGATGTACAGCCAGATCCCTGTATATAGAAAGTACATGCCGAGGAACGACGACCCGATCCATGTATCATATAATAATGCCGAGGTACGACGGCCTAATCCGTATAATGCATAATAATACCGAGGTATGACGGCCCGATCTGTATAATGCATAATCTATCATGGAACGTACGACCCGATCCTGACATAGCAAAATGTGCCGAGGTACATTCGGCCCTATCCATATATATATATATATATATATTATAATGCATATACGTGCCCGTAAAACTCTATGACATATCAAATATACCTTAGATATCACCATTATTACAAATAGGCCTAAGAGACCCCAGATTTAGGAACATACACACCCAATTACTATTGAGCCTATAGAAGGCTCGAGGGTCGTAGTTTAACTACTTCAAGACCCTTAGCATTTAGGAGTAAACTCGAGTCACAAGTTTTATTCGGGACTTATAACTGGAACTGCCTTTACACTTATATCATACCTCAATTCACTTATATTTTAAGACATTCCAAAGGGAAGAAGAGAAATGCTTTACACATACCACCTTTTGTCATATAGAAGCCCTAAAAGGCAACAACTCAATTACTACAGGAGTTCTAATATCACGAAGTCAATGAAACTCATGGTTCATGCTTGGAATTTATGAATGGAATTACCTCAAGCTGAAATACCTATCATTCATTACTAACGTCTAAGACATGCCAAAAAAAGAGAGAAGAATAGCTTTACATACTTATGCTAAAAACATGCCAAAAGAAAGCTTCACATACCTCTGGACTTTCTTTCAGGTGATCTTCATATACATATTTCGTACCCGGCCCTTCATGAGGATTGGTGAACCACTATGGAATCATAATCTCATTTTCGTATCAGATACATCTCACTGGGAATGAGAGACAGCTTCCCACATATTATATTCTGACACATAGAAGCCCTACTAGGCAATACTTAATCTTCACAAGAACTCTAATACTGAACAGTGGATAGGGGTTATGAGGCGTACTCAGAATTCTGGGAATGGAATTATCCCCGCACTTCATATACAATTTACTTAAGGCTAAACATTGCCAAAAGGAAAGAAAGATAGCTGTACGAACTTATACCCAAACATGCCAAGAGAAAGCTTTACATACCTTGTCTGAATTATTCCTTATCCTGCTTGCCTCACCGTCCTCGTCTGGGCAGCAGCTCCCCCCATGCTTCACCACCATTTTTCGAGCGGATAAAAGCAAAACTGGGTTGTATAGTCTAAATGAAAGTTATATCCCTATGAAATACCTTTTCAAAAAATCTTGAATCACTTGAAAGGATGACTTACACAAGGAGTTATACTCATTTTACTAACAGCAGTTTAATTCAAAAACGGGTCTGTTCCCTAGCATTTTCTCTTTAAGCTTCTCTTAGTTTTCCAAGTGTAGAACTGAAAATATGGTTCCGTAGGCCTCGTAATATATATATATATACCTCCACGTAGTTGAGGAATACCTTAAATAATTAATTGACGGAGGAAAAGTGAAGAACTCACCTTTAATTCTTCTAAACCATGGCTTCCTCCTTTCCTTCTTCTTCTCCACTTTTTTCTCTCTATGTTTTGGGCTGATTTTGGATAAATAATGACTTAAGAGTCATTAGCATACATATATATGATTCCTTAGGAAGTTCCATGTGTCATCCCCTAAGGGTGATACGTGTCAAGCCCTTATTGGGCCACGAATCCATACCTATCCTCCAAGGCTACCATGTGGCGGTGTGGGACCCACCTCAAGTAGGTGTGTCACCTACTTGGTCCAGTTAGGTGCATCACCTACTTATTCAAAGTAGGTGCATCACCTGCTTGCTTCCGAGTAGGTGCTATGCCTCTTTCCACCTCTCCCGTGAGTTCATAATCTCATCTTACTTTAGGAACCCATGTAATCCTTGCTACGTAAGCTCAAAATGTACTCCAGTGTCTTAGTTATGTAAGTCGTCCAAGTTGGTAGCTTACGTAAGTAAGTCGAGTCCTACGACTTGTTATTTTGGCCTCCAATTCGTTTCAAATCCTTATAGACCTATTTCCAACCTTCACTCTTAAGGGGCGTCACGTCCTCCCTTCCTTAGAGTTATTTAATCATGTTATAGATAATATGGGTCACAGGACATCTTTCAAGAAGCTTAAGAAGACAGTCCGAAGCATAAAGGTACGGGGTATAACATCCTTCCCCCCTTTAGAACATTTATCCTCGAATGTAAACCAAAACCTTCCTCCGGACCTTATACCAATTATATGGAGAGGTCATCTATCACGTTGCCATAACATATACTTTCATCGAGCAATCAATATCAGAGTTCCAAAGGTAAGGATTACCTGTAGGCATAGGGAACAAGTGATATTTCCTTTTCATTTCTTTTTTTTCCAGTTCTCTTACCACACATCATATTGCACCCTTTACACGAACATGTGTAGGAAAGTAGCCCTAAAGATGCTTTAGCATCACCATACTAGTTTGTACGTAAACCTGTATCATTTCTTACTTCCTTCCTCTACTTACCCTTGAGTTTCCTCATATTCCAGTATAGGAGAGATCTCTCATCCTTTCCTTGTTTTGCTTCTTGTACACCACAATATTAGTAGTCAGTGACTTTGTTACCAATATCTTACCTTCAGTCGAGTATAGCCTGGCTATTCCTTACAGTATGTTTAAGTTCTCATCATAATTCTCTTGTTGTATTCATCCCCTTTGTACGCTTCTATCCATTTATTGTTGGCCTTTAGATCTTATTAACTCATGCCAGTATGGGATCTCACTTGAAGCCACTTCCCCCCTTTAGGGTGTACCCATGTCACTATCTGTTGTGTTCTACCTTACGCCCTGATTTCCAATTTTCCAATACGTATAATTCTTTTCCAACACATTCGGTATACTGCACAATATCTATGCCTTCCTTTATATCTTCCATACCTTTGGTTGCTTAGGTATGACAACTTAACACAATCATGAGGTGCTAATCCAGTCTAATTATGGGTACTCGAGTCATGTAGCAATTTATTCGAAGCCACCTTCTCACAAGGCTTTACTTAGTTTCATAACTATCCTTATTATATTCACATCATATCATGTTCGCATTCTACCCCATAGTATAACACTTCTTAACCTTTTTCACGATTCTTACTGTGGGTTACTTACCCTTCTTAGTTAGTCTTATCCTTAATATATCGTTCTATCCAGTTTCCTTTTATTTCAAGGAAAATTTGGACAGAGTTTCCTCTGTATTTCTTACTATCTCAACACCTGCATCCAGAAAATGCCAACAATGCCTCATAGGGGCAATACATATAAAGATACATATATACGTATCATATCACATCATATCGCAGCCTCACAGGGCGCCTAATAATAATATTATAAACTGATGGACTTACCTCGTATGTCCAACTCGAACTACACCTATTTAGACTTTCCGTCTACTTTTCCTTTCAATTTACAACTTTACATGTCAACCGTAATTCAATACCTTACATGCCACCTATCATTTGTTCCTTGCTTACCTGCGTGCTGTGAAACTTCCAATATCGTCAGTAACCTTCTTCTATTGATGTTTTCCTTCTGCTGAAATCACAAGTTAGTATGAGGAATTTCATTCCCTATGACTCGGCTCTATCGCACGATCATAGATATGAAAGAAAGGTAACATCATCAATGTCCTGTAGCCTCTTATCTACAGATGTGGTGCACAACACACCGATAAACAAGACTCTGCTAGACACGGTTTATAGACACTCCAAGGACGAACTGCTCTGATACCACTTTTGTCATGACCCAACCCCGTGGGCCGCGATTGGGGTCCGACCTAGACCCCCATTTACGTAACTATCAACTACAGTCAAATTGGACTATGTATAACGTGATACTGCTCACAAAAACCTCAATGGGTTAAAACTTTTTCATGTTCATATAGCCTCCTAGATATAGGAACCAAACACATAAACCCAGTGGGTGGTAAAATATTCATACACGAGTGGCCTTTTTCATTTGCATCATGTCATGAAAGGGAAAGCCAGTCGATAAGGCTGCCATAACATAATAGCTTTTGAAACATATCGCATAGGCATAACCAAAATAAACTCCTAAACAACCCACACACATATGTCTACAGACCTCTAAGAATAGGAACGACAACATATGGCGGGACAGGGCCCCCGTCGTACCCCTTCATAAACAAATATATACATCGTAGGACCAGTACTCAAAAGCTAAGCTCCGAAACAATGAAGCACTTCCAATATAGCTGAGCGGGAATCCTAGGCTGGCGGATCTCTAAAATGAACATCTGTACCTGCGGGCATAAAATGCAGCCCCCCTCCGAAGAAAGGGGGGTCAGTACGATATATGTACTAAGTATATAAGCACAACATAACTGAGATAACAACTGAACCAGGGATGCAGGAAACCAAGTATAACATTTAATAAGGTACTGTTCCTACACCTCACAAAATAAAGTCATGTATACCACTATCACATACCGTATCTAGCCCGCTTGGGGACTCGGTGTTACAAACACATCATCTATCATGCTAGGTATATATATGCCATTAACACTGTAGGATGTACAGCCAGATCCCTATATATAGAAAGTACATGCCAAGGAATGACAGCCCAATCCATGTATCATATAATAATGCCGAGAAATGACGGCTCGATCCGTATATCATATAACAATGTCGAGGTACGACAGTCCGATCCATATAATGCATAATAATGCCGAGGTACGACGGCCTAATCCGTATAATGCATAATAATGCCGAGGTATGATGGCCCGATCTGTATAATGCATAATCTATCGTGGAACGTACGACCCGATCCTGACATAGCAAAATGTGCCGAGGTACATTCGGCCCTATCCATATATATATATATATTATAATGCATATACGTGCCCGTAAAACTCTGTGACATATCAAATATACCTTAGATATCACCATTATTACAAATAGGCCTAAGAGACCCCAGATTTAGGAACTTACACACCCAATCACTATTGAGCCTGTAGAAGGCTCGAGGGTCGTAGTTTAACTACTTCAAGACCCTTAGCATTTAGGAGTAAACTCGAGTCACAAGTTATACTCGGGACTTATAACTGGAACTGCCTTTACACTCATATCATACCTCAATTCACTTATATTTTAAGACATTCCAAAGGGAAGAAGAGAAAGGCTTTACACATACCACCTTTTGTCATATAGAAGCCCTAAAAGGCAACAACTCAATTACTATAGGAGTTCAAATATCACGAAGTCAATGAAACTCATGGCTCATACTTGGAATTTATGAATGGAATTATCCCAAGCTCAAATACCTGTCATTCATTACTAACGTCTAAGACATGCCAAAAAAGAGAGAAGAATAGCTTTACATACTTATGCCAAAAATATGCCAAAAGAAAGCTTCACATACCTCTGGACTTTTCTTCAGGTGATCTTCATATACATATTTCGTATCCGGCCCTTCATGGGGATCGGTGAACCACTATGGAATCGTAATCTCATTTTCATATCAGATACATCTCACAGGGAATGAGAGACATCTTCACATACCTCTGGACTTTCATTCAGGTGATCTTCATATACATCTTGCCTCGCCGTCCCTTAAACCTATTCAACATGAAAGTAGTATGAATATCAACCCCTTTTACTTTTCAGCACCCTAGGTTACATCTTAGTATTAATGGAATCTACTTCCTTAGTTGTTTTCCCTACTAGTTCTGTTATTTGCTAAGGCGTCGACGAAAATTGGGTAGCACCTTCCCTATAATGTGCCCTATCCAAATTTCCAATTAGGTACCTAAGACCTACATCCAACCCACAACAACAACCTGCAGCAATTCACACCAACAATATACAACATAAACTCCAAACGACTTATTCAAAAATACGGTAGGACAATAGGGCATCTAGCCTTTATTTTGTAAAACCTTTAATCGTGCGGAACGGAGGGTCGTGTGGCTGCAACCAGAAGCTCCCAAACCTCTTTTAAAATGCCTTTAGGACCTTCAACACACCATCACACACCTGCAACATCCCCCACATGCACAACGCCTCATTTCGACTACAATTTAACTATAGCAATTCCAATTTGGTTTATTTCGGACGTCAAGCATATTTATCATATTTTCACATTTCCATCCACTTAAACAATGTATAATACCCTCTATAGCAACACCATAAACTCCAATGTAAAAGGAAAGGCCTTACCTTACGTTAAACTTGTCAAACTCGCCAAAACTATCCAAAACGTGAAATCTGGACAGCCCACTATCTTATATTGTCGCTTAGTTTCGGAGGGGTAATTGAGGTAAATAGGATTTGTGGCCTCAATGAAAGTTATAGAAATGTGTATCAAGGTATCAAATAATTTTAATTACCCCTACATCAATTTTGTATGAAAATATATGACCATAATACTCACAGCTGTCCGTGTAGGATTTCCAAAACACAATCTGGGCAGCAGCTCCCCCATGCTTCACCACCATTATTAGAGCAGATAAAAGAACAACTGGGTTGTATAGTCTAAATTAAAAATCTATCCCTATGAAATACCTTTCCAAAACATCTTGAATCACTTAAAACGAAGTCTTACACAAGGAGTTATACTCGTTTTACTAACAGCAGTTTAATTCAAAAATGGGTCTGTTCCCTAGCGTTTTCTCTTTAAGCTTCTCTTAGTTTTCCAAGTGTAGAACTTAAAATATGGTTCCGTAGGCCTTGTAATATACATATATACACCTCCACGTAGTTGAGGAACACCTTAGATAATTAATTGACGAAGGAAAAGTGAAGAACTCACCTTTAATTCTTCTAAACCATGGCTGCCTCCTTCCCTTCTTCTTCTCCACTTTTTTCTCTCTATGTTTTGGGCTGATTTTGGATAAATAATGACTTAAGATTTATTAGCATACATATATATGGTTCCTTAGGAAGTTCCACATGTCATCCCCTAAGGGTGACTCATGTCAAACCCTTATTGGGCCACGAATCCATACCTAGCCTCCAAGGATACCATGTGGCAGTGTGGGACCCACATCATGTAGGTGTGTCACCTACTTGGTCCAAGTAGGTGCATCACCTACTTATTTAAAGTAGGTGCATCACCTTCTTGTTTTCGAGTAGGTGCTACGCCTCCTTCCGCCTCTTCCGTGGGTTCGTAATCTCGTCTTACTTTAGGAGCCCATGTAATCCTTGCTACGTAAGCTCAACATGTACTCCAGTGGCTTAGTTATGTAAGTCGTCCAAGTTGGTAGCTTACGTAAGTAAGTCGAGTCCTATGACTTGTTATTTTGGCCTCCAATTCGTTTCAAATCCTTATAGACCTATTTCCAACCTTCACTCTTAAGGGGCATCACGTCCTCCCTTCCTTAGAGTTATTTAATCATATTATAGATAATCTGGGTCACGAGACATCTTTCAAGAAGCTTAAGAAGACGTTCCGAAGTGTAAAGGTACGGGGTATAACAATGCCTCCTAGATTTTAGCTGCCATTGGGGGTATGCAGCAGGCCCCAACTTCCATCGCTCTAGTATTGCAAGACCAGCCTGTACCAGTTGTTCAGCAGCCACCACCACCATCCGCTCAGCCTGATAATTTGGAGGGCGTCATGCTACTTCGAGAGTAGAAGATGCTCTGGGTGTTCCTTAGACTATTACCGCTGAGGTTTCTTAGGGTTGTGGTTGAGGATGACCACATGTTTCTACTTACTTATCGGGAGTGGATAAAGACTTTGGGTTTAGTGGAGTCGAGAGGAGCTGACATCACTGCTTACCAGCTAGACGGTCCCGCGAAGAAGTGGTGGCGTACCTACCTTAAAACCAGGCCAACTGTATTTCTACTGGTCATATGGGCTTAGTTTTTAGAGGCCTTCTTGGCTCAATTTATCCCTAAGAGCGCCAGAGATCAGCTCTAGGATCAGTTTTTATGGTTTAATTAGGGTTCATGATAGTATTTGAGTACGAGGCCTAATTCCTCGACCATTCCAAGAATTCGCCATGATATTACCTACTGAGGAGGAGAGAGTTTGGTGCTTCATCAAGGGATTGAGGCTCCATCTATGGATTGAGACTTAGTTTTTATTCTCAGCGGTTTGCTTATTTTTTAAGGTGGTGGACCAAGCTCGCACGCTCGAGCAGATCCATCACGAGGCCTAAGGGGGCAGTGGCAAAAGATCTAAATAGAAGGATAACCATGATAGGCGCCGCTTTAGACCTAAGGAGTCCTATGACAGATCTTGCTCTAGATTTCAGTTGGGTCAGTCTAGCCGCCCCTACCAGACCTCTCTTCAAACATTAGAGAGTGATCAGCACTATTAGATTAGTTCTAGTATTGGTCCGAGTTAGGGCCGAGGTGGTTTACAAATGGGTTCTCCCAACCTCGGTGGCCAACCTCCAGTTGTCTACCGATATTCCCATGGATTATATGAGTGTGGGGAGATAGATCATTGGTGCAGTGAGTTTCCTTAGTGCAAGGTAGCCTTACCAGCTCCTCAGGCAGGTAGACTCACGCCAGCACCAACACCTCCAGTTAGACGCAGAGGCTAGGGCCAGGATCATAGGAGTGGTCCTCAGGGTACATGGGGTGGTCCTCTGTGAGGCAGTTAGGAGGCAGAGTCAATGCGCATGGTAGAGGAACCCACACCTACTTCAATGCAACATTAGCTAGAACAGAAATTGAGGCCTCAAACGATGTGATCATAGGTACAGTTTTCTTATGCCATCAGCTTGTATCCTCTTTATTTGATCCAGGCTCAATATATTCTTACATATCTATTTACTGTTCCCCTCAGCTGAGTATGATCCCGGAGACAATAGTTGAGCCATTGTGTGTTTCGACCTCGATAAGTAATTCTTTAGTAGTGGATCAGGTCTTGAGATGCTGTGTGGTGACTAATCAGGGGCATGACACTAGATTTCATCTTATTTTACTTGATATGGTGGATTTTGATTTGATTCTAGGCATGGAATGGTTACCCCTCACCGTGCGGTCTTGGATTGCTATGCCAAGACCATTACCTTAGCCATGCCTGGTAGTCCACCGATGGTGTGGCATAGATCTTATAGTCGCACGCTAGTTGAGGTAATCTCTTTTGTTCAGTCTCATAGGTTAGTGGCTAGAGGGTGTTTGGCATACTTGGATTATGGTAGAGATGTGAGTAGGGCGGGCCCTAAAATTAATTTAGTACCTACCATCTGAGAGGTTGTAGATATGTTTCTTATGATCTGCCTGGCCTCCCTCCTGATCGCATATTGACTGTGCTATTGATGTAGAGTCGGGTACTCATCATTTTCTATCCCACTCTACCGTACGGCCCCCGCAGTTCTCAAGGAGATTAGTGTTCAGCTTCAGTATCTCTTATATAAGAGATTCATTTGGCCTAGTATATCGCCTTAGGATGCCCTAGTCTTATTTCTTAAGAAGAAGGACAATACTATGCAGATGTACATTGATTACAGGCAGTTAAACAAGGTAACAGTGAAGAATCGTTACCTCATGTCTAGGATTGATGACTATTCAACCAGCTTTAGGGTGTCGTGGTATTTTCTAAGATTTATTTGAGATATAGCTACCAGCAGTTGAGAATTAGGGCAACGGAAGCCCCTAAGACTGTATTTAGGACTCGTTACGGCCAGTATGAGTTCCTAGTGATATCTTTTGGTTGAATAACACCCCTACTGTGTTCATGGACTTGTTGACTCAGGTGTTTAGGCCATAATTGGACTTATTTATCATTGTTTTCATCAATTACATTCTGGTATGCTCGCGGAGCTAGAAGGAGCATAAGCAGAATTTGAGAGTAGTGCTCCAAACTTTGAGAGATCAACGACTTTATACCAAGTTCTCAAAGTTCTAGTTTTTGGCTTGAGTTCATAGCATTCTTAGGGCACATGGTTTCCAAGGATTGAATTATGCTAGATCCAGTGAAGATTGATGCTATTCGTGATTGGGCTAGGCCCACTTCTGTGACTGAGATTTATAAATTCATCAGATTGGCAAGGTACTACATGCATTTTGTTGAGGGGTTTTCTACCATAATAGCACCTCTGACTTAGTTTACTTACCAAGATGCTCTGTTTGTGTGGTCGGAGAAGTGAGAGAGGAGCTTTTTAAGGCTCAAAGGAGTTGCTGACCAATGCTCCTATATTGACTCTTCTAGTTGAGAGTGAGGGATTCACCATTTATTATGATGCATCTGTCATTGGTTTGGGTTGTGTACTAATGCAACAGGGCTGGGTTATTTCTTATGCTTTGAGGCAGTTTAACCTACATGAGCGTAACTACTTCACTCATGACTTAGAGTTGGCAATGGTAGTTTTTGCGCTTAAGATATGGAGGCACTACCTATATGGATTTTGAAATGTGATTTACACTAATCACAAGAGCCTTCATTGCATTATGATCAACAGAGATCTTAATTCGAGGCAGAGCGGATGGATTGAGCTCCTAAAGGACTATGACCTCTCTATTCTCTACTATCCGAGAAAGGCGAGTATAGTAGCGGACGCCTTGAATCAGAAGGCGGTGAGTATGGGTAGTCTAGCCTTCATTTATACTATGGAGTGAGAACCATCTTTGTACATCCAGTCCTTAGCTAATCGAATAATTTGACTTGATAGTTTAATTCTCGGTGCCTGTTAGCTTATATGGGAGCTCATTCATCTTTGTTGGATTAGATTCGTAGCTGTCAGTTTGAGGATGAGGAGTTAGTTATACTGCGAGATCAGATTTTGGGAGGTGACACCTATTTGGATACCTTAGACTCAGATTGGGTTTTAAGGTTTGGTGGTCGTCTTTGTGCTGTGAGAGTTAGGGGTTTGATTCAGATGATCCTTAGTGAGGCCTATGACTCTAGATATTCTATCTATCCAGGCACAGCTAAGATATATCATGACTTGAGGCATCACTACTGGTGGAGCGTCCTAAGGAGAGATATTACGGAGTATGTGTCGCTTTGTTTGAGTTGTCAGTAGGTTAAGGCTCAATATTTGAGGCCTGGTGGTGAGTTTCAGAGATTACCCATTCCCAAGTGGAAGTAGGAGAGGATCATAATAGATTTCATTATGGGGTTGCCTCGCACTTCCCATGGTCTTGATAGTATTTCGGTCATCATGGATTGATTGACCAAGTAGCACACTTCCTTCCCTTTCATACTTTCGACATCGCAGAGAGGTTAGCCCGTATCTACATCAGGAGGTGGTTCGTCTTTAAGGTGTGCCTATTTATATCATCTCAGATTGTCATTTTTGACTTGTCGACACTGACTGTTTGATCGCCTGGTCATTAGTTTGAGTTTTTAGGCCCATTTCCCTGTTTTGGAGCTTTTGTAAATTGAAAAGTTCACTTCGGTCATAACTTTAGGAAAACGACCTTAAAACAAAATTCTGACAATTCGTGAAGGTCCATGAGGTTGTTCTCCGCGATTGTGGAGACATGGCCGCATTCGCGGTTGTCCATGAAGTTGGTTTCCGCATTCGCAGAGCCTTGGCCTTATTTACGGAAGCTTAAGTCCTTTGCCTCCTCGATCTAGGGCCTCTGACCATGTTCGTGAAGGTCTTGACCTCCGCGTTCGCAGAGCTCTGTTGCTACATTCGCACAGGCCAATGTCTTAGTCTTTTAATAAATACCAAGGACGATATTCAGGTCATTTTTCAAATTTCAAGCATCGATATTTCCTCAATTTTAAGCTCAAATTAGGTGATTCAAAGGTCCAAATTCAAGAGATTTTTGTGAGTAATCTAGTGGTGAGCTTAGAAATGCGAGAGAAAGCTTTGTATGAGTAAAGAACTCATAATTAGCCACTGGTTTAGTTATTTTTGTAGTGATGATTTGTTGAACTTTGGAGAATTGTAACTTGGTCAATTTAACCCTGTTTTTAATGATTCTTTAGGCTAGATTATGGGTTTTTTCATAAGGATCATCGTGGTATGTTTGGTTTGGGTAGTGGGGGTGTCGTTTGTGAGAAATAACCACATAAAAAAGCTATTATTTTCATCTTTTAGTACAAATTTCTTGAATTTTCATTGCATGCTCATTTTGCGTAGTTTTCTAACACCATACTGATTGTCAAATTCATTTGTGAGCTTGGGGAGATGTTTAGAACCTATTTTTGGGGTCAATTTTGAAATTTCAGATATGGGTCCCCTATTTCCTATTTTAGAGTCTAAAATTGGTCTGTCTCCAAATTTGATAATTATAGTGTTATAGCTACCGTATTAATATTGTGATTCTATTATTGATAGTGTGGCAGCATTCAGAGGCTGGTTGGAAAGGAAAAGCTCTGATTTCGTGAGTTGGAACACGTGTGGTCTGCTTACAGGTAGGCTATAATTTTCACCTCATAAGATAGATCATGTTTAGGCAATTGTACATTAATTTATATGAGTTTGGTGGGGTTTGGTGTTGAGCATGCTAAATTCCTAGAATCCATGTCCTAGGTCTCATTTTGGGTGATTGTTGGACTATGTAAGCATGACTCTTGTGGTTGTTGGTTATTCCTATCCTATAATGAATGTTGTGCTCATCTTTAGCCTTAGTGTAGGCTTAGACTAGTGTTGTCTTAGACTTATGAGGTTTTGGTGTCGTTAGGCCTTAGACTTTCTCCAACGTCATTTTGGATGACTAGCTTCATGTAGACTGATATAACATACTTGAGTCTGATAGTCTGACGCTTAGATAGGCAATAACGTATCTTGTGACCTATTCTTCATAACTCCCTATTTTTCTATCGGTCCTGTATCGCTTGGTTCTTTGTTTTTGGATGTTTTCTCGGCAATTCAGGTTATATTTGGTTCGGGCTGGAATGGTACATTGATGACACTCAGTTTAGGGATACTTTCCATGATGCAAGGTTGGTCATTGATTCTAATTCAGTCTAATCCCTTAGTTACAGATACCCGATCAAAGTCCGTATTCCAGCTTACTTGTGTTTGGCTCCTTAGCTACAGATAATCGGTTAAAGTCCATAGTCCAACTTACTTGTGTCCGGGATTCCGAGCTATATATACCTAGTTAAAGTCCTCGGTCTAGCTTACCCATGCTTGACCTATGGCTAGAGTTACCCGGTTAAAGTCTGTGGTCTAGCCTACACATTTGAACTCATTAAATACAGTTACCCAATTGCAGTCTGTGATCCAGCTTGCACGCGGTAAAATTCCTGATTCCCTGATGAATTTTTGGTTTAAGTCTTCATTTACTCTCAGCTGTGGGTTGAGGTGTTAGAGTTTGAAAATAGTTCGGTTCAAGTATGGTAATAGTGATACTATTGAAATTCTTTTGGTTCCGTTCATTGTCTTTCAGCTATTCTTGCATCAGTCAGGATTATGGGAGTTCGTGCAGCTAGATACTCTTTATTTTTGCACGAGCGTACCCGTCAGTTTTATGAGAGACCAGTGGAGTTAGTTAGATTCTTTCTCTTTATTTGCTAGAATGCTCATGTATATACACACATTTACTTCTTATCCTGTCTCTGATTGTGTTCTTTTACTCGCATTTCAGGTTACTTTTGCTTATCTTGCTCAGCTAGCCTATGATGCCTACTGGGTACCTGTTGTTTTGGTACTCATAGTACACTTTGCATCTATTTTTGGGATACAAGTCCGAGTACTAGATACCGGAGGATCTTGGTCCTCATCGTCAAACCTTGCTCTTAGAGGTGCTCTTCTATGAGTCATTATCTAGAGAACACGAAATGGGTCGTTAGTTAAAGGAAAGCTTAGGACACTCTAAGGCATGACATTAATTGAAAAGAAGTGAAAACTTTCCTAAATGTCTCATAGTCTCATATTCATAGTTATGGCGCGCTTCACAACCATAAATAAGATCCTATTTGAGGCGGTATGTTGGACTCCGAGGACCATTCAAAACCTCAGGCTCTGATACCAAGTTTGTCACAACCCAATCGTAGGGCCTAGACGTGACATGGCGAATGAGGAACCCGAAAGTACCTCAAATAAACCTCTTAGCATTCTTTTAGCCTTTCATAGGTAATGAAAATAAATAAACAAGAGGAAATCATAATAGTAAATCTCCAACTTACATATGTCCAACAATACCTCAACTTTTAGATTTAACAAGGCTAGGACAAGTCCCTAGCTCACCTTCAATCATAATAGAAAGAAATGTCATAGTAAGTGTCTAGAGATCTCAAAATATCATAAGCTAGAAAGATAAACAAATATTGTTCTTGGAACATGGGAACTCACCAAAAGTAGTCTCCAAATAAAATCTCAACTAGCTATGTGGAGGAGAACGAGGAGGAGCACTGGTCCCTACATGGTGATATCATGTAAGCAAAAGAGTATTCGTTAGTACTTTGAATGTACGAAGTATGTAAGCATGCATGAACATTGAGGAAACATTACAACATTTGTGTAATATGAAAAATAATTTAATGTATGCATAATCAATCATATAGATATCTTTAAAACATCCATTTTGTGGGAAGATGACCTTAACTGACATTTAAGACCATGCGAGCTATTGCATAGTATACAACATAACCCCCTATGGATCCATAAGCCTAAGCCTACAGGAGATCCTATGATGGCACATAGTTAATAAGACAAGGGGTTGCTACTAGGATTTCCTTATCAAATGTCACATCAATGACCATTCGATGCTAAGTCAATCCCACAGAATAGTTTAATACTTCCAAATAGTCATAGCATATAGCTTGAGAATTTAAATCATGATATTTGGTAGACTAGCTCATTAAAACATTTGGTGATTCAAATATGCAAGAATTATCCTTATAGCATAAACAATTCTTCATTCATAGCATTTCATCGTTCTTTTATTTTATAAGACTCTTTTTATCATATACATTATTTTCATAAACATTCATTTGGAGTCAAAGTTTTTAAGTCAAACTTTATTGAAAACATAGTAAAAGTAGGTGGCTTCAAATTACTTCAACTTGAAAACATGTATATAAATGAATATCCATAAATACTTTAAAATCCATTAATTAAAAATCATGCTTTAAACAACCCACCTTGAATTTCAAGAACCTTTAAAGAGATAAATAGAGAAATTACTTGCAAACCATCAATTCATACATATGAAATCATGTTGCATCAAAATAGACCAATAATCATTAGTTTAACCATAATTCATATTATTAAGTAAAAATAAGAATTACCCATAAAAAATATTACTTGAAATCAAGAGATTTAGTTGAAAGAGTTTTGGACTACATGGGTGGAAGAACCCATGGATAAATACCCACATAACTTAGAGTAAAGCTTAAACAAAATAAATATAATTTATCATATAATCAAAATACTTTAGGCATGAGAGTGGAAGTAATACTCTTATTGAAGCCTTACATATCTGGAATCTGAAGCGTTACTTAGAATCGAATGACTTAATAAACACTCTTGAATCCTAGCATTTTCTCCTCGCCGGAGCATTTTGTGTACTACCCATAGTATATGAATTACCGAAATAGTATTTGTACACTACTAAGTACTAAAAGTATATTTTGAGAATAAGCAAAGGAGTGTATAGAGATAAGAGTACTTGAGAAAGCTTGATGAATAAAATAATAAAATAAGGTGGGTATTTATAGGTGTGAACAAGGGACCTAACAATAATTAAAATAATTATAAGGAAAAATCTAAAAATTTAATGGAAGATTGTGATGTCATGGGTGATGTCAAATGGAGGACTATTGATGTCATGGGTGATGTCAAATGGATCTAGATCGTTTCATAGTTGTGAGATGAACCTTCTTTTAACAGAATACCCTTTTTCGGAGCTGCTTTTGAACAAGATAACTTCCTCATTTGGATTTGGTGTCTCATATGAATTGTTTCTCTAGAAGTCTACTTTCATGTCGTTCAAGAATCAACCAATTTGAATCACTCTGCAGTGAAATATGATTTTTCTTCTACAAATACTCGATTTTGTAACAATACCATGTCTTGCAACAATTAATTTATTTGACCTACTTAACCTCTAAAATATAAAATATGGTCTTAACAAAAGTTGTACGTAATGATGTTAGAGTTATTCAGAAATTTGGATCACCCTATGAAAAGTTATGCCCATAATACAGAAGTTGTATCATTTTCATCGAGAATTGGAACATCATATACAATGTTTTTTAGGGGGTGTTACATCATCTCCCCTTTGGGAACATTCATTCTCGAATGAGGAAAGACTTAGCTTGAGTAGAGTAGAGTGTAAATCAACAATCCATCATTAATGCAATAGTATAATTTAAAACATCGTTCGAAACATATATCATAATTTTGCAAGCATATGACAAGAAAAGTTGAAATGCAAGAATTTCAAGTAATTGAGCAAGGACAACTTAATACATTAGGTTTGGGTAGAGGGAAAAAGATAAGGGTATAACTTAATCATATCCGCTTTCTCTTCCCATGTATCACTTTTGATTTGTTGATTCCTCCAAAAGACTTTAACATATACAACTTCTTTGTTCCTCAATCTCTTAACTTGCCGATCCAAAATTTCAACCGAAACTTCTTCATAGGTCAAGTTTTCTTCAACATTCACTAATCTCAAAGGAGAAATGGAAATAGGATCACCCACACATTTTCTCAACATAGACACATGGAACACCAGATGAACCATGGCCATTTTCAATGGCAACTCCAACTCATATGCAACCTTGCTAACACATCTCACAATTCTATAAGGTCCTATATATCTAGGGCTCAATTTTCCTTTCTTACCATATCAAACCACACCCTTTATGGGTGAAACCTTTAGATACACCCAATCGTCCACATTAAACTCAAGATCCCTTTTTCTAGTGTCGAAATAGGACTTTTGACAACTTTGAGCCATATTCAACCTTTCTCTAATGATCTTCACCTTATCTAAAGCATCAAGTACCAAATCGAGACCCAACAAGGTCATATCACCTACTTCGAATAAACCAATCGTGGATCCACATCGTCTCCCATAGAAAGCCTCAAACGGCGCCATCTCAATACTTGAGTAGTAACTATTATTATAAGCAAACTCAATGAGCGATAGATGATCATCCCAATTTCCTTTAAACTCCAACACACAAGCCCTTAACATATCCTCTAGTGTTTGAATCATCCTTTAGGCTTGCCTATCAGTTTGAGATGGAATGCGGTTCTCAATTTTACCTTAGTACCGAGGCCCTTTTGGAACGATCTCCAAAAATGAAAAGTGAATTGGGTACCATGATCCAAAATAATGGATAAACCAACTCCAGAATATCCAAATTGGCATAGTCTTTGGCACTATAGGAAGTCTTAACCGGTAGGAAGTGATCCGACTTAGTCATTCTATAAACAATTACCCAAATTGAATCATGACGCTTTCGGGTATGAGGCAAACCCACTACAAAATCCATATTCACATCTTTCCACTTCTAAGTAGGGATTTCAATGTCTTGGGCTAGGCCACCTAGCTTTGATGTTTGTCCCTCACTTGTTGGCAAATTGGACATTCGAACACAAACCTTGCTATGTCCTTGTTTGTGCTACCCCACCAATAGAACTCTTTTAAGTCTCAGTATATTTTTGTCGAACCGGGATGAATTGAGTATATAGAGTTATGAGCCTCCATCAAGATCAAACTCCTTAGACCATCCACATCCAGGACACATAGCCGAACTTGGTAGTATATCACACCATCTCCCCCTTGGGAAAAGACCTCTACCTTCTTTTCCTTCACCAACTTCTTTAACTTAATAAACGTCAGGTCAAGATCTTACTTTGACTACATCCACCACCAAAGAAGATTCGAACCCATTTTGAAAAACTATACCACCATCATCGGTACCACATAACTTCACCCCTAATCTAGCCAACCGGTGAACATATTTTAACAACTCCCTCTTTCCTTCAACAACATGGCCCATACTCCCCATAGACACTTTTACTAAGTGCATCGACAATCATATTGGCTTTACCCGGATGATAGTGCACACTCATGTCATAGTCCTTAAGGAGTTCTAGGCACCTCTTTTGCCTTAGATTAAGGTCCTTTTGGGTGAAAACATATTGAAGACTTTTATGATCAGTATACACATCCACATGCACCCCATAGAGGTAATGCCTCCAAATATTTAAAGAAAAAACAATGGCCGCCAATTCAAGGTCATGGTTAGGGTAGTTACACTCATTCACCTTTAATTGCCTAGAAGCATAGGCTATGACCTTGCCATTTTTCATTAAGAAATAACCTAAACCAATCTTTGAAACATCACAATTAACCACAAATCCTTCTAATCCTTCTGGTAGAGTCAAAATAAGAGCGGAGGTAAGTCGATCTTTCAAGGTCTAAAAACTCTTCTCACACTCATTCGTCTATATGAATTTGGCTTTCTTTTGGTTCAATTTCTTCAGAGAAGATGAGATGGAAGAAAACCCTTTGATGAACCTTCTATAGTATTCGGCTAGACCGAAGAAGCTCATAATGTTTGAAGGAGACAACGGCCTAGGCCAATTCTTGACTGCCTCTATTTTCTAAGGATCAATCTTGATCCCATCACCGGACACTACGTGACTAAGAAATGCCACCTCCTTCAACCAAAATTCACACTAACTAAATTTTGCAAATAATTGCCTATCCCTCAACGTTTGAAGCAAAACTCTCAAATGATTCTTATGTTCTTCCTCACCCTGAGAGTAAATCAAAATATCATCAATAAAGATCACCACAAAAGTATCAAGGTAAGGTTTGAACACCCTATTCATCAAGTCAATGAACACTACTAGAGCATTTGTCAACCCAAACCTCATCACCACAAACTCAAAGTGACCATACCTTATTCGAAAATCCATTTTGGGAATGTCACACTCCCTCGGCCATAGTTGGTGATTGCTGGACCGAAGGTCGATCTTGGAGAAGTGACTTGCCCCTTGCAATTGATCAAACAAATCATCTATTTTAGGGAGTGGGTACTTTTTCTTAATGGTCATCTTATTTAATTGCTAGTAGTCTATGTACATTCGAAGCGACCTATCCTTCTTTCTCACAAATAACATAGGATAACGCCATAGCGAAATACTTGGTCTTATGAACCTCTTTTCTAACAAGTCCTTTAATTATTCCTTCAACTCTTTCAATTCTTTTAGGGTCATATGGTAAGGAGGAATAGAGATAGATTGGATATCGGGAAGGAGATCGATACCTAAATAAACTTCCCTTTTAGGAGGGACACTAGAAAGGTCATCGGAAAAAACATCGTGGAACTCATTGACTATGGGAACTAACTCAAGAGGAGAACTTTCGGAGTCGACATCCCTAACCCTTGGAATGTAATAAATACAACCCTTAGAAATCATTTTTCGGGACTTAAGATAAAAAATAAACTTACCCTTCACAACCAAATCATGACCCTCCCATTCAATAATGGACTCATTTGGAAATTGGAACTTGGATAGACGAGTCCTACAATCTATGGAAGCATAAGATGCATGTAACCAATCTATCCCAAGAATGACATAGAAATCTACCATGTCAAGCTCAATGAGATACAAGGAATAACTTTATGCAAAATAGACACGGGATAACCTCTATAGACCTTTTTAGCAAGAACTGACTCACCAACGAGGGTAGATACCAAATAAGGCTCTAATAATATTTTGGGTGACACATCAAACCTATTAGCAAGAAATAGAGTAACAAACAATAAATTTTCGCCTGGATCTAATAATGCATACACATCAAAACAAAAGACCTTTAACATACTGTTAAATAAGGTATGTCCTCAACCTCTTGTCTCCCTTGCAAGGCATAAAAGCGGTTGGTGCATTAGAAATCTCCTTGGGCTTGTTGACCATGAGAAATTTGGCCTTGAGGCCTACAACCACCACTTCTACAATCCCTAGCATGGTGGCTTAGTTTTCCACACTTAAAGCAGGCATTGGAGTAGGCTAAGCATTCCCCTTTGTGAGTCCTTCCACATTTCTTGCAAGCGGGGAAAGTTTGAGAAACAAAATTCTCTCTTGGAACGATTGGGTTAGCACCCTTATCCTTGTTGAACCTTGGAGGAGGAGTATTGGTGGAACCTTGTCCCATAAATTGTTGCTCACCTTGGCCTTTGCCATTGTTACCATAATTGGACCTTTGAGGGTTAAACCCTCCACCATCCACTCTAGGTTTTTTTGAACTCCCTTGATCTCTCTCTCAGCTTCTCTTCTTCAATTTATTTTGCATAAGTCATTAACCGAGAGATGTCCATATCCTTGAACAACATGGCCATTTTTCACTCATTTTACACCAAGCTTGAGACACCAAAAATAAACTTGCTCATCCTAGCTCTTGGGTTAGATACCATGAAGGGAGCATACTTTGACAACTTAGTGAATTTGAGATCATATTCCCTCACACTCATACTCCCTTGACAGAGGTTGATGAACTCTTGGATTTTGGCTTCCTTTAGCTCCAATGGGAAGAAGCGGTCTAGAAAGGCACCTTTGAACTCTTTCCATCCTATCAGCTCCATTTCTTTATCTCTCTCAATAAGCCATTATTCATACCACACTCGAGCAACACCTTTGAGTTGATAGTCCACTAGCTCATCCTTATCATTCGGTGGCACACCCATGATAGACATAATACATTACACATCATAAATGAACTTCATAGGGTCCTCATTTAGTTTAAAGGCATCAAACTCAGGCGGATTCATCCTTTGGAAATCCCAAATCCTAGAGGTTGGATTTTTCGTTTGGGAAGGAGGAATACCTTGATACCCTTGATTGGATATGACTGAATCCAATAATGTAATGATGTTGTGAAATTCGGCAAAGGTTACCTCTTTCTCATTATGTGGGGCATTGGGAACCGGAGGAGCTTGGTCCTCATCATCAACTCTTGCTTTTGGAGGTGCTCTTCTACGAGTCATTATCTAGAGAACAAGAAATGGGTCGTTAGTTAAAGGAAAGCGTAGAACACTCTAAGCCACGAACTAAATTTAAAAGAAGTAAAAACTTTCCTAAACATCCCATAGTCTCATATTCATAGTTATGGTGCACTTCACAACCATGAACAAGATCCTATTTGACGCGGTATGTTGGACTTCGAGGACCATTCAAAATTTCAGGCTCTGATACCAAGTTTGTCACGACCCAAGCCTATGGCCTAGACATGATATGGTGAATGAGAAACCCAAAAGTAACTCAAATAAGCCTCTTAGCATTCTTTTAGCCTTTTATAGGTAATGATAATAAATAAACAAGTGGAAATCATAATAGTAAATCTTTAACTTACATATGTCCAATAATACCTCTAACTTTTAGATTTAATAGGGTTAAGACAAGTACCTAGCTCATCCACAATCATAATAGAAAGAAATGCCATAGTAAGTATCTAAAGATCTCAACATATCATAAGCTATAAAGATAAACAAGTATTATTGCCAGAACATGGGAACTCACCAAAAGAAGTCTTCAAACAAAATCTCAACTAGCCACGTGGAGGAGAATGAGGAGGAGCACTGGTTCCTACATGGTGATATCATGTAGGAAAAAGAGTATGCATTAGTAATTTGAATGTACTAAGTATGTAAGCATGCATGAACATTGAGGAAACATTAAAACATTTATGTAATATGAAATATAATGCAATGCATGCATAATCAATCATATAGATATCATTTAAAATATTTATTTTGTGGGAAGATGACCATAACCAACATTTAAGACCTTGCGAGCTATTACATGGATTCTAACATAACCCCTTACATTGGCTGGGGAGACTACTTACCGATAAAACTTCATCAACTCATACAGATGAAATCATGTTGCATCAAAATAGACCAATAATTATTAGTTTAACCATGATTCATGCTATTAAGTAAAAAATAAGAATTACCCATAAGAAAATATTACTTGAAATCAAGAAATTTAGTTGAAAGTGTTTTGGACTACATGGGTGGAAGAATCAATGGATAAACACCCACATAACTTAGAGTAAAGCTTAAATAAAATAAACTTAATTTATTATATAATCAAAACACTTTAGGAATGAGAGTGGAAGAAATACTCTCATTGAAGTCTTACACACGTGGAATCCAAAGCGTTACTTAGAATCGAAGGACTTAATAAACACTCTTGAATCCTAGCCTTTTCTCCTCGTTGGAGTATTTTGTGTACTACCCTGAGTATATGAATCACCGAAATAGTATTTATACACTACTAAGAACTAAAAGTATATTTTGAGAATGAGCAAAGGAGTGTATAGAGATAAGAGTTGCTTGAGGAAGCTTGATGAATAAAATACTGAAATAAGGTGGGTATTTATAGGTGTGAAGAAGAGACCTAACAATAATTAAAATAATTATAAAAAAATTAAAATTTAATGAAAGATTGTGATGTCATTGTTGATGTCAAATGGAGGACTATTGATGTCATGGGTGATGTCAAATGGATCTAGATCTTTTCATGGTTAGTGAGATGAACCTTCTTTTAACGGAATACCCTTTTTCAGAGCTGCTTTTGAACAAGATAACTTCCTCATTAGGATTTGGTGTCTTATATGAATTGTTTCTATAGAAGTATACTTTCATGTCATTCTAGAATCAACCAATTTAAATCACTCTGCAGTGAGATATGATTTTTCTTCTACAAATACTCTATTTCGTCACAGCACCATGTCTTGCAATAATTTATTTATTTGACCTATTTAACCTCTAAAACTTAAAATATAGTCTCACAAAAGTTGTGGGTAATGTTGTTGAGGCTATTCAAAAATTTGAACCACATAATTTGGACCATCCTATGAAAAGTTATGCCTAAAATACAGAAGCTGTATCATTTTCATCGAGAATTAGAACATCGCATACAACGTTTTTAAGGGTGTTATAGACAATAGACTAAGAGCATAAGCTACAACATTTGCCTTACCCGGATTGTACAATACACTCATGTCATAGTCTTTTAGGAGTTCAAGCCACCTCTTTTGCCTAAGGTTCAAATCCCTTTCGCTAAACACATATTGCAAGCTTTTGTGGTTGGTTAACATATCAACATGCACCCCATAAGGATAACGGCGCCAAATTTTCAAAGCAAACACAACCACCGCAAGTTCAAGATCATGGGTTGGATAGTTCCTCTCATGCACTTTAAGTTGCTAAGAAGCATAGGCTATAACTTTACCATGTTACATCAAAACACAACTCAAATCAACACGTGAGGCCTTACAATAAACAACAAACCCATCCGGACTTTTGGGAAATTTCAAAATAGGAGCCAAAATAAGACGATCCTTCATTGTTTGGAAACTTTTCTCACACTCATCCGACCATTGAAATTTCACCTTCTTTTGGGTCAACTTAGTTAAAGATGAAGAGATGGAAGAAAACTCTTTAACAAACCTTCTATAGTATCCGTCTAGGCCCAAAAAGATTCTAATATCTGAGGGGATAATGGTCTTGGCCAATTCTTCACCGCCTCCATTTATTTTTTGATCTACCTTAATCCCATCATCGAACACCACATGGGCTCCCTTGCCTCGTAGTGACAGAATGCGAGAAGTTCATAAACCAGGTAGTGTCTTTCTTCTTCAATACAGAAGGACCTTGACGCACTTACTAAATTTGGAAAATAATTGCTTCTCTCTCAATGTTTGCAACACAATCCTCAAGTGACCCACATGATCTTCTTCATTTCAAGAATAAATTAGGATGTCATCAATGAACACCACAACAAACATGTCCAAGTATGGCTTAAAAATATGATTCATCAAATCCATAAAAATAGAGATAGCATTTGTCAAACCAAACAAAATTACTATAAATTCAAAATAACCATACCTTGTCTGAAATGCCATTTTGACAATATCACACTCCTTTACCCTCAATTGATGATAACCAGAATCGAGATCAATCTTAGAAAAGTAATTTGCTTCTTGTAATTGATCAAACAAGTCATCTATCCTCGAAATTAGTTATTTATTATTTATGGTAACCCTGTTCAATTGTCAGTAGTCTATACACATTCAGAGTGACCCATCTTTATTCCTAAAAAACAATACGGAAGCACCCTATGGTGAAATACTTGGCCTTTTGAAACCTTTATCCAACAAATCCTTCAATTGCTCTTTCAACTCTTTAAGTTTTGTCGGATCCATATGGTAAGGAGGAATAGAAATAGGTTGGGTATCGGAAAGGAGATCTATGCCAAAGTCTATTTTCCTTTCAGGAGAAATATCAGGAAAATCATCAGAAACCACATCGGAAAACTCATTAACTATAAGGACCGAATGAAGAGTAGGAGTTTCAGAATCAACACCCCTAACTCTCACAATATGATAAATACACCCTTTGGAATCATTTTCTGATCCTTAAGACATCAGATGAATCGACCCTTAACCACCGAATCATTACCCATCCATTCAAGAATAGGATCATTAGGAAAGTGAAACTTAACTACACGGGTCCTACAACATATAGATCCATAAGTGGCATGTAACCATTCCATCCCAAGAATGATGTCAAAATCGGTCATGTCAAGTTCAACAAGATCACATGAAATACCTTTATGTAAGACCGACATGGGATAATTTCTATAAGCTCTCTTGGCTAATACTGAATCACTAATAGGAGTATAAACCAAAAAGGTTCTACTAACACTTCGGGGAACACATTAAATCTCATAGCAAGGTAAGGAGTAACAAAAGACAAATTGGAACTAGAATCAAGCAATGCATAAACATCAAAGTTAAAGACCTGTAACATACCCGTGACCACATTGGGAGTCTCATCCACATCTTGCCTAACATGAAGAGCATAGAATAGGTTGTTGCATTGACCACCCTTAGGTTGAGCTTGGGTGCGGTTTTACACTTTGCCTCCTTGAGGATGACCTTCTCCACCTTTCTTAGCAAAATAAGTATAGTCAGACTATTTATGGACCATCTTTCCATATCCAAAACAAGCACCCGTTCCCATCAAGCATTTGCTTCCATGACTCCTTCCACACCTTGCACATTTAGGAAAATAAGGGCTATTAACATTCACACCTCCTCCTCTTTGAGCTTTAGGGTATGGCACTCTATCCTTAGTAAACTTCTTTGATGAACCTTGACCTTGTTGAGAGAAACCATTACTACTACCATCCCTAGCCTTGGAGAATCCACCTTTATATCGGGCATTCTTAGAATCCTTCATCCTTATCGCTTGAGCTTTTCTCCTTCAATTTGCTCGGCAAAAGTCAAGAGCAAAGATATGTCCATCTCCTTAACATGCATAGCATTTTCACATTCCTTAGCAACCAAGTCAAACACCCATGATATAAATTAACTTATTCGGGCACGTAGATCGTCAACCAATGAAGGATCATACTTGGATAGCTTAGTAAACTTGAGGGAATAGTCCCTTATACCCATATTGCTAGGTTAAAGATTTATGAACTCCAACACTTTAGCCTCCTTTAGCTCAAGAGGGAAAAGTGATCAAGGAAAGCATTTTTAAAAGCTTCCAATACAATATGACCTTCATCCACCCTCTCTAACTTCTATTGAGTGTACCAAACTTTAGCAACCCTCTTAAGTTGGTAAGATTCCAACTCTTATTTCTCTTACGAAGTCATCCCTATGATACTCACTATCTTGTAGACCTCATCTATGAATTTTTGAGGACCATCATCAACTTTTGAGCCACAAAACTCTAAAGGATTCATCTGTGCAAATTCCCTCAATCTTAAAGCCAGAGTAGGAACATTAGGAGGAGACGCAACCCCTTGGTTGGTCACAACTTAGGCTAGCATAGTAATAGTGGTTTGAAACTCTGCATTAGTCACTTGATCTAGTAGAGGACAATTGTCTTGAGGATCCGGGGGAGCTTGGGCCTCATTAGCATTGTTTCCCCATGGCAATGGTGGTCGTCTTAGAGAAATTTTTCTAAAAATCATAGAGAATAATCGTTAGGGAATGGAATTCTTAGATTACACTCTACTGCACGACATAGATCATGAAAGAAGTGAGAATTCCCAAAATATCTCATAGAATCCTATTCATAGATGTGGCACTCTTCACAACCATAAATAAGACTCTACTTGATGCGACATATTGCTCAAGGATTATGACACAAGTATTCTCTACCATTCAGGAAAAGCTACTGTTGTTGATAATTCTCCTACTTGGTTATCTATGAGGAGCACCGCTTATATTGATGAGGAGAAGAAAGAGTTTTCCAAAGAAGTGCAAAAACTTGCAAGTTTATGTTACAATCCGACCTAGGGTCTAGTCGTAACAAGGTGATCGAAACTCTGAAGGGCTCCAACAAAGACTCTTGTTCATATCATAAGCATACATAAGGTAAAGTAAAAGCAGAAATATCATAAGAGATTCTAAACCATAAATAGTAAACGAAGAATGTCACATGACAACATAGATTCAAAATTTTGTCAGACTAGACGCCTTTATTCTTGAACAAGAGTGGGGGATAAGACATGTACCTAGCTCACCTTCAATATGAAACATAACAAAATTCTTTGGAAATAATAACCAACTCAATAACTAGTCCGCGATAAATGAGGACTTACCACAACTTTGCCAGATAGGAAAGCTCAACTAGCCACGTGGATGAATATGATCCTCAACCTCAACCCCTACATTATGAGATAATATAGGCAATAATATGCATTACTATGTTTGAATGTACTAAGTATACGGGCATGACATGCAACGTAAATAATGAAATGCATTGGTCAAGTAAACTGCATGATAAGATGAGATAAGTAAAACATAAGAAAATTATAATGACCAAAGTATTTGAAAAGCATACTTGAGATCATGAAAATACATAAGAGATCATATATGCGTGGGATAGGAACCATAACCGACAATAATATCATGCGAGTTATAATATGAAATTCCGATGTTACCCCTACACCGGAAAAAGGGAAATCTACTTGCCAAGGTAGACTCTACCCCACTTGGAGGGTAATGTACATACGCTATATGTGGATCCAGTATTAATGGAAAAAGGGAAATCGTATGATGGAACATACTTTAAGATACATGAGATTGATACTAGGGATTTTGGTAAGGCCCCCACCTCAAGTCCACTCGTTGCTATGTCAAATCCCAAGGAATACATACATAGCATAGAAATCGTAATGAACATATATCATAGTTATGATCATAGGTTTGAAATTATAAAGTAGCTCATTTTTATAACACAACTGCAATGTGAGTATTTGCCTTCCACATTACATAACATACATACATAATTATAAGTCATACTTCGAAATTAGGGTAAAACATGAATATATGATCAATTAACTTGAAAATCATGAAATTGACTTGAAAATATGCATGATTTTATACTTACTATCAGCCCATACATAATTCATAAAGCTAATGTCATTTGGAAGTATAATTGAAAATACTCATAATTCATAACATGAACTCTAGAGATCAACGTAGGAGAATTTATGGAAAAACTCTTCAATTCAATGCAATAATCATAAATTTATATTAAAATAGATACATAATCGTAATTAGAATCATAATTATTAAAATTGAAATAGATATCATAAAACCATAAAAATAGATACTTTAATTGATTGAAAAATAAGAAATTATTTGGGCTCTATGGGTGAAAGTACCCTAGGATCAATTACCCCTATATCTTGAGTGAGAAGACCAAGAATTTTTGAAAAAATTGAGAGTCTTGATGGATAGCTTGAGTGTATTTCTTAGATGTCTTCAGTGGAGTCCTTGAGAGCCTTTGTAGAGAGAGAAATATTTGAATAGGTGAATTTGTAGAAGAATGAATAGAATTAAAGACTTTGGATAGTTTATAGAGTAGAATTAGGCCCTAAAAATGTCTAGGTTTATCAACTAACAACTAGGAAAAAGTCTAAAGTGCACCTAAATAATAACTAAATTCGGAAGAAAAACCATGCCAGGTCCGCGACGCAGAGCTTATCCCTGCTAGACCAATTTTTAGCGAATGAAATTTTTGGCCAGATTTTGACTCAGAAAAAAGTTAAACTTAATGGAAACAAGTGGGCGACGCGGAGCTTCCATGCACCTCACTATTTTGCGCAATTTCTTTAAAAAAAATTATCTTTTGATATACGGGTCCTTAACATCCACCGAGACTATTTTCCCATAGAATTTAACTCACTGATCGATATTCCAAACTCGAATTTCACAAAAAGAATACGGATAATGTGTTGCGCAATTGACGTAATCTCAAGGCATTCTTAAGGCACTTATGAGCATTTTGAGGAATGTTACATTCTGGGAGTTCATCTTATGGACTCTGATGAGGAAGATGTTATTATCCAGAATGAGCCTACGTCTTCATTACTTGTTGAAGTGAAGGAAAATAAAGACCAAGACCCAAATTTACTCTAACTGAAAGAAGATGTTCATAAATGAAAAGTGATGGCTTTTGCAAAAAGAGGTGAGGGAGTATTGAGATATCAAGACAGATTCTATGTTTCGAGTGTTGATAGATAGAATTAAGGAAGAAACCCATAGCTGTAGATATTCAATTCATCTGGGCTCTACAAATATATACCATGACTTAAGAGAATTCTATTAGTGGAATGGTATGAAGAGAGACATAGAATATTTTGTGTCCAAGTGCCCGAATGGCCAACATGTCAAACTTGAGCATTATAGTCCTTGTGGTGTAGCTCAAAATATAGAGTTTCCATAGTGGAAGTGGGAATTGGTTAATACATACTTTATTATAGGCGTACCACTGTCTCGTAGACAGCATGATTCAATTTGGGAGATTGTGGATAGGATGACTAAATCAGTCCACTTTTTGCCTATTACGATTACGGATTCAACCAAGGATTATGCAAGGTTGTGCATTAGTGAGATAGTTAGATTGCATGGTTTCCCTCATCTATAATATCATATTGAGGTACCCAATTCACTACACAGTTTTGAAAGTTATTTCAAAAAAGTTTAGGTTCAAAGGTGAATCTTAGAACCGCTTTCCATCCTCAGACAGTTGGTCAGGAAGAGCATACAATACAGACTCTTGAGAATATGTTGAGAGAATGTGTTATTGACATCAAAGGTAATTGAGATGACCACTTTCCTCTTACTGAGTTTGCTTATAATAATATCTTCCATTTGAGTATTCAAATGTCTCCATATGAGGCTCTTTATGCAGGGAGATATAAATCGCCAATTATTTGATTCGAAGTTGGTGAAACTAAGTTGATATGGATAGACTTGGTTCATTAAGCTATGGAGAAGTAAAAATCATTCAATAAAGGTTGAAAACTACACAAAGTTTTCAAAAGTCCTATACTGATGTTTTAGAGAATAGACTTGGAGTTTGAGGTAAATGATTGGGTTTATTTGAAAGTTTTGCCCGTGAAAGGTGTTATTAAATTTGGGAAGAAAGTAAAGTTGAGTCCCAGATACATTGGTCCTTAGTAGATTATAAAGAGAGTTGGCAATGTTGCCTATGAGTTAGAGCTTTTATCATAGTAAGATGTCATTCATCCGGTGTTCCATAATTCCATGCCGAAGAAATGCTTGGGAGATCTTTCACTCAATGTTCCTACATAAAACATTAGAGTGAAAGATAGTTTGTCTTATGAGGAGATCCCTGTACAAATTCTTGATAGGTTCATAAATTGAGGACTAAAGAGGTCGTTTAAGTCAAATTCTTATAGAGAAATCAATTTGTTGAGAATGCTACATAGGAAGCCGAGGAGGATACGAAGGCCAAGTACCCGCATCTATTCATTCCTCCTATTGTCGATGTTGAAGGTAACATTCCTATTCTTATCTCTAAGTTAGTACCTTCTTGAGTTTTGAGTAATTAAGTGAGTTATTCTTGAATTTGAGTCTTTGAGTTCTTGCATTATATTCGTGCCTTGAGTAAAATTCTAAGCTTGGTCATCATTCGAGGAAGAATGATCCCAATAGGAAGATATTGTAACAGCCCGTATTATTCTAACTTGGATAAATTCCAAGAAACAAAAGAAAACTTGAGAAAAGTAAGTCGGCAGTAGGTCCATAACCCACTCTAAGGCCCGTAAGGTATTTTACAAGCCGTATAAGAGGCTCATGGAACCATTCCATACTTAGCCATTTTAAGAGTACCAAGACCCTTTTCTATGAGTTGAGTTACATCCGTATAACACCCTACAAACCGTAGAATCTCTTTGTGAAACACAATGTCACATTCCAGTAACTACTAGAATATGCACTAACTTCTGCGACTGGTCCTATGGCGCGTAAAAGTTTCCATGGACTGTAGGACTATTTATGTTCCCTTATTATCAAGTCATTCAGTGGAGTCTACAAATGCCTTTTTATGACCCTTTCAAGGGTTTACAACCCGTAGAAAAGTGGTGGTAGACCCCTAGAGCCCAAAACCAAAATGTCCAAATTTTGGGCTTAGCTTCTACGATTGGACTTCTACAGTTCATAGAAAGGCCCATAGAAAGCCACAGTACAGTTTAATGAGGGGCATTTGGGTCTTTTTCCATCCTTTTCCAAAGTTAACCCAAACCATTTTTGAACAAATAATTGTCCCTTATCAGTACCCAATGTGGGTTTTCTCTCATTAATATTTAGAATCTTTTGAGAGAAATAATTGGAGAAGAGGAGAAGAGCTTGGGGTTCAAGAGTTTCAAGAAAGATGATTGAATTTCACTTATATAATCTTCGCTCTAGGTAAGTAAGGCTATCATTACATTTCACTCAGTTCATTCTCATTCACTACATCTTCATACAATCAAGTTGAGTTTGAGTTTCAATTCCAATAAAGTGAATTCTTGAAGTTGTCTATGTAAATTCTATTGAGTTCTCATATATAATTACATATACTTTGATGTTTTATTGAGTTGAGTACTTGAAATGTGTATTCATGTCTACATTCAAATGAACCCTTGTTGATTTTTGCATTAATTATTTTATGCACTGTTTTGAGTTAAAGAAATATTATTTTCATCATTTAATTGAGAAAGAGTTTGAGCATGAGTTGAGTTCGAGAAGTCTCTTAATTATCATTCTGAGCATGAGTTGAGTTTGAGAGGTCTCTTAATTATTATTTTGAGCATGAGTATTCACACATTTAAACTTCTATTTTTGAGATTGAGTTGAAAAGTTAAACTATATTTTTAAATGCATTCATTGAGTTGAAATTATATCTACTTTTAAAGAGAATAGTTGAGTTCTGAGTTAAGTTCTAAAGAGACTAAATGAGTTAATTGAGTAAATACACTCACTTGAGATATGATTATAGTAAATTATAGTTTTGGTGTAGTATTAAGCACCAATTTGTGTAAGAGTATAGAAAAACTACAACCCCATAAACTACATAGTCAGCGTAAGGATCATACCGTTCATTCGAGTGACTCCTTATAGTCCCAAAAAAGGACTTTTATTGGATCCATAGATGATTTTGTGTCCTAACTTTGGCAAGGTATTGGATGGTTGTGATAATAAAAACAGTTTGTTGTATCATCACGTAGCTCATAAGTGATGGTTGTTGATTAGAAAAACTCCCCAAGAGTAAAATATTATATTTTTGTATACTGAATTGTATTTACTTATTAATATCTTTTAAAATATTATTTTACATATATGCATGTGTTATTGAGCTGAGCTATTTTCAGAGTTGAATTCCTTGAGTTGAGCATCTTGAGTAAAATTTTCTTTTAGCTATTTTACATACCATATATTCCATGCACTGATGTCATTAAGAAATGCATGCTTTTATGATGCAAACATAGGTGATAGAGATTCTCAAAAAGAGTATCGTTGAAGATTTGTTTTCTACCCAACTTTGGTGAGACCTCTATGCATTTAGATAAACTCTTGAGTCTTTACATTTATAGTCTTTATTTATCAATTTGTGGTAGCCATGGGCCTATCCCGATACCCATTTCATAGTCAGTTAGGCTTCATAGACTAGTCAGACAGTATTGAGTTATTTAGTTTGTTCTTCAGAGTTCATGTTCTTCAAACATTTACATTTATTATATTCAAAGTATATTGATACTTTATTATGAGAAGTGCATTTTATAAAATGCATGCCCATCATGAGTTCTATTTTTATGAGTTAAAGTCTTCTACTTAGTGAGTTAGCCAGGCCAATGGTTCACTTGAGAACCAGCAATGGTTTTTGAGTTTCGGCCATGCCTAGGATGTAGAATCGGAGTTTGAAAAATTTGGTATTAGAGGACAGAGTTCAAGAGTCCTAGGATGTCTATAATATGGATGCTATAGTACTTTAGGAATTTTTTCACCTCTTTCATACTCTACTTCATTCTATACAGTTTAACTCAATGAAATATCCTTCTAATTCATGTGTTTCATGATTTCAAATCATGTATTTAAAAATAACTTTGATCTAGAGGAACATCGCTGAGAACGAGAATCCACAACCATTCAAAATACAGACTCAAAATCAAGCCCGAGCTGCTGAGAACGAGAATAAGAATGGAACTCAAGAAGTTCCACAGACTGCCTAACCTATTATGACTTCACAAGCAGAATTTAGGGGAGTTATCTCTATGCTCAACCAGTTGATGGATGAACAATCTGGTCATCATAGTACCCATGTATCGAGCTCTAATTCTCAAGAGCCATCTTCTGCTAATAGAATTAGAAATTTTCTGAGGATGAACCAGTCAATCTTTAGTGGATCCAGAGTTGAGGAAGACCCTCAAAATTTTATTGATGACTTATGAAAGATCCTGAAGATAATAAATGCTACTGAGATAGAGGGAGTTTACCTTGTCTCCTATCAGTAAAAGGATGTTATGAATGTATGGTACAACTAGTGGAAGGAAAGCCGAGGTGAGGCTATTGAGCCAGCAGTCTGAGATAAGTTTAAAAATGCATTCCTAGACTACTTCTTTCTGCGAGAGCTAAGGGAATTTTTGAATTTAAAGCAGAAAGGGATGACTTTCAAGGAGTATGGCCTCAAGTTTATCCAACTGTCTAGGTATGCTGCCGATATGGTTCTCGATGTGAGAGCAAAGATAGGGAAGTCTATTTTTAGTTTGAGTAAACATGTCAAGAAAGAGTGTCAGCTAGCTTTGTTGATCACAGATATGAACACCTCCAGATTCATGGTGTAAGCTTAATAAGTTGAGAGTAGAATAAGAAGAAGGATAGAGAGGAGAACCAAAGCAAGAAGGCCAAATCCATAGGTAATGAAGGCAACCATCAAAAAATGTGGTAATGGCAACCGTTCCTACTTTTAGAAGTGATCTTCTACTTATACACCATCTTCAGCGAATGCACCTACAGCCAATAATAGGAATGACCAAAGGTATTAAGGCAAGTAGAATTTCAGAGTCCAAGGCTCTCAATCTTAAGGAAGTATGGTGTAGAGTTCTTCACGCAATCTACTATGTGGTAGGCTACATTAGGGAGTATGTTGAGATGGCACTAATGGTTGTTGCAAGTATGTCCATATAGGTCAGTTCATGAGATAATGTCCATCAGAAAGGCATGGTAATGGGGGTAACAGAGACTAATCTTCTTCGCCAGCACCTCCAAATAGAGGTAATCAGGAAGGTCTACTTCAGGAGTAGGCAGAGGTTTAAACCATCTATATGCAATGACTAGCCAGCATGACCAAGAGAACTTACTAGATGTTTTCACTGGTATGCTTCGAGTCTTTTCTCCTGCTTTTTATGTATTACTGGATCCAAGTGCTACCTTGTCTTTTGTGACTCCTTACATAGTCATTAAGTTTGGGATCCTTCCTGAATGACTCTTAGAGCCATTCAGTATTTTTACTCCTGTTGGTGAGTCTATTCTAGCTAAGAGAGTCTATCAACATTGTACTATCTCTATCTATCATAAAGATACTTTTGTAGATTTAGTTGAGTTAGAGACGATTGACTATGATGTCATTCTTGGCATGGAGTAGATTTATTCTTGTTATGCCTCAGTCGTTTGTAGAACTCGTGTTATCAAATTTTAGTTTTCTAATGAGTCATTTATTGAGTGGAATGGTAGTCCAGCTTTGCCTAAGGGACAATTCATTTCATAAGTTAAGGCCAAAAAGTTAGTCTCTAAAGGTGTATCTACCACATTGTTTGAGTTAGAGATGATAGTGTAGAGTTACCATCCCTTCAATCAGTTCCAATTATGAGATAGCTTTCTTAAGTCTTTCTTGAGGATCTACCTGGAGTCCCTCCTGACAGGGAGATAGACTTCGGAATAGATGCTCTTCCTAATAGAATATTTCTATTCCACCATATAGAATGGCTCCCATAGAGTTAAAAGAGTTGAAAGAGCAGTTCAGAGATCTCTTCAATAAGGGATTCATTAGGCTGAATATCACACCTTGGGGCGCTCCTACCCTACATAGTTCCTTGAAAATGTGTATTGACTACCATAAGTTAAATAAAGTTACTATAAAGAATAAGTACCCTCCTCCGAGTCCTCCGAGAATCAATAACCTTTTCAACCAACTTCAAGGTACTACGTGTTTCTCTAAAATAGACCTCAGATTAGGCTATTATTAGTTAAAAGTGAGAGAAAGTGGCATCCCCAAGACAGCCTTCAGAACCAGGTATGGTCACTATGAGTTCCTAGTTATAATGTCCTTCGGTTTGAATAACGCTCCTACATCCTTTATAGACCACATAATAGAGTGTTCAAGCAGTACTTAGATATATTTATTATCATATTTATTGAAGACATTTTGTTCTATTCAAGAAGTGAGGAGGAGAATGCCAACTATCTTAGAATTGTTCTCCAAACTCTCAAAGAGAAGGAGTTGTATGCTAAGTTTCAAAGTGTGACTTATGGCTTGCATCTGTGGAATTCTTAGGCAGCATTATTTTTGGTGATGGTATTTGAATATATTCGTAGAAAATTGAGACTGTAAAGCGCCCAGACTCATATCTCTGACAAACATAAGAAGTTTCTTGGATTTGGTTGGTTACAATAGGAGGTTTGTTGAGGGATTTTTCATCCATATCGTCGCATTGACTAAGTTGACTCAAAAGAATTCTAAGTTTCAATGATCTGATGCGTATGAGAAGAGTTTCCAAGAATTGAAAATGAGATTGACTATTGCTCCAATTTTGTCCCTACTCAAGGGAACAGATTACTTTATCATTTATTGCAATGCATCCAGATTTGGATTGGTTTGTGTTTTAATGCAAAAAAGCAAAGTCATAGCTTATGCTTCCAGAAAGCTTAAGATTCATGAGAGGAATTATCCGACTCGTAATCTAGAATTGGCAGTGTTAGTATTTGCTCTCAAGATTTGGCATTATTATCTTTATGGCGTGCATGTAGAAGTGTTTACCAATCACAAGAGCTTACAAAATGTGTTTAGTTAGAAAGAGTTGAACCTGAGGAAGAGGAGATTGCTTGAGTTGCTCAAGGATTATGACATAAGTATTCTCTACCATCCAGATAAAGCTAATATTATTGTTGATGCTCTTAGTAGATTATCCTTAGGGAATATCTCTTATGTTGAGGAAGAGAAGAAAAGTTGGCCAAATAAGTGCATATACTTGCACCTTTGGGAATTCATCTTGTTAACTTTGATGAGGTAGGTGTTATTATCCAGAATGGAGATAAGTTTTCAATAGTTGTAGAGGTGAAGGAAAAGAAAGACCAAGACCTTATTGTACTCCAATTAAAATAAGACTTTCATCAACAAAAAGTGATGACTTTTTCTAAGGGGAGAGATGTAGTATTGAGATATCAAGGAAAATTATGTGTTTCGAGTGTTAATGGTCTTCGAGATAGAATTATGGCACATGCCCATAGCTCAAGATATTCAATTCATCCAGTATCTACAAAGATATACCATGACTTAAGAGAAGTCTATTGGTAGAGTGGTATGAAGAAAGACATAGCAGATTTTGTGTCCAAGTGCCTGAATTGCTAACAAGTCAAAGTTTAGCATCAAATGACTTGTGGAGTAGCCCAGAATATAGAATTTCCAGAGTGGAAGTGGGAGATAATTAATATGAACTTTATTAAAAGTGTATTGCTATCTCGCAGATAACATAATTCAATTTGGGTAATTATGGATATGATGACCAAATCATCCCACTGTTTGCCCATTGAGACTATGGATTCAGCCAAGGATTAAGCAAGGTTGTATATTAAAGAAATATTCAAATGGCATGGGGTTACCTTTTCTATCATCGCATATAGAGGTACCCAATTCACTATACAGTTTTGGAGGTCATTTCAGAAAAGTTTGGGTTCAAAGGTGAATCTTAGTACCGCTCTCCATCCTCAAACATATGGTCACGCAGAGCTACAGTTCAGACTCTTGCGTATATGTTGAAAGCCTATGTTATATACTTCAAAGTTAATTGAGATAACCACTTGCCTCTTGTTTAGTTTGCTTATAATAATAGCTTTTATTTGAGAATTCAAATAGCTCCATATGAGGCTGTTTATGGGAAGAGATATAGATCACCAATTGGTTGGTTCAAATTTGATGAAGCTTAGTTGATAGGGCCGAACTTGTCTCATAAAGCTATGCAAAAGGTGAAAATCATTCAAGAAAGGTTGAAAACTATGTAAAGTCATCCAAAGTCCTACACATATGTTAGGAGAAGAGACTTAGAGTTTGAGGTAAATGATTGGGTGTATTCGAAAGTTCGCCTATAAATGGTGTTTTGAGATTTGGGAAGAAAGGAATGTTGAGTCCCTAATACATTGGTCCTTACTAGATTATAAAGAGAGTTGGCAATGCGCCTATGAGTTAGAGCTTCCATCAAAGTTACATGTCGTTCATCCAGTGTTTCCATGGTTAAGAAATGCTTGGGTGATCCTTCACTCATTATTCTGACAAAAAACATGAGAGTGAAATATAGCTTATCCTATGGGGAGATCCCTGTCCAAATTTTAGATCATCAGTTAGTAAACTGAGGAACAAAGAGGTTGTTTCATTCAAAGTCTTGTGGAGAAATCAATTTTTAGAGGAAGCTACATGAGACGTTGAGTAGAATATGAAAACCAATTACATGCATCTATTTGTTCCTCCTAGTATCGATGTTGAAGGTAACATTTCTATTCTTATCTCTAAGTTAGTACCTTCTTGAGTTTTGAGTAATTGAGTGAGTTATTCTTGAATTTGAGTCTTTGAGTTCTTGCATTGTATTCGTGCCTTGATTAAAATTCTTATCTTGATCATCATTCGAGGACGAATGATCCCAAGGGGGAGATATTATACCCCTTGTATTATTCTAACTTAGAGAAATTTTGACAACCAAGATAAAACTTGAGAAACGTAAGTTGTTAGTACGTCCACGACCCAATCTATGACCCGTAGGATATTCTATGAGTCATAGAAGGGGCTCGTGTAACCCCTCCATACTTAGCCATTTTCACAATGTCAAGACATTTTTTTACGAGTAGAGTTATTATCCATATAAGACCCTACGACCTGTGGAGTCTCTTTGTTAGAAACACTTGTTACATTCTAGTAGCTATTGGAATATGCACTAACTTCTATGACTAGGTCCTACGACACATAAAAGTTTTTATTGATCGTAGGACTGTCTGTGGTCCCCTTGTCTCAAGTCCTTTAGTTTAGTCTACGAGTTCCTTTTACGACCCATTCAAGTGTCTATGACCCATATAAGAGTGGTCGTAGACCCCTCGAGCCCAAATCCAAGATGTCTAAATTTTGGACTTATCTTCTACGATTGGAATTCTATGGTCCGCAGAAGACTCTAATGTCTGTAGAAGGGCCTATAGATAGCCACGGTCCAGTTTAATGAGGGGTATTTGGATCTTTTTCCACCCGTTTCCAAACTTAACCCAAGTCATTTTGGAGTAAAACTAGTCCCTTATCAGTACCAATAGGGTTTTTCTCTAATTATGTCATGACCCAGGCTAGACCCTAAGTGTGATATGGCTCTAAGAATCTTGAAGGACCCCAATCAAGCCTCTTAGCATATCATTCGTGATCATACATGTGTGAGGAAATACCATCAAAACCTTTAACTTCTTGAACATGATTGTGCAAGAATTTTCCTTATTGCACTATAACTTCTTTGCTCATAGCATCATTGAAACATCATTCATAACTTCTTTGAATAAAGAATCTTTAAACATCATTCATAAACTTCTTTTATTGAAATAACTTGAAAATCATGATCATAACTCATAAATTATACTTGAAACTAGCATATAGCATAGGTCTTTGAAATTTATCTTGAAATCATGCAATGAAATGTGAATTATGCATAACTAGGCTAATAGCATTGAAATATATCTTAATTAAGAAAACTCAATGCAAATTATGAAATTAGGGCTTTTAGAAGAAGAAATCATAAGAAATTTTGAGAAGAAATCTTTGGGATTCCATGGGTGAAAGGACCCAAGGATGAATTCTCACATACCTTAATGAATTCTTGACTTGAAATTGAAAACAAGACCTGAGTTCTTGAAACTCTAGCTTGATTTGGGAAGAACACCTTGGGAAAACTTTGAGAGAATTTCTAGATACTTGAATGTTTAGATAGATGATAATGAGACGAAAACAAGTTAGTGGAATGATATATTCCTTCAAAACACCCAAAAATAACTTCAAATAAGGTTAAAAATCTTTGGAAAGCACCAAAATAACCCCGAGACATGTGCAAGAAATTAATGAAAAATTATTGCAGAAATCCTTCACGAAAGGCAATACGGCTCATAATAATCTTTACGATCCATAGTGGTCGTCGTGAACATATGAGTGTCTAACAGGGCTTTACTAAAATGGGCATAACTTTTTATTCCAAATTTCAAATGAGGCAACTCAGTAGTATTGGAAAGAAGACTTAAAGACCTTTAACTTGATAGGTCTTGGGACATCTAATTCTTTATATTATAGGAGATATGGTGATTTAAACTTGACCCATATAAAATCTTATATCGAAACTCAATCAGTAAGGAAGCTTCCAACTTAACTTTGTGCTTAAAGATTCTTGATATTCCGTGACCATGACTACGGATCGTGAACCCGGTCGTGGTCCTCTCCTGATCTCACCTTCATTCCCTGGCACTTCCATGGGTCAAGGTGCTGGATATGGCCCGTGATGGGCCTCATGAACCTCAACTAAGACAAAATTTTTCTAAGATTTCATCCTTACATTCCATTTTCTGACTTTCCAACTTTTGGGGTCTTACACATTAACACTTAGAATTTTTTTAGAGCAATAATTGGAGAGAAGAAGCTAGAGGTTCAAGAGTTTCAAGCAAGATCATTGAATTTCACTTAGATAATCCTTGTTGTATGTATGTAAGGCTATCATAATGTTGGAGTAAGTTCATTCGTTCCCTACATCTTCATACAATCAGGTTGAGTTTGAGTTTGTGTTTTAATTTTGATAAAGTGAATTCTTGACGTTATCTATGTAAATTCTATTGAGTTCTCATATATATGTACATATACTTTGATAATTTGTTGAGTTGAGTTCTTGAGATATGTGATCATGTTTGCATTCAC
This sequence comes from Solanum dulcamara, assembly GCF_947179165.1. NCBI lineage: Eukaryota > Viridiplantae > Streptophyta > Magnoliopsida > Solanales > Solanaceae > Solanum > Solanum dulcamara. Next base: position 22,233,913 of record NC_077248.1, read on the forward strand.
ATTAACCCTAGTTAAATTTTGCATTAATTATTTTATGCACTGTTTTGAGTGAAAGAATAATTATTTTCATGATTTAATTCAGAAAGAGTTTGAGAATGAGCTGAGTTCAAAAAATCTCTTAATTATCATCTTGACCATGAGTTGAGTTTGAAAAGTCCCTTAATTATTATTTTGAGCATGAGTATTCATACATTTAAATATCTATATTTGAGATTGAGTTAAGAAAAACTATGCTTTTAAATACATTCAATGAGTTGAGATTATATCTACTTTTTAAAGAGAAAAGATGAGTTGAGAAGAGTTGAGTCTTGAGCTAAGTCCAAAAGAGACTAAATGAGTTAATTAAGTAAATACACTCACTTGAGATATGAGCATAGTAAATTATATTTTGGGAGTAGTATTGAGAACCGATTTTGGTAAGAGTATAGAACATCTCGAACCCCGTAAACTACATATCAAGCATAGGATAGGATTATACTATTCATTCGGACAACTCATCATAGTCCCAAAACAAGACTTTTATTGGATCCAGAAATGAGTTTGCATCCCTTACCGTGGCAAGGTATTAGACAGTTGTGGTAATGAGAGCAATTCGTTGTATCTTCACGTAGCTCATAAGTGATGGTTGTCAGTTCGAGAAACTCCCCAAGAGTAAAGTATTATATTTCTATATACTGAGTTGCATTTACTTATTCATATCTTTTAAAGAATTATTTTACATATATTCATGTTTTATTGAGTTGAGCTATTTTCAGAGTTAAATTTGTTGAGTTGATGTCACGACCCAATTTCTCAAGTCATGATGGCACCTGCTAACACCTACCAGTAGGTAAGCCTAAACCTTAACCCTTAGCCCGGAACAAGAGGCAATGGTCTATTAAGCGGAAGATAAATAAATAAAGTGGAAAGTAAGAAATAATGAGAAGAAAGAGAATGATTGGAAAAAAATACAAGAAACCACCCCAAGACCTGGCATCAGTCATTAATCGAGCATTTAAATCAAAACAGGAGTACAAGGCTTCTACAAATACAATACGAGTATAGACAATCTTCGAAAGCAAGTAAAGACTAGTCCTAATTCAACATGGATGGAAATCGACAACTCTGAATGCCAGGAGCTCACCAAATCTCCAAATCCAAAGTTGCTCCGCACCAGTTCAAATCAACCGCAATAACCCGTACTATGATCTATAAGGGCAGAAGTGTAGTTTGAGCACCAAATGAATGATACTCAGTAGGCATAGGCCGACTAAGCTCCACAGATAAAGCAAGTATAATTCATAAGTAATCAGGCAAATACAGCACAAGTAAGCAAATAAGATCTAACACAAAGTGAAGCAGCAAATGAGAGTAAAGAGGTAGGATGTATATATAACTATAAAAGATAGAGTCAAAGAACGCACCTGCATGTACAAGCATAACTTATTTCCAGAAAGGAGAACTAAAGGAGCCAACTAATCAAGGACGAAAATACTATCTATCACAGCTAATCAAATCTCAACTAAGAACAATACCAACTTGAGTCTAATAGGAAAAACCCAAAAATAACAACCCACGCTAAGACACCCTGCAACCCAACTACAAGTAAAACAAGAGATAAGAACAGATAAAATCAGACAATAACCAACTAGAAGCCCATACCCCTGAAAGGTACAAACAATAACAAATATACCCCCAGCCCCCATAAAATCGGGGGATCACACCATACAATATATCGGTGATAGGCGATGCTAATGAATGCAAGTTTGTAGTAAAATCTAGTAACATCATTGGTGGCTCTCAGAGATCAACAACAATAAGTGTATAGACCCACCCCAACCCCTGGCCTGATAGGTGGGACCCATTCGGCTCTCTCATCCAGTTTAGTGGTGCACTGGCCAGAGGAGTCCATAGGGGACGCAGAGAGTCAATATACATTGCCTGAGCTCGAATCAAGTCTTACATAAACATATAATATCTCCATAGTGGTATCGGAGAGTAAGCAGCCTAGACGATGTAGAAAGGGCAACGTTGCACAGGATATCAGTAAACAAGCACCTTTAAACCATGAGCACGGTGGAAAGGGACCGCCCAACCAGCCGGTAAACTCCCAGAGGCATGGCCCAGGTAGAAAAGAGAAAACCCGGGGGCATCAGTAAGTCAAGAAAGGGCGTTGAAGCGCCGAATAGCCAAGTAAAACTAAGCACATCCCAAATGCCTGTAATACCTCAAGTAGAAAGAGGAGTACGTCCCTGAAGCCTCATAAGTTTCAAAACTAGTGACCAAGTAATCCAGGTGGTATGACTCCCGTTATAACCTGTTTAAAAGTAGTAAAAGCCTGAGAAAGCCTTCTCAAAATGAGTAGTGAAAATTCCAATGTCAATACTGGAATCGTACCACAAAATGAAGGAATATGCTCAAACAATGCAAGCATGCAATCACTAGCATCCAAACAAGATAAACACAACCATAAAGGAAATACCAAGTCCTAGCACACAAACAAGTCAAGGGACTAACCTGGGATCCAATAACTCCTCGGATACGGCCTCGGGCCCAATAATAGATAACAGGTATGATGACATCATAAGCCTATTGCTGAACAAAAGAGAGACAATCGAGACATGGCTCAGAATCATATAGGGGAAGAAATATCGCTAGGTATGACTCCCTACCCCAAAATATGCCATTTCAGCTCCTTACGAGCACACGTAAGCCAAACTATAGCTACGATGAGCCACTGAGGTCACAGGCATTAGCATAAAGGGTATCCTATCCATAATAAGCCCTATTGGAAGCTACGCTTAGCTAAGAGGGCAATAAACACCTGATAAAGTAACTAAGGTCAAACCTAGTCTAAAGCCATCAATATCAATCCTAAAAAGGATGATAATGCTAAGTCAACACCATAACCAAGGCCCCCGACCTAATCTAAGGATTTCATAGGACTATTCTAGCGTAAAGCTCACCTAGGAATAAGAAAACGAATTGTCTGAGGAGAATGTTAATCTCGGCAAATACTCACCTAAGTCATACGTAAAATATACTACATGATATCTAATAGAGTTTAATCATGAGAGAGGGAGACTATAGCCTACCTCGAAGCCGATAACCCGCCCTCCGAATGCACCACAATGAATCTCTCGACATCTGAATAGCCGCCATGCTAACAAAATGTTAATCACCTCATCAATACAATCATTTTGATGCTAAAATTATCGAATTCAAAGATGGGCTAATTTCAAAGTCAAAAATTGGGAATTATGCGACCCGCTCCAAAACTATAGAATTGACTCCGAGAATAGTTCCTGAATGCTAAACCTAGCTTATGTTCCAAAAGGAAAACACAATTCGCATTCCAAAAAAGCTTCAATATGAACATGCATCTACATTCATAATTTGGCCAAAAATAAGAAAGGACCTCATCATAATGGAAGATATTACCTCCAACGAAACTTTTACACTAACTTCTGAGCACACCACCTGATTCCCCCCAAAAAACCATGCCAAATAGCCTTTGGAATCACTCAAATCGCCTAAAATTGTAAGAGAAAACGAGCTCCAAAGTTGAACACTCAACTAAATTTTCTGAACCATAAAAATTCCCTCAGGCATCGCTTAAGCGGACCTCCGATTGTCGCTTAAGAGACACCCAACAAAAAGTGGGCATCTCTTTTTCGATACAAGGTCACTTATGCTACCTGTCGCTTTAGCGATGGGCGGTCACTTTACGACCCCCACCCCTAGTGCCAAGGTCACTTTAGTGACCCCCCTGTTCGCTTTAGCGACAGTCGTTGATCATAAAACGATGGCTCCAGACACGTATGGTGCAAGATGGACTTTGGCATGTCTAAGTCTCCAACGGGGTGCTTGGAATTCATTCGGAATCCCATGCATGCAAATGAGATATGCTACCCCACCAAATTCAACGTTCTAGACATAATAGCGCAGTCAAAATTTCCATACGAGGTCGTTACAACTGAATGTGGGTCCCACACCCAAGTGCCAATTTATGCCTAAATCCACAATAGGCCTCAGAATTAGATTGGAAGCCTTGGGAAGCAAATGAAAGACGTTCTAGAGAAAACTCGACATTTCAGAGCTAACCATACTAACAGAATTTCAATTCGAGCATATTTTCCAAGAATGTTGAATAAAAGTCAACCATAGGCCAAATTTCAAAGACAAAAGCACCAAATGGTCCCAAACTCATACTGATTACCTTGATACTCATGTGACCATGCTACTAGCCTAATTTGGTCATTCCAAAGCTGAGGTCATTTACGTGAAGTTATGATCGAAGTCAACTGTTCAAGTTAAAAAAGCTCTAGAATAGGGAAACGAGCATAAAACCCAAACGAACGACCCGGCGACTGAACTGTCAGTGCCAACAAGTCATAAATGACTTGGGGTCGCTACAAAAAGTTTAAATGTTAAAAATGTCAAAAGAATGAAGAAAATGACCTAGAGGGTTATTACAACATCCACTACTAAAAGAACTTTCGTCTACGAAAGTAAAAGTACAGTCACAGCCTAGAGGCACGAAAGGTTGAGGGTACCAGCTCACACACTCTGCCAAACCCACGGACAGCCTCTCGGCTCGAACGATGCTATCACTGAACACAGACTGGGAGGAAAATCCTCAAATTCCCTTCCAACTCCAAAAACTCCTTTAATTCCTTCTTCGATTCAACCTCCTGTCAAATCAACCTGACGCTGACCAAAAACATTAGATTCATTAAGAAAAGACGAACTACACCGAAACCACCAAAGGAGAAACATAGAACCATGACAGATACAACTCAAAATTCCAAATACTTGTCTTATGCTTCCAAATTCATTTTCTTCTAGCCACAAAGGGCGTTCTACCAATCCTTAGCTATCTTAGAAACCCTCAACACCATCCAAATATTACCTGCCAAACCATACAATACCAACCTCGAATGAGTTACATACTCTATCTGAACATCGGAGGATGAAACCAACCAAAACAAGGAGATACCCCGGGCAAAGCCCCAAATTGCCAATCTCAGCTCAAAAACCCACAATTCAAGTGCGAAAATAAATTCTCCACTCCAAGGGATGGTTATCCCGTGAATGACTAGGCTGCACTGAGTCCAGCTCTATTGACTGATTCCTATCATAGGAACTCTTGAAACATCAACACCATGTGCCCACAAACTACTATGCCACCTCAAATCTGAGCCAACTATCCCAGTCCAAGGGGAACCATGCCGATAGGCGATGCATGAACATGAACAACTGATAGATAATGGTCCAAGAGTACAAGCTCTAACTCTCAAGCACTGCAGTCTACCGAATACGCCAAAAGTAAACCTTCTATCCTAAACAAATTCAAAATCCCACACTCCATGAATTACTTTGACCCTATTATATAGATGAAATTTCTAACCAACTTTCCAACCTCCAGCTTAGGCTATATCTGAAGCCACCAAATAAAATGACTACTCCAACTCTAACTGACCGACAAGCCTCGGGATCTACCAACATCACCATAGAGAACTAATAAAAGCAATAACAAGACACAATGAGATGTCACACACCCCAAATTCTCAAAAAGCCATAACCGGCACCCAAAACTCTTAAAAGAGACAGTTCCCAAAAGATTGAATCAACGGACCATAACTTATCAACCGAGAATAAGACTAAGGTAAATAGGAAGAGACGGCTAACTAAGATTACTACAAAGGATCTAACAAGGTAGGCTAACCAAGCAAACCTCAACCCATAACCTAGAACCAAACCAAACCATAACCAACAATGAAGATAGCCATCTAAGTCAAGAACTAGAATGGCCAGACAGGAATACTATCCAAGGGAACTCTAGCTATGCACAAAGATACGAGGAACCATTCAACTACTAATGCATTAGGGAAACATACAACTAAGGAAACCCTTAATACCAACTAGAACCTTTGGAGTCACAACTCCCAGGAATAACACAGTTGGTCTGGCCACCTATCTAACAAGGGTCAGCACTATAGCAAAATCATTGGTAAGAGAGGCGAAAGGGAAGGACAACTAGCGCGACCGTAACTCAAAATAATACCACCAAAGAAAGGAACAGGGTGTTGCTCGACTTCCACTACTAAAAGAAATTAACTACAAAGCTAAAAACACACACATAAGTCCATATAAGGCAGGCGCAACAGTCAGGAGGTAACTAACAAGACAAATTGACTCGTACAGATGAGAAACCCCCAAAACCACACTAAATGAACAATATAAAATAAAATAAGGAAATCAAGTGAATATCACTGATACCTGTATCCCTAACCTCAGACCAACTCGTAGAAGCATGGAATGGATCATGACTGATCTTGGCCTGAACAACTGAAGTATCACCACCAACCCTCTAAGCTCTACCTCTAATTGGAGTTGGCATAAAACCTTGATGCTAACTTGACTAAGCAAATTATGCACGGGTCCCATATCGGGGACAATCTCTAGATTGATGGCCAAGCTCTCCACAGGTACGACAAGGCCTAATAACTCCGATCTGGTGAGTATGAGGATCCTAAAATGTCAAATCTCTCCTAGGGCACTCCCGAGACCAGTGGTCAAGTAACCCATAGTCATAACACCCTTATGACTGTCGGCTGAAAGCTAGAGGTCACCCATCTCAGTCGGAAGAACCTATCTGTGAGCCACCTCGGCCCTGACTTGGACCGACACTAGATCCACCCTAACGGGGTGGGCTGCCACAAGTGTCCCTTCCCCTAGTTGACTACACCGGGGCCCTGAGACGCTCCCTAACAAAGTGGCCTTCCTCACCAGCCTCCATCAATCGAAGGCCCAATATGCTCATCCTGAGAAGCCTAACCTAAACCCTGTCTATTATAAACCCTATATCCTGCCTCAAAATCTCTTAGAACCTGAGGTAACTATCGTTGTGGTCCTGATAGGTCAAGAAGGAAGATGACCCTCACTAAATTGATACTCGCCTTGAAGTGGGATGCTATCACCACTATGCTAATGCAGAGGCCTGTTACCACTACCTCCATACACCTTAAAATATGCCTACACCACTGTCCTCATGTGGCTGACAATTTGGGGAAAGGTAAACCCAACTGCTATCAAATGCTTCAATGCCAAATGAAGTGGCAAAGATAATCTTCTGATGAACTCCCGACTCATATTCAGATCTGTATGGGGATGATGTGGGGTTATTCCTATCCCACTCTAGAAATCTCATGACATGCTCCGATACTGAGGACAAACCTTGCTGGAGAACCGCTAACCTATTTTTGGCCTGAGAACCATCTATGGAAACTCTGGTAGTACCTATTAATGCTCCGATTGAGTCCACTGGAAAACCCATACTATCCATCTAAGAAATAGTGGATTCCAAATGATCAGTTTAGAGGTTATTCAAAGTAAAGACCTATGACAAGGAGTCAAGAACAGAATTCCCTAAAAATGCCCTATAGTTTCCCGAAGATAGGATAAGGATGTCTTCGCACCGATCCACAGGACTATACTAGGCATTGCCCTCATACCAATAATGACGGTAAATCTAGAGCTTTGATACCATCTTGCCACGACCCAATTTCTCAGGCCTGATGGCACCTGCTAACACCAACTAGCAGATAAGACTAACCCTTAGCCCTGACCCAGAGGCAACAAGCTATCAAGCGAAATATAAATAAATAAAGTAAAAAGTAAGAAATAATGAGAAGAAAGAGAACAACTAAAACGAACACAAGAAACTACCCCAAACTTGGCATTAGTCAGTAATTGAATATCTAAATCAAAATAGGAGTGCAAGGCTTCTACAAATACAATATGAGTACAAACAGTCTTCGAAAGCAAGTAAACACTAGTCCTAATTTAGTATGGATGGAAATTGGCAACTTCGAATGCCAGGAGCTCACCAAATTTCCGAATTTAAAGTTGCTCTGCACCAGTCCAAATCAATCGTGATAACCCATACTATGATCTGTAGGGGCAGAAGTGTAGTATGAGCACCAAATGAATAGTAAACAGTAGGCATAGGTCAACTAAGCTCCATAGATAAAGAAAGAATAATTCAGAAGTAATCAGGCAAATATAGCACAAGTAAACAAATAAGATCTAAAACAAAGTGAAGTAGGAAATGAGAGTAAAGAGGTATATATGTATATAACTATAGAAGATAGAGTCAAAGAACGCACCTGCACGCGTAAGCCACAACCTATTTACAAAAAGGAGCACTAAAGGAGCCAACTAATTAAGGATGGAAACACTGTCTATCACAGCTAATCACATCTCAACTAGAACTAAACCAATTGAGCCTAATAGAAAAATCACAACGACAACAACTCAGACTAAGATAACCTGCAACCCAACTATAAGTACAACAAGAGTTTAGAATAGGTAAAATCAGATAATAATCGAGCGGACGCCTATACCCCCGGAAGGTAAAAACAATAACAAATATACCCCTGACCTCCATAAAATTGCGGGATCACACTATACAAGTATTCTAAAGCTAATCCACTAATAGAATTTCCATCCAAGCACGTTTTCCAAGAATGTTGACTAAATTCAATCATAGGCCAAATTTGAAAGGCAAAAGCGCCTAATGGTCCCAAACTCGTACCGGTTGCCTCAATACTCATTGTCAATCATGCTACTAGCCTAATTTGGCCATTACGGAGATGATAAAATCGGCAAAATTCTATTATGAGGTCGTTTACATGAAGTTATGACCGAAGTCAACTTTCTAAGTTATAAAAGCTCTGAAATTGAAAAATGGGCATAAAACCCAAACGAACAACCTGACGATCGAACTGTCAGTGCCAGTAAGTCATAAATGACTTAGAGTTACTACAGGAAGTTGTAAACGCTGAAAATGTTAAAGAATGAAGAAAATGACCTGGAGGGTCATTATAGTTGAGCATCTTGAGTGAAGTTTCCTTTCAGCTATTTTACATACTGTACATTCCATATGGTGACTCCATTTGGTTCTGCATTTTTTATGATGCAAACACAAGTGATAGAGATCCTTAACATGTGCATCATTGAAGATTAGTTTTTTACTCATTTTTGGTAAGACCTCTTTGCATTCAGAAGAGCTCTCTAGTCTGTAAATTTTTAGTCTTTATTTATCAGTTTGAGGTAGCCATGGGCCTTTCCCGGTACCCATTTTAGATTCATTCTTAGAGGCTTCATAGACTAGTTATATAGTGTTGAGTTTTTTAGCTTGTTCTTCTGAGTTAATGTTTTGAAAATATTTACATTTATTATATTCAGACTATGTTAAGACTTTATTATTCGAAGTCTATTTTATAAATTCCATGCCCATCATGAGTTCTACTTTTATGAGTTAAATACTTCTACTTAGTTTCTCTTAGAAACCAACAATGGTTACTAAGTGTCGTCCATTCCTAAGGTATAGACTCTGGGCGTGACAAACTTAGACGCGGTTCGTGTCTGAGTTTCGGTCTCTCCAATCTTGGAGTATATCTAGTCTTATCTAGGATTAGGGTTAGTTCTCATCTCTAGTCATTGGGCTTATGGGGTTTATTTGGGTTTTTTCATTTCAATTGCGCACAAGTGTACCTTTTTGGCTTATGGGGTCTAGTTAGCTTATAGTTAGCTGCTTTACTTTAGTTTTCCCTTTCATGTTGGATTATTGAGGAGCATGGTTAGGCCTATCATTGTTGTTTCTTTTTTTTCTGCCTTCTTGGTACCATTTTACTCCCCGCCTTACATTATGTATTTTACTTTCCAAGCCCAGTTGGCCTATGATTCCTACCTAGTACCCATTGTTTTGGTACTCATGCTACACTTTGCATTTATTTTTCCTTGATTCAGACCTAAGCACTAATCGATAGCATTGATCTTGAGCATAGCAGTGGCATATTCGAAGAACGAGGGTGATCTGATGGCGTCCTAGTTTGACTCATCTCCATCTGTATGTAATTTTTGGCTAGTATTTTGTATTCAAGACAAGTTTGTACTTATTTTGTTTACTTTGGAATATGTACTCATTTTAGTAAGTTTGAACCATAGTCCACTAGGTCGTAATATCAAATCTTGTATTGTTGTATTTAGTTATGTCATTTCTTGTCCTCCACTATGTATTTCCTTGTTATGTTCTTATTTCCTTTGATTTTGGCTTTTGTCCACTAGGACCGTTGTCATGTGTTGAAAAGATGGTTTTGAAATTGATTTCAACTTTTGAAGAAAAATTAACTTAAAAGGAGTTGTCACTTAATTTTTAAAAAAAATTAAGAAAACTTAATTAAAAAGACTCTAAAAGATTAAGTCATAAAAATTTAGAAAAAACTATGTAAAAGGTTCATATTGCAACTTTAAGAAGGTTTTAGCACTTAAATATTACAGGTAACATGTGGTTATCCAACGATTTAAATCATTTTTCTCTTTAGAAGAATAATTTAAAGGGAAACAATTTAAGCTCACTTGAGAAAATATCAATTTGAAACCTTTGAAATAATTTTGAAAGGAGTGACTTTTTTTATCAAAATGACTAAGTAAAAGAGGAAACTCTTGAGTAAAATCATTTTAAAAAGCAAATCAATCATAAAAGAATGGCTCTTAGTTTAGAAAATTTAATTAAGCTAAACCAAACTAAACAATAACATCTAAGTAAACATAAGTAATGAAATTATTACAATCCGAATAAATAAAATCTGAAAATCTGGCCCAACACTTAGTTTTTGTATTTCTGGACTAAGTTGTTGGGTCAGCTGTATTTTGGGCTTTTAACCCAATTTCACAGTATATCACTGATGTATATACGTTGTATATCAGTGTATACAACCACTTTTCCACTTGTATTCCCTATATATATACGTTGTATATAGCCTATTGTTTCTCCTCAAAATCTGTTATTCAGCTCCTCTAAACATGTATCAGCTTCTTAGCAATTCGAAAAATAGGATTGACTCGAAACTCGACGATATGCAAGGGATGGAGTCCAAATTAGACTACAATTGACGAGTTCATGTATAAAAAAACGATGATGAGAATTAGTAAATGACTTACGAATGAACCCGAATAAAAATACTGAGAACCATTGAAATAAAATGGATTTAGACAAGTTTCAAGTTTCAACCACGACAAAGGAAAAAATAAATAAACTCACAGCATTGCAAGATGTCACATGTTAGTAGTGAATTAAAATGGGAAACAAACATACTGCCATTCAGATTGCGAAACAAAAATCATTACTAGAAGATAAACCTTAGTATAATAACTTTAATTATATTAGAGTAATTGGCATGCACAATGTCTAAATTATTTAATTAATATTACCATCCTACAGTTTCTAGAGAATATACAGATAAGGCAAAGGTCAAAATAAAGGGAATCCACACAAATAGAACAAAATCATGCTTACTTTGGCTAACTACTTACTCATAAATCACCTTCAAAGAAAGATAAATCAACTAGAATAAGGGACAAACTAAGAACACACCGTGATAAACTATAATTTTAAATCATGAATTGACAAACTTAAAATAAACAAGATCAGCATCAACCCAAGCTTAATTTAGCCAATACTAAAATGCAACAGGGAAATAAGAGAAAGAAATATTTTTTAAAGATCAAATCTATTACAACAAATAAATCATAGTTGATATGTATGCATCGTCATAAAGACAAAGACAACTTGATGAAACAAGCTCATACTTAAACAGGATTTGTTCTAACAGAGAAATCAAAATAAGCAATTAAGTGTAAAACTACTCAAAATTGAACAACTTAATCTTAGGAAACGTTAGAGATAAGGACGCTAGGGATAGGTAAAGAAGGAAAGAATATAACTGAGTAATTCTAAGTAAAGGAGGAAAATATTGCTTATATTCAATAAAGTAAACATGGTAGCAACATTATTCAATCGAAAATGATAAGAACAAGCATAGTTAAATAGAAACAACGCATAATATCCATAGAAGATAGCGCTATATTTGCAATAGCATCTAAAAACCAAAGCTGGACAGCATGTAACAGTCATGGTACAAACATTTTTTAGATCAAACAAAGGTAAGAGAGTCTTCAGACTAGAAATCTGATCAGTTTTTTTGAACAAGCAAAAACAAACTGGAATAGCTTCAAACACCTAAGGTACAATAGCTTTTTGAAAAGATAAGCATATGAATATAGAGTGCAAAAACACTGATGACCGGAGCATCTCGAACAGAGTCATTTCCAAACACACCAAAAACACCTAAACGATTATGAACTTATGACGACTATAGACAAGAAAGAACTAATGTAGATAAGAACAAAACCATCTTGAAACAAAATATATAACTGCAAATCTCCAAGAAAATAAAGAAGAAATCAAAGTTTCCATTTAGACTTAAACAACATTACTCAAGAACATTTCGGAATCAGTAAAGAACACGGATCGATCCAATCACACTGGAATAAAAAAAAGGAACAAAAGAGCTAAGAAGTGTTTACCTCTTCTTGTGCAGCAACTGGGACGAAAGGATTCAGATGAAAATGAACCTTACACCAGCAAAAGATGAACTCCAAGGATTTCGACGAAGCTTCTTAGGAATCAGAAAGTAAATTTCCCCAGATTTCTATCTTAGAACCTTAGTAGGAGCCCGTTTGGATGGGCTTAAAAAAAGTAACTTTTATGTATGAAGTGCTTTTAGAACTTTAAAATGCTAAAAGTTATTTTTATAAATAATCCGTTGAGTGTTTGGATAAAAGTGCTTAAATGAGGAAAATTATGTGAATTTTAGGGTTAAAAGAATAAAAATGGTACTTTGGGAATTTAGTTAAAATATAACGGATATAAAAGTAATTTCCATGGTCAAAGAAAATGACTTTAAGCACTTAGAAAAAAAAGTTAGGAATCTTAACTTTTCATTTTTGACTGACTTTAAGAACTTTCTGGCTTAAAGTTAGCATTAGGCAAACACGTCCAAAAGCTGAAAATGGACTTTAAGTTGGTTTTGACCAACTTAAAGTCAATCCAAACGGGCTCTAGTTATGTGAACACTCTATTTCCTGGAATTTTTAGCTCCTAATTCATATGTATCTAACTCATGTCTTCCTCTATTTTTTTTTTACAACCCAAATAATGACAAAGGAGAGGGCATTTATAGACCGGGATTAGGGTGCAAAAAATGGGGGAGGGGGGAAGTGGGTTCTCAGATGAAATTGAGGGTTTTAAATGAAATTCAAAAACTAAAAATTTGAATTCCTTCTTTTTGGATAAGGCGTATGCCCAAATTCCTTCTAGAAATCCCAAATCTTCAACAAATTCGGGTGAATTTGAAGTGAGGTGGACTGTTAGGATTGAATAGAAGCTTCTCAAAGCCACTACGTGGCTCAATCTCACAAGCCAAAAAACAAGATTGCAGGGTGGGGGGAACGGCTATGTACTGTTGTCGGGTGAACGTTGGAGAAGACGAAGGGGGTATATGCATATGCACGTATACGCGGGTGTGCACATAGGTGTAGGCAGTAGAGTATTTAGGGAAAATGGAAATGGTTTTGATGTATGTTGGTTGTGCATTGGGTTTTGGTGGGTTCGTCTCATGACCCAAGCAAAGGACTAGATGTGACACAACGATTAGGATACTAGAAAAAACCTCAACCAAACCTTTTAGCATATCATAAGCATACATAAGGTAACAAATAAGCAAAAACTCCAAAAATTCCAAGAACATAGCATAGCTAGAATGAAGTAAGACAACATAGACTTCATACACATATCCAACATGCCTCTACATGACTACATAGGCGGGGAATAGGACATGTTCCTAGATCACCCTCAAAGAAAGTAAATGACATAATAAGGAATAGTCTCCAAAACATAATCATAGTCTAGAAATGGCAATAAGAAAGATAGACTTGGTTTTTCGTCGAAGCATGAGGACTCACCACACGATCTTCAATAGATAACAAACTAGACACAAGAAGATGATGGAGCACTCGTCTCTACATTGTGATATAATGCATGCAATGAATTATATGTTAGCATATTTGAATATACTAAGTATGTGGGCAATGCAATTCATAATAAAACCATGTTGTGCAAATGACCTTTTCAAGTAGCATGATAAAAGAAGTAGCAAAAGTATAAGCAGTCATAAGAAGGATCAATGCACAATAAATCATAAGAGTATCATATAAAAGTAAAGGACAGGATTAGTCATGTAAAATATTATAAGGACCATACATATGTGGAAGATAACCATAACCAACAATAAGACCATGCGAGCTATTACATGGAATCCTGATGTAACTCCCACATCGAGGAAGAGAGAGGCTACTTGCCAAGGTAGACTCCATATCATCATCATCATCAAGTGCTATATGTGATCCACTAGATAGGCCATAAAGGCAATCCTACGGTGGCAATGTAGTTAAGGGACTAGAGATTGCTACTAAGGAATAGCTAAATACCTTAGGCCAGAATGGAAGGAAAGAAGTAAGGATATCGTTTTATCATGTCCACTTCCGCTTTCCATATAGCACTTTTAACTTCTTGGTTTCTCCACAAGACTTTAGTGGATACAACTTCCTTGTTTCTCGACCTTTTAACTTGACGGTCCAAAATTTCAACCAGAACTTCCTCATAAGTCAAGTTTTCTTCAACACTCACATTATCCAAAGGTACAATGGCATTGGGATCACCAACACATTTTCTCAACATTAATACATGGAATACCGGTTGAACTGAGGCTAACTCCATTGGCAAATCAAGTTTATAGGCCACCTTACCAATATGCCTTAGGATCTTATACCTCTATTGAAAATTTTGTCCCAAGAGTACTACTCCTCACCACCACATTCGATTAAACCTCGAGACGTTATCAAGAAACACCCAATGCACCTTACATTCACTCACATGCCATCAACACCATATTCAAGTCTAGTTCTATAACCACTCTGATACACTGACTTGAAAGTGTTAACAACAAGTCATTATTAGCCTACTGCAATCAATCACATATCGACAACCACGCATTCAAGCCTACCATTTTAACCACTTTATGGCTTTCTTGAAGTCAACATCACTTAAGAATTTTCATGTATACCTTAGCATCTCAATATCTGCATTTGCATTAACTCATACCAAAGGGCACACCAATATACTCTTACCATCTATTGCACCCAACAAGATCCCATCTAGTTCTTCCTCCATGTCTATAACCTTAAATGGAATAAGCATGTCATAATTACCACAATACAAAACACCCACACTCTCCCCATTTGCCCTAATTCATCCATCGAGAGCTATGGCTCTACTCAATATCATTTCTCTTAGGCTATTAATATTTGGAACACATAACCGATCTTGGTAACAAAATACTCCATCTACCGCTTGTGAGAAAACATGAATCTTCTTATCAACCACCAATTTCTTCAACCTAATTAAGGTTGGATCCATATCTTGCTTTACTTTTACATGCTACCAATGATGATTCTGAACCATTTTGAACAAGAATACCACCCTTATTAGCATCATTCAACCTTACCCCCAATTACAAAATCACTACCCTTCCACTCAAGAATTGGCTCATTAGGAATTTGGAATTAAACCATGTGGGTTCTACAATCAATATATACATAAGAAGCATGTAGTCAATCCATGACAAAGATAACCAAAAAATCGGTCATATCAAGTTCAACAAGATCACATGGGATTATTTTATGCAAGACCGACACGGGGCAATTTCTATAGACTTTCTTGTCTAGAAATAAATCACATATGGTGTATAAATTGAAAAAGGATCTAGCAAGATTTTGGGACATATATGGAATCTTATAGAAAGGTAAGGAGTAATAAAAGACAATGGGGCAGCCGGATCAAGTAAAGCATAAATATCAAAGCCAAAAACTTCCAACATACCGGATGAAGTACCCTGCTGGGTCGGGAAATCTGAAGAATCCCTAGGCTCAACCTACTAAAGAATCTATCTTCCCTTCCTAGAGGTCACTGGACAATCCCTCTTCTTATGTACACTCTTTCCACAACCATAACAACTTCTTGTACCGGCCAAGCACTCCCCTAAATGATTTTGACCACACCAGTAACACAAGGGGTAGGATTTTTCCTTTCCCTTACTCTTTCTTGAATTTGAGCCAGATGTTTCCCCTTTTGACATCTTCTGACGATTAAATAAATTCCTTCTCCTAACATTTCTCTTGCTCACTTATTTTCTTTTCTTCACATTTGTGTTCACAGGAGTTACTTTTTTTAGATTCAATTGAACGGTCACAGCTCAAGCCAATAACACAAGGGCATTACAAAACTTTGCATTAGAGATATCAAGACTTGAGGGTGGGTCAATCGTAGCGTAAAGGCTACTATATTGATCAATCTTCTGGCTGCTCTCTACTTGATGAGATATATTTTGAAATGCATAGGACACGAGTTAGAAGGAATCCCTATAGAATTTATCTCTATCCCTATAAAATGCCTCATAGCCTCCTACTCATAAATACAACGCGCTTCACACCCATGAATAAGACTCTACTTGACGCAATATGTTGGACTCTCTAGGACACTTCAAAATATTGTGCTCTTATACCAGGTTTCTCATGACCCAAACTAGGGCCTAGATGTGACACGACAATTAGAATTATAGAAGAAACCCCAACTAAGCCTCTTAGCATATCATAAGTATACATAAGGTAACAATTAAGTAGAAACTCCTAAAAGTTCAAGAACAGAGCAAAGCTAGAATAAAGTAAGATGACATAGACTCTGTACACATATCCAACATGCCTCTACATGAATAAATAGATGGGGACTAGGACATGTTCATAGCTCGCTCTCAAAGAAAGTAAATGATATAACAAGGAATATTCTCCAAGATATCATCATATCTCGAAATGACAATAATAAAGATAGACTCGATTTTCCCTTGAAGTATGAGGACTCACCACACGACCTTCAATAGATCACCAACTAGCCATGAGAAGAGGATGGAGCACACGTCCCTACATTATGATATAATGTAAGTAGTGAAGTATGTGTTACTACATATGAATGTATTAAATATATAGGCAATGTAATGCATAATAAAACCATATTGTGAAAATAATCTTATAGCATTATAAAAGTAGTAAAATTTTAAGTAGTTATAAGAAGGATCAATGGAAAATAAATCATAAGAGTATCATATAAAAGTAAAGAATAGGACTAGTCATTTAAAACATCATTAGGACCATACATATGTATGAGATAACTATAACCGAAAATAAAACCATGTGATCTATTATAAAGAATCCTGATGTAACTCCCATATTGAGGAAGAGAGAGGCTACTTGCCAAGGTAGAATTCATATCATCATCATCATCAAGTTCTATACGTGGATCCATGTAATGACACTCTAGGTCATTTTCTCTGTTTTCCAATCCTTTTAGTGTTTAGAGCTTTTTTTTAGTGACCCCAAGTCATTTATAAATTGTTGGCACTGATAATATGGTTGATTAGTTGTTCGCTCGAGTTTTATGCCCGTTTCCTTATTTTGGAGCTCTTGGAGTTTGAACAGTTGACTTTGGTTAAAACTCCAGGAAAATAACCTTAGAATGGAATTTTGATGTTTTTGTCAGCTCCGGAGTGGTCAAATTAGGCTTGTAGCATGGTCAGCTTGAGTATCAAGGCTTTCAATGTGAGTTTAGGGCCATTTAGCATTTTAGACTTTGAAATTTAGCTTAAGGTTGACTCTGGTTAACATTCTTAATAAACATGCTCGGATTGAAATTCTGACAGTGCGATTAGTTACAAAATGTTGAGTTCGGTCTGTAACGATCTTTCGTGCGGAGCCTTCCGGTCTCATTCTAAGCCTATTTGTAGAATTGGCCGAAAAAGACGCTTAGGTGTGTGATCCATTTTTTGTTAAAATGACCTCATATGAAAATTCTGAGTATGCCATTGAGTCCGTAACATCGAATTTAGTGGGGTTGCATAACTGATTTATTTTTATCGGATTTCGAATGATTCTCAAGGGTCAGTTTGAAAACTTTGGAAAATAGAAACATCTGATTTTCTAGTGCAGACCTTCAGCGACCAGACTTTTACTTTTTACGACCAAGCCCGCTTCTATTTAAAGCCAAAAATCACCATTCAACCTTCATTTTCAAAACACGATTTCTTGAGCATTTCAAGTCCAAATTGAGTGATTCAAAAGGCTATCTTGTGTGGTTTTTTGAGGAGAACGTGTTGGTGTAGTCAGAAACTGTTATTGAAGCTTCGTTAGAGTTATTTTCTGGGTTTTAGATGCTTTCCTCCTCTTGACTCTTCTCATTAATAGAGATTTTGAGTTCTTAAGATACAGAGCTCTAATTGCGGTAATTCAATATGCTGGGTGTTCGTGTAGACTGTAGGTATGCTGTGGAATGTTTGAAGAAGTGTGACGATTATCATGTGGAGGTAAATTTCTCCCCTAAAGACTTTTCTTGATCATGAGCCTCGAATTATGCCCTATTTTTTGGGCAGAAGTTCATTTGTCCATTTAGAACTTTTATGGAGTCGAATTTGGGATTCCCGATATGGGCCCCACAATCCCATTTTAGATCCAATTTTGGATTCATCTCTGAAAAATATGAATTTAGTGTCAAAACATTCATATTGATATCGTGATCAATATTTTGTTAGTGTGGCAGTAATTAGAGGTGATTCGGAGGTGTACATCATCAATTAAGTAGATTTGGAGCGCAGGTAATCGACTTCGAGGTAGGCTACGGCCACCCCCTTTTGACTGGATTTTATTAGATACCATTTAGTATATATTACATGTGACTTAGGTTGTATGTACTAAGATTAGATTTCTCCTCCTTTTAGTCTATTTTCTTGATTCTCGGTTGGAACTTAGACTAGAATGGTCTCGTGAAACCCTTAGTTTAGGTCGTGGGCCTTATTTGTGGTATTGAATTAGTATTAATAATTGGTATCAATCACCTTAGGCTAGGTTTGAGCCTTAGGTGATTTAGCAGGTGTTCAATGCCCTTATAGATAGGCGTAGCTTCAGGTAGGGCTTGTGTTGGTTAGTGTAACTTAGTGCTAGTACCGGAGACCTCTATGGCTTGTCGTAGCCATTGGTTTGGATCATTTGTGCTCGTTGGGAGATGAGATGGCTTATTTTGGGTTAAGGCATCGATCGTTAAGATATTTCTCCCCTGATATGATTCTAAGCCATGTCTCAATTATTTCACTTTTATTTGGTGGTAGGCTTATGATTCCATCTTATCTTTTATCTATTGTTGGGACCAAGGCCGTATTCAAGGAGCTATTGGATCCCAGGTTAGTTCATTTGCTTTAATAGTATGGTTTAGCTTGGTGTTACTATTTTGATTGTGCGTGTCTTCTGTGAGTGCTAGTGATGGCATGCTGGCATTGATTAAGCTTATTCACTCATTTTATGATATGATCCTGGTATTGACATTGGATTCTTCACTACTATTTTTTAGAAGTCTTTCTCACCCTTTTACTACTTTTAAACTGGTTTTAATGGGAGTAGTAATACCTGGGATACTTTGATAAATGATTAGAGAATTACGAGCAGTCGAGGATGTGCTCTTTTTTATACTGACAATTTCAGAGGCATCAAGGATGTGCTCCAATTTTATTAATATCCAATGTGGCGTCGCCCTTTTTATATTTTGGTTGCATCTAGGATGCCTTTAGCCTGTACTTGACTATCTGGTACGGGGTCGACTTTTTTTACATCGGCTTGGCCACTCACTCTTCGAAACCACTACGGGGATGCTATATGTTTAAGTAAGACTTGTTTTGGGCCCATGCAGTGTATATGGACTACCCACGTCCTCTAGTAGACTCCTATGATACCTTCTTCTTGTTAATAGGTTTTTGGATTTTGTTTCAGGTGCGTTCTTTGACTCTGCTCCTTTATCTATGTCTTCTTTCTCTTTGTCTTATTTTTTGTCAATATTATGATAATTCATGATTAGTTACTTGTGCAATATTTACCTGATAATATATTATTTATACTTGTTTTATCTGTGGATCTTAGTCGGCCTATGCCTAATGAGTACCATGCATTTGGTACTCATACTATACTTCTACACCTTGTAGATCATAGTATGGGTTATCACTGGTGATTTGGACTTGGTGCGGAGTAGCTTGCATTCGTATATTGGGTGAGCTCCTAGCGTTTGGAGTTATTAATGTCCATCTACTTTTGGGCTAGGAATAGTCTTTACTTGCATTCAAAAACTGTCTGTATCTATTCCGTATTTATAAAAGCCTTGTACTCCTTTTTTGTTTAGATGCTCGACTACTGATTGATGACAGGTCTTAGGGATGGGTCTTTGTATATGTGTTATTGTTGCTCCCTTTTTTTTTATTATTGTTTAACTATTTCTTTGGCTATCTTCCACTTGGTAGCCCGTTGTTTCTGGCTCTGGGCTATGGGTTAGGCTTACCTACTGGTGGGTTGTAGTAGGTGTCATCATGACCTGAAAAATAAAGTCGTGACAAGTTGGTATCAGAGCTCTAGGTTGACGGCATTGTTAGTTGTTGACATCCAATTTTGACCAACCCATAACTACTTTTCGGATTGCTATCTTAATAAATAGGTATTTTTCAAAATTATTTCTTTATTTAATAAATAAATTTATATTTATTTTTACCCATTAAATCGTATATTTTGACATTCATAATTTGTAATATTTTTGCTAATATTATTACTATTATCTTTATTATTTTTATGTTTTAAGCATAATACGTTCAAATATTCTTACGTATCTTTTAGTATATATTATGTATGCGTGAGTATTTTCTTTATGTATATAAAAAATATATTATTTAACTAAGTTTATTTTATAATTTACTTATTCATGTTAATATATACATGTTACTTATCTATTTTGATACGTCTTGTATATATCTGCATAAAGTTATTATTTAATTAAGTTTATTATATGTTTTAGTTAATTATATTAATTATACATCTATTTTAGTACGTATTATATACATACGTACGTCATATATGTATGTATATATATATTATATCCATAAGTAGTTACTTTATGTATAAAAGTATTACTACTTGATAAAGTTTATGATTTTACTTATTCAATATATATATTGTAGTTATTATTTAGCTAAGTAATCTATTTAATTTTCCTCCATTTTATTTTAAGTGTTAGTCTTCTTTATCCAATTTGTTAAAATTCTAGCCTAATTGCATTTAATGTGATCTAATTTTAAATCTCAATTTTAATCTCGTCCGTTCATCGACTTAATCAACAGTCATGACTAATCATAATATTCTTTTTTCCTATTTTTCTAATGACCTACACCTAAACCCTAATTGATTAGGATGATTTTTTATTTTTATTTTTATTTTTATTTTTTCATCTTCTTCTCAATAAGAAAAGAAGATCTGCCGCCTCCTCCATTTTTCTCTCCCATCATCGTCTCCGCCTTCCCCGGAGAAACCAACATCACTGTTCATCCATCTCTCTCTCTCCATATACTCACTCATATTCGCCATCCTCCGAGCACCACCTCCACGAGCTCGCACCACCACGAGCTCGCACCAAATGTCCTTCTCCAGCTGCTGCAACCAGTGAACCACCAACACTGCAGCATCACTGGCAAGAGAGCATCACTGACCATCAGCTCCTCGACAGCAACACATGTTGTACAACAGCTCTTCGACCTGCACAACATAACGACACAGCAGCTAATAGCCACCAGGAAGCAGCCATTGATGGCTCTTCTCTTCTCTCTTCGCTCTGCCGATGAAGACAAGAACCAACAATGATAAGAGCACTGCTGCTCATAGCACTCCGATCAACGAGCAACAAAAAAAAAGGTCCCCGATGCTCCAACGAACTCTGGTGGAGACTGAGACAACGTTGAACACCACCATGGGAAGATCTCAGTTGGCTAGAAGCTATGAGATTTGGTTTGCTGAAGACGGATCTTAACAGATCCGTCCAGGTTCGTTTCTTTAAGTTTGATTGTCATCTTCTTTTTTTCTTTTTTTAGCTTTGAACTTATTTTTAATTTGCCTATGGTTGTGATTCAAAGAGTCTTATATGAAAAATCTTAACATTGCAAAGTCTGTGATATGGTTGTGTTCCATTAAATTCAAATCATTTTGATTGTTAATTTTCATTACATCATTTGTGTGTGATGTGAATTTGTGGTTAAATTGCTTGTCCATCAATTTCATACTCATTGAATCTCAAAGACTTTAGATATGTGATCACTTGGCCAACTTATCATGCTTATTTATCTCTGATTTTAAATTTGAGTTGTATGTTTATGTGTTGGTTTATGTCTTTAAGAATCCAGATTATCATATAAGCGGAAATCATATCTGGGTTTTAATTTTGTTAAAATATGTACTATATTGCATAACTTTATAAGTTTCAAATTGTTATGGCTTTTAATGTTTGAATTTGAGAATTTGCAATGAGTAGGGTAGAGCTATTTATTTTGTTTATTCCCCTTTGTTAATATTGAATTAATCCTTTGCTTAGATTGCAGATTGTTATCTCCTTTAGCGTTGATTTATTTTGAAATAGCCAATTTGAAACATTAACATTTTTCAGCAGTATGAATATGATTTGTTGTTAGAATTGATAATTCTTAACTTAACTTGATGGATCTGGATTTGATAATTGTAGTTTTAATATTTTTTACTTTAAAATTGATTAATCCCTCTAATTAGTTTCTTCTACAACTACTGATGGTGGGTCCCTCTTGGCCTGATATTTTTTTTTTACTTTTTGACAAATGGAGTTGCATTTCTAACTTTTTTCACCATCCTTTTTGAATATCCTGAGCAAATTGATTTGCTCATTGAAAATCTTGATTTTGTTGTTGAAATATTATATATATTTTGTTGTTGAAAATCGGGCACCCCTTTTTGAAATATTGGCTCATTTTTTTTGAATTATTAGAGAAAAGTCTGACTAAGAACGGTAGCCAGCGATTTTTTGTTGATTTTCCTATTTTTCTTGATTGTCTTTCACTACTATAAAACCCATCTTCATTTTAGGAGATAGAGGACATAGATAGAAAGATAGACACAGACAGAGAGAAAGAGAAAGAAAAGAAAACATTTTCTACTTCATATTTTTAAAAAACACCTCAAACAAAAACAAAAGGGTTTCCAGCATACTTTGATATTCTGTTTCTAGCTTGTCTTCACGGTTCAGATTTTTATTTACTTATTTTTCCTAACTAAAGTGTCCAGGTTAGTTTCAGCCTTTCTTTATATGTTAGCTTATTATTTTGAAAAAAATATTCTCACCTTGCTTGTTTACTTCACTGAAGTAAAATCATATAATCATGTTATACTTCTATATTATTTGTATACTGCTTGTATTTTTTTATGGTTTAGCAGGGTTTGAATTTCAAAGTTCAAGACATGAAGAGTTCATTTGGAATATGATTCAGATAGTTCTAGTTCCTGTTTTATTATTTCTATTTATATATTATTCTTTCTTGATTATTTTGGCATGTAATAATAAACTCTGTATATAATAAAAAGGAAAAAATACATGGGGAGGGAATATACTTGCTACTTGCTTATTTTATTTTATTTTTTAGTTTATCATAAATTTATGTGTACTCGGGATATAAGTGATCTAGTTATAATAGTCATATTCATATGCTTAGGTTCATTTGTTCATGATATAAATATGTTATTTTTACAAGATGTTTGCTTTAATAAAAAAAATGATCTAATGATAGTTTGTTAAATATCGTTTATCATCATATATGTTTCAAAATAATTTATCTATTTTATGGGTTATCTTAGTTTATTAAATTTTAAATCTCATTACAATAATTACTTTGATGATATTTCTGCATTATAACTTATCTTTTAAACTTAAAATCATGTTTATAGTTTCAAACAACAGCTTTGTCATATTAACTATTTAGACATTATATATGTAGGATCTACTAAATAATTTTGAATATGATGATAATCATATTTAGATTTAAATGCCATTTCATATAGACATCATAGCCATAAGATTTTAGAATTTTAATACATCATGTCCATAGGATTTATAATTTTTAATATATCATGTCTACAAATATTTTAATTAATATTTTTAACATGCTAATCATTTAGAAATCACTCATAGAATTTTATGTTAAATATCATATAGCAATTCATGTCTATGAGATTTAATGAATATTTAAGTATTTATAGTGCTATGGCCCTTATTGATATTTTATTAAAAGTCATTATATGGGGTAATAAATATTTGGCAAATGTTATTGGGTAGTGTCAATATGAAATAATTCCTAGCTTGAAAGCATGCCATTGGGGTATAGAAATTATAGTTAGGTTTTAATAAGGTAAGAATATTTTGAGCCCATTAGACCCATGGAACCTAACAATATTTTTAGCATATTTTATCATATAACAATTATGTTTATAGGTATTATAATCCTAATATGCCAATTAAATAGATATTAGGCTTTCATAATATTATGCGTAGAAGCCATGCCTATAGGGTTCTAATAAATCTTTATTATGTTATTCTATCTTTAAGATCGTATTTATATTTTAATAAATCGTTAGCATATCAATATTTAGAAATCATATCTATTGGCGTTTTTAATAAATTTCCAGCACATTAATTAAAAATCATGTTAATAGGGTTTTATAAATGCTATTAGTTAATAATAAAATTGACAAGTATGTCTTCTTTTATTATAATCACCTTAGTAATTGAAATTGCCTCACACGTCTAAATAATGAAATTTGTCCCCATGTTATTCAAGTTTTTATATTTATGATATATACGTCTTGTTGTATACGTACATTCGATAATTATTATAACTTTCACTATTTATCTGTGTTTTCAATCATGCTAAATAATTAATCTAGAGGCTTACTTGAGATTTTATGTGCTAACTGCTCATCCCATCTGTTTTGTTTGGCGATGTGTCTAATTATGATGACTATATTTTCTTTAGTCTAAAACATACCCTAATAGTACGTCCAATGTCTCTTGGATATTAAGTTGGGACGTTAGACATCTTTTAGGACGTTATATTTTATTATTTCTTTTAGATCATTTTAGGATTATAATAATAAATAAACTTAGGAGGGGTAGGGGTAGATAGGCCCTTCGAAAAATGATGAATGTCGATCCAAGCAGAAAATGATAAAATACTATATTTTTGTCTTCCGATTAATAAGTCGGCGCTGATCCGAAGAATATGAATAAATAAATATATTTTTTTCCGTCTATTTTAAAATATATTTTGTTTATACATGTTTGAGGGTAGTTTAATGTTAAAAACTAAAATGTTTCCTTTTAGGCGCCACTAATTTCTATTGCCTTTACTATTATTTAATTAGTTAATTTTATCCTAATTCTAACATTAATAGTTTAGTTTAGCTTAATTAAATCCCTTGAAGATAAACCATTTTTGTTATGATTGTTTGTTTCATTTAAATTATTTATTCCTCTTTTATTTCATCATTTTTATACCAACTCTATCACTCTTATAAATTATCTTAAATGTTTTAAAATTTATACTTCTTTCAAATTGTTTAATGCTTCGATTATTGCTAAAATATATTTTCCCAAAGTTAGTCAAATAATTTTCAAATCGCCGAATAACCGCATGTTAGCGGCTATTTTAAGTGCTAAAACCTTCTTATAATAGTAATATGAACCTCGTACCTTTTTTCTAATTTTTTAAGACTTAAATCTATTATGGTCTTTTAAATTAAGTTTTCTTAATTTTTTAAAAAAATTAAGTGGCGACTCTTCTTTTACTAAAATTAATTTTTTCTCTATAAAAGTTGAAATTAATTTTAAACCGTCTTTTTGCGATATAACAGAAATGACGACTCCGCTGGGGACTTAATTAGGTTCTAACCATTAGATTTGATTATTTATTTGACTAACTATCTGAATTTGTAATAATTAGTAATTTTTGTTTTCCTTAATTGCACAATTACGTGTTTAATTTATATATTAAACTGTCATTTGCATTTCATGGCATCTTTCTATTACATGTATAGTATATTAAAGAACGGTTTTGCGGAACCGCAGCCGGGCCTTTTTATATTTGACCCTTTTTCGGAACGATCGGTAATTTATTGATACGCCATGCGTCCAATGGTTGTCGTGAATTCCAGCTTGAGTTGTCCGCTTGGGTTACCAGTCTTGCAAAAGTCACTCCTAGTCAACTTAGCGTAGAGTGAAACCAAAATCCTAATTTAGCACATTGGCCTAAGATGACCCAATACCCAAGACGTATTGGGCCTATTAGAAGCCCACCTTGTGTCTATTTGGCCTATTGGTCAATAAAAGACAATCATGCTTATATGTTTAATTGAACGATGTATATTTCATTTTAAACAAATCAATTATCCAATGGGGTAGGTGTAACTTATTTTCTTTCTTGTAGGATGGACCCAATAGACGAACCCTTGAGAACCCGGATGGTGACTCTGCCTCATCCTTACCTCCGAGTGTGGTGGAAATTTATGAACAGTGAGGACAAAAAAAATATTCGAAGTCACATAGGTCATATCCTGTCAATTATGGAAATGGAGGCTTGGCCTGATTTAGTTGGAACAATGGTGAAATTCTGGGATAGCGATAACATGGTGTTTAGATTTAGGGAAGTGGAAATGACCCCAACTATCGAGGAAGTCCTTGCTAGCTATGAGAGTATAGGCACGTGTAACAAATGGAAGCATAAGCCTGATAATGACCTCCTTATTCCCAAAATATGGGATTTTGATAAGATCAAGGAAAAACTTCCACTTGTCAAAGCTAAATGGATGGACAGGCTTCCCGGACCGAACATTCCACTACAAAAACTTTACACTCGATTCGGACGAACAAGAGCTTTTGAAAAGTATCAAGACGAATTTGTCTCAAAGGAAAATGGAAGGAAACACGTCCCCTTGCGTTTGCAATATGCCTACTTTGGACAATGGTGTTTCCC
Source organism: Solanum dulcamara (assembly GCF_947179165.1). Taxonomy (NCBI): domain Eukaryota; kingdom Viridiplantae; phylum Streptophyta; class Magnoliopsida; order Solanales; family Solanaceae; genus Solanum; species Solanum dulcamara. The sequence goes on from NC_077248.1 coordinate 22,260,807, forward strand.
CAAGGCCCACACTATACGATCCATCCAAGTGTAGTAATGGTCGCTCATGCCATCTTCAATGGGGTAGACTACGAGTCCGCAACCAAGTACTATACTTTGGCACCCATGATTCTTGCGGACATTTATCGAGCTTTGGATAAGTGTAAAAATGGTGGATGATTCTTTCAAGGATGTAATCTAATACTTCAGTGGTGGATGATGAGACACTTACTCAAAGCTCATGATCCGGAACATCCAGATCCTTTGAGACGACCAGATGAACTTGAAGGTCACGGTTGGTGGTTATATTGTAATCATTTTAACAGAACTGGAGGTCAAAAATTTTGGTATCCAAGGCTTTAGGGATTAAGAGAAGAAAATGTGCAATGGTCAATCGAGATATGGTGCTACCATAGCAAATAGCGATTCGAGGGGGAAAGATCCCTTACTTGATATTAGCTGGATTAAGAGGAACCCGACCATATTCCCCAGCTCGAGTCGTTAGACAATTGGGAGGAAGACAGGAACGTATACAAATCGTAAACATGAGAAAGTTCGCAACAGACCATGAAAGTGGATAAGTCTCTTTTGCTGAACAGATACTCAGAATATGGAAAACTCGAAGGGTATTGGGTGAGTCATTGCCAAATAGATTTCAACCTGAGTGTTCTGCAGAGTACAGGGAATGGATAAAGAAAAACCTTACATGAATCATCGAACCATGGCTGAATGTCCCTCATCATGTTGCAAATGTTGGTGCTAAACATCAAATTCCACTCTATCATCTCCAAGAGAAGTATGAGAAGAATTAGTTAGATTATCAACGCCGACATTCAGAAGATGCCAAAATCATAGCCCAGCTAAAGCAAGAGTTACTAAGAGTGAGACAGTGTATGTCTGAGTTAGATGATGGCCTGGAGAAACAGATCTAGTCCATAGAAAGGTTTAGGCATCAAGAAGGGGCTCAATTAGCAAGAGATCATTTGTGGGCAGACAGATATGCCATATGGGAAGAAGTCATCATCTCCATGGGAACCAAACTTAGTGAAGGATCTGAAGAAGCTTAAAGTTCATTATCATCCCCTGTGTGGGATTGCTTTTATTTGTCCTTTGTTTTGTTATTTCCATTCTAAGCTTCTTTACGTATCTTTTGAGATTTATTAAACCTTTTGAATGTTTTAAAGTACTTTGGGGATAATGAATTGGCTTTAAAAAACACATACATCCTTCAATTCGATAGGCCTACCCTTGGCACAAAGGGTCATATATTTGTTTAGGATGCACAATAACTGTTTATGTATCTTATGTGTTTATTTGTCTCATTATATGTGATATTATGCATTACATGTTATGAACAAAGAATAACATACTTATTTTTGAGTTGTTCTTCTCTTATCTAGGTATTTAGAATTGATCTGTATTGATAAACTGGCTGAGCATCCTTATTTCACGAGGTCAAAAACTTCCAAAGATTCCTTCTCCGATCAAAATTTGTTAGTAGAGAAAAGGAAAATGACTGGCAATAATAACAATACTGGTTTGACAGAGATTGTTGTGACAGACCCTGTCGTCGCTGAACAAAATGAGCTGATTGCACAGTTGGTGCAATAAATCGCCGAGATGAGAGTTGAGATACAAAAAAATCGAGAATTATCAAATCTGGCTATCCACCGGTTTCAGGCGAAGGAAGGCCTCTATTCCACTTCCCTTCTCCAAATTCAAGTACGAAACACGTTCGAAACCCACCCTTAAATTCCGCTCGAAATACCTTCATTGTTGACCTAACTGCCTCAAATCCCCATCATGATTTCGCTTCCTACCAAGCGCCACCTCACCCTCAGAGTACCGACCCTCCAACCTTCCCTCCCCCACAAAATACCAACCCTCAAGCTTGTCCTCCCCCACAAATCTAAAATGTTAACAACCCACAGGCCTTTCCCCATCATCAAAATCAGCATACTAACCGTCACATATTTCCCCAAAATTACCAAGCTCCTCAAAATACACAAAATCCCCTATTTACCCACCCATCGCCTCAAAAGACAGTTTTCCAAATCCCAATCTCAAATGAACCCTATGCTAATGGTTTCGAACTTGATCACTTGAGGAACAGGAAAAGGAGTGGAGGGCGAAGAAAGAGGCAACCAAATAGAATATGAAAGATGAGATCATGAAAGCTATGAAGGAGTTTCATTACACTCTGGATATTGCAGGATTAAATTACGAAGATTTGTGTATCCACCCAAATTTGGACCTTCCCGAGGGGTTCAAAGTGCCAAAATTTGATACTTTCGAAGGAACTGGAAATCCTGTGGCTCATATGAGAGCGTATTGTGATCAACCAGTAGGAGTTGGGAAGAACTAAGCTTTGCTAATGCGGCTTTTTAGCCAAAGTTTAAGCGGAGAGGCTTTGGAATGGTTCAGCGCCCAAGAAATAAAACAATGGTCTAATTGGAATGCTCTGGCCAAAGATTTTATTGAGAGGTTTGCGTATAACATGGAAATCATTCCCGATCGATATTCTTTGGAGAAAATCAAACAAAAATCCACTGAAAGTTATCGCGAGTATGCATACAAGTGGAGGAAAGAGGCCTCCAACATTTGACCTCCCATGATAGAGAAAGAGATCGTGGAAGTATTTGTACGCATGCAAGAGCCCGAATACTATGAAAGATTAATATTGCTCGTTGGAGCAAAATATGCTGAGATAGTCAATGTAGGTGAGACTATCGAGGATGGGCTCAAGACCGGAAAAGTAGACCATGTAGCCTCCTCAACTGGGTCTTTGGGACTGTTTAACAAGAAAAGAGAGGATGTATCTACCATTTCCTACACATCTGAAGGGAGGAGGTTCGCCAATAGCAAGCCGAGAAAATCTACACCATTCAAGACCTATCCACGAGATCTACAAGTTTACTACACTCAACCGAATTACCAAACCCCACCTTCCAGTTACCAAACCCCATACTCAAATTACTAAGTCCCATTTCAAAATTATCAAACTCCACCTTCTAATTACCCAACTCTACATTACCAAAACACCCCACCAAACTACCAAGCTCCAGAACTAAATTACCAAACCCAACCGTATCCAAGATTCCAAACTCCCGCACCTTCCCACCAAAATCATCTACGTTATCATTATGTACCCCCACCCCCATAAAATAACTACATTCTTTCCCAACCCAATTTTGAAAATAGGTCCGCTAGGACTTTTACTCCTCTGGTGTAAAGTCGAACTAAGTTATTCGAAAGATTAAGAGATGCAGGTATTATTCATCCCATTGCACCTAAACCAGCTGATACAAGCTCTAGATTCTATAGATCTGACAAAACATATGCGTATCATTCCAACAGTGTCGGGCATGATACTGAAACTTATAACAATTTGAAGCACAAGATTCAGGATTTGATTGATCATGAGGTCGTCACTCTCTAAACCACCTCCCCTAATATCAATAGTAATCCTTTGCCATATCATGGAAGGGTTAATATCAATATGATTGAGATGCAAGAAGATTGATGTGGAATAAAAGCCATAGTCCCAGCCTATCATAACAGTCTTAAAATAGCTGTCTCTTCACTTAGCATAAAGGAGAAATCAAATTTTGTGATTTTGACACCTCAAAAGGTTATTGCTTTGGTGCCAAAAGAAATTCCTAACCAAAAGAAGTTCGTGATCAAAGCTGCAGCAACTCAGGGAATGATGCGGTCTAGTAGGTGTTACACTCCAGAAGAATTAGCTCAAGGGGGCATAAGAAATATCAACAAAAGAGACCGATCAGTGAAGCTGAGGCTGAAAAGTTTTAGCGGAAGATGTAGCCAAAAGAGTATTCTATAGTGAAATATCTGGAGAAAGTACCTACCCAAATCTCAGTGTGGGCATTGTTGATGAGTTCACAATAGCACAGACATGCTTTGATGAAAGCTTTGGATGATACTTACGTACCCGTGGGTACAAATGGAGATAATCTGGCTTCTATGGTGAGTCGAGTCATTCAAGGACATCACATCAGTTTTAGCGATGAAGAGTTGCCTCTTAAAGGTGTGATACATAACAAAGCTCTTCATGTCACTATTAAGTGTCGAGAAAAGATCATGAATTGGGTATTGATCGGTGATGGATCGGGTTTTAATATTTGTCTGTTATTGGCTCTCAAACAGTTAAACTTTGATTTGGGAAAAGTCCGACAGAACCAAGTTAAGGTTAGAGCTTTTGATGGGGGTCAAAGAGATACATTAGGAGCTGTGAACTTGGGTATTCAGGTAGGTCCTGTTGATTTCGTTGTAGAGTGCCAGGTGATGGACATCACTACCAGCTACAACCTATTATTAGGAAGACCATGGATCCATATGGCTGGAGTCGTGCCCTTTACTCTTCATCAGATGATAAAGTTCGTAAAGAATGACCATGAGGTGGTCCTTTATGGTAAAGGAAGTCATGCAAAATATTGCACGCCAATTATTGATGATATTACTAGAGGTACCAACTTCTACACAGTGGAGCTAGTAAATGCCACTGGCGATAATTTGGCCCCACAGCCGCCTATGCCTTCTGTTTATAAAATGATAGCCACTGTCATGCTTCGAAGCAATTTGAGCCAGGTTTTGGATTGGGGAAGTACTTCCAAGGAATCATCGAGTCCATTCAGATTCTCGATAAAGAATTGAAGTATGGTTTGGGATATATCCCTACAAAACACGATGAGGTAGATATGACAAGCAGGAAGATTAATCGGGTATTGGCTAGGCTAATACCTCACTTGTATATATCATTTCCAGTGTGAGAATATGTCGATGATGGCGATCTTAGGGAAGGAATTTGGAATCTTTTTGAAGAAGTTGACACAATCTTAGGGAAAGAAACAGGGACATCGGGCATCCGTGATGCTGAGACAGAGGAGCAATTATCTAATTGGACGTCCGCACCGTTGTTAGTCCTTCACGCATCTTGGTAGATAAAGACATATTATCTTCTTATTTTTAAATTGGTGGTAGTCCGTAGGAGGCTCGAGACCCACTTTTTGTTTCTTTCTATTTTGTTATGCTTTAAATTACCTTTATAATATTTGAAGAAAGGCAGTTTGACCCATAGTCATGGCCAAAATTTGTATTTATTTTGGTTTAAATGAAGACCTCCTTTATTGCTAAATTTACTTATTATTTAGTTATCGGTCTATATTTTACTTATCTGACTTTGTTTTCTTATGATTTCAGTAAAAATAACTTAAAACCTGCCAATATCATGTCATGTCACAAGACAAATGAATAAAATGAGATAGAGTGTGATGAGTTTGAGGATTATGATGAAGAGGCTACAATACCTGAACATCTCGTTGAGGGAATAAGAGGAAACTGAGGCTGTGAATCTGGGAGATGACAAGTGTATCAAGGAAATCGGAATCAGTGTCCATATAACAAAGGCTCAGAGAAAAGAACTTTTCAGTTTGCTTAAAGAGCACAACGACATATTTGCTTGATCTTATGATGATGTGTCAGGTTTGAGTATAGACATCGTGTCTCATAAATTGCCAATCAATCCAGATTGCAGTCCAGTTAAACAAAAGACTCAAAAATTTAAACCAGATTTGAGTTTGAGAATCAAAGAAGAGGTTACCAAGCAAATTCAATCCAGAGTGGTGGAAGTGACATAGTATCCGACTTGGTTAGCCAACATTGTTCCAGTTCCTAAGAAGGATGGCAAGATCAGAATCTGTGTTGATTATAGAGATCTGAACAAAGCTAGCCCTAAAGATAACTTTCCATTACCAAATATCCACATTCTTATTAATAATTGTGCCAAGCATGAGATGCAGCTATTCGTGGATTGCTACGCAGGTTATCACTAGATTCTAATAGATAAAAAAGATGCAAAAAAGACAGCTTTCATCACACCGTGGGGTTTGTATCATTATAGGGTAATGCCATTTGGTCTCAAGAATGTTGGGGCCACTTACATGAAAGCCATGACGACCATTTTTCATGATATGATTTACAAGGAAATTGAAGTATATGTGGATGATGTCATTATCAAATCCTGTGAGAGTGCGAATCATTTGACTCACTTGAATAAGTTCTTTGATCGCCTAGACAAATACAACTTGAAATTAAATCCTGCTAAATGTGCTTTTGGGGTGCCAGCCGATAAGTTATTGGGATTTATAGTCAGTAGAAGGGGGGTATCGAGCTTGATCCCGCTAAAATCAAGGCGATTCAAGAATTACCTCCACTAAAGACAAAGAAGGAAGTGATGAGCTTTTTGGAAAGATTGAACTACATCAGCCGATTCATAGCTCAGTCCACATTGATCTATGAGCCTATCTTTAAACTGCTAAAAAAGGATGCATTGACAAAATAGACCGAAGAGTGTTAGATAACTTTCGATGCTATCAAAAGTTACTTGTCTAATTCACCAGTGCTAGTTCCTCTGAGGGAAGAAGTTCCATTGTTGCTATATCTGTCTGTCTCAGATAATGCAATTGGATGCGTGCTAGGTCAACATGATGAGACTGGGAGGAAGGAATGATCAATCTACTACTTAAGCAAGAAGTTTACTCCATATGAGGCTCGTTACACTTTTTTGGAGAAAACTTGTTGTGATTTAACCTGGATTGCTCAAAAGTTGAGACATTACTTGTCTTCATATACTACATATCTCATTTCCAAGATGGATCCATTGAAGTATATTTTTCAGAAAAAGATGCCCACTGGGAAATTGGCAAAAATGGCAAATGCTATTGAGTGAGTTTGATATTGTGTATGTGACCAAAAAGGCGATAAAATCACAAGCCTTAGCAGATCATCTCGTAGAAAATCCAGTAGACGAAGAGTATGAACCGCTCAAAACTTATTTTCTCGATGAAGAGGTATTATTTGTAGGATAAGATATCTCTCAGGCATACCTAGTTGGAGAGCATTTTTTGATGGAGCGGTAAATCATGAAGGAAGTGGGATTGGAGCAATTCTAATATCAGAATCTGGCCAACATTATCCTATGGCAGCCAAACTCCGATTTCGTTGCACGAACAACATGGCTGAGTATGAAGCATGCATTATGGGTCTAAAGATGGCGATCGATAAAGACATTCAAAAGTTGCTGGTAATTAGAGATTCAGATTTACTGATTCATCAGGTTCAGGGGGAATAGTCCGTGAAGAATTCAAAGATTGCACCGTACGTGATTCTAGTGCAAAGGTTGTGTAAAAGGTTCCGCAAGATCGAGTTTAGGCATACCCCAAGATTGCAGAATGAATTTGCTAACAGTCTGGCTACTATCTCCTCAATGATCAAACATCCGGATACTAGTTACATTGATCTTGTGGAGATATATTTGAAAGAACAACCCACTCAATGTTCGCCTGTCGAAGCAGAACCAGATAGGAGACCTTGGTATTTTGATATAAAAAGGTATCTAGAAATTGGAACTTATCCAGATAATGCGACTTTCAATCAGAAGAAAGCAATACGTCGAATGGTTAACAATTTCTTTCCAAGTAGAGAAACCCTTTATAGGAGAACTCCAGATATAGGACTTCTTAGATGTGTCGATGCTTTGAAGCTACAAAGCTTCTCGATCAGATTCACACGGGAGTTTGTAGAACTCATATGAATGGTCTTACCTTAGCGAAGAAGTTCCTTCGATCCAGATATTTTTGGATGACTATGGAGCATGATTGTTGTAAGTATGTGCAAAAATGTCATCAATGTCAAGTGCACGGTGATTTGATTCGAGTACCTCCTGATGAACTTAATGCCATGAGTTCTCCTTGGCCATTTGTGGCTTGGGGTATGGATATCATTGGTCCAATAGAGTCATCCGCCTCTAATGGACATAGGTTCATTTTAGTTGCTATTGATTACTTCACCAAGTGGGTGGAAGAAGCCTTGTATAAATCAGTTACGAAGAAGGTAATAGTAAACTTCTTTTATAATAATTTGATATATAGATTTGGAATACCGGATTCCATCATTACTGATAATGGAGCAAATCTCAATAGTCATTTGATGAAAGAGATATGTGACCAATTCAATATTAATCACCGAAACTCAACCGCATATCATTCTCAAATAAATAGAGCTGTAGAAGCTGCCAATAAGAACATCAAAAAGATCTTGAGGAAAATGATTGGCAATCATAGAGGTCGGCATGAGATGTTTCCATATTCTTTGTTAGGATACCGAACAACTGTCAGAACATCAATTGGAGCAACCCTATACATGCTAGTATATGGGACGAAGGCCGTAATGCCCGCCAAAGTGGAAATACCTTTGTTGAGAGTAATTTAAGAAGTTGAATTGAGCAAGGCCGATTGGGTTCGTAATCAAATTGAACATTTGGCTTTGATTGATGAAAAGAGAATGACTGTCGTTTGCCATGGTCAACTGTACCAGCAAAGAATGACTCGTGCTTTTAACAAGCGAGTGAGACCAAGAATGTTTGAAGTTGGTCAGTTGGTTTTCAAACACATTTTTCCATATCAAGATGAGAATAAAGGAAAGTTCACGCCAAATTGGCAAGGACCTTACATGGTTCGCAAAGTGTTATCTAGAGGTGCCTTAATATTGTCCGAAATGGATGGCCAAGAGTGGCCAAAACCAATCAACTCAGATGCTGTCAAGAGATACTACGTTTGAAGGTTCAATGTTTTTCTAATTATGTCATTTGCTTGTAATCGTTTCTATACTTGTTTGTTTTAAATTAACCCTCCCATTTTGAAATGAACTACGTCTGAACTGAATTTTCAAGAATGAGATACGTAGGCGGCCTATGTCGGCCTCGGTCATTTTCTATTAAAATCTCCCTTTTTATTTATCGCCTGAGAGAAGAACTATGTTTGACCTGATTCCTGCCTCAATGGGATACGTAGAAGCCATAATGGTCCGGTCATATCTCCCGTAAGTTCTCTATTTATAATAGAAACTGGGACAGAATTTTTGAGAGGGACTCAAAAATTTCAAAAAAAAATTTCTACAGAAGAAGTTAAGACTGAGGTACATCAGAAAAGTAACTGGGACAGAATTTTTGATAGAATCTCAAAAATTCTATAAATCTTTTATTAGTAGTTTGATATTCATCAAGACATCTAACTAGGACAGAAATTTTTGAGGATGACCTCAAAAAGTTTATCCAATATCATCAAAAGGTTTTACTCAACCTCAAAGTTCAAGGCTGGCTTCAAATGATCCCCAACATTGTTAAAAGTTCAATGTCAACCTCAATAATTTCCAGCACCATTAGAGTTCAGAGTCAACTACAAAACTTTCTAGCTATGTTAGAACTTTGCAGCTTCAACCCTCAAGAATCCTCAAATTTTTGAACAAGCTATCAAACATGCTCAAAGTTTTGAATCAAGGACGTTCATTTGAGCTATGCGTGACATGACATCTAGCAGTGACCCTTTCCAAATTGCTTTTCAAAAACTCATTTTTCTTAAAGCTTTTAATACATCAAACATTTTTTACGTAGATATATTTTCATCTTATATCTACCGAGAAGTGGGAAATCAGAGCAAGCCATCGAAGATAGCAAGTCAAGGAGAAAACAAATGGACAATTCGACATAAATCAATTCATTCAAAACTAATAAATTTTCTGTGGATGCAAATTTATAAAGGATCACCATATCCCTCATTTCAGCAAGTACAAAGAAGTCAAAAAAATAAAGAGTTTTCAAAAGTGATAATTTTTGTCATCAGGATTCATCAGACGAAAAGAAGACCTGCAAAATACGAGCAACAATGTCTCAATCAAATCCCTAGCAAACCATGAGCCACAATGAATATAAAGTGTTCGAAAATGAGCATGATATTCACACATTAATGTCAAAGTGATCAGGCACTTTGTACATATTTTCAAGAATTTTCCTTAAAGATTTTTACTCAGTCGTTAGTTAAAACGACAATGTGTCTATTACTTATTTCCTTTTGAGTATTGGAATACGCAAAAGAGCTACTTTCAAGGCATGCAGGCGTCCATAATGACATCAAATTGTAATCTCCAGCATCAAAGACGTCTAATGTGCATACATAAACCGTATCAAATAATAAAGAAGGTTTGAAGTGCAACCAGACAAAATATCCAATATCATATCAATATCTGAAGGATATCGATCATCATCTTATCAATGAAGCATCACCATCCTATCAATAGGACATCATCATCATTACGTAATATCATGGCCAAGAGGGTCATTCATATTATATTATTCATATTATATTATCGGAGGTGATAATATCATTGCCAAAAGGGCTATTTATATTATATTATTCATATTATATTACTGGAGGTGGTAATATCATCGCCGAGAGGGTCATTTATATTATATTACCGGAAGTGATAATATCAATGCCAAGAGAGCCATTCATATCATTCATATTATATTATTAGAAGTGGTAATATTATTGCCAAGAGGGTCATTCATATTATATTATCGGAAGTGGTAATATCATTGCCAAGAAGGTTATTCATATTATATTATTCATATTATATTATTGGAGGTGATAATATCATCGCCGAGAGGACCATTCATATTATATTACCAGAAGTGGTAATATCATTGCCAAAAGGGCCATTTATTATATTATTCATATTATATTATCAGAAATGATAATATCATTACCAAGAGGGCCATTCATATTATATGACCGGAGGTGGTAATATTATTTGTCAAGAGGGCCATTCATATTATATTATTCATATTATATGACCGGAGGTGATAATATTATTTGTCAAGAGGGCCATTCATATTATATTATTCATATTATATTACCGGAGGTGGTAATATCATTTGTCAAGAGGGCCATTCATATTATATTATCGAAACTGGTAATATCATTTCCAAGAGGGCCATTCATATTATATTATCGGAAGTGGTAATATCATCGCCAAGAAGGCCATTCATATTATATTACCAGAAGTGGTAATATCATCGCCAAGAGAGTCATTCATATTATGTTATCGGAAGTGATAATATCATTACCGAAAGGGTCATCATTTATTATATCATTACCGAGAGGGCCATCATTTATCATATCATTATCAAGAGAGCCATCATATATCATTTTCAAGAGGGCCATCATTTATCATTGCCAAGAGGGCCATCATTTTTCATTGCCAAGAGTGCCATCATTTATCATATTATCGCCAAGAGGGCCATCATTTATCATATAATTTCCAAGAAGGCCATCATTTATCATTGCCAAGAGGGCCATTATCTATCATATCATTGCCAAGAGGTCCATCATTTATCATGTCATTGCCGAGAGGGCCATCATTTATCATATTATTGCCGAGAGGGCCATCATTTATTATATCATTGCCGAGAGGGCCATTATTTATCATATCATTGCCAAGAGAGCCATCATTTATCATATCATTATTGAGAAGGCCATCATTTATTATATCATTGCTGAGAGGGCCATCATTTATCATATCATTACCGAGAGGGCCATCATTTATCATATCATTACCGGAAGGGCCATCATTTATCATACCATTGCCGAGAGGGCCATCATTTACCATACCATTGCCAAAAGACCATCATCATATCGCATCATATCGACTCATTGCATATTTTATCAAAATCGAAACAATTTGTAGTCGAGGAATATGTTATAAATCACATCAACTTAGGAAATACGTTTTGTTTGCTCTACATCAAAATCGGAGGAGGTTGACATGCCGACACAGTAACGACGCTACCCTTTTCTTTGAATTATATTTTTCTACTAATGAGTTTTATCTTAGTCTTTGTCGAGAGCATCCAAGAGGATGAATTCTCAATTAAACTACAGGTGCGGACAACGTCAAAAGGAATGCAGCACAATGTAGAACTTTTTTCAGTAGCAAATCGGGACATGAGAGGAAGAACAACTTCAACCACAATCAAACCACAACCCTGCCAGAAGGCAGGTGGTATATCTTTGCATTTGTTGGCTTCAATTTTACTTCGGAAAGCTTCAACTTATCACCGGAAGCAATTTCTCAATCTGAGTGACAATATACAAAGAGTTTATAGGCAATGTAATGCATAATAAAACCATATTTTGAAAATAACCTTATAGCATGATAAAAGTAGTAAAATTTTAAGTAGTCATAAGAAGGATCAATGGAAAATAAATCATAAGAGTATCATATAAAAGTAAAGAATAGGACTAGTCAATTAAAATATCATTAGGACTATACATATGTGTGAGATAACTATAAGCAAAAATAAGACCATGTGATCAATTATAAAGAATCCTGATGTAACTCCCACATTGAGGAAGAGAGAGGCTACTTGCTAAGGTAGACTTCGTATCATCATCATTATCAAGTGCTATACGTGGATCCATGTAATGACACTCTAGGTCATTTTCTTTGTTTTCCAATCCTTTTAGTGTTTAGAGCTTTCTAATAGTGACCCCAAGTCATTTATGACTTGTTGGCACTGACAATATGGTTGATTGGTTGTTCGCTCGAGTTTTATGCATGTTTCCTTATTTTGGAGCTCTTGGAGTTTGAATAGTTGACTTTGGTTAAAACTCCAAGAAAATAATCTTAGAATGGAATTTTGATATTTTTGTCAGCTCCGGAGTGGTCAAATTAGGCTTGTAATATGGTCAGCTCGAGTATTAAGGCTTTTGGTGTGAGTTTAGGGCCATTTAGCATTTTATCCTTTGAAATTTAGCCTAAGGTTGACTTTGGTTAACATTCTTAATAAACGTGCTCGTATTGAAATTCTGATAGTGCGATTAGTTACAAAATGTTAAGTTTGGTCTGTAACGACCTTTCGTGTGTTTTTTTAGACTTTCGGTCTCATTCTAAGCCTCTTTGTAGAATTGGCTGAAAAAGATGCTTAGGTGTGGGATCCACCTTTTGTTAAAATGACCTCATATGAAAATTCTGAGTATGTCATTGAGTCCAGAACATCGAATTTAGTGGGGTGACATATCTGATTTATTTTTATCGGATTTTGAATGATTCTCAAAGATTCATTTGAAAACTTTGGAAAATAGCAATATCTGATTTTCTGGTGCAGCCCTTTAGCGACCAGACTTTTACATTTTATGACCAAGCCCTCTTCTATTTAAAGCCAAAAATCACCATTCAACCTTCATTTTCAAAATACGATTTCTTGAGTATTTCAAGTCCAAATTGAGTGATTCAAAAGTCTATCTTGTGTGGTTTTTTCAGGAGAACGTGTTGGTGTGGTCAGAAACTCTTATTGAAGCTTCGTTAGAGGTATTTTCTGGGTTTTAGATGCCGCCCTCCTCTTGACTCTTCTCATTAATAGAGATTTTGAGTTCTTAAGCTACAGAGCTCTGATTGAGGTGATTCAATGTGCTGGGTGTTCGTGTAGATTGTAGGTATGCTGTGGAATGTTTGAAGAAGTGTGACGATCATCATGTGGAGGTAAATTCCTCCCCTAAAGAGTTTCCCTTTTCTTGCCCATGAGCCTCGAATTATGCCCTATTTTTGGGCAAAAGTTCATTTGTCCATTTAGAACTTTTATGGAGTCGAATTTGGCATTCTCGATATGGGCCCCACAATCCCGTAGACCCAATTTTGGATCCATCTCTAAAAAGTATGAATTTAGTGTCAAAACATTCATATTGATGTTGTGATCAATATTTTGTTAGTGTGGCAGTAATTAGAGGTGATTCAGAGGTGTACATCATCAATTTGGTAGATTTGGACCACGGGTGATCGACTTTGAGGTAGGTTACGGCCACCCCCTTTTGACTGGATTTTATTAGATATTGTTTAGTATATATTACATGTGACTTAGGTTGTATGTACTGAGATTAGATTTCTCCTTCTTTTACTCTATTTTCTTGATTCTCGGTTGGAATTTAGACTAGAATGATCTCGTGAAACCCTTAGTTTAGGTTATGGGCCTCATTTATGGTATTGAATTAGTATTAATATCCATTTTATGGTTGGTATCAATCAACTTAGGCTAGGTTTTAGCCTTAGGTGATTTAGCAAGTGTCTAGTGCCCTTATAGATAGGTGTAGCTTCAGGTAGGGCTTGTGTTAGTTAGTGTAACTTAGTGCTAGTATCGGAGACCTCTGTAGCTCGTTGTAGCCATTAGTTTGGTCATTTGTGCTCGTTGGGAGATGAGATGGATTATTTTGGGTTAAGGCGTCGATCCTTCAGATATTTATCCCCCGATATGATTCTAAGCCATGTCTCGATTGTGTAGCACCCCCCTTTGGGAGGATGCCACTTACAAAATAAAAGCGTAGTAAGTTTTTTTTTTTTAAATCACAAACAGTCAACACCATTGAGGGTCCATAAAAATACACAAAACTCAAACCAGTAGTTATTACAAAACTATTATCTTCCTTTGTGAAAAATGACAAGATGAAATATAAATGCAGTACATGCATGACTGGAGTTAAAAGCACACTCCAAAGTAGCAAAACTAGTCACCCTGTTCAAGTTACAAGCATATAGTTTTGTTTTCACAAGCCTTCAAAATTTCATACATACGTGCCACATGTATCAAGTACAAGTCCCCCAAGATATTTACAAAAATTAGATACACATGTAGATGTGATCTTCACAAGGGCTCCAAAAAGTCTACTCCAAATGGTCATCTTCATACCTCGTCCCGAACATTACCTACGATAGAAAACAACTATCGCTAACCATAAAGCTTAGTGGTGTAAAAACTTTGGGTTTGGAGCCATTAAATTCTTCAATTCCCTTGTTCGTCGCAGGTGGCTCAATAAGGTAAAAGAAAGCCCAAGTGAACAAGCATATCAAAGTATCGAATACAAACCTTAAAGAGTTTCAAAATATCAATATCAATATTTGAAGGCTCAAGTATCAAGAAACTTATAACTCAATTCAAAAGAGTTGTCAAATAATCAATTTTGCCCAATAGGTACGTCATGCCTTCACACTAAGCACAGTCATTATCAAAACGGACCGAAGCCCCGAAATCAAGAAGGACCGAAGCCCATATCAAGAAGGGTCGTCACCCAATATTAAGAGAATCAAGAACCATGTTGAAAGTGGCTTCCCACTCGTACTCGAGAATGGGCAAAACTCCATCGTCAAGACGAAATATAAATCCAAAGTCAAGATGGGCAAGATCTGAATCGATAGGCATGCCAATATCGATGACAAGTCATCATAACAAGAAGGACAAAGTCCCATCAAGAATGCAAAATGATCACGCAATTCGTACAAGTGAGCGGTTTAGCGAAAGTTTTGCAGTACTTGAGATAATAGTCATACCAAAATACAAAATAAGGAGCAAGGAAAACAACCCATCAAAATACTTCAAATTTCAGAAAAAAAAATATTTCAAGTTCAAGTTTATACACAAACCTTGGCGTTTTAGCACATAACAAGTTCAACCACAACTCGGGGAGTTCACTTCCTCTCCGCCATAGACCAACCAAAATCCACTTTGTTAAATAGTTCCTCTTAGCTTGTATAAGCACATATACACCTTAAATACACAATCAAATATCTACTTAAGTTAAGAGTCTCATCATATCAAAACTAAACATGAAATCAATAAAAAACAACCCAACTATTCAAACCGGAAATTCTGGACAGCCTACTGTCTCGTATTGTTGCTCAGTTTCGAAGGGGTAAATAGGGGAAATAGGCTTTTTATCCTAAAAAAGGTTATATAAATGTGTCTTAGGGTCGTATACAATTTTGAATCACCCCTATATCAATTTTTTACACAAAGATATGCCCAAAATACCAACAGCTATCCCTGTAGGATTTCCGAAACACAATCTGGGCAGCACCTCCCCTATACTTCATCACCCTTTTTCGAGAAGCTAAAAGAAAAAATGGGTTTTCGAGAATAAATGAAAGTTATATCCCTATGAAATATCTTTCCAAAACATATTGAATCACTCAAAAAGAAGCTTTACACAAGGAGTTATACTAATTTTACTAACGGCATCCATATCCAAAAACGGGTTTGCTACCAAGAACAAGAACCTCCTCGCTACCCGAACTATAAATTTTACATTGTTAAACACCGCTACTTAACCGAAAAATACCTTAAACAATTAATTTACAGAATGAAATCGAAGGACTTACCTTGCTTTAAGCCAAAGCTGTGGTTGCCTCTCTCTTTTCTCTAAGTTTTTCCTCTCAAATTTCTAAGTGTAAGGCTGAAAAATGACTTCTTAGTCATTAATATATGCATGTATACACCTCCTTAGAAGGTGACATGTGGCAGCCCCTAGGGGTGACACGTGTCCAGCCCCTAGGGCGCCACCTCATCCATGCCCCCAATCCAAAGCTGCCACATGGCAGCGTGGGGTCTACCCCAAGTAGGTGTGTCACCTACTAGGTCCAAGTAGGTGCATCACCTACTTAGTCCAAGTAGGTGCATCACCTGCCTGTTTCAAGTAGGTGCTACGCCTCTTTTTCCCTCTTCCGTGGGTTCGTAATCTTGTCTCACTTTAAGAACCTATGTAATCCTTGCTACTTAAGCTCGACGTGTACTCAAGTAGCTTAATTATGCAAGACGTCCCAATCAATAGCTTATGTAGAACTTCATAGATAACATGGATCACCTGGCAATCCTTTAGAAAAACCATAAAAGAACATTGGGGTGTTACAAATTGTTTCGCTTTTGTTTAGCGGTAGGCTTATGATTCCATCTTATCTTTTATCTATTGTTGGGCCCAAGGCCGTATTCAAGGAGCTATTGGATACCAGGTTAGTTCTTTTTCTTTAATAGTGGGGTTTAGCTTGGTGTTACTATTTGGATTATGCGTGTCTTCTGTGAGTGCTAGTGATGGCATGCTGGCATTGATTGAGCTTATTCACTCGTTCTATGGTATGATCCTGGTATTGACATTGGATTCTTCACTACTATTTTTGAGAAGTCTTTCTCACCCTTTTACTACTTTTAAACTAGTTTTAATGGGAGTCGTACCACTCGGGCTACTTTGATAAAATGATTAGAGAATTACGAGAAGTCGAAGATGTGCTCTTTTTATACTGACAGTTTCAGAGGCATCGAGGATGCGCTCTAATTTTATTAATATTCGACGTGGAGTCGCCCTTTCCATACTTTGGTTGTATCTGGGATGGTTTAGCCTGTACTTGACTATCTGGTACGGGGTCAACTTTCTTTACATCGGCTTGGCCACTCACTCTTCGAAACCACTACGGGGATGCTATATGTCTATGTAAGACCTGTTTTGGGCCCAGGCAGTGTATATGGACTACCCATGTCCTCTAGTAGACTCCTATGATACCTTCGTCTTGTTAATAGGTTTTTGGATTTTGTTTCAGGTGCGTTCTTTGACTCTGCTCCTTTATCTATGTCTCCTTTGTCTTTGTCTTATTTTCTGTCAATATTGTGATAATTCATGATTAATTACTTATGCAATATTTACGTGATAATATATTATTTATACTTGTTTTATCTATGGATCTTAGTCGACCTATGCCTAATGAGTACCATGCAATTGGTACTCATACTATACTTCTACACCTTGTAGATCATAGTAAAAGTTATTGTTGGTGATTTGGACTTGGTGCGGAACAGCTTTCATTCGTATATTAGGTGAGCTCGTGGCGTCCGGAGTTACCAATGTCTATCTACTTTTGGGCTAGGACTAATCTTTACTTGCATTCAAAAACTGTCTGTATCTATTCTGTATTTGTAAAAGCCTTGTTGTCCTTTTTTGTTTAGATGCTCGACTACTGATTGATGACAGGTCTTGGGGATGGGTCTTTGTGTATGTGTTACTGTTGCTCCCTTTTCTTTTTTTATTATTATTGTTTAACTATTTCTTTGGCTATCTTCCACTTGGTAGCCCGTTGTTTCTGGCTCTGGGCTATGGGTTAGGCTTACCTACTGGTGGGTTGTAGTAGGTGTCATCATGACCTAAAAAATCAAGTCGTGACAAGTTGGTATCGGAGCTCTAGGTTGACGGCATTGTTAGTTGTTGACACTCAATTTTGACCAACTCATACCTACTTTTCGGATTGCTATCTTAATAAATAGGCATTTTTCAAAATTATTTCTTTATTTAATAAATAAATTTATATTTTGTTTTACCCAATAAATCATATATTTTGACATTCATAATTTGTAATATTTTTGCTAATATTATTACTATTATCTTTATTATTTTTATGTTTTAAGCTTAATACGTTCAAATATTCTTACGTATCTTTTAGTATATATTATGTATGTGTGAGTATTTTCTTTATGTATATAAAAAATATATTATTTAACTAAGTTTATTTTATAATTTACTTATTCATGTTAATATATACATGTTACATATCTATTTTAATACGTCTTGTATATATCTGCATAAAGTTATTATTTAATTAAGTTTATTATATATTTTAGTTAATTATATTAATTATACATCTATTTTAGTACGTATTATATACATACATACGTCACACACACACACACACACACACACACACATATATATATATATATATATATATATCCATAAGTAGTTACTTTAGGTATAAAAGTATTACTACTTGATAAAGTTTATGATATTACTTATTCAACATATATATTGTAGTTATTATTTAGCTAAGTAATCTATTTAATTTTCCTCCATTTTATTTTAAGTGTTAGTCTTCTTTATCCAATTCTGCCAATTCATTTCTGCCACTTAAACTGTAGCCTGCATTTAGCTCTCTTTTCGTCCGCCTCCTTGTGAACTGCGGCTACTCTATTTTTAATTCCCTGCATCTTCTACGGTTATTTAATTTTGTCCCATAGTGTTTTATCTGATATCTTGATTTGTATCTTGATATCAAGTGAAATCTGTGTTCATCTATTTGCTATTCTCAAACGTCCACAACTTTTTGGGGAAAAAAAAATCTTCTTCTTCTTCTTTCTTTTTCTTTTTCTTTTCTTTCCTTTTGCTTGTTTTCCAACGAATACCTCCAGATCTGTTCAGATTTGGCCTAGATCTATTGATTTCCAGCGTCGTCTCGCAGTTTTCCATTTTCCGGCGTGAACAGTGTTTCCGACGTGAACAGTGTTTCCGACGTGAATAGCGTTTCCGGTGTGAACAGTATTTCAGGCGTGAATCAGGTTCTTTTCAACTGGAGTTGGTACCTCCGGTTTATCTATTTTTTTTGTTCATACACTTATTATTGCATTTTGCTAACTTTAGATTTTTGAATAATTTATTAATTCCAACATATTTTCGTGGCTTTAGATAGTGATGGTAGATTAAGGTCATGTTCTCATTCAGGGACGGGGTCAGGGACGAGGGTAAGGAGGGGTAAGTGGGTTAAAGGAGCGTCTAGACTGAGAGTTGGTTCTTGGAACATTGGAACGTTAACGGGCAAATCCATAGAGCTAGTTAGAATTCTAAAGAAGAGAAAGATTAATATAGCTTGTGTCCAAGAGACCAAATGGGTAGGTTCTAAAGCTAGGGAGGTAGACGGGTATAAGCTTTGGTTTTCAGGTAGATTAAAATATAGGAATGGGGTAGGCATTTTAGTAGACAATGATCTAAGGGATCAGGTAGTGAAGGTTAGGAGAGTCAACGATAGGATGATGTCGATTAAGGTGGTCGTTGAAGGGAGCACATTCAACATTATTAGTGCTTATGCGCCACAAGTGGGCTTAAGAGAGGAGGATAAGAGGCGCTTTTGGGAGGATTTGGACGAGTTAGTGGGAGGTATACCACCTACTGAGAAGCTTTTCGTGGGAGGGGATTTCAATGGGCACATCGGGTCTATTTCAGGAGGGTATGATGATGTGCATGGAGGCTTTGGCTACGGGGTCAGAAATGTAGGAGGCCTTTCACTTTTGGAATTCGCAAGAGCTTTTGGGTTGGTCATAGCCAATTCGAGTTTCCCAAAGAAGGAAGACCACTTGGTAACATTCCATAGTTCGGTGGCTAAGACTCAGATAGACTTTTTACTCTTGAGGAAGGTCTATAGAGGTCTGTGCAAAGACTGTAAGGTCATTCCGATAGACAACCTTACAACCCGACATAAGCTTTTGGTGATGGATTTAGGGATCAAGATGATGAGGAATAAGAGGGTCGGGGATGATCGACCTAGGATCAGATGGAGGAGTTTGACCACTGCAAATGCCCTGGAGATGGGAGAGAAGTTGAAGGCCATGGGGGCCTAGGATAGTAATAGGGATGCGACAAGTTGTGGGATAGGACGGCTAGTTGTATTAGGACTGTGGCAAGGGAAGTGCTGGGAGTATCGATTGGTAGTCGTAGTCGACATCGAGGAGACTGGTGGTAGAATGGAGAAGTGCAAGAAAAGGTGGAAGCAAAGAAGATGGCGTACGCAAAGTTGATAGAAAGCACAGATGAGGTGGAGAAGTGGACGAATAGGGAACTTTATAAGATAGCGAGAAAGGAGGCGAAGTCGGCGGTTTCGACGGCAAAAACAATAGCTTTTGAACGCCTTTATGCTGAACTAGAAGAGAAAGGTGGGGATAGAAAATTGTTCAGGCTAGCCAGGGCGCGGGAGAGAAGGGCACGCAATGTGGACCAAGTGAAGTGCATTAAGGACGAGCATGGAAAAGTATTGGTAGACGAGACCCTCATTAAACAGAGATGGCAGTCCTATTTCCATAAACTCTTGAATGAGGAAGGGGACAGAGACTTTGTGTTGGGAGATTTAGAACATACAGGGAGGCATTGCGATTTTGGGTATTGCAGGAGTATTAAGGTCGAGGAGGTTAAGAGTGTCGTTCGTAGGATGCACTGGGGAAGAGCAACCGGACCTGATGAGATTCCTGGGGAATTTTGGAAGAGCACGAGCTTGGTAGGTTTGGAGTAGTTGACTAGGTTATTTAATGTCATCTTTAAAACGGCAACGATGCCCGAAGAATGGAGGTCGAGCATAATGATCCCTCTATACAAAAACAAAGGGGATATCCAAAGTTGCAACAACTATAGAGGTATTAAGCTACTAAGTCATACTATGAAACTGTGGGAAAGAGTGGTAGAGATGAGGGTAAGGAGAGACGTGTCTATTTCAGAGAACCAGTTTGGATTTATGCCGGGACGCTCAACTACAGAAGCCATCCATCTTATGAGGAGACTCGTGGAGCAACATAGGGAGAGGAAGAGGGACTTGCATATGGTATTCATCGACCTAGAAAAGGCTTATGACAAAGTCCCAAGAGAAATACTATGGACATGTTTGGAGGCTAAAGGTGTACCTATGGCATACATTAGGGTGATCAAGGACATGTACGAGGGAGCCAAAACCAGGGTAAGGACAGTAAGAGGGGACTCAAAGCACTTCCCAGTGGTGATGGGGTTGCATCAAGGATCAGCTCGTAGTCCTTTTTTATTTGCCTTGGTGATAGATGGATTGACGCGACAAATTCAAGGTGCGGTGCCATAGTATATGCTTTTCGCGGATGACATAGTCCTGATCGATGAGACTCGCCGCGGAGTTAACGCTAAGCTGGAGGATTGGAGACATACCTTGGAGTCTAAAGGGTTTAAGTTGAGTAGGACAAAGACAGAGTACTTAGAGTGCAAGTTCAGTGAGACACCTCAGGAGGTTGACGTTGAAGTTAGGCTTGGTGCTCAGGCCATCCAAAAGAGAAGTAGTTGCAAGTATCTTGGGTCTATCATGCAAGGCAGCGGAGAGATTGATGATGATGTCACACATCGTATTGGGGTAGGGTGGATGAAATGGAGGATCGCTTCCGGAGTGCTATGTGACAAGAATGTGCCACCAAAACTTAAGGGCAAGTTCTACAAAGTGGTGGTTAGACCGGCTATGCTGTATGGGGCGGAGTGTTGGCCAGTTAAGACTTCTCACATTCAAAAGATAAAAGTTGCTGAGATGAGAATGCTGAGATAGATGTGTGGGCACACCAGGAGCGACAAGATTAGAAATGAGGCTATTCGGGACAAGGTAGGAGTGGCCTTGGTGGAAGACAAGATGCGGGAAATGCGATTGAGATGGTATGGACATGTGAAGAGGAGAGACACAGATACCCCAGTGTGGAGGTGTGAGAGGCTGGCCATGGATGGTTACAGAAGAGGTAGGGGTAGGCCGAAGAAGTATTGGGGAGAGGTGATTAGACAGGACATGGCGCAGTTACAGCTTACGGAGGACATGACCTTAGATAGGAGGGTGTGGAGGACCCACATTAGGGTAGAATGCTAGTTCATAGTCTCGTTATTCTTCTCTATTCATAGGTGTAGTAGTGCATTACGATCTCTTGCACTTTGACTTCTGATTTCTGTTATTTCTGTTATTATTTATTGCTTTCTATGCTTTGATTACTCTATTTTACCTGTGACGCTTTCATTATTTATTTAATCATTATTTGTTATTTGTATTTATTTATTTGTATTTATTTGTTATCTATTCATTATTTTTTTGTTGTTTTTCTCATAAAGCTTTTAATTTTCTATTCTTATCTAACATTTTTTATGCATTTATGCTTTTACTGAGCCGAGGGTCTCCAGGAAACAGCCGTCCTACCTTGGTAGGAGTAAGGTCTGCGTACATTCTACCCTCCCCATACCCCATGTTGTGGGATTTCACTGGGTTGTTGTTGTTGTTGTAGTCTTGTTTATCCAATTTATTAATATTCTAGCCTAATTGAATTTAATGTGATCTAATTTTAAATCCCGATTTTAATCTCGTCCGTTCATTGACTTAATCAACGGCCATGACTAATCATAATATTCCTTTTTTCTATTTTTCTAATGACCTACACCTAAGCCCTAATTGATTAGGATAATTTTTTATTTTTTTTTAATTTTTTATTTTTTATCTTCTTCTCAATAAGAAAAGAAGATCCGCCGCCTCCTCCATTTTTCTCTCCCATCATCGTCTCCGCCTTCGCCGGAGAAACCAACATCACTACTCATCCGTCTCTCTCTCTCCATATACTCACTCACATTCGCCATCCTCCGAGCACCACCTCCACGAGCTCGCACCACCACGAGCTCGCACCAAATGTCTTTCTCTAGCTGTTGCAACCAATGAACCACCAACACTGCAGCATCACTGACAAGAGACCATCACTGTCCAGCAACTCCTCGGCAGCAACACAAGTTGTACAGAAGCTCCTCGACCTGCATAACATCACGACACAGCAGCTAATAGCCACCAGGAAGCAGTCATCGATGGCTCTTCTCTTCTCTCTTCGATCCACCGACGAAGTTGAGAACCAACAACAATAAGAGCACTGCTGCTCATAGCGCTCCGATCAATAAGAAACAACAACAAAGGGCCCCGATGCTCCAACGAACTCCGGTGGAGACTGAGTCAATGTCGAACACCACCATGGGCAGATCTTAGTTGGCTAGAAGCTTTGAGATTTGGTTTGCTGAAGACGGATCTTAACAGATCCGTCCAGGTTCGTTTCTCTAAGTTTGATTGTCATCTTCTTCTTCTTCTTTTAGCTTTGAACTTATTTTTAATTTGCCTGTGGTTGTGATTCAAAGAGTCTTACATGAAAAATCTTAACATTGCAAAGTCTGTGATATGGTTGTGTCCCATTAAATTCAAATTATTTTGATTGTTAATTTTCATTACATCATTTGTGTGTGATGTGAATTTGTGGTTAAATTGCTTGTCCATCAATTTCATACTCACTGAATCTCAAAAACTTTAGATATGTGATCACTTGGCCAACTTATCATGCTTATTTATCTCTGATTTTAAATTTGAGTTGTATGTTTATGTGTTGGTTTATGTCTTTAAGAATCCAGATTATCATATAAGCGGAAAATCATATCTGGATTTTAATTTTGTTAAAATATGTACTATATTGCATAACTTTATGAGTTTCAAATTGTTATGGCTTTTAATGTTTGAATTTGAGAATTTGCAATGAGTAGGGTAGAGCTATTTATTTTGTTTATTCCCTTTTGTTAATATTGAATTAATCCTTTGCTTAGATTGCAGATTGTTATCTCCTTTAGCATTGATTTATTTTGAAATAGCCAATTTGAAACATTAACATTTTTCAGCAGTATGAATATGATTTGTTGTTAGAATTGATAATTCTTAACTTAACTTGATGGATCTGGATTTGATAATTGTAGTTTTAATTTATTTTCCTTTAAAATTGATTAATCCATCTAACTAGTTTCTTCTACAACTATTGATGGTGG
This sequence comes from Solanum dulcamara, assembly GCF_947179165.1. Classification (NCBI taxonomy): domain Eukaryota; kingdom Viridiplantae; phylum Streptophyta; class Magnoliopsida; order Solanales; family Solanaceae; genus Solanum; species Solanum dulcamara. The sequence continues at coordinate 22,284,869 of NC_077248.1, forward strand.
GTCCCTCTTGGCCTGATATTTTTTTTTACTTTTTGACAAATGAAGTTGCTTTTCTGACTTTTTCCACCATCCTTTTTGAATATTCTGATCAAATTGATTTGCTCATTGAAAATCTTGATTTTGTTGTTGAAATATTATATATATTTTGTTGTTGAAAATCGGGCACCCCTTTTTGAAATATTAGCTCATTTGTTTGAATTATTGGAGAAAAGTCTGACTAAGAACGGTGGCCAGCGATTTTTTGTTGATTTTCCTATTTTTCTTGATTGCCTTTCACCACTATAAAATCCATCTTCATTTTAGGAGATAGAGGACAGATATAGAAAGATAGACACAGACAGACAGAAAGAGAAAGAAAAGAAAAGAAAACATTTTCTACTTCATATTTTTAAAAAACACCTCAAACAAAAACAAAAGGGTTTCCCGCATACTTTGATATTCTGTTTCTAGCTTGTCTTCACGGTTCAAATTTTTATTTACTTATTTTTCCTAACTAAAGTGTTCAGGTTAGTTCCAGCCTTTCTTTATATGTTAGCTTATTATTTTGAAAAACAATTCTCACCTTGCTTGTTTACTTCACTGAAGTAAAATCATATAATCATGTTATACTTCTATATTATTTGTATACTGCTTGTATTTTTTTTTATGGTTTAGCAGGGTTTGAATTTCAAAGTTCAAGACATGAAGAGTTCATTTGAAACAGGATTCAGATAGTTCTACTTCCTATTTTATTATTTCTATTTATATATTATTCTTTCTTGATTATTTTGGCATGTAATAATAAACTCTGTATATAATAAAAAGGGAAAAATACATGGGGAGGGAATATACTTGCTATTTGCTTATTTTATTTTATTTTTTAGTTTATCATAAATTTATGTGTACTCGAAATATAAGTGATCTAGTTATAATAGTCATATCCATATGCTTAGGTTCATTTGTTCATGATATAAATATTTTATTTTTACAAGATGTTTGCTTTAATCAAAAAAATGATCTAAGGATAGTTTGTTAAATATCATTTATCATCATATATGTTTCAAAATAATTTATCTATTTTATGGGTTATCTTAGTTTATTAAATTTTAAATCTCATTAGAATAATTACTTTGATGATATTTCTGCATTATAACTTGTCTTTTAAACTTAAAATCATGTTTATAGTTTCAAACAACAGCTTTGTCATATTAACTATTTAGACATTATATATGTAGGATCTACTAAATAATTTTGAATATGATGATAATCATATTTAGATTTAAATGCCATTTCATATAGACATCATGCCCATAAGATTTTAGAATTTTAATACATCATGTTTATATATTTTAATTAATATTTTTTTAACATACCATTTTGTATAGACATCATGTCCATAGGATTTATAATTTTTAATATATCATGTCTACATATATTTTAATTAATATTTTTAATATGCTAATCATTTAGAAATCACTCATAGAATTTTATGTTTAATATCATATAGCAATTTTATGTCTATGAGATTTAATGAATATTTAAGTATTTATAGTGCTATGACCCTTATTGATTTTTTTAAAAAATTCATTATATGGGGTAATAAATATTTGGCAAATGTTATTGGGTAGTGTCAATATGAAATAATTCCTATCTTGAAAGCATGTCATTGGGGTATAGAAATTGTAGTTAGTTTTAATAAGGTAAGAATATTTTGAGCCGTTTAGACCCATGGAACCTAACAGTATTTTTAGCATATTTTATCATATAACAATTATGTTTATAGGTATTATAATCCTAACATGCCAATTAAATAGATATTAGACTTTCATAATATTATGCGTAGAAGTCATGCCTATAGGGTTCTAATAAATCTTTATTATGTTATTCTATCTTTAAGATCGTATTTATATTTTAATAAATCGTTAGCATATCAATATTTAGAAATCATATCTATTGGCGTTTTTAATAATTTCCAGCACATTAATTAAAAATCATGTTAATAGGGTTTTATAAATGCTATTAGTTAATAATAAAATTGACAAGTATGTCTTCTTTTATCATAATCACCTTAGTAATTGAAATTGCCTCGCACGTCTAAATAATGAAATTTGTCCCCATGTTATTCAAGTTTTTACATTTATGATACATACGTCTTGTTGTATACGTACATTCGATATTATTATAACTTTCACTATTTATCTATGTTTTCAAGCATGCTAAATAATTAATCTAGAGGCTTACTTGAGATTTTATGTGCTAACTGCTCATTCCATCTGTTTTGTTTGGCGATGTGTCTAATTATGATGACTATATTTTCTTTAGTCTAAAACATACCCTAATAGTACGTCCAATGTCTCTTGGATATTAAGTTGGGACGTTAGACATCTTTTAGAATGTTAGATTTTATTATTTCTTTTAGATCATTTTAGGATTATAATAATAAATAAACTTAGGAGGGGTAGGGGTAGATAGGCCCTTCGGAAATGATGGAAGTCGACCCGAGCAGAAAATGACAAAATACTATATTTTTGTCTTCCGATTAATAAGTCGGCGCTGATCCGAAGAATATGAATACATAAATATATTTTTTTCCCATCTATTTTAAAATATGTTTTGTTTATACATGTTTGGCGGTAGTTTAATGTTAAAAATTAAAATATTTCCTTTTAGGCGCCACTAATTTCTATTGCCTTTACTATTATTTAATTAGTTAATTTTATCCTAATTCTAACATTAATAGTTTAGTTTAGCTTAATTAAATTCCTTGAAGAAAACTATTTTTGTTATGATCGTTTGTTTCATTTAAATTATTTATCCCTCTTTTATTTCATCATTTTTATACCAAGTCTATCACTCTTATAAATTATCTTAAATGTTTTAAAATTTATACTTCTTTCAAATTGTTTAATGCTTTGATTATTGCTAAAATATATTTTCTCAAAGTTAGTCAAATAATTTTCAAATTGTCGGATAACCGCATGTTAGCGGCTATTTTAAGTGCTAAAACCTTCTTAAAATAATAATATGAACCTCGTACCTTTTTTTCTAAATTTTTAAGACTTAAATCTGTTAGGATCTTTTAAATTAAGTTTTCTTAATTTTTTTTAAAAATTAAGTGGCGACTCTTCTTTTACTAAAATTATTTGTTTCTCTATAAAAGTTGAAATTAATTTTAAACTGTCTTTTTGCGACATAACATTAGTTTGAGGTCAATACCTTGTAGAGTCCTGTAGATCGGTGCGAAGACGTCCATATGCTATATTCGAAAGGCTATGGGGCATATTGAGAAAACTATGTTTTTGACTCCTTATCGTGTTATCTTACATTGAATAAATTCAAAAACTGATCCTTTGGAATATACTCTCTTGTAGATGGATAGCACGAGGTTTTCAGTAGACTTGATTGGAGCATTAGCAGGTTCTACCAGAGTTTGGATGGATGGTTCTTAGGCTAGAGATGGGTTGGTGGTTCCCCAGTAGGGTTTGTCATCAATATTAGAGTATGTCATGGAATTTCTTCAGTGGGCTGGTCATAACCCTGCATCATCCCCTATGGATCGAGATATGAGTCATGAGTTCGTTAAGGGATTGTCTTTTCCACTTTATTTGGCGTCAGAGAAGCTGATAGAGGCTGGGTCTACCTTTTCTCAGGTTGTTGGGAATGTGAGGGCCATGGAACAAGCTTGCCTTGAGGCTTTCAGATATAGTGGTAAGATGTCTTGCCATCAGCACAATAGTGATAGCATCCCACTTCAGGGCAAGTTTTAGTTTAGTGAGGGCCACTTCCTTCCCGACCCATCAGGCCTACTATGGTAGCACCTCAAGTTCCTCGAGGTTCTGAGGCAGGTCATGGAGCTTTCAGCAGATAGAATTCATCTCAAACTTCAAGGGGTGAGCATATTGGGCCTTCAGGTGTTGGAGCTCATCATATTCCAATTGGGTCATTTCAGCGGGTTGCTACTAATAATGGTTATTATGAGTGTGGCGAAGAAGGCCACTTTGTTAGAGAGCATCGCAGGAATCCATTACAGTTAGCTAAGGGTGGTTCTCTTGGTGTTAGAGATGGACCACAGTTTGTTAGGGGCTGCTAGAGGAGTTCGCCACGTTCTTCACGCCGGGCTTCATACTTTAGAGGGTGTTATGATTGAGAGGAGTTTGACCATTGGTATCGAGTTTCCCCAGGTGAGGGTTGATCCTTCAGACACTTTGGCTACTTCTTCTCCCCAGACCAGAATTGTTGGGCCTTGCCGTATCTGTGGAGAACTTGGTCACCGATCTAGAGAGTTTCCTCGGTGAGGGGCCAGTTGCGGTTTGCTCATCCACATCAGTGTCATGGGTTGCCTCATGTTAGAGGTAGTGCTTAGAGTATTTCTGGTGGTACTTCAGGTGTTCAGGCCGAGGTCGATCACGATCTGTTCTATGCTTTCACAGGTCCGCTAGAGGTTGAGGATCCAGGTATTGGTTTCAGTTGCTTGATTTCCTTATTTTACTCTGTTGCTCTTTTTGTGTGGTTTTGGGGTTTTCATACCCATACGTGCATATTTGACTTTCTATTTATCTCTTGACTATTGTGGCTACCTTATCTCAACTTATGTGTATGTGTTTTATCTCCATAGGTGATTTTTTTGGTAGAGGATCGACTAGGTCGAGTTTTTATATTAGAGAGTAGTGATTGAGTAACTCCTCGTGCCTTGTCTTAGTGATTTTGTTTTGAGTTTGCAGTCGGGATAGTTATATTTCCCTTTTTTCTCCCTTATCGTTTATTTTGTTGTGTTACTGATCCTTGTTAGATAGGTGGGTAGACCAGCTTTGTTTGGTGTTGGGAGTTGTGGTGATGGTGGATCTAGTTGCTTTGAGGGCCGCCTTAGTTTCTTGTTGTCCCATTAGGTTAATGGTTGAATGGCTCTTCTCAGCATTGTGCTTAGCTAGCTTTGCTTTGATTAGTAGTAGTGTTCTTAACTTAGACGGCTATCTCCATTGGTTTGCATCATTTGGTTCATAGTTAAAAGGTTGGTTGTCAAGGTAGTATGTGATGGAGGTATATCCTCTTTGGATTTGCGGTAGATTTTGCTTCTCGATTCCTCTGCCTTATTGATATTTTCAGTCCTTAGGCTGTAGAGCTGATGTTTACTCTCTTTTACCAACCTAGTTGGTTCCTTTATGGTAGTCTTGGTGTTTCAAATTTAATGGTAGTTGGGAGAAGTATGACTGTTGAAATTATGAGAAAGGTGGTGTAGCATTCGATGGTATGGTCGTAATCTTAATTAGTCATCCCTTCCCTTTTGCCTTGGTTTTATTCTCGACTGTGTTGCAGTACTTCGTTCGTTTAATCTTTTGAAATCCTCCTTGTTGGGAGTTTTGGCGCCAATTTTAGCTAGTTGGGATTTGGAAAGTGTGATCTATTTTTGTACCTTGTTGTTGTTGTTATTAGTTCCCTCTGGTTGTGTTGGTAGCTCTCGAGGCTTTGGTTGCCAGTTAGAGCTAGAGTAGTGGTGTTAGTTGTTGGCTTCAAATGTAGCCCAATCTGGAGGATTAGATATTGGTTAGAAATTTCATCTACAGGATGGGTTCAAGGTAATTCGTGAATCAGTGATTTTGAATTTGTTAGGATACAAGGTTCACTTTTGGTGTATTCAGTAGATTGTAGTGCTTGCGAGTCAAATTTAGTACTCTTGGACCATTACTGATCAGTTATCATGGTTTCCCTTGGACTAGGATGGTTGACTCAGATTTGAGGTGGCAGAGTGGTTATGGGTACATTGTGCCAGTGTTTCAAAAGTTCCTATAGTAGAAGTAAATCAGTGTAGCTGGACTTAGTGCAGCCTGGTCATTCTCATGATAATCATCCTTTGGAGTGGAGTGTTCTATTTTAGAAGGTAAGTTTTAGCTTGGGATCATGGTTTATGAAGTTGAGATTGGAATTTTAGCTTTGCACTGGGTTGCTTTCCTTATTAAGGTTGTTGTCATCCCTTGAGGTTTAGTTGAATTATGTGAATCCCCCGAGGTTTGGAGCGGTAAGCAAGTTTCAGATGGTGTTGAATATTTTCAGGATAGCTAAGGGCCGGCAGAACGCCCTTGGTGGCTAGAAGAAAAGAAATTTGGAAGCATAAGACAAGTATTTGGAAGTTTGAGTTGAGTTGTATCTGCCATGATCCTGTATTTCTCCTTTAGGTGGTTTTGGTATAGTTTGGTCTTTCTCGGATGAATATGGTGTTTTTGGTCATGTTCGGGTTAAGCGAGCGAGAGCTCGAGCCCAAGAAGGAATTGGATGAGTTTTTGGAGCTGGAAGTGAATTTGAGGATTTTCCTCTCATCCTGAGTTCTGTGATGGAGTTGTTTGACCCGAGAGGGCATTCGAGGGTCTGGCAGACCATGCGGTCCCGATTCCCTCGTCTTTTTGTGCTTTCAGGATGTAATTGTACTTTTACTTTTGCGGACGAATATCTTTTTTAGTAATGGATGTTGTAATGACCATCTAGGTTATTTTCTCCGTTTTCCAATCCTCTTAGGTTTAGAGCTCTATAGTAACCCCAAGTCAATATATGACTTACTAGCACTTATAGTTTGGTCACTGGGCGTTCATTTGGATTTTATGCCCGTTTTCCTATTTTGGAGCTTGTGGGGTTTGGACGATTGACTTCGGTCAAAACTCTAGGAAAATGACCTCAGAATGGAATTCTGACGGTTTCACCAACTCCGGAGTGGTCAAATTAGGCTAGTTGCATGGTCATCTCGAGTATCGAGGCATTCACTGCGAGTTTAGAGCCATTTGGCATTTTAGCCTTTGAAATTTGGCCTAAGGTTGACTTTGGTCAACATTCTTAGTAAATGTGCTCGGATTGTTAGTTTTGAAATATCGATTTTGGTCTAGAACGACCTTTCGTGTGGTTCTCGAGACTTTCGATCTCATTCCGAGCCTTTTTGTATCATTGATCAAAAATGGTGCTTGGGTGTGGGACCCATTTTTCATTAAAAAGTCCTCATATAAAAATTTTCAGTTCACCGATGAGTCTGAAATATTGAATTTAGTGGGGTAGAATATCTGGTTTATTTTTATCGGGTTTTAAATGAATCCCGAAGGTCCATTCGGAGACTTTGATCGGACGGTTAATATAAATCAAGAGTTAAAAGAATTATGAGGGGCATTAGATCAAATTGAAGGGATGAGATTAAATGGAAGAAACACACAATCTATGTGCATCCTATGTGGCATACACAGATTGGCTAATTTAAGGAGACTTGGATTGCCACGTTTTTTGCTCAAATTAGCCTATTTAAATTATAGTCCACTTCTTTATTAAATTGCCGCAATTATTAAAATTGAAAATAATTACTTTGCAAGACTAATTTATATGATAAAATTAGTCATTATTTAAAAATAAAATTGATTTGAATTAATAACTAATTAATTAATTAAGCTTTCTAATTTTGAATAATATACGAAAAATATTTATTTTTAACGATAGAAATATGTACTTGATAGATGCAATAGAAATATGTATTTAACGATTGTTATTGTATTTAACAATAGAAATATTTTTTTTAACAATAGAAATATGATTTAACAATTGTTGTTGTTGTTGTTGTTATTCTTTTTATTGTTGTTGTTATTGTTATTATTATTTTTTTAATTGTTATTGTTATTGTTATTATTATTATTTTTATTGTTATTGTTATTGTTATTATTATTATTTTTATTATTATTATTTTTATTATTATTATTATTGTTGTTGTTGTTGTTCTTATTATTGTTGTTCTTGTTCTTGTTGTTGTTCTTGTTCTTGTTCTTGTTATTATTATTCTTTTTATTGTTGTTGTTATTGTTATTATTATTTTTTATTGTTATTGTTATTATTATTTTTTATTGTTATTATTGTTATTTTTATTATTATTATTTTTATTATTATTATTATTATTATTATTATTATTATTATTGTTGTTGTTGTTGTTGTTGTTGTTGTTGTTCTTATTGTTATTGTTATTGTTATTATTATTGTTATTGTTGTTGTTGTTGTTGTTGTTGTTGTTATTGTTATTGTTATTATTATTTTTTGGTATTAACTATGAACTACTACCATTACTCCAAAATGAGAACTTCAAACTTTACATCCTAAAGAGCACCTATTGTCCCTACCACCTCCTAAAGGTTTAGGACTATCTAGGTCTAAAGCATAAAAACCATTCCAGAAAAATAAAAAAAATAAAAAACAAACAAGCTATTGCCAAATACACACAAATTCCTCCTATTTGATCTAGACAATTCATTTTCTAGTTAGTCGCCTCAGCAAAATCTGACATCTCACCTCACCCCTTGTGTTCTGGAGAATGGCTATTCTATCTCTCACCTCTTTTTGTATCTGTACAATCGCAAAACTCATATGCACATCTACGCCTCAAAAAATCTTCCAATTTCTGGCTTTCCATGTGTGGTAGATCATTGCCCCCCATATTGCCACCAAGACTTCCTTTTGTGATTGCTTCCATTTTCTTCCTTTCAACCATTTCAAACTTTGCAGGACGTTTTCCAAAACCATTTGGACCTTTGTTATTGTTGTTGTTATTGTTATTGTTATTGTTATTGTTGTTGTTGTTATTGTTATTGTTATTGTTATTGTTGTTGTTATTATTGTTGTTATTGTTCTTGTTATTGTTTTGTTTTGTTGTTTGTTATTATTGTTATTATTATTATTGTTATTATCGTTATTATTATTATTATTATTATTATCGTTATTATTGTTGTTGTTGTTATTATTATTATTATTATTATTATTATTATTATTATTATTACTTTTTTTTTTTTTTTTTTTTTTTTTTTTTTTTTTTTTGGGAACAGACCATACACGAGGCTCCCACCTCTCATGCGCGGCCAGGGGTTGAGCCGCTCACCCCCAAGCTGTATTATACATAAAAATAGAAAGATACACGGAGGGGGGCATAAACCTAACCTCCAATCCTATGGTGGTTCATAAGCCGATATTCCTAATAAGGTCAATCAGCTCATCCCCGATACAAGCACACAAAAAAGGGTCCTAGAAACTATGCACCTAAAGGAGAGGACTCCTCTCGATACAAAGAAACTAGAAAAACATAAATAAGGGAGACTCTCCCTTTACATAGTAAAGGAAAAATCTAAATATAAAAGGAGATAATCTTCATAAAAGCTATATATACAACAAAATTTTAGCGTAAACGAAAATCATCAAAGAACATGGCTAAAATTATAACACGGGGAATCACAAACACTGCAATTGAGTGATCAATCCAAGGATGCAAAACAAAGTAGTAGATCATGGAGGCTTCTTAATCCGTTTGGTCTTCCTCCGCCTAAAGCTAGGTAGGCCGATTCTATCTAGCATGTAGTATCCTCGAATACCACGAGGTAGCTGCTGGAGGGTAGTGTAGTGGCCTGGAATGGTAAGAGTGTGACTGTGCTTGGAGAGAGCATCCGCAGTGAAGTTTGCCTCCCTGTATACATGTTTGCAAGCAAAGAAGGCAAATAATTTGGTAATATCAACAAGGTCATGAGTTACCTGGTGAAGGCTCCACGGAGGTTTCATCTGGTGACTGATCCATTTAGTGAGCAACTCCGAGTCAACTTCTAGGATAACATGATGGAAGCCCTGTTGAATGCACCATCTAAGCCCATAAGTAGCCGCCTCTAGTTCAGCTTGATTGTTGGTTCCCTCCCCTAGTGGTATGGCGTAAGCGAAGAGGAAATTACCCATGTGATCTCTTACAATGCCACCCCCCCCAATAGCCCCCGGATTACCCAACGCGCTACCGTCAGTATTTAGCTTAACGAAACCGAGTTGTGGCTTAATCCATGAGACTTGGGTAATCTTCATCTCATGACTACACTTATCTATGTAGGAGATAGTGTGGATCCAGTTCGAAGGCCAATGGATATAGGGGTATGCGATTCTAAGAAGATTAGAGATGTCCTTGAAAACTGCAAATTTCACTCTCGCCAAGCTAGAACTCTTCCCCCCGTATTTGCTCGCGCATCTATTCTTCCACAAATTCCAACATATAAATATTGGGGTGGAGTGAAGGATAAGTTTGTGAGCTTCTGTGCGGTACTTGCGAAGCCACCAGCTCATAATAAGGGGTTTGAGGGGCGTGACTTCATGTCTGATGCCTAGGGAATCTGAGAAGTAACGCCAAATATTCCTAGCAAATTGGCCCGTGCTGAAAATGTGTTCTATGGTGTCCGGACCTGGGCTGTGGCAGCAAGAACATGGAGTGGAAACATGGCCGAATGCAACGATCTTTTCCTCCGTGGGCAGCTTGCCTCTAAAAGCCCTCCACAGCAAAAAAGAGCATTTAAAGGGTATGTTTTTGTGCCAAGTGTAGTGGTCGGAGAGTGTCTTGGTCTTGTGTTTCCTCACAAGCTTCCATGCCGAAGAGCACGTGAAGCTTCCATTGGTATTCAGCTTCCAAATGGCCTGATCCGGTTTGTTTTCTTGCGTCTGTAGTGTGGTAGAAGTTATGAGAGTAATGAGCTGTGGTGGAGCCAACTGATTTAGCATGTCGATGTTCCACTGCCCATCTATAAGAAAATCAGCCACCCTAGCATTGTTCGCTCTTCCCAGCTCGTGTCTATAGTTTGCTAATGGTCCGACACCTAGCCAGTCGTCCCACCAGAAACAACACGAACCCGAGTGTAGCCTCCATTGAATGTGAGGTTCGGCAGTGTGTTTGTTGTGCATCATATGTTTCCACACACGCGACTGCCCAGAATGGAATTTTTTGGTGATGGGGTTGGCTCTCTGACAGTATTTGGCTCTAAGGAAATCACCCCACAGCGTCTGTTTAGCTCTAAATATCCACCACTGCTTGAACTGGAGAGATTTGCAGACATCTGTAGTTCTCTTCAACCCAATACCTCCTTCATCATAAGGATAACACAAATTTTTCCATGAAGACCAATGGTATTTTTTCTTATTATCTTTCCACCCCCAGAAAAAATCAGCGGTAACTCTCTCAATCTGCTTGAGAGTAGTACTAGGAGGAGTAATGGCTGAAAGGAGGTGAATGGGAAGCGACTGAAGTACATATCTCACAAGTGTAGCTCTACCGCCGTAGCTGAGGATTTTGGAATGCCACCCTCTAATTCTGTTGACAACCTTAGAAACCATGTTCGTGTAGTACATGACTCTCTGCCTACCAATGTAGAGAGGGCATCCTAAGTAGGTGATGGGACTATGCTTTTGAGTGAAATCTGTAACCTGTTTCACCATATCCACATTGTCTTGGAGCGCATTGGAATGCATCATGAAGTGGCTCTTATTCTTGTTTATAATTTGCCCCGATGTCTGCTCATATAGGGTCAAGGTCTTCATGATAATCTGAAGAGTTTCCCTCCTTCCGGAGGTAAAGATGATAACGTCATCCGCAAAACTCAAATGATTAATCTGTGGGCCTCTTTTCGCCATATGGAAACCCTGGTAGAAGTGGTAGCTATGAAGACTATTCAGCATTCGGGACAGCACCTCCGCTCCTAAAATGAATAAGGCGGGAGAAAGAGGGTCACCCTGTTTTAGCCCTCTGGTGGAGTGGAAAAAACCATGTCTAGACCCATTAACGAGAACGGAGTACCAGTTATTAGACATGATTCGCCAAATCATATCAATAAAGGTCTCACCGAAGCCCATTCTTCTCAGTACCAGACAAGTATAGGACCAGGAGACTCTATCATATGCTTTGGCCATGTCTAACTTGATAACCACATTCTCGCCAATAACAGGCTTCCGGATATCGTGGATAATCTCTTGTGCTAGCATGATATTTTCTGAGATGCTTCTTCCTTTTACAAACCCGGACTGATTAGGAGAAATAAGACCGGGGAGAATGGGAGAGAGCCTGAGGCAAATGAGTTTTGATATTATCTTATTAGTAAAGTTACTGAGACTAATGGGTCTATAGTCAGAGAGCGTGTTGGGGTGATCTACCTTTGGGAGCAAGACTAAACATGCATGAGAAAAAAACTTAGGCATAGCATGGCCACAGAAGAAAGAGTTAACCACTGCAAGTAGGTCCTCCGAAATAATTTCCCAGCAAGCTTGGAAAAATTTTCCATTCATGCCATCCGGACCGGCTGCAGAGTTAGGGTTCATGGAGAAGACCACTTGTTTTAACTCCTCAATGGTAGGCGTGGCTTGAAGGCTTTCATTCTGAGTAGCTGTGATCATTCTAGGAACGCAATTCAAGATGTTCTCCGAAATCGGAGACTCATCACCTGTGAATATTTTTTGAAAATGATCACAAGCTGCTCTAGCAATGTGTTCGTCGCCTTGAATCAAATCCCCCTCTTCGTTAGTAACCTTGTGAATGAACAATCGTCTTCTCCTGCCACGAATTAAAGCATGGAAATACTTGGTGTTAGCGTCTCCATCCTTGAACCAATGTAGTTGAGTTTTTTGTTTCAGAATGTTCTCTTCAATTTTAAGAAATCTGGTGTATTCGGCGTTGAGAGCATGCAATTGCATCCTGTTCTCTTCATTATTGGATATTATCAGATTTTCTTCGGCACTTTTCACCAAGTCTTCATATTCCTTAACCTTGGCAAAAATGTCGCCGAATTCCACTCTCGACCATTTGCTAAGGGTAGAGGATAGCCTTTTCATTTTTTGGTGGAATGACCACATTGGATTCCCCGTCATAGGTATGTCCCAACAGGACTTTACAGTTTCAAGAAAAGTAGGGTTATCCACCCAACAATTCAAGAATTTAAAATATTTAATAAGGGAATCTTGTCTAGCATTCATCTCTATTAGTAAAGGGTTATGGTCAGAGCCAGTCGAAGGGAGGTGAGTAACTGAAGTGTGTGGCATGAGAGCTAACCAGTTATCGGACACCATAGCTCTATCGAGTCGCTTCCATATTCTTTTATGCATATCTCGTTGATTACACCAAGTGTAGTCTGAGCCATGATACCCCAAATCCGTTAGGCCACAAGCTTCGATAACGCTGATAAACTCAAAGCTTTTCTGCATGTTGTAAGGGATTCCACCTAGTTTCTCAGTAGTGGACGTGGTGACATTGAAGTCCCCAACTGTGCACCAAGGAAGGTTAGTGGAAGCGTGATGCAAAAGCCTATCCCAAAGTGGTCGTCTAAGAGTATCTTTGCATTTTCCATAGACAAATGTCATGAGAAATGCATTTGGATGCTCTACATGTTTCATCTCACAAGTGATCTGTTGATCGTCAATATCAGTAACTTTACAATCAACATCTTGAGTCCAGAAAATCCAAATCTTACCATTAGGATTGCAAGCGGACCTATCCATACCAAGGTTGATTCTAAAGCTTTGTAGATGAGCGTTGTTGGAAAAAGGTTCTAGGATGGAAATTATGGACGTTTGATGGATTTGTTTGAGGAATTTTAGTCTATCTATGACACCTTTGGTATTGATACCTCTAGCATTCCATACAATTGTGTTAATCATTGATGGGTTCTGAGGTTATAGAGCCTAGTGTTTGGTCTACTAAACGAAGCATGCATAGTAGAAATTTTTGGATTATGGTGAATACCTCTAGGTGATAAGCCTTGTTCACTAGCTAGCTGGTTCATCTCATTATCTGTGACTTTGGTAGTGGTTTTGGATGGTGCAAGAGTTCTATTAGACTGTTCAGCAGTCTCTTCTTCATCCTCTAGTTCAACCTCACCTTGAAACTCTTGGTCATATTCATCTTCTGAATGTATGACACCATACTCATCAAATTCATTTGCTAGGGTAGGAGTAGTATTTAGTGCGCAGGGAATGGTGGAGTCTTGTTGTGGCTGCATAAAAGGAATAGGCTCAATGTTTAGTGGAGTAATAGTGATGGGATCTTCACCTTTAAAATCGGGGCTTCTGATATGTGTATTTTGGTTAACTAAAACCAACTGCGAGCATGTATTAGCAACTACATCATTCGTGGCTGCAGCAGCTTGATGTTGTTTTAGTTCTTTCCTCTTTCTAGCTTCCTTTCTTTTATGAGTCCTAGAGTTGGATGTCTGTTTGGAATTACTACAGTTGATTTGAGCAGTTGGAGAAACAGTAGCTTCTCCTTGTGTTTTAAATACAAGGTTCGCAGCAGGAAGTTGAGTTAAAGAGGCATAAAAGGCCTGCATTTGTGGGTTTGGGTGTTGCACTTGTTGGGAGACAGGATTGAGGAATTGAACACTTGAAGCATAGCTGAAACTGCAGCCCTTTTCCTGGTCATTTTCAGCATTGTCATTGTGATCTACATCTAGACTTTGGTGCTGAAATGGTATTAGTTTAGGGACCACAACTTGCACACTTTTTCCTTTCAAACTAGGAGTTGAGCTAGCCCCCAAGACATGCAAGTTGTCCTTTAATCCTACAGCTGGAACATGTTCCAAAACCTGCAGGTTTTGAGACTGAGTAGGGGCTGCAGTGTTGCCCATTTCCTGAGTGGAAATAGGAGCAACTAGAGGTCTTGATCCCTGTTCCTGAGTGGCCATATTGTTCATCATATTCTCTTCAAAATTAGCAGCTGATGTAACACCCAAAATCTGTAGATTTTCATGCAAACTTGCAACTAAACCACCACCCAAAACCTGCAGATTTTGACTCTGAAGATGAGCTGCATTTATGTCAAATTGTTGATTGAAAATAGGGCCAGCTGCAGGTGTGAATCCTTGCACTTGAGTGTCCCTATGTTTTACTCTATATTCCTTCAGATTAGGGGCTGAAGTAGCACTCAAAACCTGCAATTTTTCATTCAAACCAGCAGCTAGGACATCTCCCACAACCTGCAGATCCTGAGGCTGAAAAGGGGCTGCATTGATGCCCATTTCAGGAGTGAAAATAGTAGCACATGCAGGTCTCAATCCCTGCACCTCAGTGGCCTTATTTTGTATACTCTTTTCTTTCACTATAGCAGCTGCACCAACACTCAAACCAAGCATATTTTCCTTGGAACCAACAGCTGGACAAAGTGAAGAGCCTTCTCCCAAAAACTGCAGCTGGTGCACATGAATTGGAGCTGCAGTGTTACCTTGTTCCTGTGTGGAACTAGGGGCATCCACAAGCCTCATTTCAGTACCATCTGAGCCTTTAAGATTCTCAGGCAATTCCTTAGAGGCAAGGTCCAGTTTGTCAAGTTGCTGGGAAGAAAAATGCTGAATATTTGAAGTGGTAGCAGGAGCTCTCAAGTCATTCCTAGGGTCAATCCTAAGGTTCTCATGCAAAACATGAGACAAAACCCCCCCTCTGGACACCCCATCCTGCAGGTTAGTTGGCTCCTCCTCAATACCATCCTCACCTCCATCAACTTCGGAATCAGACAATACAGTAAAAATATTATTCGGGGAGCCATGGGGGATTGGGAGCATTGAGTCAATACCTGGTTGATGCTCGCGCTGTCCATTTTGAATTGGACCAGTCATAACAACAGAATTACAATCAAATTGGGGATTGGGGTTTGGGAGCATTGAGTCAATACCTGGCGTCTTTGCTTGAATGGGTTTGTACACCTGTTGAGTATTGCCTTGTATCCTTTGGGTGTTCTGCACAGTTTGGGTCTTACCTTTGAAGTTTCTTCGCTTTTGGGTTTGCCATTGGTCGTTTGCTACTTGATTTCTGTTTGGGTTGATTGAGTGCTCCTTCGCCTTGCGACTTCCTTCCTGAGTTGTGGTGGTGGTTTCTTCTAGAGGTACCTGTTGTCTGAAACTTAGAGTGTTAGCTAAAACAATAGGAGTAGAGATCATACCTGTGTTTTTTGGCGACGCATCTTTCTTTGGTTCTTCTTCCTTATCTTTGGCCTTGTTTCGTTCTGCATCTCTTCTGCTGACGTGGCAAGCCAGGGGAGTATGACCTTGGTATTTGCAGTAGGTACAGTAAAGGGGAACATCTTCATATTCGATGTCTTGCCATCTTCCTTCTCCATTTGGATCATCATTTTCGTCGAATCCAATCCATACACTTTGGATTCTAGGCTTGGTGATGTCCATTTGGATTTTTGCTTTTGCCACGCTCCCCCTCGTCTTTTGCATGAAGGCCATGTCCAAGTGCAACACTTGTCCCACGTCCGCGAGCAGAAGCGTAACAAATTCTTTATGGAAACAATGCCAAGGGAGTTCCGGGAGTATGACCCAAACAGGGAGAATGGGGGTTTCATAATTTGGATCGAAAGTAGGGGTCCAAACTTGAAATCTCATGAATACACCGTCTATGTACATTCTCTTACTGTCTAAAACAGTAGCTCTATCATGTTCATTGTCAAGATCAATATATATATGTCTAGAATTAAAATGGGTGATCTTGACCTTGCCCCTAAGTTCAGTTTGAGTAATGAACTTTTTTCGTATTACCTCCATCTTTGGCATTGGGCTATAAAACTTGCCTATGAGAGTATACTTACATGATTCAGCCATCTTAATCATGTAGTCTTCTCTCTTAAACATGATAGCCGGACAACCTTGTTTTGTCACCCTTTTTGGGGGTGTTAGGTCAATTCTGGTTGTAGGCTCAGCTTGTTTGGCTCTTAGTCTTGTAGCCATGGATTGCTTTGCTATAGGGGGTGGAGGGTGGTTTGTGGTGGTGGGTTGGTTGGTAGGGGGCTTAGTATTAGGAGGTAGCGCGGTGGGGGTTAAGGACACTACCGGATTTTTAGAGTTTTTCGAGTTGAATCTTTGGAAATTGGATGAGATGGGAGGGAATTCTGAAACGGGAGGATGGTTGGTACGTTTGGGATTAGTGGAAGTGCTAAGATTGCTTGGGGTGGTGATACAATCAACCAAAACAGATTCGGGCACGAGAAGACTGTTTTCGGCCCTATTTGTGCAAGTTGGAATTTTAGAATTTGAGTTCGGGGTGCCTAAAAATTGGGATTTTTTATTTTTTTCATTCGTAATGGTATGTGGGTCGTTTTGGGATTGCGAATTATTTTGGGCGTTCACCGGAATAGCGATTCCGGTGGGTTTTTCAATAGTTTCGACACTATTTTCGATGATGGCTTGATCAACATGTTTCCTATTGTTAGGATCCTTAACAGTTTCCATGTTTTGAATTCCTTGCGACTGATTCTTTTCATGACCACTTTGATTGACAACTAAGGGAGTTTGAGTTCTATCATTCTGATCATTTCTTTTGTCATTGGTCATAGCTATAATATTATTCCTAGCAGTAGAACCATAAGCCATTTGTTCGAGTGTATTCACAGGTAGTTGACCATCAACATTATTGTTAACATAATGAAATTGTTCAGATTGAGAGAAATTAGTGGACTGAGAGGACTTATCTTGAATTTCCGTTGACGACTTACTGTTACATTCCTTCTCCTTACCTTGAATTTCTTGAATTTGTGCTGGAGCATGATGATAGTGATCACACGGTTGTATTCCATTCAATTGTTGCTGTACTTGGTCCTGAAAGTTAATATTTTTTGAAAATTGACCTGCTGAACCTGCAACTTCGTGGCTCCTACTGTTCTCAGAGATCCAAGGGATATTCGAATCCAATGGAGGTGATTCGAAGTGGCGCTCTGAGCTTAGGAGAGGCGCATCAAACTGAGGAACATTCTGGTATAACTTTTGTTTAAAATGAGTCGCCTGAGCCCCTGCGCCGACACCACTTTCTTCACCGGCGATGATTTCTCCGGTGAAGATTGTTCCTACAGCTGCGCCAAGACCTTGTGAGCAACCCCCAGTAGGTCCGATGGTTCGAATCTCTCCGGAGCCGCTTCGAATATGAAGGCACGACGGCGGCGAATGTGAGCGGCTTCTTTTAGTGGCTGCCATGTCTTGAATCTCGCCTGAAGTTGTTCGATTTTGGAGGTGCATTTCAGGCGACTCAGATGCTGTTCTCGCATAAATCGCCTGAATATTGCTCCCAATTTGATTGGGAAAATGTTGTGCATTTGGAATCAATCCAACCTCACTTGAAATTGCATTTTCAGTATCTTTTTGCAGATTCAAAGTGGTATTAGCTGGATTAGAGGATGAGGCTTGTTCTGGTGGTCTGGGAAGCTCCACCGGCGGCGGTAAGGCCATTCCGGCAGACCTGATATTGTGAAGGTGTGTTGGATGAACAGTAGAGAGCTTCTTTAGGGTTCTTCGTTGAGAGAGAAGAGATTATTATTATTACTAGTATACGTACTCGTGCGTTGCACGAATATTTTAAAATGTAAGAATTTTTTAATTTAAAAATAACTAATGTGTATTATTATTAAGAGAAATACATTTGTAATCATATATAACGTTTTGATTATATATAAACACTTGATGCTACTAAACATTTACACTAATGTGCAGTGAGACTATGTTCTTCAAAGACATTAAACATTATTCTAACAACTTCTCGTTCTCCTAGTATAATGAAGTTAATAGCATATGTGGCGTGTGCTGAATTGATATTTGTGCTAGTTAATTAAATTTTGAATTCATAGATTAAATATGAACCTAGTATTAAAAACAATGACTCTACTTTGAACAAAAAATATAAATATAATTTGCAAAAGCATATTGCAATCTCTTTAGCACACTCCGACTCTACTTTAAAAAAATATATAAATATAATTTGCAAAGCATATTGCAACCTCTTTAGCACACTCCTCTCTAATTTCAAGCCTACAAAAAGAAGACGATTTTCATTTAATCAAATCTATATATTATTAAAAGTTGATAAAAATGAGAATCTAAAAATAACACTTTTCAAGTCGTCGTACATTTTATGTTTTTATTATATACTCCAACAACCTCAAAGAAAATAATAATTTTTACCCTTATTAAAAATATTTGCATGAAAATGGAATACTATAAAAAGGAGAGTGAAAAATAAAAAAAATAAGAAAATAATAATTTTCCCCTTCTCTTCTATTTTCAATATATGAAGTTTGAGTTAAAATTTTAAATAATAAACATTTCACATATCAAAAATTTAAATATTTTTTGTATTTTTTACTTTATTGTTTGGAATTATTTCATTATTCAATATTGATTGATATAAGATATATCAATATTTTTGATAATTATTTCATTATTCATTATTTCATTATTCAATATTGATTGATATAAGATATATCAATATTTAAATAATAAATATTTCACATATCAAAAATTTAAATATTTTTTTGTATTTTTTACTTTATTGTTTGGAATTATTTCATTATTCAATATTGATTGATATAAGATATATCAATATTTTTGATAATTACTTTTATATTTGGTACAATAGCAATTAGATTTAACTGTCTTTTTTCATTTTGATTAAACTTTGAATTTGTTTCATATGATTGTTACTCAATTTTTTAATGTCTTTGTCTAGTTCTCTCCTTTAATACAATACAATTAATTTTTATGGAGAAATTTTCTTTTAGTTTTAAACTTTCATTAGACTGTTGGAAATATTTTTATCGTTTAAATTATCAATAATATGTCTATGTAATTTTTATATTATTATATAAAAATTAATTTAAAGTCTACGTAATTGACTCTTACATTATCTGCATTTTAGTTTTTATTTTTTCTTAAACTTCAATTATGTGGGTAAGATACATTTATGTTTTTCTACTAATTGTTTGTGATTATATATGATTGCTAATTTTTACACTTAAATTTTTTGACTTTTTTCAATATCTTGATCTTTGTCCTTTAATTTTTAAAATTTTATTATTTAACTTTGTGACACTTTTCATTATTTTGTCACATACATTATAGCAGTACTTTTGAGTTTCTCGTGAAGACATCTTGATTTTTTGGGATTAATGTATTTATCCTACCATCAAAAGTAAGTCGTTGAAAATTTTGATATGCCAAAGTTGCAGATAGAAATAAGTATTTTTGCAAAACTTATATCATCAAGAATGAGAATAAAAATAAAAGCTAGACACTAATAGTTGTTTTGGTACATGCTTGGCACTAATAATAAAATAGTAAGAATTAGGATAATGAACAACAAATATCTATATAAGTCATATGTTCTATTGGATTTTTAAGGAAATACTTAAATTTGAAGATGATTACAGACTAAAAAGAAACTGAACATTAAGTAAAATTCAATACAAAACTAATACTTGTGCATATACTTTGATTGAGAAGTAGTGTAGTATAGTGACGTTTGTAATTAAGTTTTTATTTTCCCCCTTTAAATGGATATAACCGACGGGAATAGAAAAGAAGAAGAAGATATAACCGTGATTAGGAATACATAAGATATTCACATAACGTGGGTTAATGACGGTTAGGAATTTTGATAGTTATCTTTTATAATAATAAATAATTAACTGCAATAACACTTAAAAAAATATCTCAATTTAAAGATAAATAATTTACTTTAACCCCTATAGGAGACAAACTGTTCTTGTAATTTAAGTGTTTAGCGTTTTTGTTTTTAAAATTAAAAAAAATATTTTTTTCAGAAAATCTTCAAATTAGTACTGATATATAACTATCCGTATTTTTGGCAGTTTTATTTTACAGATTTTACATAATTATTTATCAAATTAAAATTTTTATATTTTTTTGGAGAAATATTTTTAAAATTATTATTTAAAAAAAACCAAACTGAAAATTAGAGAATTAATGGAGAATTATTTTTTAAATTTATTATTTTTAACAAAATGATGATTAGAAAATATTTTCGGTATTGACATGTGTCTTTCTTCTTTTTTTTTTGGAAAAATGCATATTTGTAATAATTTAATAATTTAATTTTTTTTAAAAATCAAAATTTTGGTGGTACTGACACACGACACTTTTTGCCTTTTCTATTATATATAGATAGATAGGAGACAAACTGTTCTTGTAATTTAGGTGTTTAGCGTTTTTTAAAAAAATATATTTTTGAGAAAATCTTCAAATTAGTACTGATATATAACTATCCGTATTTTTGGCAGTTTTATTTTACAGATTTTACATAATTATTTATCAAATTAAAATTTTTATATATTTTTTGGAGAAATATTTTTAAAATTATTTTTAAAAAAAATCCAAACTGAAAATTAGAGAATTAATGGAGAATTATTTTTTAAATTTATTATTTTTAACAAAATGATGATTAGAAAATATTTTCGGTATTGACATGTGTCTTTCTTCTCTTTTTTTTTTTGGAAAAATGCATATTTGTAATAATTTAATAATTTAATTTTAAAAAAAATCAAAATTTTTGTGGTACTGACACACGACACTTTTTGCCTTTTCTATTATATATAGATAGATAGGAGACAAACTGTTCTTGTAATTTAGGTGTTTAGCGTTTTTTTAAAAAATATATTTTTGAGAAAATCTTCAAATTAGTACTGATATATAACTATCCGTTTTTTTGGCAGTTTTATTTTTCAGATTTTTACATAATTATTTATCAAATTAAAATTTTTATATATTTTTTGGAGAAATATTTTAAAAATTAATTTTTAAAAAAATCAAACTGAAAGTTAGAGAACTAATGGAGAATTATTTTTTAAATTTATTATTTTTTAAAAAATGATGATTCAAAATTATTTTCGGTATTGACATGTGTCTTTTTATTGGAAAAATACATATTTGTAATAATTTAATAATTTAATTTTAAAAAAAAATTAAAAAATTTGTGGTACTAACATATAACACTTATTGCCTCTCCTATTATATATAGATAGATAGGAGACAAACTGTTCTTGTAATTTAGGTGTTTAGTGTTTTGTTTTTAAATATCATTTTGAGAAAATCTTCAAATTAGTACTGATATATAACTATCCGTTTTTCAGCAGCTTTATTTTACAGAGTTTTACAGAATTATTTATCAAATTAAAATTTAATATATTTTTCAAGAAATATTTTTTTTTAAAAAAAATTCAAACTGAAAATTAGAGAATTAATGGAGAATTATTTTTTAAATTTATTCTTTTTAAAAAATGATGATTAAAAAATATTTTCGGTATTGACATGTGTCTTTCTTTTTTTTTTTAGAAAAATACATATTTGTAATAATTTAATAATTTAATTTTTTTAAAAAAAAAAAATTGGTACTGATACATGACACTTTTTGTCTCTCCTATTATATATATATATACATATATATATATATATATATATATATATATATATATATATATATATATATATATATATAGATATAGATATAGATATAGATATAGATATAGATATAGATATAGATAGATAGATATAGATAGATATAGATATAGATGATTATTATTATTATTATTATTATTATTATTATTATTATTATTTTTTATTATTATTATTATTATATTATTATTATTATTATTATTATTATTATTATTTACAAAAGCATAATCAAATATGGAGAGCAAAAATTGGGTGTCAACAGGCACTAAAGAGAAAGTTTGATGGGGTGTCATGATCACAAATTCAGGTTTCTCTCTTTTGCTTAGCGAGGCTATGAACTTTTCAAGCATGTCGGGATTTTCTGGGACTATTGCCTTATCTGTACACCAATCTTTTTTAACTTCAATTATATTAATAGTCACCCCTCCAGGATTCAGCAGGAAATTATTATTGACATTGGGAGCGGCAGTTTGAAGAGTGACAACCTTTTGATCTATTAGATCTTGAATTTTATGCTTCAAGTTGATACAGTCCTCGGTGGTATGTCGAGCACCTCCTAAATGATTAGCAAAGTAAAGGTCGGATCTATAAAGTTTGGAATTGACATTGATGTTTTTTTGGATCAATTATTTGTATCATGTCTGCTGCTTTCAGTCTCTCAAAATGTTGTGTTTGGCTCTCAATCAAAGGAGTAAAGACTCAAGAAGGTTTCTTCTCTAGGTTTGGGCAAGGAAGATTGTAATTATTTTGTGGAGGTGGAGGTACTTGATGGTGGTTTGGAGGATTTTGGCAAGTAGGTGTTGGCGTGTGGAAATTTGGGTATTGTGGAATTTGGTAGCTAAGAGGGGCATTTTGGTAGTATGGAGCTGGATAATTAGGGGGTAGAGTTTGGTAACTTGGTTGGACGTAGAAAATTGGGTAGGGGTTTTGTGGATCTAGGGGATAGGTTTTAGAGGGTGAGACTTTTCTAGAGCTAAAATTAGATGATCTATTTGTCCTTCTATCAGGCGCCTGAGCAATAAAGGACACGTCTTCTTTTCTCTTTTTGAACAAACTTGAGGACCCAACTTGGACACCTACACGGGCAATCTTTCTTGTCTTAAGACCATCTTCGATAGTCTCACCTACTTTGACTATCTCAGCAAAATTTGCTCCTACAAGCAACAACATCCTATCATAGTATTCAGTCTCTTGAATGCGTACAAAGACTTTGATTATCTCTTTTTTAGTCATGGGATGTTGGGCGTAATATTGGTAGCTTTCAATAGAGTTCTGTTTAATTCTCTCTAAAGAGTAACAATCGGGAACTATAACATCCCGTATTGATCTAGCCTAGATAAAGTCTGAAAATCATAATAAGAGTTGATGAGAAGAACTGACCCAGTGGATCATGAGTGTCCTCTACTACCTGTAGAGAGTTCTACGAGTCGTAGTGATTACTCGTAGACCTTCCCAACACTTAGTAAAAATTTCAAATTCTGAGAAGCCACCCTATGATTGACCTTAAGATTTGTAAGGGTTTCTACGAGTCGTAGAGATGACTCGTAGAACCCCTTGACAGTTAGCCAAAAATTCAGAACTCGAAGTCACTTCTACAAGTGAAGTCGACGACTCATCAAAAAGTCTATGAGTTGTAGAAACAACTCGTAGAAGAGGTTTAGAGACTCAGATTTCATGGTTTGAGATGTTGACATGACGAGAAGGGTCTAAGACCCATAACACTTTCTACTATATAGATTTGACTCGTAGAATAGTTTATAGACTGTAGCCCAGTTCTACGTCTGGTCTTTTATGACCCATAGAAGTTTTTACTAGTCGTAGAACTAACTAGTAGATTACTACAGTCGATTTTATGAAGGGTATTCTAGTCTTTACCCACCCTTCCCAATCAAAATCTCAAGGTTTTGAGACTATTTTTGAGTCCCTTATCAGTACCCTTTATGCATATAATCTCATTAACACTTAGTTTATTGGAGAGTAGGGATTAGAGAAGAGAGAGGCTAGGGTTCAAGCGTTCACTCCTATCTTTCAACTTTCAATTATTCTCCAAGTTTCAGGTATGTAAGGCTGAACTAAAATATGAAATTTGTTCCTTCATGTGCCCAGTATTGTGATAGACTGATTGTAAATGGATTGAGGCTCTATGATTTGTGTTTCTTGAGAATTGCTTTCTTAAATTTAACATATTTACTAATTATTGAGACATTGATGCTTTGCTACAGACTAGTTTCTTGAACAAATTAATTGAACTACTTGCATCATAACCCTAATAGCATATTGATGGATATTAAATGTACATGCTTAAGGATTGAGTCTAGAGCCTTCAATTTGTAAATGCATGATTGGAATTGGGATGGGAGCATGATGATAGTGTTGATGAACTTGATAGTCCTTTAAATTTTCATAATTGAACCCAAGTGAATGGTCTCAACTTAATGTTGTCATAAATAATTGTCCAAACTTCTCTTAAATAAATGAATGAAGAATTGATTGTTGAAATGATTGATTTGATAGCCCTGATGAACTGATAAGAGTACATTGGAGACTTATTTATTTGGTTTGACTTGGATTGATTGCCTTATGAGCTTTGAGTCTTAGGAGGAGTATCGATCACCAAATTGGGTAAGCGCAAGTAATAACTCGAACCTAATAACTACATCGCCAAAAGTAAGAGATGATTGAACTGGTAAGTCAGATGTTTCCTAATTTATTGTCCTAACCAGATAAGACTCAATTAGTTTAGGATCCATGATTGGTTAATTCGTTCTTACCCTGGCAAGGTATTGAACGGACGTGGCAACAACATCGGCTTGTTGTACTATCACTGGCTCATAAGTGATAGTTGTTAGATAAGAGAAACTCTCATACAGGTCTTAATAGTACTCTGATTGGATTGGATTATTTATGGTTGGTCTCTGTCTAAATCTTATTCTTGTTTAGATTCAGGACATCGTGACTGAGTTGTTCACCTTCCTAATTTGAGATCTCTAAACTGATTTGATTCTACCTTGATGTATGTTTCATTCCATACAAATAGACCATTGCTTCGTTTCTTGAGAGGTAAACCATTCCAAGGCCTCCCCATTCAAACTTCGACTAAAGAGCCACATCAACAAACTTTCATTTTCCCAACTCCCACAAGTTGGTCACAATATCCTCTAAGATGAGCCAAGGGATTTTCGGTTCCTTCAAAAGTGTCAATTTTTGGTACTTTAATTCCTTTAGGAAAGTCCAAATTTCGGTGAATGCACAGATCTTCATAGTTCATCCCTGTAAAGTCTGGAGCATAATGAAACTCTTTCATAGCTTTCATTATCTCTTCTTTTATGCAATGTTAGTCATCTCTTCGTTACCTCTCCACTCTGTTTCCTTCTCTTCATAATGATCGAGCATGAGATAGCTAGTGTAGGAAAGATGTGATTCTATGTGAATTGGAATATGAAAAGTAGCTTTTAGGGGTAGGGTGGAGCGGTAGTAGTGTTTTGAGCATTTTTATTGGGATTCTGGTGCATGGGAGGTGTTTGAGAATGGTTGGCATTTATCCTTTGAAAGGGATGCAATGTTTGAGAGTTGTGGGCATTTGAGCCTTGAGGGGAAGGGAAGGTCAGAGAGTTGTTGGCATTTGATCCTTGAAAAGGGGGAAGGGTATGAGAATTGTTAGCATTTGGGCCTTGAAAGAGAGGCGGTGCTTGATATGAAGAGATAACATGATGTGGTCTAGGAGTGGTTTAGTCGATGGTTGGTGATTTGTGAGTCAGAACAACATAAAGGTTATTTGGCATATTTTTT
The DNA here is from genome assembly GCF_947179165.1 of Solanum dulcamara. Taxonomy (NCBI): domain Eukaryota; kingdom Viridiplantae; phylum Streptophyta; class Magnoliopsida; order Solanales; family Solanaceae; genus Solanum; species Solanum dulcamara. The sequence goes on from NC_077248.1 coordinate 22,310,650, forward strand.
GGAGTATTTTGAGGATGAAAATGGAGTGGAGGCCTTCCTCCGCCTGAAAATAGAGTATTGGCAGTGATGGCCAGATTTGACAAATCTTGATTTTTCTGTATCTCAACTCTCATCTCGGTGATCTATAGCACCAAATATGCAATTAGCTCATTCTGTTTAGTGACGACACGATACGTCATAACAATCTCAGTCAAACCAATGTCCTCATTATTGCCAATCATTTTTCTTTTTCCTTTCAACAGATTTTGGTCGGTGAAGGAACCTTTAGACTCTTTGGATCTTGTGAAGTATGGATGCTCGGCCAATTTATCAACGCATATCAATTCTAACACCTGACAAAAGAAAAATAACTCAAACGTTAAACATGTTAGTCTGCGTTCGCAACAGATAATGTAAGATATCATACAGAGAGAAAAAATAAACACATAAGTGTTGCTTTGTTTGAAGACAAAATAACCACGGGTATAGACAATGACTAAATAAACAGGATTTTTCCTATTTGGTTTGAGATCTATGAATCAGAAGATTGACTTGCGCTAAGCCAAGGTCTTTTGCATCTTTTGCATTTGTATGTCGATATCTATTGATATGAAATTTGTACTTCTCAATAAATAATGAAGGGGAAAAAGTAAGTTTTTAAAAGATAGGGGCCGAGCCTTGAAATGCTGCCTACATACCTCACGAAAGAGAAGTCAGGCCCTACATACTTTGACTAACTTTAAATCTTTCCGACTCAATATGAAAAATCAACCCTTCTTGAAAAGAAAGAGTAAGGTTTAGGTTTTGAAAGTGAAGTTTGAAATTTATTGGGAAACTAAAAATTCTAGGAGTATTTGGGCGCACATTCGATAGTGACTTGATATTTATGGTTAGGTGGTTCTAAAACTTTTCTTGAAAATGAGTTAGCTAGAACATCTCCAAATAAAGCAACATATTCACATAAAATAATTATAGCAAATAGCACATAAACAGTTATTGAGCGTCCTAAACAAATATGTGTCCCTTTTGTGCCAAGGATAGGCCTAACGATTCGAAGGATGTAACTCCCTTTGAAATGTTCAATTGCCCCAAAACTATATTTATACAAGCTTTATGAATAAACTGAATGGGGATATAATAGGGAAAATGGGATACAAATATTTAGTCGCACGCAGGGGTACTGTCAATACCCAAGCCTAGGGCCTAGACGTGACACAGAGAATAAGACACCTAGAGGTACCTCACTCAAGCCTCTTAGCATTCATTTAACTTTTTATAGGTAATGAAATTCAATAACAAGCAAAAAATAAAGGGATAATGGGACTAAGGGAGATGACATAGAATTGGAGTCATTAGCGACACCAAACATCATCTATTTTTCCAACTATACATCTATATCTTTAGACTTGGCGGGGCTAATACATGTCCCTAGCTCACTCTCAAATGTAGTTTTAAAAGTACCAAAGATAACAAATAGTCTACACATGTCATAAGCTAGAAAAAGGAAAATGGAATGTTGTTCCCAAAACATCAAAACTCACCAAAGTAGTAGCCTTCAACACAATCAACTAGCCATGTGGAGGTGAATGTAGAGGAACGTCGATCCCTACATGGTGATATCATGTAGGCAAAAGAGTATGCGATTAGTACTTTGAATGTACTAAGTATGTAGGCATGCATGAACATTAAGGAAATATTAGAACATTTGTATAGTATGAAGCATAGTGCAATGCATGCACAATCAATCATATAAATAACATTTGAAATGTTCACTTTGTGGGAGAGTGACCATAACCGACATTTATGACCATGCAAGCTATTACATGAAATCCAACATAACCTCCTACGTTGGTATGGGAAGACTACTTGCTGGGTAGAGCTCCGTCAACTTCATTCATTTCTTTAACTTTAACTTTAAGGGTTATTTGTGGATCCACTAGCCTAAGCCTACAAGGGCTCCTATGTTGGCACATAGTTAATAAGACAAAGGGTTGCTTGTAGGATTTCCTTACCAAATCTTTAATAACCTATCACCGTCATTATGGATAGGCCAATGAGGAAGGATTTTGGGCCAGAAAACTTCACATAGTGACTTCAGAAAAATTTAGCATATGTCAAACTTGGATGAATTTTGAGTCAGATGAGGTCTAGGGTGACCTTGTGAATAGTGGGGGATTCAATCTCTAATATTATTGGGTAATTTGATAACCAAGATGATGCAGAATAATTATGGCTTCGTAGAATCGCATTCAGGCGAGTAAAACTCCAAAATTGAACTTGGCGTGAAGGGTATAATCTATTACATTATTGGACGGAGGGGTGTTGTAAAAAGCGAGCTTGAAGCTCAAGTTTTGAGCTCACTGTTTTCACATATCCTACCAGAGTGGAATGTGTCCCGCTAGAATAGGACAGACGCAAATTAAGATGGGAAAAAAATCCAAAAATGATTTTATTTTGTAATTACAGTTCCTAAAACAATTAGAGGCGACCTAGGAAAATTTTTATCATTTTTCCATGGATTTTCATGCTTAAGGTAACAATTCTGCTCCCTAAATCCATCATTCGATTTCTAGAACCCATAAACTGGTATGGGCTGTCATTGTGGGAGGGATTTGGCATGTGGGTAAGGGTGGAAAATAGCCCTAAGATGGGGTTAGGATCATGAATTTTGTTCTAGAAAGGGAATTATCATATAATTCATGTGAACTAGACCATTATATTGATCTTTTATATATATGTGACTTGTTTTAGACCAAGAACAAGTGGAATGAACGAGGGAAGGGAAAGCTCTTGCACTTTAAGGTTGTTGAAGCTCGAATTCGAGGTAGGTGATGGTTTTGTTTCTCGTATGTATTTCATGTACTTGCTAAATTGCTTCATGGTAAACATATGTATATATGTATAGGGAAACATGCTAGATTTTATGTGAAATGATCACTTGCTGGCCTGTTTTATGAGGAATTTGTTCTTGGTAACATGATGTTGAATACTGAATGTAATTGTCATTGTTTTGTATGTTGGGATCGGGTGTCACATTCTGACACATAAATTAGATCAAGTGTTACATTCCAACATATGTTTGGATCGGGTGTCACATTCCAACATAAACCTTGGACCAGATTTCACGTTCTAACACAAGTTGAGTGTTTGTAGGTCCCATGAGAGGACCCTTATGTAAAGTTGTATGATTTTAGGTGGTTGAACTGTGATCTTGCTAAATATTATTTGAGATGACACTAGTTTAGTTATTCTGTATATATGAGCTTGTTATGTTGAGATTACTCGTCCATGAGCCGCTTACTTGTTAACTGTGTGGTCCTACCATTACACCATTGATTTTGTGTACTGATACTACACTTGTTTTGTCTTTTGTTGAGTACATGGCATATTTAGCCAGCTGCAAAGAGACCTCACCTTGAGGAGTAGTTGTGTTCGAGTTCAAGGATGAGTTATTCTTTCAGGCTGCCGTGGACTCACTCTTTATTTCTAGTCCTTTTTCCAGGATTAAGATGTCAAATATTGGTTTAGTTTCCATGAGTATATTTTCGGGATTGCACTCCCTAGTCTTCGACTTGATGTTGTTAAAGTTTTGGTATGTTCCACCTTCAGTTCCTAGGAGTCAATTTTTGCGTACGTATTTAAGTTGTTGACTATACTTTCCTAAGTTTATGGGGACTCAAGATTATATAAGACTACTTTCGCATCCTTATCTTGTTTATCTACTACGTTTGCAAATTGTTGGGTTGTTGAAGATGGTTTTCCTATCAGAGAGTTAGTGTGGGTGTCAGTCATGGTGGATCAGGATTGTGACAAAGTTGGTATCAGATCCCTAGTTTCGTTGATCTCATCATACCAAAACGAGTCTAGTAGAGTCTTAAGGAAAAGTATGGAGACGTTTGTACTTTTCTTTGAGAGGCTTAGGACTTTAGGAAAATTTTTGTTATCTTCTTTTCTTCAGGCTATAACTTGATTCCAATTGGTATCTGGTGATCTAAATTTGTATCTAATTTCTTTCACTCTCTTGTCCGCAGATGGTTAACAGACGCTATAACAGTGTACAACTCGTAGCTCTAGTCGAGCCAAAGGAAGAGCCCGTCATTCAAGGGAGAGACAGAGGTAGAAGTAGGAAGGGAAGAGCAGCACCCACCAGAGTGGAGGTTCCAATTAAAGAGGTGTCAGTAGGTGAGGCCCCTCATGTTCCCTAGAATGAGTTAGAGAGAGATTTAGTGGTTAGAGAAGAGGAGAATGTTGAACAGGAATAAGCCACCCAAGATGGGGCTACTAGTCTTCCCCCTCTAGACCCCATACTAGCTCAGCAGATCATGGCCTTTTTGAGTGGGTTAGATGGCACTAGAACCATCCTCTTTATGCCAGCAGCACCATCTCCTATTGCTCGTCCTTTCACTACTACAGCTATGCTAGCAGATGAGGTGGTAGGCACTGATGCCTTCTTCAGACCACTTATGGGTCCTGTTATGAACGGTACTAAGCATGACATTCTCACAAAGTTTCTAAAGCTCAAGCATCTGGTCTTCCATGGCATTGAGAATGAGGATGCCTATGAGTTCATCCTTGACTGCTATGAGAGGTTGCACAAGCTGGGTATAGTGCACCAGCATGGAGTGGAGTTTGTGACATTTCATCTACAGGGTGAGGCCAAGCAGTGATGGAGGTCTTATGTAGAGTGTTGTTCACTAGTGTTGCCCCCACTTACTTTGGTTCAGTTTTATACCCTATTCAGTAAAAAATATGTACCCCATACTTTTAGGGACCGAAAAAAGGATGAGTTCATGGCACTGGAGTAGGGAGGGTTATTAGTGGATACTTATGAGGCCAAATTTCATGTGTTGTCTAGGTATGCCACTTAGCTAGTCACTACAAAGTAACAGAGGATCAAATTTTTTGTGGGGTTGAACCCCGAGTTGCAGGTATTGTCAGTTCATATGACTTCGTCAGGTAGGAGTTTCAATGAAGTCACAGACTTTTTGAAAAAGGTAGAAGGTATGAGAAGAGATGGGCAGGCCAAAGTTTTAGCTTAGAGCATAGGTAATTTTCAGGGATCCTATTCTAGAGGGTCATGCATGCCTATAATTGCAGCCCACTCAATTCAGTCAGCTCTGCCCACTTTTGCTGGCAGTGTTTCAGATACTCCACAACAGAATCCGGCCCATGAGGGTCAGGGAGCATCATTTTCAAGTAGCAGGCCGTCTTTTGATTGCAGTTATTTCAGTTGTGGAGAACTAGGGCATATAAGAAGGAATGTTCTCACTCCACGGGATAGTTTTAGCACCTTAGCAAGCCATAGCAGTAGTACCGGCGGCTGGGGGAGGTAATGGTAGAGGACGTCTACAAAGTGGGCGAGGAAGAAATCAGAAAGGTCGTGGGAGCTGTGGTAATGGTAGTGCAGGCCGAGGAGCAGCCCATCCAAGCAGGGAGGTGTCTCTCCAGGATGATTGGGCTCAGTTTTATGCATTTCTGAGCAAGATCGAGGCAGAGGCGTCTGAAAAAGTGATCACAGGTACTATTCTTGTCTGTGACTGAATGGCTACTGTTTTATTTAATCCGAATTCTACTTATTCTTATGTTTCTATGAAATATGTCTTGGGTTTTGATACACTATATGATATACTAGATGCTCATATTTCTACCCCTATTATAGAGTCAGTCATAGTCACCCATGTGTATCGTGCTTGTTCTGTGGTGTTTACGGGATACCAGACTTGGGTTGACTTAGTGATTTTAGATGTGACCGATTTTTATGTAATCTTAGGCATGACTTGGTTGTCCCCCTATTTTGTTGTACTTAATTATAATGCAAAAAATATAGCTCTAGAGATCCCAGGGAAGGAAAGGTTAGAGTGGGAAGGGATGTACAAGCCTAAGCCAGCTAAGATCATATCTTTTCTCCGGGCTAGAAAAATGGTGGGGCAAGGTTGTTTGGCATATTTTGCCCATATTCAGAATTTGATGTAGAGTCTCCTTCTAATGAGTCTATCTCGGTAGTGTGGGAATTTCTGGAAGTGTTCCCTTCAGACTTGCCTAGTATGCCTCCTGGCCAAGATATAGATTTTTACATTGAATTAGAGCCGGGTACTCATCCAATTTCCATTCCTCCCCACCGTATAGCTCTGGCAGAGTTGAGAAAGATTAAGGCTCAGATCCAAGGGCTTCTTGATAAGGGATTCATTCATCCCAGTGTTTCTCCATGGGGTACTCCAGTATTGTTTGTTAAGAAAAAGGATGGTAGTATGAGAACGTGCATTGACTACCAACAACTGAGTAAGGTTACCATCAAAAATAAATACCCTTTGCCCCATATTGATGACCTTTTTGATCAATTTCAAGGTGCATTAGTCTTCTCAAAGATTAATCTCTGGTCTAGGTACCATTAGTTGAATATTAGGCCAGAGGATGTGCCCAAAACCGCTTTTAGAACCAGGTATGGGCATTATGAATTTTTGGTTATGTATTTTGGGTTGACCAATGCACTGCAACCTTTATGAGTTTAATGAATGAGGTATTCAATCCATTCCTAGATACGTTTGTGATCGTGTTTATAGATGATATTTTGACAAATGCTCTATGTAGAATTATCTAAGTGTGAATTTTGGTTGCCTTCAGTTTCTTTTTTAGGCCATGTTGTTTCAAAGGAACGAGTAATGGTAGACACAAAATAGATTGAGGCAGTTAAGAACTGGGTTCGGCCTAGTTCCGTGACCGAGGTTAGATGTTTTGTAGGGATGAACAGTTATTATTTTTGATTCGTGAAGAACTTTGCTTCTATCATTACTCAGTTGACCAGACTGACCAAAAAAAATGTGTCATTCGAGTGGACTGACAAGTGTGAAGAGATCTTCCAAAGGCTTAAGGTTTTTCTGACCACAACACAAATTTTGACCTTGCAGACTGAAGGTAAAGACTTTATTGGTTATTATGATGCTTCACATTCAGGTTTGGGTGCTATGTTGATGTAGGAGAAGAATGTGGTAGCTTATGCTTTGCGACAGTTAAATGTGCATAGGAGGAACTACCCGACTCCTGACTTGGAGTTGGTGTTTGCACTAAAAATCTAGAGGCATTATCTGTATGGCGTCAAGTGTGAGGTGTTTACTAATCACCGGCTTACTGCATATGTTTACCCAGAAAGACTTGAGGTTGAAATAACGAAGGTGTATGGAGTTGCTCAAAGACTATGATGTCACTATCCATTATCATCCAAGTAAGGATAATATGGTAGCAGACGCATTAAGCCCAAAATTGGTTAGCATGGGCAGTCTAGCCTATTTAGGAGCCCTTAAGTGGCTCCTAGCTAGAGAAATTCAGTCCTTGGAGTCCAAGTTTATCAGGATAGTCATCTTAGAGAAGGATAGGTTAATGGCCGATGTTGATCTAAGGCCCACTTTTATAGAAGAGATCAAGGTCAAGCAGTTCGAGGATGTTAATGTAAATAAAATTAGAGGAAATATGTTGATAGGCAAGACGCAAGATTCAACACTTGATGTAGGTGGGATTCTCCACTTTAGGGAAAGGATTTGTGTTCCCCGGGTAAATGACTTAATTTAGAAAATCCTGTCTGAATCTCATAGTTCTCGATACTCTATTTACCCTGGAGTAACTAAGATGTATCGATACTTGAAATGTCTATACTAGTGGTCGAGTATGAAGAAACACATAGCTGAATATGTAGTCAAGTGCCAGAACTGTCAACAGGAAAAGGATGAGCACCAAAGACCTTCATGTTTACTTCAAAGAATGCCCATTCCTGAATAGAAGTGTGAGAGAATAGCCACGGACTTCGTGGTGGGACTTCCCAAGACTTTGGGAAAGTATGACTCCATTTGGGTGGTGGTTGACAAAGTCAGCACACTTCATTCCGGTTAGAGTGGACTATAATCCATAACAGTTGGCCAAGATTTATGTGAAAGAGATAATAAGGTTGCACGGGGGGGCTCTTTCTATTATTTCAAACCGAGGTACACAATTCAATTCTAAATTTTAGGGGAAGTTGCATGAAAAGTTGGGCACTCAACTCACTTTCAGTACATCTTTCCATCCACAGACAGATGGGCAGTTAGAAAGGACTATCCAAGTGCTGAAAGATATGTTGAGGGCATGTGTGATCGACTTTGAGGGACATTGGGATAAGTTCTTGCCTTTGTGTGAGTTCTCCTACAACAATAGCTACCACTCCAGTATTGAGATGACACTATTCGAAGCCCTTTATGGGAGGGGGTATAGGTCTCCCATAGGGTGGTTTGAAGCTGGAGAAGTGGAACCATTGGGGGTGGACTTGGTGAGGGATGCTGAGGATCAGGAAAGGAGCATCCAAGCTAAACTTCTAGCAGCTCAAAGTCGTCAAAAAGAGTATGATGACATTAAGGTAAGGGACATGACATTCGAAGCTAGTGAGAAGGTGCTTCTAAAGGTGTCAGCCACTAAAGGGGTAATGAATTTTGGTAAAAGGGCAATCATTCTTGTTGTATTGGCCCTTTTAAAATTCTGGACTGTGTATGGCCAGTGGAGTATAGATTAGTCTTACCACCTAGCTTATCTGGGGTACACCTGGTGTTCCATGTGCAATGCTGAAAAAGTACCATGGAGATGGGGATTACATCATTAAATGAGACTCGGTGTTGTTAGAAAGGACCTTTAGTATGAGAAAGAGCTAGTTGCAATCCTTGATCGTGATGTCCGAAAGTTGAGGAATAAATAGATCAATATGGTTAAAGTGAAATGAAAATATTATTTGGTGGAGAAAGCTACTTGGGAGACTAAGAAGGACATACGAGACAAGTATCCTCAACTGTTCATTGAAATAGGTACTAATCTATCTATACTTTAGCCTTGTTTTCCTTAGTTAGTCACTCGGGGATGAGTGATAGGTAAATTGGTATTTATTGTAATGACATGTCCCCGCATTATGGATAGGCCAATGGGGAAGGATTTGGGCCAGAGAACTTCAGGTAGTAACTTCGAAAAACTTTAGTCTAGGCCAAACTTGAACAAATTCTGAGTCAGGTGAGGTCTAGGGTGACCTTATGAATAGTGGGGGATTGAATCTCTAATTTTATTGGGTAAGCTAATATCCAAGATGATGCGGAGCATTTATGGCTTTGCAGAATCACATTTGAGGTAGTAAAACTCTCAGAATTAAACTTGATGTGAAGGGTATAATTTAATACATCTTTGATAAAGGGTGTGTTGTGAAATAGGGGCTTGGAGGTCAAGTTCCAAGCTTACTATTTCTGCATATCCCGCCAGAGCGAAATTATTCCTGTCAGAGGAGGATGGGTCCCGCCAGAGCGAGACAGTTGTGAATTAAGATGGGAAAAACCTTATAATTGGTTTTATTCTATAATTACAGTTCCTAAAATGGAAGGAGGCGACCTAGGGAAATTTTCATCATTTTTCCATGAATTTCCACACATAAGGTAATGATTCTATTCCCTAAATCCATTATTTGATTCCTAGAACCCATAAACTGGATGGGTGGTCATTGTGGGAGGGATTTGGCATGTGGGTAAGGGTGGAAAATAGCCCTAGGATGGGGTTAAGATTATGGGTTTTAGTCTAGAAAGGGAATTATCTTATAATTCATGTGAACTACGCCATTGTATTGATCATTTATATGTATATGACTTATTTTATAGCAAGAACAAGCGGAACGAACCCAAAAAGAGAAAGCTCTTGCACTTTAAAGTTGTTGAAGCTCGAATTCGAGATAGGAGATGGTTTTGTTTTCCCAATGTATTTCATGTACTTTTTAAATTGTTTCATGGTATGCATATGTGTATATGAATAGAGAAACATACTAGATTTTATGTGAAATAATCAATTGCTGGCATGTTTTATGATGAACTTGTTCTTGGTAAACATGATGTTGAATACTGAACGTAATTATCATTATTTTGCATGTTGGGATTGGTTGTCATATTTCAACACATAAATTAGATCGGGTGACACATTTCGACACATAATTGGACTGGGTGTCACATTCTGACAAAAATCTTCAATCAAATGTCACGTTCCAACACAAGTTGAGTGTTTGTAGGTCCAATGAGAGGACCACACTTATGTGAAGTTATATGATTTTAGGTGGTTGAACTGTGATCTTGTTTAATATTGTTTGAGATGACATTGGTTAAGTTATTTTGTATATATTTGCTTGTTATGTTGAAATTACTCATCCATGATTCGTTTACTAGCTAACCGCGTGATTCTACTAGTACATCATTAATTTTGTGTACAGCTACTACACTTGCTTTATCTTTTATTGAGTACGGAGCATATTCAGCCGATTGCGGAAAGACCTCGCCTAGAGGAGTAGTTATGTTCAAGTTCAAGGGTGAGCTATTCTTTCAGGTTGTCTTGGACTCACTATTTATTTCTAATCCTTTTTCCATAACTAAGATGTCAAACATTGGTTTAGTTTTCATGAATATGTTTTCGAGATTGCATTCCCTTGTCTTCAACTTGATGTTGTTAGAGTTTTTGTACGTTCGACCTTCAGTTACTAGGAGTCAATTTTTGCATACTTGTTTAAATTGTTGACTATACTTTCCTGAGTTTATGGGGACTCGGGTTTATATAAGACTGCTTTCGCATTCTTATCTTGTTTATCTACTGTGTTTGCAAGCCACTCATGGCGGGTCAGGGTTGTGACAGAATCCCACCTCAATGCCCCATTCGGTGCTAAGACATTCCCACAGAATAATTCATATAATAAGAATACAATTATTAACATAGTTTTAAATAATCATAACATCATTCTGTAGAATAGCTCATTAAAACCTTCATCGATTCAAATATGTGAGATTTGTCCTTATCATATAAAGAATCTATTCTTTGGCTAAGAAGCCCTTTAATTCATCACTCATATCATTTCATCATTCTTTTATTTCATAAGACTCCTTTTTCACCATAAACATTTGCTTTCATAATCATTCATTTTGGAGTCAAAACTTTTAATTCAAACTTCATTTGAAACATACAAAAACTAGATGGGTTCAAATCAATCATCTTTTTTGTCATTTAAACCAAATGATTGCATGCATGAGAGTAAAGGAATGCTTCATTTAAAACATCTTAAAACAATCCACAAATATATTTTAAAGCTACTTTCATGCCTTCATATAAGGAACTTGATAAATCATACATCTCATGTAAATAAGAGTCAATATAGGTAAATAAACTTCAAATATTCAATAATCTACACATTTGAAATCATAACATGAAAAACCATAAAATTCATTACTTGAAGTTGAAATATTGAGTTTAGAAATCACTTGGGCTTCATGGATGGAAGAACCCATGAATGAGACCCACATAACTTGAGGAAACAATCCCTAACGCAAACTTGAAAAGAAATGGAGGCTTGAAGATATCTTGAAATCAAAGCCTAGCTTTGCCTTCAAACCCTTAGGAAAACCTGAGAGGGAAGAACTTTGTTTGTTTGAATCTAAGTGTGAGAAATATTAAAATTAAAATAGGTCAATTCAGTCCTAAAAACGACCATACTTCAATATTAAAATATAGAAAAAGACCAAAATACCCCTTTTTAAAACTGGCCAGACTAGACTTCACGGGGACTCTTCACGGTTCGTGGTGCTCACCACGACCCTTGATGATGTCCCATGGTAATTGACTTGGGGAAAACATTTTGAAGTTTGCAGAAAAAATCTCTGAACTTCCTCCACATTCACTGTTCGTGGAGGGCATCACGACCCGTGAACAGTGATCATGGTGCAGGACCTGCAGGAGGGCCTGTAGAAGTGACCACCATGGATTACACCACGATCCATGAAGGGATACACTGCCCGTGGTCGTCCCTCGTGGTCCTTGCCTTGGAAAGTTTTCTGGGGATTTAGGGGAGGGGTCACCACAAAAGGCTTCACGGCCTGTAGTGCTCATCACAGTACATGGTCCCTTCTCGTGGTCCTTACCTGCAGGGTTGGGTTTCAGAACTTCCACCACGGTAGCTCACCACGAGGCATGGTGTATACCACAGCCCATGATAGACATTCGTGATCATCGCTTAGTACCAGTTTTCTATATTTCTGAGATTTTATCTTTTGTTCCTTGCATTATGACTTCCCAAATTTTCAGGATTTTACAATATCTCTCCCTTGGGAACATTTGTCTTTTAATGAGAATCATTAGCATAGAAAAAGACATGGCACGAGGACTAGCAACCCAACATGAATACAGTGACACTTTAAATGCATAGAGCATGAGATCTTTAAACTTAGCATAAAACGTGGCTTTAAAATTCAACTTCATGAATATGCATGCATATGAAGACTTAGGAAAAATGAAACATAGGAGTCTTAAATACTTTATGAATAGCTTAGTACCTTAGGCTTGAGTAGAATGAAAGAGATGAGGGTAACATTCATCATATCATCTTTCGCTTCCCATGTAGCGCTTTCAACTTGTTGATTTCTCCAAAGGACTTTGACGGATGCAGCTTCCTTGTTCCTCAATCTCTTGACTTGCCGATCAGAATTTCAACCGTGACCTCCTCATAGGTTAAGTTTTCTTCAACATTCACTACTTCCAATGGAACGATGGAATTAGGACCACACACACATTTTCTCAACGTAGACACATGAAAGACTGGATGAACCATGGTCATTTCCAAAGGCAATTCCAACTCATAAGCAACCTTGTCAATACGCATCAAGATTTTATATAGCCTTACATACCTAGGGCTCAATTTCCGTTTCTTACCAAACCAAACTACACCCTTCATGGTGAAACCTTCAAGTAGGTGTCATCCACACTAAACTCAAGATCCCTTCTCCTAGTATTGGAATAGGACTTTTGACTACTTTGAGCTATTTTCAACCTCTCTCTAATGACTCTCACCTTCTCCAAAGCATCAACCACCAAATTGGGACCCAATAAGATCATCTCACCTACCTCGAACTAACCAATCGGAGACCTACATCACCTCTCATACGAAGCCTCAAACGGTGCCATCTTAATGCTTGAGTGGTACCTATTATTGTATGAGAACTCGATAAGCGGTAGATCGTCATCCCAACTTTCTTTGAACTCCAACATATAAGCCTTTAACATATCCTCTAGTGTTTGAATTATTCAGTTTACTTGCCCATCAGTTTGAGGATGGAATGCGGTACTTAGCTTCACCTTGGTACCAAGACCCCTTTGAAACGATCTCCAAAAATGAGAAATAAATTGGGTACCATGATCTGAAATAATTGACAAAGGCATACCATGCAACCTTACCAATTCCCAAATATACATCTTAGCATAATCCTCAGCTCCAAAAGAAGTCTTAACCGATAGAAAATGAGCTGACTTAGTCATTTTATCAACAATCACCCAAATTGAATCATGACGTTTTTGAGTATGAGACAAACCCACTACAAAGTCCATGTTCACCTCTTCCCACTTCCAAGTGAGGATTACGATGCCTTGGGCTAGGCCACCTGGACTTTGATGTTTGTTCTTAACCTGTTGGCAATTCGTACATTCGGCGATGAACCTTGCTATATCCCTTTTCATGCCACCCCACCAATAAAGCTCTTTTAAATCTCAGTAAATTTTTGTCCAACCAGGATGAATAGAGTATGAAAAATTATGATACTTCTTCAAGATCAAATCCCTTAGGCCATCCACGTCCGAAAGACATAATCGACCTTTGTAGCGAATTAGCCCTTCTCCTCCTATAGATTGACCAAGATCAACTATCTTAATAAAAACTCCACTCAAGGTTCTAAATCACTAAAATCACGCCCGATCGTAATTAGAATCGTGCCAATCATCCCCACGATACAAACAAAGTATGAAAACGCTAAGGGGAAGGACAAAATGGTCATTTCACATGAAAAACTAATTTCTCAAGAATTGGAATATTATATCATCCACCACTAAAAAATACGTTCATCCTCAAATGAAAAGTAAAGTAAATTACCTATAGGGGGAAAATTTGAGGTTATCTACGACGCATGTCAGACTCCATCTCCCATTTAGCCTCCTCAATAGGCCAGTGCCTCCGCTCAACCTTCACTGTATCAATATGCTTTGATCTCAACTATCTAGTTTGCCTTTCTAAGATAGCAATAGGCTCCTCCTAAAATGACAAATCCTAATCCAGAGCAACTGACTCCCACTGAATCACATGAGAATCATCATGCCAGTATCACTTAAGTATCAATACATCAAACACAGGATGAACAGCTGAAAAGCTTAGTGGAAAGGACATTTTATAGGCCACCAACTTATACTGCTCCAACACATCAAAGGGGCCAATAAACCTCGAACTGAGCTTCCCTTTCCTCTCAAACCTCATCAATTCCTTAGTGGGTGACACCTTGAGAAACACTCGCTATGGAAAATGAAACATCATGAACACACCTATCAACATACCTCTTTTGCATACTTTGGATGTCATAAGGCGTTGTTGAATCAACTTCACCTTATCCATGGCATCTATAAAAAAAATCAATACCGCAAGGTCATACCCTAAAAGAATCAAACCATCCCACGGGAGATCTACATCTCCGCTCATTTAAGGCCTCAAACTGCACCATCTAAATACTGAAATAGTAATTATTATTATATGCAAACTCCACAAGAGGAAGGGACTTATCCAAATGATCATAAAAGCCCATGACACAAGCTCGGAGCATGTCCACAAGTACCTGAATAGTCCGCTCCGACTGATCATCAGTCTAAGGATGAAAATTTATGCTTAACTCAAGCTTGGTACCTATATGCCCATACATAGAACTCTAGAAATGAGAGGTAAACTACGTACCTCTATCAAACACAATAAAAATGGGCACTCCATGCAAGCGAACAATTTCACGGATGTAGATCCTAGCCAACTGCTCCATATTAGAATGAAATGAGCCGATTTGGTCAACCAACCTCTCCTCTTCTTTAAGAAAGGCTAAACTACGCATACTAGGTACTTTCCAACTCCAGGCATCCTCTAGCACATTAGCCTTGCCTGATTGATAAAGAATGGTGATGTCGTACTCTTTCAATAGCTCCAACCACCTACGTTGTCTCATGTTTAGATTAGACTAAGAAAAGATTTACTTAAGGCTACGTTGATCGGTAAAGATCTCATAATGCACACCATAGAGATAGTGTCTCTACAACTTTAAAACAAAGAACACCGCCGCTAACTCCAATTTGTGAGACAGGTAGTTCCTCTTATGTATGATCAGTTGCCGAGAAGAATAAGCTATAACTCTCTTATTCTGCATCAATACACCACTCAAACTGGCACCCAAAGGATCACAAAATATAATGAAAGTCACACCCTCATTGTGTAATGCTTAAATTAGTGCCCAGGTCAATAACTCCTTGAGCTTTTGAAAGCTCGTCTCACAATTATCAGTCTACTGAAATGCCACAGTTTTTTAAGTTAGCCTAGTCAATGAGGATGCAATCGAAGAGAAACACTGAACAAATTGAAGATAATAGCCTGCTAACCCAATAAAGCTCTAAATCTCTATAACCAAAGTAGGCCTAACCCAATCACGTCTACTCGATAGTAAATATTTTTTGTGGATACTACACTCGGGTCCTAGACGTCGTTAGAAAGGGTGATGGAGGCGCTTAAGACGGGCTTGACAAGCGGCAAGGTGCGTCAGAGCGTTGAGGGTAAGGCGCATGCTGGGGCATTTGGGAGTGGAAGTACACGAGGACTTCCTAGGGGGTAACCCATCCTAGTACTACTCTAGCTCAAACACGCTTAACTTCGAAGTTCTGATGGGATCCGATGCGTTACTGCTGATATGATCACATCCATCATTCCTAGTGCTCTAAATTCTATTAAACACCTCCTTACCCTCCCAAATGCCCTGGCATACACCCTGCCCTGCACGCATTGACACACCCTACCGCCTGTCACGCCCGTCCTAAGCACCTCCATCACCCATCCTACCGATGTCTAGGCCCCAAATGTCGTGTCTGTAAAAAAATATTTATTATCTAGTAGACGAAATCGTGCTGAATTCCGACAAAAAAAGGATGCAATACGAGGACTTTCCAAGTTGTCACCCATCCTAGTACTAATCTCGCCAAGTACGCTTAACTTCGGAGTTCTAATGGGATCCAGTACAAGGTTCAAAGTTCTCAAAACTTAAACATGTTATTCACCTTCAATAGACATGTGTTCATCCTTTTTTGACAAAATTTTAATATTCAGTTATGCTCAAAACCCCAACTCAACCTCTCAAGCGGGCATTACAAGACAAATAATCTTTTTAACTAAGTTAAGTTATAGATTACACAATCCCAATACAGATAAAATATCAAATAAGGCCCCCATACGGGCCTCAAAATATAAATTACTGTCCCAAACTACAGTACAACTCCAAAGTTTACAACATAGAATTTGACTAATCACCCCAACTTAGGTCTAAGAAGGATATCCAAACCTACCTCGATAGCCAAAACCGCACTCGAACACCTCTATCGGATGATCAACTCTCGAATTCAATAACCAAAATGATAACCCACTATCAAGAATGAAACATATGTGTCACAAGGTTTCCAAGACACCCATATTGATAGGTTTTGAAATTGGGGGTAAAATAGTCCAAAAAATAATCATTTTTGAAAAGGGTCAAATTAAGAATTTTATTGCAAAATCACATTCTACTAGTTATAAGAAACTCATGCTTGAAAAACCCATAAAAATAGAGTTTAAAATGAGTTAGATCACCATTCTCCTTAGGTTCGGATTAAGGAAGAAAACAAGAAATTTGAGGTTTGAAACTAAAGATTAGGAGTTGAAATCATGACATAAATGATGGAATATGAAATGTTTTAGTGAAATATTACTTACCCCAAATTTACTTGAAGAAATCTCTCCAAAATCGCCCCATGAATCTCAAAAGACTCAAAAATGGTGAAAATGGGGTTTCTCCCAAAGTTGAACACTGTTCAGGTGGAACTTTGCATCGCGATTGTGATCTACTAATGTTCGCAATCGTGAGGACATAGGAAGAAAAGAATATCGCAATCGCGAACCTCACCTCATAATTGCAAAGACCATAATCCTGACTCATTGCGATCGCGTAGCCTAAGATCGCAATCCTGATGGATCAATGTGACTGCACTAGAAACTAGCAAAATTCCAAACTCAAATTCTCTGATCGGACCCTCGGAATTTATTTGGAATCCCGTACACACAAACCATAGATGTACTCCAACTAAACTCAATGATCCGGACTCAATGAAACTATTAGAATTCAAATTTGTGGTCTCTTTGATCAAGAATCTGATAAGTCGCAACTAAACTAGGTTTGACACTTAAAATACCCAAAATACCCTTGGAACCTCTAAAAAATTACAACAAACCCCTTTCTAGTGTTAGAATCACCCCCTAAAACTATTAGAATCATCAAAAACCCAATTTGAGTCTCCAAACTCGATTTGTTGACCAAAGTCAAACTTAGCTCATTTAACACTAAACTTTCCAACTTGGACCTCAAATTCAAATATCAACCCCAAATTTAATTCCGATGACTCTCCTAGACCAATTTTCATATTCCAGAGATGATAAAATTGATGGAATCCCATTTCGAGACCTGTAGCTCCGATTGGTATCGAAAACTGCTTTTTAACATCTTAACTGTATAAAACTCGACAACTTGCCCAATTCACAAACTATTATGACTTTAACACATTCAACCATACAAACTGATCAAATAACATTCAAGGGAACTATTGAGCAAGGTAAAATGATAATTTTGTGAAAATTTTCAAAAATGACCCTCAAGGTCATTACAATTCCACAATTTCTTTTTTGATCTATGAAAGCTTGATTTTAAGACTTTGTTTCTGGTATTTAACTACTTTTAATTTATTTTTCTTTTTTTGTTATTTTCTATTTGGATAAATATTAACCTATCGATGGATTAGAATAGGTTCCATCAGACCTTGATTTTTGAGCTGTGACAACCTCTTTCTAGATGATTGCTCAACCTATTGACCGAGGATCTCGAGAATAGATATATATATATATATAACACCATACTATTCTAACTTAGAAAAAAATTGAGAAGCTTGGAGAAATAAGGATAGAACAGTGTCTAGGTGATCCACGAGGGCACCTACAATTCATAGAATCTTCTATGAGTCGTGGGTGTTACTCGTAGACCCCCTCAATACTTAAAAAAAATTGAGTTGTTGAGAACCACCCTTGAAAGCCTGAGTTACTATCCTTACAAAATCTGTGACCCATAGAGTTACTCGTAGACCTAAGTGTCACATTCCAATATCAATTAGAATGTACAGAGGTTCTTACAACTGGGTCCTACAACCCGTAACAACTTTGATGAGCCATAGGAAGCCCATAGAGCCCAACAAAAAAAAGACCTATGTATTCCTATGAGGAGCCTTTAAAATTCATCTTAGAGTCTATGACCCGTAGAAGGGTGGTCGTAGACCCAATAAGCCAAATTTCAAAATGTCAATTTTTTGGACCCCAGACCTTACGACCAGTCTTATACGGTTCGTAGGAAGTTCTACGGTTTGTAGAATGACCCATAGCAGCCCAGAATCAATTTTAAGTGGGATAATTTAGTCTTTTCCCATCTTTTTCAAACCAAAATCCAGACGTTTTGGGAGTAAAATATGTCCCACATCAGTACCCAATGATGTTTTTCCTTTATTAATACTAAAAATATTTTGAAAGCATGGATTGAAGAAAATAAAAGGCTAGGATTCAAGAGTTTCAATCAAGATCTTTGAGTTTTGCTTAGATAATCTTCATTCTAGGTGTGTAAGCATAATCACAACGAGAAACTGAGTTTGTCCTTATGCCCTACATATTCATTCAATCAGTATGAGTTTGAGTTTGAGTTTTAATCCTATTAACTTGAGTTTTTGAGTTAGTTATACAATCTTCTTATTGAGTTCTCTATGTATTTGTTCCAATTGTGATGACTCCCATAATTCAAGTTCTTGAATTATCATTCATGTTTACATTCACATGAACCCTTGTTGATTATATCTACATAGCTTACTGTTATGCATTATTTTGAGATAAAAGACTGATAGATTTTATGTCTCTAATTGAGAAAGGAATTGAGTATCAGTTTGAGTTTTGAGAAGTCTTTCAATCATTGATTTTGAGCATGATTATTATGAGTCTAAATGAGTTTGAGAAATAATGCATTTAAAAACTAATCTTAGACTGAGTTGAAAAAATAAAGCTATATTTTTATGCATTTCTTTAGTTGAGAGTATAACTATTTTAAAGAGAAAAGATGAGTTGAGAAGAGTTGAGTTTAATTGAGAAAGGTCCAATGAGACTAAATGAGTTATATTTGAGTACTTATACTCACTTGAGTTCATGAGCATAATAAATATATTTTGGGAGTAGTATTGAATACTGATTTGGTAAAAATTTAAATAACTCAAATTCCATAAACTATGTAGCAGTGTAGGATATGATTATAGAGTTGATTCGGGCGACTCCTTACTTCTATCCCTAATACAAACTTTTACTTGATCCATGAGATGAGTTGTGTCTCTTATCCTTGCAAGGTATTGGATGGCTAGGCAACGAAGGCAGTTCGTTGTATCATCATAATGCTTATAGTGATGGTTGTCGGTTAGAGAAATTCTCCAAAGAGTAAAATATTATTTTATTACTAAGATGCATTTACTTATTCATATTTTTACAAAACATTGTCTTATTCATATATTGCATGCTTTATTGAGTTGAGTAAATTAAGCATTCATTCTATTGAGTTGAGTTGAGTATTCTTGAGTATGTTTCCTTTCAGTTATTTTACATACCGTTCATTCCATGTATTGACACCATTCGGCGCTACATCATCTTATAATGCAGATATAGGTTATAGAGTCCTCAATAGGCGCATCATTAAAGATCACATTCCACTAAGTTTGTGAGACCTCTTTGCATTCAGAGGATATATTATGTCATTTATTTCAGTCTTTACTTATTAGTCTTTTGAAGTATTTATGGGTTTATCCTAATACCTATTCAGAGTCAATTACCGACTTCATAGACATAGACAAAGTAGACTTTATTTAGTTTTATATTCAAAGTTAAATTCATGATTTGCAAATATTGAGTTTTATTATATTCAAAGTATTTTTATAATTAATTATGAGAAGTTGCATTTTTATAAACTTGCATGCCCATATTTAACTATTTGAGTGAGTCGAGTCTTCCGCTGAGTAGTTAGTTAGGCCTAGGGTTTGCTTGGGAACCATAAATGGTTTTTGAGTGTCGTCTATGCCTATGGTGTGGACTCGAGGCATGATAATCTTGGTATCAAAGACAAAAGTTCAAAGTCCTAGGATGCCTGTGAAGGCATATCTAGTAGAATCCTTCTTATCAGCGTGAAGCATGCCACATCTATAACATTGAGGCTACAGGTCTTTAGGAATTGTTTCACTTCTTTCATACTCCAGTTTGTGTGATATAGTTCAACTCTATAAAAATGCCTTCTAATTCATATGTTTCATACTTTCATATTATTCCTTCAAAACACACTATGAGCCAAAGGAACATCATTGACAATGAGATTCTACCACCATATGGAATGCAAACCCAAAACCAAACCTGAGCAATTGAGCCTGAGAATAAGAATTGAACTCAAGAGGTTCCATAGACTGCTCAACCTACCATGAATTCTGAGACCGAGTTTAGAGGATCAATTTTTAAATGGCTGCTTAGTCTGGCCGCCAGAGTACTCCAGTCCCTAGCTCTAGTTTTCAAAAGCTATCTGTTGCTATGAGGATTAGATATTTTTTAAGTATGAACCCACCAGTCTTTGCCGGATTCAAAGTTAAGGAGGATCCCCAGAACTTCATAAATAAAATATGGAAGATTCTGAAAGTTATGCATGTGACTAAAATCGAGAAAGTTGAGCTTGTTTTCTATCAACTCGAGGATGTTGCTAAATATTGGTAAAGTCAATGGGAGGAGAGTCATGGTGAGGATATTGAGCCTGTTGTTAGGAGGAGTTCGAGAGTGTATTCCTAGACCATTTCTTTTCCCGAGAGCTAAGGAAAGAAAAGGTTAAGGAATTTGTTGATCTAAAGTAATAGAGGTTGACTGTGAAAGAGTACAGCCTTAAGTTTATCCAGTTATCCTCGTAAGCTCTAAAGATGATTCCTGATGTTAGAGAAAAGATGAGAAAGTTTGTCTTTAGCCTAGACTGACATGTGAAGAAAGAGTGTCAGGTTACATTATTGATTCTAGATATGGATATCTCCAGACTTATGGTGTATGCTCAACAGGTTACAAAGAACAAAAGAAAAGATAGGGAGGAGCACCAACATAAGAAGAAAAGGTCCACAGGTAATGAGTCTAACCACCAGAAGAGTGTAATGGAAGCCATTCATTTTTTCAGAGAAGGTCTTTTGGTTATGCACCATCATCAGCGAATACACAGGCAGTGAACAATAGAAATGACCAAAGATCTCATGGTAATCAACACTTCAGAGCCTAAGGTTCACAGTCTTAAGATTGTGTGGCTTAAGGTTCTTCTCGTAAGTTACCTTGTGGTAAGTGTGGTAGATTGAATTTAGGAGAGTGTCGTGATGGCACTAATAGTTGCTACAAGTGCGACTAGATGAATAATTTATGAGGGAATTCTCGTTTGGCAGGCAAAGTAATAGGGGTAACAAGGCCCAATCTTCTTCACCAACACCAAAAGGTAGAGGTAACTAGAGAGGTACTAATTATGGAGCAGGCGGAAGTTCAAACCGTTTGTATGTTATGGCTAGTTGCCAAGACCAAGAGAACTCGCCAAATGTTTTTATTGGTATGCTTTGATCCTTTTCTCTAAATGTTTATGCATTACTTGATCCAGGTGCTACCTTATATTTTGTGACTCCATATGTAGTTATTATGTTTGGGATCCTCCTCGAATTTCTTCTAGAGCCCTTCAGGATTTCTACTCCTATTGGTGAGTCAATTCTGACAAAGAGAGTCTCTCAAGATTGTACAATTTCTATTTACCATATAGATACTTTAATAGACCTAGTCAAGTTAGACATGGTAGATTTCAATGTCATCCTTGGCATGGATTGGCTTCATTTCTGTTATGCCTTAGTCGATTGTAGAACTCAAGTTGTCAGGTTTTAATTTCCAAATGTGCCACTCATAGAGTGGAGGGGTAGTCCACCAGTCCTAAAGGTTGATTTATTTCATACCTTAAGTCTAGAAAGTTAGTTTCTAAGGGGTGTATCTACCATATTGTTTGAGTTTGATATGATAGTGTGGAGACACCATCCATTTAGTCAGTAAATCGTAAAAGAGTTTCCTGGGGATTTACCTAGAGCCCTCTCGATCAAGAAATAGATTTTGGAATAGATGTTCTTCCTGATACTCAACCTATCTCTATTCAGCCATATAGAATGGCCTCAGCCCAGTTGAAATAATTAAAAGAGCAATTGAAAGATCTTTCAGATAAGGGATTCATCAGGCTGAGTGTCTTGCCTTAGGGCGCTCCTATCCTATTTGTGCTAAAGAAATATGGTTCCCTTAGAGTGTGTATTGACTAATGTTAGTTAAACAAGGTCACCATAAATAATAAGTACCATCTTTCAAGAATCGATGACTTATTCAACCAACTTCAGGGTGCCACTTATTTCTCTAAGATAGATCTCAGATTAGGCTATTATCAATTGAAGGTAAAAGAAAGTGATATCCTGAAGACAAACTTCAGAGTGCCACTTCTCATGTTGTTTGGTTTAACTAATGCTCCTACAATATTTATGGACCTCATGAATAGAGTGTTCAAGCAATATCTAGACATGTTTGTTATCATTTTTATCGAAGATATCCTGATCTATTTTAGAAACGAGGAGGAGCATGTCAACCATCTCAGAATTATTCTCCAAACTCTCAAGGACCTAGTGTTGTATGCTAGAAATTTTCAAGTGTGAGTTCTGGCTTGCATTTGTGGCATTCCTAGGCCACATTATTTATGGAGATGGTATCCGGTTGAATCACAGAAAATCGAGGCTATTAAGAATTGGTCCAGACCCACATCCTCGACTAATATAAGAAGTTTCTTGGGTTTGGCTGGTTGTTATAAGATATTTATAGAGGGATTCTCATCCATATCATCTCTATTGACTAAGTTGACTCAGAAGAAAAGTTCCAATGGTCAGATGCTTGTGAAAAGAGTTTTCAAGAGTTAAAAACTCAATTGGCTACTGCTCTAGTTTTGTCCCTACCCGAGGGAACAGATAGTTTTGTCATTCATTGTGATGCGTCTAGAGTTGGATTGGGTTTTATATTGATACAAAGAGGTAAATTCATAGCTTCTGCTTCCATACAGCTTAAGATTCACCAGAGTAATTATCTAACTCATGATCTAGAGTTGGTAGCTTTAGTATTTCCTTTGAAGATGTGGCATCATTATCTCTATGGCATGCATGTAGATGTGTTCATTGATCACAAGAACTTGTCGTATATGTTTAGTCAGAAAAAGTTGAACCTGACGCAGAAGAGATGGCTTGAGTTGCTCGAGAATTATGACATGAGCATTTTCTACCATCCAAGTAAAGCTAATGTTTTTGTTGATGCTCTTAGTAGGTTATCCATGGGGAGTACTGCTCATGTTTAGGAAGATAAGAAGGAATTGGCTAAGGAAGTGCATAGACTTACATGTTTGGAAGTTTGCCTTATGGACTTAGATGAGGGTGGTATCATCATTTAGAACAGGGATGAGTCTTCACTAATTGTTAAAGTGAAGGAAAAGCAAGATCAAGATCCCATTCTACTTCAATTAAAGAAGGATGTGCACAAGTAGAAA
Organism: Solanum dulcamara; assembly: GCF_947179165.1. Lineage (NCBI taxonomy): Eukaryota > Viridiplantae > Streptophyta > Magnoliopsida > Solanales > Solanaceae > Solanum > Solanum dulcamara. Next base: position 22,334,424 of record NC_077248.1, read on the forward strand.
GTGATGGCTTTTTCCAAAGGGGGAGTGGTGTGTTAACATATCATGGTCGATTGTGTATTTTAAGTATTGATGGTCTTTCAAATAGAATCATGGTAGAGGCCCATAGCTCATGATATTTGATTCGTCCAGGTTCCACCAAGATGTACCATGGCTTGAGAGAAATCTATTATGGAATGGCATCAAAGGAGATATAGTAGATTCTGTTTCCAAGTGCCGAATTGACAACAAGTCAAAGTTGAGCATCAAAGGCCTTGTGGGGAAGCTCAGAACATAGAGTCACCAAAGTGGAAATGGGAGATATTAACATGGACTTCATTACAAGCTTACCGCGATCTCATAGGCAGCATGACTTGATTTGGGTGATTGTGGATAGGATGACCAAATCAACCCAATTCTTATTCATTAAGACTACAAATTCAGTAGAGGATTATGCCAGATTGTATAGTTGTGAGATAGTCTAACTTATGAAGTTCCATTTTCTATTATCTCAGATAGAGGTTATTAATTCACTGCTTAGTTTTGAAAGTCATTTTAGAGAGGTTTGGGTTAAAAGGTGAATCTTACTACCGCTTTCCATCCTCAAATGAATGGTCAAGCAGAGCGTACAATTTAGACTCGGAGGACATGTTGAGAGATTATTTCATTGACTTCAAAGGTAATTGGATAATCACTTACCTCTTATAGAGTTTGCATACAATAATAGCTATCACTCAAGTATTCAGATGGCTCTTTATGAGGTTCTATATAGGAGGATATGTAGATCGCTAATTGGTTGGTTCAAAGTTAGTGAAGCTGAGTTGATAGGGCCAGACTTGGTTCATCAAGCTATAAAGAAGGTGAAAATCATCGCAAAATCATCAAAAGTCCTACACTGATGTTAGGAGAAGAGACTTAGAGTTTGAGGTGAATTATTGGGTGTATTTGAAAGTTTCGCCCATGAAAGGTGTTATGAGATTTGGGAAGAAAGGGAATCTTAGTCCTCATTACATTGGACCATACCAGATTATTAAGAGAGTTAGTAATATTGCTTATGAGTTAGAACCACTATCAGAGTTAGCGGTCATTCATCCAGTGTTTCACATTTCTATGCTTAAGAAGTGTTTGGGAGATCTTTCATTCATTTTCCCAATAGAAAACATTGGTGCGAAAGATAACTTGTCCTATAAGGAGATTCCTATCCAAATACCTGATTGTCAAATTTATAAATTGAGGACTAAAGAGGTCTCTTCAGTCAGGGTTTGTGGAGAAATCAGTTTGTTTTAGGAGGCTACATGGGAAGTCGAAGAAAATGTAAAAGCCAAGTACCCGCATCTATTCATCTTTTCTAGTGGCGATGAAGAAGGTAATGTTCCTATTCCTATCTTAGATTTTAGTACCTTCTTGAGTATTTGATTAGTTAATCTTGAGTTTGAGTCTTTGAGTTTTGGTATTACATTCGCACATTGAGTAAATTCTTAACTTGGTCATCATTCGAGGATAAATGATTCCAAGGGGGGGATATTGTAATATCCCGTATTATTCTAACTTAGAACAATTTCGAGAATCCTAGAGAAATAATGACAGAACATTATCCAGGGGAGCCACGATGCACATACGATTCGTTGAATGTTCTACTAGTCATAGGTCTGACTCGTAGGCCCTCTCTATACTAAGAAAAAAACTGAGTTGTTGAGAACCACTCTTACGAGCCTGAGCTATGATCCATAAAAAACTCTACAACCCATAGAATCACTCATAGATCTAAGTGTCATATTTCAGTAGCTACTTGAATGTGCACAGGTTCCTATGACCCGTAATAACTTTGACGAGCCATAGGAAGACTCGAAAAGCCCAACCCTAAAAAGATATATGTATTCCTACGAGGAACCTTTACAAATCGTCTTAAGGTCTACGAGCCGTAGAAAGGTAACTGTAGACCCATCAATCCAAATTCTAGAATATCCAATTTTTGACCCCAGACCCTACGACCAGTCTTCTATGGTCAATAGGAAGTTCTATGGTCCATAGAATGACCCGTAGCGACCCAGAGTAAATTTTAAGTAGGGATGGTTTGGCCTTTTCCGACCTTTTCCAAATCAAAACCCTAATATTTTGGGACTAAAATATGTCCCTTATCAGAACCCAATGATGTTTTTTCCTCATTAACACTTAAATATTTTGAGAGCAAGGATTGAAGAAAAGGAAAAGCTAAAGTTCAAGAGTTTCAACAAAGAGCTTTGAGTTTCGCTTAGATAATCGTCGTTCTAAGTGTGTAAGGCTAATCACAACATTGGATTGAGTTCGTCCTCATACCCTACATCTTTATTTAGTCAGTATGAGTTTGAGTTTGAGTTTTAATCCCGTTAACTTGAGTTTTTGAGTTAGTTATATAATTTTCTTATTGAGTTCTCTACGTATTTGTTCCTATTGTGATGACTCCCATGATTCAAGTTCTTGAATTATCATTCATGTTTACATTCACATGAACCCTTGTTGAGTATACCTGCATTGCTTACTTTTATGCATTATTTTGAGATAAAAGAATGATATATTTCATGTCTCAAATTGAGAAAGGAGTTGAGTATGAGTTTGAGTTTTGAGAAGTATTTCAATCATTTATTTTGAGCATGATCATTATGAGTCTAAATGAGTTTGAAAAATAATGCATTTAAATATTTCTCTTGAGACTGAGTTGAGAAATTAAAACTATATTTTTATGCACTCCTTGAGTTGAGAGTATAACTATTTTAAAGAAAAGAAATCAGTTGAGAAGAGTTGAGATTAATTGAGCAAAGTCCAATGAGACTAAATGAGTTATATTTTAGTAGTTATACTCACTTGAGTTCATGAGCATAATAAATATATTTTGGGAATAAAATTAAGTATCGATTTGGGTAAGAGTTTAGATAACTCAAACACATAAACTACGTAGCCAGTGTATGATAGAATTGTACCATTAATTCGGACGACTCCTCACTTCAGTTCCTGATATGTATTGGATATATGAGATGAGTTGCGTCCCTTACATCAGCAAGTTATAATATGGTTATGGCAATGAAAATCGCTGTATCATCACGATGCTCATAGTAATGATTATCGATTAGAGAAACTCCCCAAAGAGTAAAATATTATTTTATTACTAAGTTGCATTTACTTATTCATATTTTTACAAAGCATTGTTTTCACAACCCAAACTAGGGTCTAGATGTGACACGGCAATTAGGATTCCCGAAGAAACCTCAACCAAGCCTCTTAGCATATCATAAGCATACATAAGGTAAACTATAAGCGGAAACTCATAAAAGTCCAAGAAGACAAAGCATAGCTAGAGAGAATCAAGAAAACATAGAATCCTTACACAATATCCCCATATGCCTCTACATGACAGCCTATAGAATAGCCTTTAAACATCACCATAGTCTAAAACAGCAATAAAGAAAAGAATGACTAGGATTGCCCTTGAAGCATGAGGACTCACCACACTAATCTTCAATGGAACACCAACTAGCCACGGGAAGAGGATGGAGTGTCTGACTCTACATTGTGATATAATGTAGGCAAAAAGTATGCGTTAGTACATTTGAATATACTAAGTATGTAGGCAATGCACTGCGTAGAAAATCATGTTTGTGCAAATGACCATTTTAAGTAGCGTGATAGAAGAAGTAGTAAAAATTATAAGTAGTCACAAGAAGGAACAATTCATAATAAACCATGCGAGTATCATATAAAGTAAATGATAGGATTAGTCATTTAAAACATAAAAATGACAATACATATGTGGGATAAGAACCATAACCGACAATAAGCTATAACATGGAATCTTGTTGTCTCCCCATACAATAAAGAAAAAGGAGAATCTACTTGCCAAGGTAGACTCTACCCCGCTAGGTAGGTCATAACATACATTATATGTGGATCAACTAGCTAGGCCAAAAAGGGTAATCATACGGTGGCACGCAGTTATGGGACAAAAGACTTTATATAAGGACCCCATATTTCGAGTCCCCACCTCAAGTCCACATTCGGTGCTAAATCAAATCCCACAGAATACATTCATAGCATGACAATTGTAATGGACATATATCATAGTCATGATCATAGGTTTGAAATTATAGAGTATCTCATTTTCATAACATAAGTGCAATGCGGGTATTGTCCTTCCACATTACAAATCATACATTCATAGTTCAATCATTAGGTCTTAAGGCACCACATTGGGCCCTAAGTCACCTTTACCATAATTTGCATAAAAATTATAATTTAGAACATACTTATAGTCTATGATCATAATTGAAATACATAATAATAATTCATACTTGAAAATTAGGGTAAAACATGAATGCATGATCAATTGACTTGAAAATTATGAAATTGACTTGAAAACATATATGATCATATACTTTGTATCAGTCTATACATAATTCATTAAGATAATATCCTTTGGAAGTATAATTCAAAATACCCATGATTCATAACATGAACCCTAAAGATCAATATAGGAAAATTCCTGAAAAAACTCTTCAATTCAATGCAATAACCATCAATTTATATCAAAATAGACTCATAATCATAATTTGAATCATAATTCATGCAAATAGAATAGAGATCATAAACCCATAAAATCTCATGCTTGAATTTAATAGAAAACTTGAGAAATTGATTAGGCTTCATGGATGAAAAAATTCATAAATCAATACCCACATACCTTGAGTGAGAAGACCAAGAAATTTGAAAGAATTTGAGAGTTTTGATGGAGAGCTTGAGTGAATTTCTTTGAAATCTTCAATTGATTCCTTGAGAGCTCTTGTAGAGAGAGAAATATTTGAGTAGATGAATTGTAGAAGAATGAATTTTAATTAAGTGTTTAGGGTAGTTTATAAAGTAGAATTAAGCCCTAAAAAGGTTCAGGTTCATTAACTAACAATTATAGAAAAGTCTAAAGTACCCTTATTTAAAAACTGAATTCGGACAAAAACAATTGTCCAGGTCCACAACGCGGAGCTGCTCTCGGATAGGCCAATTTTTAGCGAATGAGATTTTGGCCAGATTTTGACTTGGAGAAAAATTACATTAAATGGGAACAAGTAGGTGACGCGGAGCTACCGCGCACCTCACTGTTTTGTGCAATTTTTGACAAAATTCATCTTTCGATACACGAGTCCTAAAAATCCACCAAGATCATTTTTCTGCAAGTTTTTCCCCCCTGATCAACATTCCGGACTCGAATTTGCCAAAAAGAATAAGGATAATATGTTACACGAGCGGCCCTTTCCCAAGGCATTCTTAAGGCACTTATGAACATTTTGAGGAATGTTACAATTGTCTTATTCATATATTGCATGTTTTATTGAGTTGAGTAAAATGAGCATTCATTCTATTGTTTTGAGTTGAGTATTCTTGAGTATGTTTTCTTTCAGCTATTTTACATACCGTACATTTCATGTACTAACGTCATTTGGCACTGTATCATTTTATGATGTAGATACAGGTGATAGAGATTCTCAACATGCTCATCATTGAAGATAACATTTCACTCTAACTTTTGGTGAGACCTCTTTGCATTCAGATGAGCTCTTATGTCATTTATTTCAGTCTTTACTTATTAATCTTTTGAGGTAGCCATGGGTCTGTCTCGGTACCTATTTAGGTTCAATTAGAGGCTTCATAAACTAGAAACAGACAGAGTAAAGTTTATTTAGTTTTATTTTCAAAGTTCATGATTTGCAAAAATTGAGTTTTACTATATTCAGAGTATTTTTGAGACTTAATTATGAGAAATTGCATTTTTTATAAATTTGCATGTCCATCTTAAACTATTTGAGTGAGTCAAGTCTTCCGCTGAGTAGTTAGCTAAAACCAAAGGTTCACTTGAGAACTATCAATGAATTTTGAGTGCCGGTCACGCCTAGGGTGTAGACTCGGAACGTGACAATATGTGTGTGTGCGTGTGTGGAAAAAATGATATGTCCTCCGTCCAAAAATATTTGTCATTTTTTGGTTGTCGAGAATTAATTTAACTAATTTTTACCGTTAATTTAGTATTTTATAATTAAAATTTAGGTATTCAAAACTATACAAAAAAAAATACATAAGATGCAATTTTTCTCATAATAAAATTATAAAAGATACATTTTTCAAAATTTATTTAGCTTGACTTTTGAGAAGGAAAATTTGACAAGTAATTTGAGATAGGAGTGATATCAAAATTCATTATTAGCTTGCTGATCGTTGAATTGCGCAAAGTATGGGGGGAAAAAAAAGAGAGATATAATTTAGGAGTAGACAAGTCAAGTTGTCTTAGATCCGGAGAGAGAGAGAGAGAGCAAGAAGAAAACGACAAGCTAATACTGCTTTCTCTGAACGTTCAAAGAGTGTGCTGATTTTGATTGACTTAATTTCTTGGTCACCACGGCCTACATTTTGCTTGGTCGCCAAGACTTTTAATTTTAAAATTCAAAATTCACTTTCTTTTCATCAACTATGGTATTATAATAAATTTAAAATTTATCATTAAATTCATAATTTTTTTAGTTATAAATTTATAATTAAAGATTTTTTTTATATTTAATAAATTTTAATTTTAATATAAAATCTAAATAAAAATTATTGAATTTATCTCGACTTCTACCTAATATTATAGCTCTACTCCGGATAATATATATATACCATCTTTATAAGTAATATTTTTAGACATAAAGACCGGATAGAGTTAAGTGTGTGCTAGTGAGTGTGAGATAAGGCTTTCAATATGGAGATACCCTACAATTTTGAACTTGCAATATTTTCATTTGCAATTATCTTTGTATTAAGATGGGCATGGAAAATCTTAAATTATGTGTGGTTGAAACCAAAAGATTTGGAGAAACAACTAAGAGAACAGGGTTTCAAAGGGAATTCATATAAGTTTATGTTTGGGGATATGAAAGAGATGAAGAAGATGGGTGAAGAAGCTATGTCGAAGCCAGTCAATTTCTCCCATGACATGAGTTGGCCTAGAGTCAGCCCATTCATCCACAAAACCATTACAAACTATGGTATGACTTCGCAATTCCAATATTCTTTTTTTTTTTTGGCTAGAAAAATATTTTATTTTAAATTTTTGAAGTTGGAGCTGTAGTTATTTGTTGTAGGCCATATTTTTTACAAAGAATATTTAGAATTGGAATATACTTTTTCTGAATATGATTTATACCTCAAATTTTTAAAAATTGTAAAAATTACCTGACTTGACTAATGTATCTGAAACAATCAATTCTCTAAAAAAAAAAAGTATCTCAAATAGATAGTCTATTAATGTCATAATTAAATCTCATATACAAGCTAGTTTTACTATTGCAAAAAAAAAAAATCAACTTTATTTGAAATTTTCTAAGTTAAAGTTGTAATTGATTAGAATTTTCGCAAATAAAATTTGTTCGTTTGAGGGTACTTTTCCTAAAAATATGAAATATATTTAAATGAGGTTATTTTTGTAAATGTAAAAAGTTTAGGATAAAATTTGAAAAAGAAAAATATAGTAAAAATAAAAAAAGTGAAAATAAGATTTTGATTATTTTTCAAATTTCAAATACAAAGTCAAGTTGTATTTGAAATTTTCATTGCCAAACGTTGTTGAATAAACTGGATTTTTGTTGGAAAAAAATGAACAAGGCCAAACAAGATAGCGTGTAGATTTTTCTTTATACCATTTGGATATAGAAGTTAAATATTTATTATAATATCAGTGCTGAAATTTTTATGTCGGCATCAGGTCATCATAAAACTTGCCTTAAAAAAATTATACATTTTACATTTTAGAAATGCTTCCTAGTAGATATTTCGTTGAATAATGTGATAGTATAAAATTTTTATATTAATTAATGATATATCTAAGATAACTTAAAACTCTTTAGTTTTACTTATGTGTTAACAATTTAAGTGTATTTTAGTTTATATCGTTGCAATAGTTCTACATGTTATAATAAGTCATTTACTGTTATCATTTCTTTTATGATCGATAAATTCTAGAGAATCAGTGGTGCAACATTAGGTAGAGATTCAGGAATCAGGAGCTAATAGGGCTAATTCTCTACTCTTCTTCTGTACATTTATATCATAGGTTGTGTTTTTGTTACTAGATCAAAATTTTGATGGCAAGTTATTTATTTTGTAGGTTAACAAATATACTCAATTATTATTATATATTAATTTAAAATTATTGATAATCAAATTTTGAGCCCGCCTAAGCTAAGCTGGTTGTGGATAGGTGAAAATAATTAAAGTGAATTTGTAGGTAAGAATTGTTTTGTGTGGTTTGGGCCAAGACCAGCAGTCATCATCACGGATCCCGAAGTTATAAAGGAGGTGCTGACAAAGAGTTATGTATTTCAGAAGCCACGTGGAAATCCACTCACCAAATTAATAGCAACTGGAATTGCTAGCTATGAAGCAGACAAATGGGCTACACATAGAAGGCTTCTCAATCCTGCTTTTCACCTTGACAAATTGAAGGTTTTATTACTAACTTACTTATATTCATAGTTGAAGGTTTTACTACTATCAAACTTACTCATATTCAATTTATTTTTTTAGTAAAATAAAGAAAATATACTTAAATTATTATTTTTTAGTTTCATATTTAAATTATTGGAGTGTGAGTTTCATATCTAAATTATCACTCATCACTCATTGGTTTGTGAAACACATCTCAGTGGTATGTATTACACACTCTCTCTTTTATAAACTTACCACATAAAATTTCACATGGATAAATATTTCACCTTTACAAAAATTAAATAAACTAATAGTATTAGTTAAAAGTTAAAGATTAAAGTATCACTGTCTTAAAAAATATTTAGATATTATTTTTTAAAAAAAAATACCTCATCCCATCTAATCCTTTGCTCTAAATTTTTATTTTATTATTATATTTTTCTCATTTTATCTTAGATATATACATATGTAAAAATAGACACTAATATGGTAAGAAATAAAATAATCTATACTATCAATATATATACTTTAACGTGTTGTGGCATATTATGTTTTCCGTAGTTGTAACTTGTAAGGTTAATAATCCAGTTTTAATCTTGAATAATTATTTTTTTAGGCGATTTGATAGTGTAAAAAATTTTATACGATCAACTTATAAAAGTTAAATTCTTACTATTTAGAATTTAAGTTATATACGTTGTCAGTATAAGATTTCTTACACTATCAGATTATTTTATCTGTTTAAGTGGATAATCTATTTTATTTTGAAGATTATTAATCCCCCGTCTTATTTTGTGATCTAATAATATAATTATTTTTCGTACTCGATGATGTATATGAACTTAAATTCTATTATTATAAAATATGCAGCATATGCTACCTGCATTTAAATGGACTGCTAGTGAAATGTTGAGCAAATGGGAGAAAATTGTGTCCAGAGAAGGATCAGAGATAGATGTGTTGCCATATCTTCAAACTTTGACAAGCGATGCAATTTCAAGAACTGCTTTTGGTAGTAGTTATGAAGAAGGAATAAAGATTTTTGAACTTCAAAAAGAACAACTTCAACTAATTTTACTAGTGTCACGCACTGTATACATCCCAGGATGGAGGTACAACTATTTTTTTCTAAAATAAATAGGCATGTTAGATAATCTTTCAATAATTTTTAAACAATACAAGTCTTTTGAATTTTCAAAGTCTGAAAGTAATTCCAGATTTATTCTCAATATCCTATTTAACAAATACATGAATTTATTTATTATCTTTATCTGATGATGTTTTACGATTAAATTCTTGATCTATAAATAGTGTTTGTTTCTTTTGAAAATCTTAAATAATTTTTAATTGAAAATATTTTAAAAAAATACATTGATCAAAAGGTGAAATTTAGATTCAAGAATAGAAGAGTTTTTGAATACAACACTGTGTCGATGCTATCACAGAAAACACCCACCTAATTTTATCAGAACTTTGAAACTAAGCGTACTTGGACCAGAGCAGGACTAGGATGGTCACTTTCCAAGGAAGTCCTTGTGTTTTATCCCTCGTTTAAAAAAGAGTTACAAAATTATATAGCTTCGTTGAATTTTGAAGATTGTATTATTATTATTATTATTATTATTAACAATTTGATATCATTCTTTCGTTTACTCATAGGAAATACTTTAACTAATTTCAAAAAATGTGTTTACGTGTTCTCCAAGTATTTCACGTTTCTTATATCTTGGTTTTGTAATAATAATAATGTTACCAGTTCTCTAACAAAAAATCCCTAGAATACTTTCCTTGTTTGCAACTTTGTGGTGATTTAATTTCATGAAATTGTAGGTTTTTGCCAACTAAAAGGAACAAAAGAATGAAGCAAATCTTCAATGAAGTAAGAGCACTGATATTGGAAATTATCAATAAAAGAATGAGGATGATTGAAGCTGGAGAATCACATGATGATTTATTAGGTATATTATTGACATCCAATTTAAAAGAAATTCAACATGGGAATAAAAAAATTGGTATGAGCATTGATGAGGTGATTGAAGAGTGTAAATTATTTTATTTTGCTGGGCAAGAGACTACTTCAACTTTACTTGTATGGACAATGATTTTATTAAGTCAGCATCCTAATTGGCAACATCAAGCTAGACAAGAAGTTTTACAAGTGTTTGGGAGTAGTGAAATTGATTATGACAAATTGAATCAGCTAAAAGTAGTAAGTATTCTCTACGTTCTCAATTATTTTAAACTTTCTGTTATTACAATAGTGTTCGGGTCAGTTTGCATCTTCTATTGCCTTTTGAACTTTGTTCTACCATAATTTTCACTTGTTTTACTGACAATTAGTACATACAATTGAGTTAATTTTATAAATAGTCAGTCAACTTTGATTTTGTTGCAAGTACTCTTTGTGATCTATTTATTTTTAATTTATAGGTGACTATGGTCTTAAACGAGGTCTTAAGATTGTATCCAGCAGGATATATGATTAATCGAATGATACAAAAAGAAACAAAGTTTGGGAATTTGTGTTTACCAGCTGGGGTGGAACTTTTGTTAGCAACAATATTGTTGCATCATGACACTAAAATATGGGGAGATGATGCAATGGAGTTCAATCCAGAGAGATTTAGTGATGGAATATTAAAGGCAACAAAAGGACAACTTGTGTTCTTTCCATTTGGTTGGGGTCCTAGAATATGCATTGGGCAAAACTTTGCTATGTTAGAGGCAAAAATGGCAATGGCCATGATACTTAAAAACTATGCATTTCATCTCTCTTCATCTTATTCTCATGCTCCTCATCCATTAATGCTTCAACCTCAATATGGTGCTCATTTAATTTTGTACAAGTTGTAGACATGGTCATGTGTTATTTATTTATATAAGTAAATGTTCTTCTTCAATTATGGTTCATGTAACTAGGAGTTTAAAGGGTTGGCATAGCTTATTTATAGGTGACTTATATATTCATGTTGTGTAAGAATGGAGTACTTTATTTATAATATTATCCATGTACTAATGTCTATGATTATCTTCTTCCATTATTTTTGCGCCTTAAAATAGATGGGATTTTTCTCTTTACTAAAAGGAGGAAACATGGTCAAAATTTCCTCTTAGTTTTCGTTTAATAGTTAGCTTTAACTTACCAACCAAACTTGTCAATTGGATGGAAAATCTCAAATGAGGCAAAATTATTCATTTTTCTCGTAAATGACCCATCACTAAATTTTAACCCATGATCCATCTAACTAACTTAACCCAAATAAATTAACCCATATCCCATATTCATTATCCAAACTATTCCCAAATGACTTTATTTAGGGCAAAAAAAAATTCTCTTGGTAGAGAGTTCTTCCAATTTATTCCCCTCCCCTGTTGCTTAATTATGTCACAAAATAGTTATTCATCTCAAAGAAAGTGTAGTTGTGGTTTGCTTGTCAAAACTCTGACTTCGGGAAAAGAATTTTTCAAAAATGCCACATTTTTCATGAGTCGAGTTTGAAAATATCGCTTTTTCAATTGAAAAAGCATTCTCAGAGGTACACATGATTAACCCGAAGACTATTGGGGTATTGAAAAACTGTCAAAGAATGATCGAATTCTTTTTTGAAGCAACTCAATGAATCAAAAATGAGTTTGGGTATCGACCCAGATGAGAATATATTGACGATTAACAAAGTTGTAGCGGTTGATTGGCTCTTTTGTTTTGAGAAGTTGCTCTTCATTTTTCTTACGTGATGTTACGTGTATATTGATTTTCATTTAGTTGTGTATTTTGTTGCTACAAAAATTGCCATTTTCCTTTCCCATTTTGGTTGGGCAATTAGCAAATTGCAGATTCTCAAAATAAGTAATTCATGGCAGATTCAATTTGGTTCATCATTTGAAATTTTCAACCTATTCATCTACGGAAGAAAGAGATGAAGAAGATTGGAGAGATGGGTTTGGAGATTTAATTGGTAGGAGTCTCAAAAGTGCCAGAAATCTCTTCATCAATGGCATAATTAGTTAGGCTTTCTGCCACAACATTTCCTTCCTTGTACACATGAGAAAATCAAATTTATTTATCCCTCAACAATGTAAGAATTTTCCTGACTATTGTATCAACCGGCATGGTCTTTGAGTACAAGCTTGGGAGGACCAATTTGCTGACGCACTAAGTCAAAGGGCCGAGTTAACATCCAACAAATTCGAATTAGAATAGATAGCATCCATTAGGGGCCGTCGATCAAAACACTATGTATGGATGATATGAACTGCCTAAATAAGAATTCTTGAACAGCAAACAACTAGTTCAGATATTCACGACCAAGAAGTACTGAATTCTCTTTCGGATAGGCTCCGAAAGGAGAAGGAAGAATTTATTTAGTATAGGTGGATCGGATTTGAATTAAAAGAGAGAACCAAGTAATTTCACTTGAATTAAAGTTTTTCATCCAATTGAGGGGTATGAGTGGTAAGTTTGTAGACGACAAGGTTATAAATGACCGATAGTATAACAAAAGATAAAAATTGCTTTTAAACGAAAGTTGATGAATAATTTTGACAATTTTCCCATTAAATAAATTACGAAAGAAGTTGTGTGTATTCATAAATGACCCCCAATCTTTAAAACCGTATGTGCAACTAGCCAGTCCCTAGTAGGATACAAAACATATGCTAATATTTACCTACCAATAATATAAAAGATAGTTTTTGTATTTTCTTATATATAATCATTCTCAATACTCCCCCTCAAGTTGAAGCATGCAGAGGACAAATGCCCAATTTTGTGAAAAATAAAAGAGAATTGAGGATGTCCCAAAGATTTGGTGAACACGTCAACAACAACAACATACCCACTGAAATCCCACAAGTGGGGTTTGGTGAACACGTCAGTAAGGTGAAAATGTTAGAAGGTATCAAAAGATTCACGTGTGAGCTAAACACGTTTAAAAAAATTATATGTGAGAAGGATCAAATATACCCCTGAACTTTTCTAATCTAATAGACTGTAAAGACACGAGTCTACACCTTAATCAAGATACATTACTTGAAACTACGAGCGATTCCAAGCTAATCCTTGGCATAACACATCAAATCATATTATAAGAAAACTAAACGAAAGCTAAAACATATGCATAATAGATCAAGAAGACCGAAAACTAGTGTCTGAAACAAGTCTCTAATATCTGAATCAAAAGAAATAAGTTTATCGGAATATAACCCACGACTACCATAACTTATCAACAGTACTAACTCAAATCCAACTAAAACCTATCTCATGAAGTCCCAAAATAAGGAGGACTCACCAACTGTCGATTAGGAACACTGCAATGCAACTAGTTATAAGTGTGGGAACGAGCGTCGGAATCTACATCATAAAAGAATGCAGCGTAGAAAAAGTATGCATTAGTACGTGGAATATACTGAGTATGAAAGGACACCAACATGCTCAAATAAGTTATAACAAATGGATGAACAGTGAAATAAGACTTCAAAAGATCATCAAATAAGGAACTTGAAAATAAACTTGACATTTTCCGCACCGAATGTCTTTTTCGACTAAATTCGACATTCTCAAGCTAACGATACCGTTGGAATTGTGTTCTAAAAGGTTCTCTACCCAAATTTTTGACCGGAATCAACCGCTCAAGTTTCGAAAGCTTAAAAAATACGAAAACTTGCATAAAATCCAAATAAACGACCATGCGACTGAACTGTCAGTCCCAGCAAGTTATAAATGACTTGGGGTCGCTACACGAAAGCTCTAAACACTGAAAAAAATTAAAAAATGGAGAAAATGACCGGATGAGTCATTACAATATCAGAACCTTTTCCTTTATAATTAATTTCTCTAGAAAAATAAGAAATCTTCCTTCCTCTCTTTTCAATATACTTCTTATTTTATTGTTTCATAGCACACCTCTAAATGTTATTCCCTCTAGTCAATATTAAGTGAAATTTTGTGATATTTTTCATAGTTCAAAATAAGTGAATTATTCAAAGTTCAAGATAATTGATAAAAAAATTATTTTCATATTTATCATTCATTAATGAAGTTCTTAATGACTTTATATTTTTTAGAAGACTAATTTAAAAATAATAAAAATGTAATAGTGGAAAGTAGCCTTTAATTTATGTCCTTTAATATTTTTTTCTTAAGAGATGTGATATATATAATTTAAGACTATTTGTTATGGCTAATCTTACTAAACTTGAGATTGTTACCCTTCATAGTTCGGGCAAGAACTATATTTTATGGGTACTAGATGTTGAAATCCATTTGGATGCAATGGATCTTGGAGACACAATTACAATTGAAAATAAAGTATCAAAATAAGACTGTGCTAAAATAATGATATTCTTGCATCATTATATTGGTGAAAGTTTGAAAATTTAAATATCTAACAGTCAAGGATTCATTTGTTCTGTGGAATAACTTGAAAGAAAGATATGACCACTTGAAAATGGTCATACATCCAAAGGTACGATATGATTGGATGAATTTAAGGCTACAAGACTTAAGTCTATTCATGAATACAATTCTGTCATGTTCAAAATTACTTCTCAATTGAAACTATGTGAAGATACGGTTAGTGATGTTGATATGATGGAAAAAAACGTTCTCCACTTTTCATGTCTCGAATGTGCTCCTACAGCAGCAATATTGAGAGAAAGGTTTCAAAATGTATTTTGAACTGATTTCTCATCTTTTAGGGGCTGAACAAAATAATGATTTGTTAATGAAAAATTACGAGAATCGACCTGCTAGATCTACACCATTTCCTGAAGTGAATGAGGTGTACGCCCACCATACTAGGCGTGGAAGAGGTCGTGGTTCTAGTCGTGGATGTGGACGTGGTCATGACCGTAATTATGCCCAAGAATGAATTTTTTTTCCGGTGTTAATCATTTATCAAAGAAAAATCAATATAAAAACGAAAAAGAAAAATATGAGATACATGAAACAGTAAGAACAAACTGCTTTCGATGTGGTGAAAGGAGTCACTATGCACGTGATTGTCGTGCTCCCAAATATTTGGTTGAGCTTTATCAGGCATCACAAAAAAGAAGAATAAAAATCTTGAAACTAATTTTATGGCCGAAAATCATGCTAACTTCACACACTTAGATGTGGAAGATTTATTTGTCCATCCTGAAGAAAAGATAGATCACTTGATTGGTGATGATTCTGTGAATATGGAAGAATATAATGATCATGTTTAATATTTATTAATGATAGTGTTATTAATGTTTGTTATTTTTGTACTGGTGAAAAGTAAATGATATAAATATTTATTCTTGTTCACATATATTAAAATTCAGTATAGTAGTCCATGCATTACTACTAACTTACTTTTAGTGATGGACATAACATAATGCTAAAGATAGAAATCTACAAACAAACATCTTTCCACTAATAGTAAAGGAAGTAATTAGAAATTTTTGGATAATGAGAATTTTTTCTGATTATGAATTTTTTTTTGATAAGATTTATCCCCTCCACTTTATTGGAAATTTTCTGATACGATTTGCCCCCTTCATTTTGTTTATCACCTTCTTGATAAGATTTGTCTCCTCCAGGTTTCTTTATACATGATTTAGCAAAACGTGACCTTCATTTGTTACTACTATTTTTGTCTATTTCTTGATTTATTTGATTCTCTTTATTACAATAAAAGTGAGACCTGATTTTATATATATTATTGTGATGCAAAATTAACCAATACTTTAAGTTTGTTAGGATGACTAGATAAAAGTTTTTATATCCACATAAATAATCATCATCATTTTTATATATTATTATATTATCTAACTTTTATTTTAAAATAAATAAATAAATTATTAATAAAGATTTATTTCATTCTTTTTGAATATATGGATAATTCTCAAAATAATTATGAAGACATTTGCTTGATTGATTCTGGTATAACACACACGGTATTCAAAAATTAGAAATATTTTTCTCATTTGAGTATGAGCAGTATAAATGCCATTACAACTTCTGATAGTGCTAATTTGATTGAGGGCTTCGAAAGAGCTATTATAATTTTGCCTAAGGGAACGAAACTTATAATAAATAATGTAATATTTCTCCTCAGTCTTTGAGAAACCTGTTGAGTTTTAAAGATATCCGTAAAAATGGTTATCATATCAAGACAGTTGATGAAATGGATCTTTAATATCTTGGTATAACCAAAATTATTTCGGGCAGACATGTGTTATAAAAAAGTTTCCAGCCTTATCTTTTGGATTGTATTGGACAAAGATTAGTGCAATTTAAGCACATTTTATAATAAATCAAAAATTTACTAATTTCAATATTTTTGTACTTAGGCACGATATTTTGGGACATCCTGGATCTATAATAATGAGACGAATTATAGAAAATTCAAATGAGCACCCATTAAAGAACCTGAAGATTCTTTTAAATGATTAATTTTCTTGTACTGCTTATTATCAAGGCAAGTTAATTGTGACTTCATCACCAACAAAAGTTGAGATTGAGTCTCTTGCATTATTGGAACGTATACATGGGATATTTGTGGACCTATTCACCCACCTAGTGGGTCGTTTACATATTTTATGGTCCTAATAGATGCTTCTTCTAGATGGTCTCATGTGTGCATGTTGTCATCTTCCAAATTGGATTTTACAAAATTGTTCGCACAAATTATATGACTACGGGCACAGTTTCACTATAATCAAATTAGAACAATTCGCCTTGATAACGCAGAGTTTTTATCCCAAACATTTAATGATTATTTATTATTGATTGCGATACGAGTACAACATCCTGTAGCTCATGTTCACACTCAAAATGACCTTGATGAGTAATTAATTAAACGTCTGCAGTTGATAGCAAAACCATTGCTTATGAAAACTAGGTTGCCTACTTTTGTGTGGGGTCATGCAATTTTGCATGCTACAACACTTATTCGTCTCAGGTTGATTAATTATCATAAGTTTTCTCCATTGCAATTAATTTTGGGTCAATAACCTAATATATCTCTGTAAAATTCCAAAAATTGAAAAGTCAAAATGAGAGAAATTTAAAAAAAATTGGACTTTATCAGTTTAAATAAGTCGACCTATGACTTGTAGATGGATTCATAGGGTTGACACTGAGGAAAGGAAAATTTGGTTAAGCGTGAGAGGGTCTACGAGTCACCTTAAGACCCATAAGAAAGTTGATGACTCATAAAAATGAGTCGTAGGGTCAATACCTTACAACCTGTTAGAAAGTTGACGACTCGTAGAAATGAGTCATAGGGTCAATGTCTAATTTCTGAAGAATAACAAGCCTTAGTATTTTTTTTACGACTCAACATGATGAGTCATAGGAATGTTTACAAGTAGTAGATGAACTCGTAGGAAAGGGTCCTGAAATATGGAAAATTGCTAAGTGTTGGGGTGACTTATGTGTCGTCCCTACTATCTCTAGGACCTTTGACGACTCATAAGGATGGATCGTAGAGGCCAGGGCCAGCATCTAGTAGCTACTATTTTAGAGCATCACCTTGACGACTCAGCTTGATGATTCGTAGAGGTTTCTATGAGCCGTAAGGGGCACTCGTAGGGTAAAATTTAGAGACTCAGATTAAAGTATGATGCAATGAATTGGATCTACGACCCGTAGAGCTTTCGACGATTCGTAGGGCCCTATCCATAGGGTCTTCCAGATTCATTTAATCAGGGTTATTTTCATCCTTTCTCATTCTTGATTCATTGAACCTGGACAGATTTTGAGTAATGTTCAAGACCTATAACTACCCTCATTCTTGAAAATTCCCCTACTCTCATTCATTCTCTAAAAAAAATTCTCTAAGGGAAAGAAGAAAAGACTCTCCGAAGGATTCCATCTTCTCCAAGCTAGGGTTTCAAGGGTTTGAACTACTAAATCTCCATTGTTAGGGCTTTGATAGCTAAGGTATGTGGTATTCAGCCATGGGTTCCTTCCACCCATGGAGCTCAAAGAAATCTCTCCTCTTCTAACCAATTCAAGTATGTATATTTATGGGTCTGCTCCATTTTCATTCAATTGCATGAATTATGATTTATTCTATAATTACAAATCAACTCCAACATGAGTTGATAATAATTGCATGAAATTGGTGATTTTCTTATGAATTCTCTACAATGATATCTAGGCTACATGATCTCATCATGGGTCTAGTTTAATTCTTTTTCAATTGCATGAATTAAGATTTAATTATTATTTATTTACTCAATTAAGTATGAATTACTATTAAATTGCATGAGTTTTGATAATTTAAAAGTAATATCTCTATAAAGCTATTTAGGGTTCATAAATTCCTTAATGGGTCCTCTCGATGATGATTCAATTGATATTGTCCTATATGATTAAGCATGATTTCCATTTAATTACGTGATTTAAAGATGATTCCATATAGTCTTATGCATTATGCTATGATTTCCAATGATAAGCTATATTATGAGCAGGGGTGTACAAAAACCAAACCGACCAATAAACCGAACCAAAAAAATGTTATTGGGTTATTGCTATTGAGTTATTGGGTTAATGGGTTCCTAATGGTTTTATAAAAATTTTTTATAGAGTTATTGATTTATTATTGATTGTAACATCCCTTAAAAAAAATTAAAATAATAATAATAATAATATACCTTAAGAATGCCTTGGAAATAGGCCACTCATGTAACGTAATATCCTTAATCTTTTTGGGAAATCCGAGTTTGGAATATCGATTAGGGGGTCAAAACCTATGGGAAAATGGTCTCGGTGGATTTTTAGGACCCGTAGAACGGAAGAAAGATTTTTGAAGAAATCACAAAACAGTGTGGTCTGCGACAGGACCACGTCGCGAATCTGGAAAGCTGCACAAGACAGAGTAGTCTATGACAGGACCGCGTTGCGGACCTGGGGACAGTCTTCTGGCCGAGTTGGTCGCGATAGGTCCGCGTCGCGGACCTGGGAAGGTGTCCTGGCCGAATTTAATTTTTTAGGGCGTTTTAGTCTTTTCCCAAATTATTAGTTAATGAACCTAGACATTTTTAGGACTTAATTCAACTCTATAAATTTACCTAAATCTCTAATTCAATTCATTCTTCTACAATTCATCTATCAAATATTTCTCTCTCTACAAAAAGGCTCTCAAGGGTTTTCATTGAAGATTTCAAGCAAATTCACTCAATTTCTCTATTAAAACTCTCAAGTTCTTCCAAATTAATTGGTGTTCTCACTCAAGGTATGTGGGTATTGATTCATGGATCCTTTTATCCATGAAGCCCAATCAATTTCTCAAAGTTTTCTATCAAATTAAAGTATGGTATTTTATGGGTTTTGTGATCTCTATTCCAATTGCATGAATTTTAATTTAAAGTATGATCATGATTCTATTTTGATATAAATAAATAGTTATTGAATTAAATTGAAGAGTTTTTCCACGAATTCTCCTATTTTGATTTCTAGGGTTCATGGTGTAAAATATGAGTATTTTCAATTATACTTCTAAATGATATTATCTATATGAATTATGTATGGACTGATATAAAGGTTTTGATCATGCATGTTTTCAAGTTAATTCCATGATGTTTAAGTCAATTGATCATGCATTCATGTCATACCCTAATTCCAAGTTCAAGCTATGGTCATGAATTTTCAAAGTATGAATTATGACTATGTATTTCCATTATGATCATGAATTATAAGTATGTTTCAAGGTATGAATTGCATGCAAGTTATGAAGTAAGGTGACTTAGGACCCTATGTGGTGATCTAAGGCCTAACGATATGAATTATGCAAATATGATTGTAATGATGAAATGACAATTTTCACATTACAAGTATGTTATGAAAATGAGTTATTCTATGATTTCGAGCCTATGATCATGACTATGATATAGTATATTATAGTTTTATGTTATGTATGTATTCCGTGGGATTTGACTTAGAACCGAACGGAATTGAGGTGGAGGCCCTACCAAAAGCCTTAGTAGCAGCCTCATGTCCCATAAAACTATGTGCCACCATAGGTTGCGTTTATGGCCTAGCTAGTGGATCCACAAATAGCACATGTTCATGATTAGGAGTCTACCTTGGCAAAGTAGCCTCCCCCTTCTCGATGTGGGTATCATTGGATTCCATGTTATAGCTTGCATGATCTTATTATCGGTTATGGTATCCCACATATGTATGATTTCTTAAGTATGTTATGATTTTGAACTTATGCTTTTAAATGCTTTGGTCAATATGATTTTCTCATGACTTTATGTATTCCAACTTAATATGTGTTTTACTTAACATTTGCATTCCATGATTTATGTTGCATGTCACTCCCTCATACTTAGTACATTCCAACGTACTAATACATACTTTTTGCCTACATTGCCTCATAATGTAAGGGTTGAGGTTGAAGATCCTTATCGTCCACGTAACTAGTAGGCGTTCCTATCCGAAGGTGTTGTGGTGAGTCCTCATTGACCGGGGACTAGTCTCAAGTTGATTACTGTTTTCTTTCAAAAGACTTTTGTTTACGTCGTAAACTTGAGGGTGAGCTAGGGACATGTTTTAGTCCCCATCCATACTCATGTTTAGAGGCATTTAGTTGGACTTACGTTTGAGTCTATGTTGTCATAAATCATTTTCAGATTTCTATTCATGGTTTAGACTCTCTTATGATGTTTTCACTTTTATATTTTTACCTTATGTATGCTTATGATATGTACAAGAGGCTTGGTTGGAGCCCTTCGGGGTTTTGATCATCGTGTTATCACTAGGCCCTAGGTCGGGTCGTGACATTTTTAGTATTGAGTTATTGGGTAAACCGATAACCCATTAAGACTGTAGTATTGTACTACTTTACTCTTCATAAATATTAAATATTAGTAATAATTTAACATAATAGTATGTTATAGTCTTCACAGTACTTCTACTTCACACTAGGCCGCTTTAGTGTTTACACAAAACCTAAAAATTAAAGTAAGAACTAAGATTGTTTAAGATTATCTTGTTCGACTACTTGGTTTTAGTTTTAGTTTTACTTTGTAATTGTAGATTTTGCAAGTTCGTAAACGTATATAATTTGGTTAACATCAAAAATTTCATATTATGTTTTGATTGTAACATGTAATTATAGCCTTCGTACTGCATATGCTCTTATTGAGGCAATTTCTCATTATCTTTTTTATTTCAGTATATCAAAGCATTTACAGACTTACCAAAATAATTAGAGAAGTGTGAACTCATATATTTATTTTATGAGCATTGTTTTATTGGAAAAATTGAAAACCGAACAGTTAACGACCAAAAATTAATAAATCGAAAACCGATAAAAAATATCTTATTGGTTTAGCGTATTTAAAAACTAAAAACTGATAAATCGAACTGATAATACATAAAATCGAATCGAACCGACCGATGCACACCCCTAATTATGAGTATGATTTGATAAGGCTTTTAAGCAAGTTACATGAAATGTTTGAAATAAGCTTTATGATGAAATTCAATTCAAGTATGAATGATGGTGGGTTCTTCTCACCTAAGTATGAATGTGTAACAATGAAAGGCCTATACTTATATTACATGAGACTAAATTAAGGAGTTATTCCATGATTATGTTTTTATGAATGGTGGACGGGTAGTAGATATTAGCCCTCCCACATGATGTTGACTTTATGACTTATGATTTGTCTATTCCGTTGAGAGCTTACCTAGCACCGAGTGGACCTTGGAATAGACACTCTCTCTCGTAGTTGAGGTAAGAGACCCGTAGCAAGATTCCATTATCCTATAACTACGTGTCACCATAGGATGTAGGATCGCCCGTAGTAGAGGCGCAATTCCTTAAGGGTCACCCGTAGTTGAGGCTAGATCCTTCATGTAGTTTAGTGAATCCACTTAAGCATATAGGAGTCTACCTTGGCAAGAAGTCTCCCCCTTTCCTTCGGTGTATAGGTAAATATTAATGTCACGACCCAAAAGTCTGGATCATGATGGCACACATCTCAAACCTCATCTCGATGTGTAAGACGAAAAGTAAAACCATACGAGACTCCCAAAGGGAAGTCAGGCCATAATTAAATACAATAAAAGGATAACAACAACGAAATTAATCTCAAAATCTGGTGTCATAAGTGTGAACAGTATCTAATAAAATGATCGAATCTGATATACATCATAAGTCTTCAAATAATACTAAAAACTGGAGATAAAAGCTAGATATAATGGCGGTCTGAATCCCAAAACCTTACAACTACTCTGAATGATAAAATATATGCGAGAAAAGAAGATCAATTACCACGCGGGATACCCTGACTAGGATCTGCATAAAAAATGGACACAAAAGTAGGGGTGAGTACAATCCATATATACTCAGTAGATTTAACCGACTAAGTATAAGGAATTAATCAAAAACTATGAAATAAACTACGGAATGTTTCCACCTACACGCAGAAAAGTCCCACTCCGGCTACTCTATCGCTAATCTATATAAAACGACGCGATTAAAGTAAACACATAATATAGTTCGATATCATAGTTAAAAAGATAGATCAAATATCACAGGTATCAATGCGATGCAATGTATTATGATAATGCAATGATATGATGGTGTGGTGGGATCAAGGTTGTCGCACAACCTGTTGTATACATCTGTCGAGCTGTGCTACCAAGCAGGACCCATGGGGGTCTCGCAGACCATATACCTCATCGTAATCTCAATATATTAACTATCTCGCCACCCAACTCGTGGCCAAGGACTAGTGATACTAATATCTTATTCATTTGCCACCTACTCGTGGTCAAGGATACAAAAAATGACACATTTTCTTTCTCAAAAGGATTTCCACAGTTACCGACTCCCCAAAGATCAATGATAGTATAAATGAGGATGAATGCAATCACAATATATAATGCAAGGAGGTAATATTTAACTCAACATATAGAACAAGGTTCAGAATCTTAAAACTTAACCTAAGCATGATATTCACCCTCAATGGACCGTAATGGGAAGAAAATACATCAAATTAAGTGTTTACCCCTTTCTCCACAATATCTCAATACTCAGGCATGCTCAAAACCCTCAACTCAACCCCTTATGTAGTCATTACAAGTTAAATAACCTCTCCACATCTCTACTCAGTTAAGTCATAGGATATACAATCGCAATCACATATAGAATATCACATAAGGCCCCTACACGGGCTACACAACATATATAAGCCCCCACACGGGCATCACAATATAGATTATCAGTCCCAAACTACACTATAACCCCATCCCAAAGTCCACAACATATAATTTGACTAATCATCCTAACTCAGTCTCAAGAAGAATAGTCAAACCTACCTCAATTGCCGAAATTTCACTCGAAAGCTCTATCGGATAAATGACCTTTAAATCAACGCCCGAAAGGATAACCCATTATCAAGAATGAAACATACGCGTCATAAGGACTCCAGTGATGCACATATTGATAGATTTAAGAATCGAGGGTAAAACAGTCCAAAAATTAATTAATCTAAAAAGGGATCTAAAATTTTATTAAAAATCATGTTCTACTCATTGAGAGAGTTTTAGGGTGAAAAACCCATAAAAATAGGCCAAGAAACAAGGTAGAAATCAATGAAACCAAATTAAAATTTAACCATTAAAACCCCCAATACTTCTCACTTAAAACTAGACTTATTCAAGGATTAAAGTAAGGAAAGTCATGGATAAATGATGAGGAATTGAAAAAGTGACTTACCCATAAGATATTCCTTAGGAAATCTGCCCAAAATCGCCTTCTCCAAGCTCCAAATCAACAACAATGGTGTTTTTTGGAAATGGGACTGTTTTCATGATTTAACACTATTCATGCACAATTTGTGCATCGCGATCGTGAAGCACTAGGAAAAGACACTTTGCGATCGCGTCCCCACCTCCCGCGATCGCGGACGCGATCGCGATACACAAAGAGGTAAACCTCCGCAATCGTATTAAAAATTATCACAATCACATAGAGTAATTATTGGGTAGGTTGCGAACGTGAGAAATACTTCGCAAACGCGAAGAAACAAATCACATGCACCGGAAACCAGATCACAACTGAATGTTAAGTCCAAAAATGCTCTCGATTGGACCCTCAGAAATCATTCGGGGTTCGATAAAAATAAATTGGATATGCTACTACGCTAAATTTGACATTATAGACTCAATGGAATCGTCAAATTTTTCAAATGAAGTCATTTTGACCAAAATACCCTCTCGAATCTCTTATTGGCCTAAAACTCAATTTTTGACCCAAAAAATTTAAAACAATGATTAAGGTCCCAGGGCTCTAAGTCAATATTCGTCTAGACCAAACTCAAAGTTCCAGACACAACAAAACTGACAGAATTCTCATCCGACGCTCGAATCTCAAAATATTGATCAAAGTCAAACTAATTCATTTAAAACCTCACTTTTCAACTTAAGACCTCACATTCACATATCAACCCCAAATTTGTTTTCGACGATTTTCCTAGATCAATTTCCATATTCCAAAGTTAATAGAATTGATGGAATTTTTTTGTGAGACTCGTAGCTCCGATTGATCTCGAAAACCACTTTTTCACCTCTTAAATTTATAAAACTCAAGAATTTGCCCAATTTGCTAACTATTAAGATTCTAACACATTCAACCACACTAATGGAACAATTAACACTTTGGAGCACTAATGATAGGAGTAAAATGGTAATTTCGCACATATTTTCGAAAATAACCCTCAAGGTCATTACAACATTCACCACTAAAAAAGATATTCATCCTCGAATATAAGATAAAGGAAAGTACCTGGAGTCTCAAAAAGTTGAGGGTACCAGGTCTGCATATCAGAATCTAACTCCCAAATCGCCTCCTTAACAGGCTGATGCCGCCACTGCACCTTGACCGAAGCGATCTCATTGGTCCTAAGTCTACGAATCCTTCTATCTAAGATAGTTGCCGGTTCCTTCTCATAAGTCAAATCCGAACCCAACTCCACCGCATCATAAGAAATCACATGGGACTTATCCGGTATATACTTGCAAAGCATAGAGACATAAAACACAAAATGAATAGTTGACAGTGTAGGGAGTAAGGCCAACTCATAAGCCACTCTACCCACTCTCCTCAGAATCTCGAATAGGCCAACAAACCTCGGGATAAGGTTGTCTTTATTCCCGAACCTCATCACCCACTTCATGGGCGATATTTTAAGCCACACACAATCACCCACCATGAAATCTAAGGGGCGAGCCCTCCTGTCAGTGCATATTCTACATTATAGCCTGCAACTGATTCAGCTTCCCCTATAGCTCTTTTAATGACTCTAATCTGTCAATAGTCGACCCTGAATCAAATGTACCCGCTCCATAGCATCCCTAAGTAAGTCAGTAGCTAATGCATCAACTGCAACAGAATCAAACCACCCAATGGGTGATCGACACCTACAACCATATAATGCCTCAAATGGTTCCATCTGAATGCTGGAGTGATAACTTTTATTAAAGGCAAACTCCGTTAAAGGAAAGTATTGGTCCCATCAGATACCAAAACAACATAGGCCCTAAGCATATCCTCCAATACCTGAATAGTCCGTTCGGAATGGCCATTGGTCTGGGATGAACTATTGAACTCATCTCTAGTTGCGTACCCAAACCACGTTGCAATGCCTTCCAAAAGTGAAAGGTAAATACTGAACCCCGATCCGACATTATAGAGATAAGCACCCTATGCAACCTAACAATCTAATGAAGGTAGATCCTAGATAACTGCTCCACATTGTAGCTAGTCTTCATTGAAAGAAAATGGGTTAATTTGGTCAATCGATCCACAATCACCCAAACAGAGTCAAACTTACTCAATGTCATGAATAATCCAGACATAAAATCCATAGTAATATGCTCTCACTTCCACTCGGGAAGGGGCATCCTTTGCATAGAATCACCTAGTTTCTGATGCTCATACTTCACCTGTTGGCAATTCATATACTTAGCCACAAAATCAACAATGTTCCTTTTTCATGTCACACCACCAATAGTGTTGTTTCAAGTCACGAAACATCTTTGTCACTCCCGGGTGAATCGAATACTTAGAATAATAGGCCTCCTCCAATATCATACTTACCCAATCACCAATCTTGGGAATACAAATACGATCAGTTATCCTCAAAACTCCCTTTGGATCAAGAGAGGCTAATTTTTCTTCACCACTCAACATTTTATCTCGAATGACTGTTATCCTCAAACTGGTGTGTACGAATCTGGTCCATCAAAGTAGACCTAGCCTCTACAAAGGACAAAATGCTATGATGTGTAGAAATATCAAGTCAAACCAACTACCTAGCCAATGACTGAACCTCCAAATCCAAAGGCCTCTTATCCTTCTTAAGGAAGGCCAAACTACCCATACTAGGTGCCTTGTAACTCAGGACATTTGCTACCATATTAGCTTTGCTCGAATGATAAAGAATGGTGACGTCATAGTCTTTTAATAACTCCAACCACCTACGTTGCATTATGTTCATATTCAGCTGAGAGAAGATATACTTAAGACTACGGTGGTCAATAAAGACCTCATAATGCACACCATAGAGATAGTGCTTCACAACTTCAAAATAAACACCATCGCCGCTAACTCTAAATTGTAGGTAGGATAGTTTTTCTCATGTACCTTCAACTATCAAGAAGCATAAGCTATAACTCTACCATTTTGCATCAATACACCCCCAAAGCCTACTCTCGATGCATCATAAAGCACAATAAAGGCCACACCCTCCTTGGATAAGGCTAGAATAGGTGTTGCAGTCAATAACTCCTTAAGATTTTAAAAACTTACCTCACACTCATCAGTCCACTGAAATACCACGGTCTTTTGAGTTAGCCTAGTCAATGGGACTGCAATAGAAGAGAAACCCTAAATGAATCGAAAATAATAGCCTACCAACCCAATAAACCTCCTAATCTCGATAGCCGAAGTAGGCCTAACCCAATCAAGAACCACTGCAACCTTGGCCGGATTGACCATAATACCAGCCTTGGTCACTGCATGACCCAAAAATGCCACGAACTCAAGCCAAAACTCACATTTGGAGAATTTTGCATACAACTTCTCCTCTCTCAATCTCTAAAAGACTGTCCTTAAGTGACTAACATGATCCGCCTCATTCTTAGAATAAACCAAGGTGTCATCAATAAACACAATAAAAATAAGTCCAAATAAGGACGAAATACTTGGTTCATCAACTTCATAAAAGCAGCCGGGGCATTAGTCAACCAGAAAAACATAACACAAACTCATAATGCCCATAACGAGTCCTAAATGCAGTCTTCAGGATATCAAATTCCTGAACTCTCAACTGATGGTAACCCAACCTCAAATCAATTTTATAGAACAACGATGCACCTTGAAGTTGGTCAAATAAATTATCAATGCGAGGAAGGGGGTACTTGTTCTTGATGGTGACTTTGTTCAGCTATCGATAGTCAATACACATCCTCATAATACCATCCTTCTTCTTCAATAATAAGACTGGTGCACCCCACGATGATACACTGGGCTTAATAAACCCCTTCTTCAACAAATCCTCTAGTTGTTCTTTTAACTCCTTCAACTCCGATAGAGCCATCCGATTAGGAGAAATAGAGATGGACTTGGTGCCAGACTCCAAATCAATCACAAAATCGATATCACGGTTAGGAGGAACACCCAACAAATCTATGGAAAACACATCTATAAACTCTCTCACCACCTTCATCGTCTCTAAAGAAGGTGACTCAGTAGTGAAATAATATACATGAGCCAAATAAGACAAACAACCCTTATCCATCAGATGACGAGCATAAATATAAGATATCATCCCCTTCGAATACGAACTCGGATTAACCTTCCACACCAAGCTAGGAAAACTGGGATAAGCTAAGGTCACGGTCTTTGCATAACAATCTAATATAGCATGCTAAAGAGATAACCATTCCATACCCAATATCACATCAAAATCAAGCATGTTTAATAAAATTAAGTCTGCACGAGTCTCTCTACCCAAAAATATCACCAAGCACCCTTGATATACCCGATCCACTACTAAGGACTCACCTACCGAGGTAGAAATGATAATAGGCATAGTAAGAGGTTCACACACATAATCACTGCCCACATCAAAATAGGTCGATACATAAGAATAGGTAGACCCTAGATTAAATAATACTAAAGCAGGATGCAGGCAAACTAAAATAATACATGTAATAACTGCATGGTATAGCATAGCATAGCTTACGATCACCTCTAGCCTGTGACCCACCACGAGTGCCACCTCTAGTGCCCTGTGTAGTACCTCACGTGGCTGGAGTGGGAGTAGAACGAACAGCCGGCATCCCAGGCCATCTAGTAAAAGGAGCACATCTAGGGTAATCTTGGGCCTTATGCCCAAACTCATCACATACAAAGCAGCCTCGTAGTCCTGAACTGCGTGAAGGATAACTAGAAGTGTCAATACATCCTCCGAAGCCTGAAGAACCACTATAACCATCCTAACCCGATCTAGATCCACTGGTACCATCTAATCCCTAAATACCTGTCTAGACTGGTCTGCCCAGATAACCATGGGCACCTAAACCTGAGTATTCCTGCCTCTGGAGAAGTGACCACCAAATTGACCCTGTCGATGGAACCTCTTGGCCCCGCCCAGTCTAGCATGCCAAATGCTCTCTATTATCCTTGTGTGGTCAATAACACTCTAGAAAGTACCACCAGATAGTACAAGGAAAGTTGTAGTCTCTTAAAGATTACCCGCGAATCCCTTTACCATCTTACGGATCCACTAAACTCAGTAGGAATACTAGACATGGCATAATGAGATAACTTATGGAAGCGAACCTCGTACTTACATACAGATAAGGAGCCTTGCTCCGATCTGTCAAAATCATCTTTGTGCTGGTCACGGAGGCTGTAAGGCACGAACCTCTTAAGAAATACCTCTAAAAACTACTCACAACTCATCATAGTGGAACCAGCAGGCCTACGGGTAATAACCGATCTCTACCACTTCTTTGCCACCCCTGAAAACTGATATGAAGTGTACGCCACTCTGTGTGCCTCAATAATGCCCAGGTTAAATAACCTGTTCTGGCACTCAGTCAGAAAATCATAAGCCTTCTCCCCGATCGTACCATCAAATTTAGGAGGTGCCAACTGAACAAATCTCTCGAAACTCTTATGCTCAGCTACTGACATAGAAGCACTAGAAGAAATCGGTGGAGTGAAAATCTCGGGAGTAAGATAGAAGGCACAGAAGAAGATCCCTGATAACCAACACTAGGCCCCTGAACTGGTGGTGTAGTACCAACTGCGATGGGAGAGCCTGAAGTACCTAGAAGAACACCAGGAGCCAGAGCACCATCCAATCTAGCTAATAATCTGATCAATAACTTCTAAAGCATCGAAGCACTATCGGGGACTGTAGGAGGCTAGGCAGGCCTCTGTCTTTAAGTATGTTTCTCATAATCATCTTCTTGCTCATAAACCGGCTCAGGCTATGGCTCTCTAGCGTAGCCACGAGCAGGTGCTTCTTCTCTAGCTCAACCTAGTCCCCTGACTCCTCCGCGTCCTCTGTCTCACCCATGAACTGGGCTCAGGCAGCAGGTGCAGCCTCACTCTCGGAGACTCTAGCTCTAGTCCCCACCATCAACGCAGAAGGAATAAATTATAGGTATATAATACTTGATATGAATAACTCGCATGAAAGAAATCAAAATAAGGAATATATCCTAATAAGTATATTTTAGCCTCTCGAAGATAAGTACGAATGTCTACGTACTGATTCATAAGACTCTACTATTAACTTATAAGATCGGTGAACCTAGCGCTCTGATACTAATTTATCACAACCCAAAAGTTGGGGTCATAATGGCACACATTCCAAACCCCTTCTCGATGTGTAAGCCAAAATGTAAAACCATACGAGACTCTTAAATGTAAGTCAGGCCATAATTAAATATGATAAAAGGATAACAACAACAAAATTAATCTCAAAACCTGATGTCATAAGTGTAAAGAGTATCTAATAAAGTGATCAAATCTGATATACATCATAAGTCTTTGAATAATAATAAAGAATAGAGATAAAAACTAGAAATAATGGCAGTCTGAATCCCATGACCTCACCACTACTCTGAATGATAAAATATCTGCGAGAAAAGAAGATCAACTGTCATGCGGGATACCCTGACTAGAATCTGTATCAAAAAAGGACACAGAAGTAGGGGTGAGTAAAATTCATATGTACTCAGTAGGTTTAACCAACTAAGTATAAGTAATTAATCAAAAACTATGAAATAAACTAAGGAACACTTCCATCTACACGCAGAAAAGTCCCTCTCTGCCTACGCTGCCGTCAATTTATATAAAATAGTGCAATTAAAGTAAACACATAAATACATCACAATTAAACAGATATATCAAATATGACAAGTATCAATGTGATGTGATGCAATGCATTATGATGATGCAATGATATAATGGTGCGATGGGATCAAGGTTGTCGCACAACCTGTTGTATACACCTACCGAGTTATGCTACCATGAAGGACCAGTGGGGGTCTCGCTGACCATATACCTCATCATAATCTCAATGTATCAACTACCTCGCCACCCATCTCGTGGCCAAGGACTCATGATACTAATTTCTCATTCATTTTCCACCTACTTTTGGTCAAGGATACAAAAGATGTCACATTTTCTTTCTCAAATAGATTTCCACAGTTATCGACTCCCAATGATCAATGATAGTACGACTGAGGATGAATGCAATCATAATATATAATGCATGGAGGTAATATTCAACTCAACATAGAGAACAAGGTTCAAAGTTCTCAATACTTAACCTAAGCATGATATTCATCCTCAATGGATGGTAATGGGAAGAAAATACATCAAATTAAGTGTTTATCCCTTTCTCAACAATATCTCAATATTCAGGCGTGATCAAAACCCTCAACTCAACCCCTCTAGTGGGCATTACAAGTCAAATAACCTCTTCACATCTTTACTCAGTTAAGTCATAGGATATAAAGTCACAATCATACATAGAATATCACATAAGGCCCCTACACGGGCTACACAGCACATATAAGACCCCATACAAACATCACAATATAACTTATCAATACCAAACTACGCTATAACGTCATCTCAAAGTCCACTACATAGAATTTGACTAATCACCCAACTCAGCCCCAAGAAGGATAGTCAAACCTACCTCAATTGCCGAAACCGCACTCGAACGCTCTACCGGGAATGACCTTTGAATTAAATGTACGAAATGATAACCCACTATCAAAAATAAAACATACGCATCATAAGAAGTCCAATGACATCCATATTGATAGATTTTGAAACCAAGGGTAAGATAGTCCAAAAATTAATTAATTTCGAAAAGGGTTGAAATTTTACTAAAAAATCACATTCTACTCATTGAGGGGAGTTTGTGGGTGAAAGCCCATAAAAATAAGCCAAAAAATAAGGTAGAAATCAATAAAATTGAATTGAAATGTAACCACTAAAACCACCAATAATTCTCACTTAAAACTAGACTTATTCAAGGATTAAAAGAAGGAAATTAATGGATAAATGACGGAGAATTGAAAAGGAGACGTACACATAAGATATTCCTCAAGAAATCTGCCCAAAATAGTCTTCTCCAAGCTCCAAATCGATATCAATGGTGGTTTTTCAAAAATAGGACTGTTTTCACGACTTAACACTGTTCACATATAATTTATGCATCGTGATCGCGAGCCACTTACTCTCGCAGCCGTGAAGCACTGGGAAAAGACACCTCACGATCGCGTCCCCACCTCTTGCAATCGCGATACATAGAGTGGTAAACCTTCACAATCGCGTGGAAAATCATTGTGATCGCGTAGAGTAATCATTGGGCAAGTAGCGAATGTGAGAAACAATTCGTGAATGCGAAGAACAAAATCACCTGCACCAGAAACCAGATCATAGCTGAATGCTAAGTCCAAAATGCTCTCGGTTGAAACCTCAGAAATCATTCGAAGTCCGATAAAAATAAACTGGATATGCTACTACACTCAATTCGATATTTCGGACTCAATGAAATTATTAGATTTATGAAAAGAAGTCGTTTTGATCAAAATACCCTCCCAGACCCCATATTGGCCTAAAGCTTAACTTTTGGCCCAAAAAAATTTAAAATAATGATTAAGGTCCCGGGGCTCTAAGTCAATGTTCGACTAGACCAAACTCAGCATTTTGGACGCAACGGATTGGACAGTATTCTCATCCAACACTCGGATCTCGAAATATTAACTGAAGTTAAACTAATTCATTTAAACCTCATTTTTTAACTTAAGACCTCAAATTCATATATCAACCCTAAATTTATTTCTGATGACTCTTCTAGACCAATTTCCATATTTTGAAACTAATGGAACTGACGGAATCCCGTTCCAAGACCCGTAGCTCTGATTGATCCCGTAAACTACTTTATCACCTCTTAACTCTATAAAACTCAAAAAGTTGCCCAATTAGCTAACTATTAAGATTCTAACATATTCGATCACACAAACAGAACAATTAACACTTGGGCACACTAATAATAGGGGTAAAATAATAATTTCCACATATTTCTAAAAATAACCCTCAAGGTCATTACAATTGGGACTCCATGTTAGTTCACAGGTTTATGTCGGTTGACAATATCTCTCACACATGTCCACAATATCTCATAAGGTTAAAGGTCCTATCCCACATAAGTTTTATGAAATGAATTAACTCTAACTATAATATTTATGATGCATTAACCACATGTCTACTATATGATTTCAAATACTTTTCATTATATTGGTCATGCATCATATGTTCATTTTGATTATGTCTGTATTTTATTGTTCATATATATCTCACATACTTAGTACTTTCTGTGTACTAACACATATTTTTCCTACATTGTATCATAATATAGTGACAAACGATCATACCATGCATCTTATTCATGGCTAGAGCTTACTATTACTTTGAAGTTTTTTGGTGAGTCCTCATTCATCGAGGACGAGACTTTCTTTTCATGATTATTACTTTTGACTTTTTTATGTTAGCGTGAGCTAGGAGCTTTTCATAAGTCCTCGTCTAGTATGTAGAGGCATGTTTAGACATAGAATTGATGTAGTCCATTCTTGGACATATGACTTGAGTTTTTATTTTATTCCTAGACTTCTAGGATTGAGATTGTTCTTCCGCTTGATTTCATTATATTTTACTTTACCTTATGAATACAATGTATGCTAAGAGGCTTGGTTGGGATACTTTGAGTTCCCGATCGCCGTGTCACTCCTAGGGTCTAGCTTGGTGTGTGACAATCTCATTTAAGAATTTTTGGTTGCGCTATAGCACCACCACAGGGAACTAAGATGGAACCCCAAAGAAGGCTAGGAATATATGCAAGGTTTGAATCGCCCACCATTATTCCCTACCTTGAACCATTAAATGGAATCTATGTTTATTACTCGATTTGCAGAATGTCAGTTTGATGAGACACTTTTCCTAAAATTAGGGGAAGAAAATAGTGAGATCAAAAGAAAAATTTTGTGGAGAAATCTATCATTGTCTCATCTTGATCCACATACTTCTATTTGTGAGAAAGAAGTCTAAAAGATTATTCATTTATAGAAAATTACAAATCAAATACCAGACGCATTTACAGATTTGGAAAAGATTACTAATCACATATTTCGCCAAAGAATATCCCAATTCAAATTGATATTTCTGTAAGACCATCTACTAGTGTCATAGCTAATGAGTCAAAAGCACGCCTGAAGTGTGGTAGACCATTAGGTTCTAAGGATCAAAATTCTAGAAAAAGAAAAAGAAAAAGTCAAGATGACACTATGAAAGAATCTCATATGGAAATTCAAGATATGAGTGATTCTGATATCCTTGAAGGAATCAATGAGTTTGAGACTCAAGAAAATAAGGAACTATCCATAAATTCAAGTCATGCTAAATCTAAATCGATTAGAAATAGTAGTGGATTATATTTTTACATATAATGTTGCATTAAAAATCATGCAAGATAGTGAGGATCTTGAACCTCAATCCATTGTAGAATGTCGGCAAAGAAAAGATTGGTCAAAATGGCAAGAAGTAATACAATCAAAGTTGAATTCACTTGTCAAGCGTGAAGTTTTTGGATCTATAATTCAAACACCTAGTGTTAAACCTATTGACTATAAATAGATCTTTGTGCGAAAAAGAAATGAGAAAAATGAAATACAGAGGTACAAAGCACACTTTGTTGCACAAGAATTTTCACAAACACCTGGTGTCGATTATGACAAGACATACTCACCCATTATGGATGCAATAACACTACATTATCTCATTAGTTTCATGGTCCATGAGAGACTTGGTATGCATTCGATGGATGTGGTTACATCCTATCGTTATGGATCACTTGATAATGAGATATACATGAAAATCCTTGAAGGATTTAAGGTGCCTAAATCATATAGCTCAAAGTCTTGGAAAATGTATTTAATTAGATTGCAAAGATCATTGTATGATTTGAAGCAATCTAGTTGCATGTGGTATAATGATCTTAGTGAGTATTCATCTAAGGAAGGCTATATAAATTATGCGATTTGCCCATGTGTTTTTATCAAGAAAACAACGTCGAAGTTTGTTGTACTTGTTGTTTATGTTATGACGTAAATCTCATTGAAACACCAATAGAGCTTCAAAAGGCAATTGATTATTTAAAGAATGAATTTGAGAAGAAAGTTCTTGGAAGGACAAAATTATGTCTTGATTTGCAAATTGAACATTTGAAATCAATCTGCCTACACAGAAAAAGTGTTGAAAGGATTTTATATTAATGAAGCACATTCATTAAGTACTCCGATGGTTGTTAGATCACTTAATGTGAATAAGGATCCATTCCGACCTCAAGAAAGAATGAAGAAATTCTTATTCATGAAGTACCATATCTTAGTGCAATTGGTGCACTAATGTATCTTCCTAACAGTACAACACCTGATATAGCCTTTTCGACTAATTTGTTAACAAGATATAGTTCTACTCCTACTATGAGGCATTGGAATGGGATCAAACACATATTGCGGTATCTGAAAGGGACTATTGATATGGGTTTATTTTATTCTAACAATTGCAGTCCCAATCTTGTTGGTTATGTTAATACTGGGTATTTATCTAACCCACACAAAGCTCGATCTCAAACAGTCTATGTGCTCATATGTGGGGATACTACCATATCTTTGAGATCTACAAAGCAGTCTATCGTTATCACTTTATCAAATCATGTTGAGATAATAGATATTCATGAAACAAGTCAAGAATGTGTATGGTTGAGGTCCATGATACATCTCATTCGAGAAAAATGTGGTTTGAAATGTGACAAAGTACCCACAATTATATGTGAAGATAATGCAGCATGCATAGTACAACTAAAGAAAAGATTCATAGAAGGAGATAGAACGAAACACATTTCGCCAAAGCTTTTCTACACATATGAGCTCCAAAAGAATGGTGATATCAACATGCAACAGATTCATTCGAGTGAAAATATGGTTGATTTATTCATCAAGCTTCTACCAGCTACAACTTTCAAGAAGATGGTGCGCAAGCTTGGAATGCGAAGATTCAAGTATTTGGATTGATGTTCTCATCAAAGGGACGTAGTATGCAGTGTACTCTTATTTCCTTACGAGATTTTGTCTCACTGAAATTTTTTTATAAGATTTTTAATGAGCCAACAATCAATGTGTATTAGAAATAACTATATATATTTATTCTTTCACTAGAACTTTATTTTATATGGGGAAATATTGTAAATGATTAATGAATGTCTATTATACATTTTTTTATGCAAAGGCATATAAAAAAGGACACAACGTTCCCAATTTCATTTCTTCTGCTATTCCCCTCTTTCTTGATTTTTCTTGTTGTGATCCTAATTTGATGTTAATCTTTACTTTATAACAAGTTTGTTAAATATACTTGAGAAAAAAAAAGTTTGTCTAATATTTGAAGTGTTTTTCTCATCAAAGGTTTTCCAAAGCACTGATGGAATATTTGGAAGAGAAGATGTTGGACAAAATGCCTGACTGGAGCTGCAAATAGGCTTATCAATGGCAATGCTTTCATCTCTTACAAGACGCACTGTTTTCTCAATCCCATTAACCAAACACGCATTATCCTCACTTTCCGCTTCTACTTCTTCTCCACCACAATTGTCTGCAAACGAAGATGAAACTTTAGTCTCAGCCGCCACAACAATCCTCAAACATCATCGCTCAAAATCACGATGGTCCGAGATCCTTTCTCTAGCTCCTTCAACTTCCGGCTTCACTCCTTCCCAAGTCTCTAAAATCATTCTTCAACTCCGCAACGCACCTCATCTCGCTCTCCGTTTCTTCCATTTCACAATCCGCCGATCCATATGCTCTCACTCTCTTTCATCCTATTCCACCATCATTCACATCCTCTCCCGTTCACGCCTCAAGTCCCAAGCCCTAGACCTAATAAAATGCGCCATTCGCAAATTTCCTGATACCCATAAACCTGATTTATCAAACCCACCTAGGATTTTCGAAATCTTGGTTAAAACTTACAGAACTTGTGATTCAGCTCCTTTTGTGTTTGATTTGTTGATAAAAGCTTATATGGATTCTAAGAAAATCGATGTTTCTGTTCAACTTGTGAGAATTTTGGCTTCCAAGAATATTTTCCCACATATTGTTATATGTAATTCCTTGATTGAGTTGATAGCAAAAAGTAGAGGTCCTTTTGCTGCATATGATATGTATACGGAAATCTTTAGGTGTGAGAAAGGGGAAGGGAATGGTAGGGAAGTAAAGGGTGTGATGGCGAATGCTTATACGTTTAACATTATTATGGTTGCTTTTCATAGGGAGGGAGTAGTGGAGAAGGTTGAGGAGGTTTGGAAGGAAATGATGGCAAAAAATTGTTCTCCGAATGCATATAGTTATAGCGTTCTAATGGCTGCATATTGTGAAGATGGTAGGATGGAGAATGCCGTGAAAGTTTGGGAGGAGATGGGTGATGAGGATGTGAAGCATGATATTGTAGCTTATAATACGATAATAGAGGGGTTTTGCAAAGTCGGAAAGGTTGAGAGAGCTGAGGAGGTTTTCAGGGAGATGGTCTTCAATGAGGTAGAATGTACTTGTGTTACTCTTGAGCATCTCATCAATGGACATTGTATGAGCGGGAATGTTGACGCAGCTCTAGTTTTGTATAAGGATATGTGTCGAAAGGGCTTCAAGCCAGAGAGTTCAACAATAGATGTAGTGGCTAAGGTGCTCTGTGACAAAAGTGGAGTTCTTGATGCCTTGGAATTCGTGAGAGCTGTAATGAAGAAACACGATATTGCACCAAGGAAGACAACATATGAACTTCTGATACGGAGCTTTTGTAATGAGGGGTGGATGGAAGAAGCTCTTAAACTTCAGGTAGAGATGGTGGGAAAAGGATATGCACCAAATTTGGAAATATATAGTGCTTTCATTGATGGGTACAACAAGCAAGGGGATGACGAAAAGGCTGAAACTTTGAGGAATGAAATGCTTAGGAATGAGATAACATGTAAAGACAGCTTGAAGTCTGTATGACATGCAGAATTCTAACCAAATCTTAAATCGTGACTTCAGGCTATGAGGTTAAAAACAGACAAGGGGACTTTTCAAAGTGCAAGTCTGTCAGTAAATCAAAGCAAGGTACTCTCTGAAGGGCGCCTTCATGATTCGTCAAAACACTTCTGTTCCCTACTGTAGGGGATCTTATGATAATTTTTGCTACTCTTCAACTGGATAATGAAATCAAGAAGAGTACCTTTCTGTGGATGGTACTTCTCTAAGGAGATTGATAAATGTTTTATGAATATGCGCACTGCCTAACTGCTTGAGGAGTTCTCACTACAGGTAAGACGATTCATCCTAGTCTCTTTCCTGCAGTTTTCTGGCATAATTGTTCTTTTGTCACTTTCCACTTATAAGAGATTAAAGTTACATCCCACAATATGCTTTAGGTTTCACCACTCCAATTACATAGAGGCTTTATTACCTATTTTCTTCTTCCAATTTGTGAAAAGCTTAGAAAGTAGTCTGTTTTTCTTAGGACTGCTTAGATACTTTAGTACCAACATCCGAGTTAGATAGTCAAATAAGTGTAATCTGATTTCTATACTTATTTCATGGAAGTATCAATGCTAAAAATCAGTTACGTGAGCTGTCCTAATGTGAAAAATGAGTTTGAAATACTTACCTATGACAATTAAGGGTAGAGAAGTATATCTAAGTACACCACTATTCTCTGAAAGGGGAACTAAAAGTTCGTTTTGGCATGGGGGATGACCAGTACCATGAGAAGATTGACACTCAAGTGCAAAGCTTCACGAGCAAAACTTATGTAAGCTTTAAAATTTAAATTGGTTGTGCAGGGATAATATTTAAACGTATTCTTGTATTTTAATTTGGCCCTTCAGTCAAAATATCTTACTATTTGTTATGGGTTCCTTTATGATCCATAATAATCAGATACTGGCTTGAACAGGACAAAAGAAAACATTGGAATCACCATTCTCTGTATTATTTCGTTGTAACTTTGATTCTTCTTTCTCTTAACGTAAATTTCCTGCATAGCTGTAACATTTTAAAAGAAAAAGAACAAACCTTCCTTTCCCTCAAAAAAGGTGAAGTTCTGGCCTAAGAGAGAGGGAGATTCCAGGTTAACATAAATAGAACGGCAGGTAGAAAGTGCTAGTAATCCTTTCAAGCTACTTTTCCTGCTTCAAAACTTCCATTTTTTAACAAATAACAGCATGTTTTTTTATACTTTGCCTAATTTTGTGGTTAAGGGACGCTTTATGAAGTTTTAAGGACCAAACCATGGGCTTGCAACCAATCACCAATCTGTGTGGGTGCATTGTCTGAGAGTATACTTTGTCCTTCTAATCGATATTTTTGACTGATATTCTACTGGTGTTCTTGATCACTCAGAAATTTGATACTTCAATTAACATGCTTGTGTGAAGCAACTGATTACGATTACGGTTCATGAGATGGACCTAATAATGAAAATCTTGCGTGAAATTATAAAGATCCTTTAGGGTTTTTTTGAGGATGTATTTATTTTGGGCTTGACAGACATTTGGAAGCATTTGTTGTGGACGAAAAGAAATTCACTTCAGCCCAATAAGGTAGTACAATGATTCTACGACATATTTCAAAAACCTAAATGGCCTTAAACCTTGAACCTATGTTTTTAAAATTTGTCCAGTGCACTGGATTCTGTTTGGTAAGATGAATTGCTAGCTTCCGGTTAAGGAATTGGCTTCTCCAGCATCTGAATATTTGTAGATAGATGAAGATTTGCAATTATACATCCATATTTCCTGTCAAATTGTAATGAGAAATTTGTCTCCATTGTGCTTCAAATAATGTGCTACTTTGTTCATATCCTTTTTGCCATCTTCTTCTTTCCCATTTTTCTTACTTTCCTTATTAGGAGGAGCCTGTAAGGTCAACAAATTATTTTAAGATATCAAGGAAAACCTTTGACATTGTCACAAAATGCTAAGTTTAAAACAATGAAAAGTAGATGATTAGCCTTACTTTAGCTGATATCCTGAAGAGAGATTACCTGTTGTCGAGGGAAGTGATTTATCTGTATGAAGTCACTGTTGAATTGCTGCAATGATGTATTTTACTATACAAATATCTGATCGTCCAAAAAAATCTTTTGGGAATGCTGCTAAATTGCTCACCCAACATGAATCAACTAGTAGTATTTTTGACGCCATGTAAAACTTGAACTGGATTTATGAGGGCATGGAAGGGATCCTTTCGGTTCACAAGTCAATGTTCTTGCATCCATCTATTTGTTTCATGATTTTTAGGATGATTTTCGTTTCTGAAATGTCAAGTTCAGTATGTCTCAGTAACAAATTGTTTTACGGTTCCTTACAATAAATGCCCCTCCAATAACTTTTGTGCTATTTATTTACAACTGTGATCACAACGGAGATATGGTTTTTTGAAAATTTTCAGCTGTTTCCTGAAGCTATACTATGGATACTGGAGAAAATTTGATGCTGCTTGACAGAAAAGCAACCAAGAACGTGATGAACCCATTGAGAATCCATGATAAGAAGGCCAATCCAGCATATATCTGTTATCTAGCTTCAAAACATTGAAGCAGCGGCAGAATGTTCTGTTGGCTCTAAGCAGATGAATTGATCCATTATCTGCTGTTGTGCTAGATTGATAATGCTTGTATAGTCTTCTCAAATTATGACCTGATGTGTAGCCTTGGCATATCCAATCTCCCTGAATATTGAGCTGGCTAATGAACAGGGTGCTGAATCCAGAGTTTATGTCACCAATGTGAATGTCATACTCTAGGTGATGACCAAAGTACCAAGTCAAATGCCTGAATGTTATCAAGAAGCTTCCTGGCAGCCAAAATGAGATTGCGTGAAATGCAACACATCACTCATACGATGAGTCTCATGGTACGGAACTCTAACTAATTCAGACATTATGTAATCTTTCTGTTATCACCCTCGAGCTACTCACGAGCATTGGCTTTACATAAATAAATTGCTTTATCAGTTGATGCTTACTTTGATATATGTATATATTACCTCCGCTACTGCTGAATGTAATAAGTGAAGGAGCATGCTTCATAACTAAACAATAGAGATTACCTTTTCTATGCGATATATCTATAGCTGAGTTTCTGAGTCTTGATTGTTTGGTTACTTGTTTCGTTCAATAATTAAGTTATGCATGTATCAGAGAAGTTGAGTCGGGTTATGTTTGTTGTTGATGCTTGAAAATGCTTTTTCAACATAGAATTTCAAAAGTGCAGAGCAAACTTGAAATCTGCACTTGCAATGTTAGACAAACTTGTCCCCCCTTTGGCTTAAATTGTGATTTATACCACCGTGTTACTGTGTGCAATAGAGTAGTTCCCCGTAGAGGAAAAAAATTGTCGACACCAAACCAATGAATATGTGACCAGGTTCCAGATACTATCCTTGCA
This sequence comes from Solanum dulcamara, assembly GCF_947179165.1. Taxonomy (NCBI): domain Eukaryota; kingdom Viridiplantae; phylum Streptophyta; class Magnoliopsida; order Solanales; family Solanaceae; genus Solanum; species Solanum dulcamara. Next base: position 22,375,943 of record NC_077248.1, read on the forward strand.
GGTAAGCTCTATTTCACATTTCACATGCTATATAATGTATAATGTATCTATCATCAATTTTAATTGTTTATACATAGATAATAGTAAAAGGTATCCATCTTTTGTCTCATAAGAAGAAAAATACAAACTGACTATTTGATGGATGTGTCATACAGACAAAAATAGCCATATGTATATTATTAATGTAGATAGATATCTGAACTTTATTGGAGGTTGCTTAATGCTCAGCAATACTAAAATAACTATTTTGTAAATTATATCGTAAGGTAGATTAGTCCTACCAGACAGTTACATCCTAAATAATTGGAAGATTTATTAGAAAAATATGTTGAAAGCGAGTGAGTCAACCAAGTGAAACCCTATTAGATATTGATTCCAAAATTCTAAAATTTTATGACATGAAATTATTTTTAAAAAATAGTTCGTTGGATAAATACATTGATGCTCTCTAAACGGGAAGAATATCACTACAATTCAAAATTATGGAGAAACAAACAAATTCTACCTGGATGAAAAAGACACGTCAATTACACTTTGTTTGGATGTTTGTTACGTATTGTTTAATAACGTATCATATTGTATTGTAATGTGTTGTATTGTATCGTATTGTTTTAATGAATATAGCGTTTGCTAGGGTAAAAAATAAAAGATGATTATTAAATAATAAGTAAAGACAAAATGAGAAAACAATATTAAGGTAATGACGTGATTACTCGATCACATCAAATCGGTCATTATACAAGATGAGACTTTTTTTTTATTTTTCACTTGGTGTCTGGAGCTGCCGTATTAGAGTTCCGACTAAATTTGGATCGTGCACAACATAGTCCATTCGAAAGTGACGCTCCCAATAAGATTTTTTCCATACTCAGGGCTCGAATTCGAAGGATTAAGGGTGAAATAGTCTATCACAACCCATGTTGGTACCTAAAAATCTCTCATTTATAATTTTCTTCCTAAAATATCTCCACCCGATATTTTTATTTCCTCACTTTTCTCCTCTTTTCTAATCTTCTTCCTAAAATATCTCCCATCAATAATTTTTGTATAATTTTCTCCATAAATCACTTTATCAATTTAATCAAATTAGATTCTTTCTTTACTCTCTCTATCCATTTTTTTCATGAAATTTCTCTCTCTCTTCACTCGTATCTTTCTCCTTTCTTTACCATTTTTTATCACATTTTATTTTCTAAAAATTTTCTTTATTCTTTTTTATTTCTCTTTCTTCATTTTTTAAAAAATTATTTCTTACAGCATTGTAGTTTGGAACATATAATCAAAATCAAGTATGAATTAATTTTTTAAATTTATTTGATTATCATTTGGTGCAATTTATTAATTATGGTGAATTTGAATTAAATTAATTTGAACTTAACACCAAGGTTAAACTACATTGTACACCATGTAAATTAACTTGACAAAACTAAAAAGTTAGTACGTACTTGATTATATTATGGTGTTACCCATTGTAGGGTTGGACTATATAATTAAAATCGACTTTATCATCAATTATAAATCAATATCTTTTATAGTTTTAAACCCACATATCACCAAAAAATTAGTCATACCATACATCAAAATATATACACTATAACATATCACAATTTTAAATCAACAAATCACCAATAAATTAACTACATCATCCATCAAAATATATATACACTAAAACATATCACATTTTAAAACTAACAAATCATCAATTATTGTACCAGATCAGCCACTAAAGTACATTCTTTAATATGTATCACTATTAGTTTTTAACATGTGACCAGGAGGTCACGGGTTCAAGCCTTGGAAATAGCCTCTGACAGAAATGCAAGGTAAGGCTGCGTACAACAGACCCTTGTGGTCGGGCCCTTCCCCGAACCCTGCGCATAGCGGGAGCTTAAGTGCACCGGGCTGCCCTTTTTTATATAGTTATTAATTTATTTGAATTTGACACCAAGGTTACACCACATTGTACACCATATAAATTAACTTGGTGATACCAAAAAGTTGGTATGTACTTGATTTTATGGTGTTATGTATAAGAGGATTGGAACATATAACTAAAATCAACTTTACATTTAATTATAAATCAATTTTCTTATAGTTTTAAACCAATATATCAATTTATTTTATAGTTCTAAACCAACATATCAATATTTTGAAGATGAACTTGAAGAAGACAACAATGGAGAAATCAATTTTCTACCAAGTCTTAACACGAGAAACTAACAAGGAAATTGTAAGAGAGAATTTTATTTTTTTTACATAAATTGAATAAAAAAAGGTCTCTCACGTCCAAAAAATGAAAGTTGTCGAGATGAGAATGTTGAGATGGATGTGTGGGCATATCAGGAGAGACAGAATTAGAAATGAGGCTATTCGGGACAAGGTAGGAGTGGCCTCGGTGGAAGATAAGATGTGAAAAATGCGACTGAGATGGTTTGGGCATGTGAAGAGGAGAGACACAGATGCCCCAGTGCGGAGGCGTGAGAGGTTGGCCATGGATGATTTCAGAAGAGGTAGGGGTAGGCCGAAGAAATATTGGGGAGAGTTGATTAGACAGGACATGGCGCAGTTACAACTTACCGAGGACATGACCTTAGATAGGAGGGTGTGGAGGACCCACATTAGGTTAAAAGGCTAATTCATAGTCTCGTTATTCTTCCTTATTAGTAGGCGCATTAGCGCACCATAATTTCTTGTGGTCTGATTTCTGTTATTATCTATTATCTATTACTTTCTGCACTTTGATTGCTCTATTTCATCTGTGTTGCTTTCGTTATTTTCTTTCCCATATCGCTTTGAACTTATTATTTTTATCTGACCTCTTTTATGCTTTTACTGAGCCGAGGGTCTTTCGAAAACAGTCGTCCTACCTTGGTAGGAGTAAAGTCTGCGTACACTTTACCCTTCTCAGACCCCACGTTATGGGATTTCACTGGGTTGTTGTTGTTGAATAAAAAAAGGAAGAGAGTGAGTACGGACATAGATTGGATTTCAAAAAAGAGAGAAAATACATATTATCATAGTTAGAAGGAAGAGAGAGAATACGGATTACCATAGTTAGAGAGAAGAGATAGAATTATTTTGTAAATAGATTGAATTAAAAAGGAGAGAAAATTAATACCATAATTATCATTCCCATTAAATCCGGACATGACCCCCCAAAAAAGGAAAAAAATACTGATAAATAAATTATATAAATAGATCTCGATTTTTTTTGTTATGTTTGTAATTAAAAAATTAGTTGTGTAATTAAAAAGAAATATATGCATATATTGTTAATTAAAGTCTTAAATAGTATATTCTTGTAATTTTTCAGATTAAGACAGAACCTCTCTTTTATAAATAATTTTAATTGTTTTAGTTAGCCTTCAATATTGTGAACATGTGCGTGCACCGATTCATAGAATTATGAATACTTTCATCATATTTGTTGTGATTCATCTCACTTGGCTTATGAAAATTAGTATAGATAATCCATAACTTGATAAAGTTCGTAGGAGGTAATTCACATTCACTATGCATGGGGAAAAAGGGATGATTTGTACTCTCTTCATTTACAAGTTAAAATATTAGAGCCATAAAAGTCGGATTTTATTCAAATTGTTGCTGAAGATTGCTATTCTTTTGTTAATATTAGAATTTTTTTTTATTTGTTGTCAATCTTTCAAAATGATACCTTTAAACATGCGAAAAAGAACACGTTTGATTTTAAGCACACGAATACGAATGATTTTATTTACTATAATAAAACATTGGATAAAATTCTAATTTTCACCGTCTAAAATATCGGAGTTTGAAACCAACTCAAATAAATACTAGAGTATTAGATAATTGTGCCTAAAGTATAAGAGTCAAATACCACTACGGGAAACTACATGAATAACACTAATACTATAACATACATGGTGCTTCAAATTATCACCAAGCCTGATTTCATGTTGAAAAGCGTAAAAATACTCAATTACCTACTAATCTTTATGCCAATCCGCGACATCTATATCCACTTATCTAAGGTCATGTCATTAATGAGCTGCAACATATACTCACTATTTATTGAAAACTTGAAAATTTAGTGTAATTATAAAATGGGTAATATTCATTTTCTAATACCATCTTTACCACTGGTAAAATTGGTCTCTAGTAACATTTTTGTACCTCATAAAACAAATATGATGTAAGTGCAAGTAAAATTGCCTAACTTCTTTGGTATGATAATTGATAGGGAATAACGCGCAAAACACATTTATAGAGACTAGTCTATACTATATTAAAAATATGCAGGTCCTTAAAAATGTTGAAACTTTTTGTCTTTCATTAAAATATTTGCAATAGACAAAACTGTCTTTTCATATTTTTCTTCAATTATTATTATTTAATACTATTCAAATATTTAAGACTATAAAATTAATTTAAAATAAAATTTGATAAAATAAAGTTTTTTTCGACTTCAATTGGTCCATGGTGTTTAATCGACACATTTAGAATCAAAGTGGTATACTACTTTTCCTTACAAACGAGTTTGAGCCTACAGGGATTTAAGTACTTCAAATGGACTAAAATTTAGATTTTTAAAATCTTTCCTTATTTGTTATAAAATATCTTAATTCAACAAAATAAAGTGGAGAAACTAAAGAGGAGAAATGAGAACAGAAGAGGAAGAGAAGAAATTAACTTGCTGTGTATTCTCATTGCCAAAATCTGGCAATATTTATAGTCATAAGAAGGAGCAAAATATAGTGGGTGGGACCCACACAAAAAGAAAGTTAATTGTAAGTGGACATCCAACTTTGTCCACTTGTTGTTTAACACTCCCCCTTGGATGTCCACGTGAAATGTGCCTCATTAAAATCTTACTAAAAAAAACAGTGGGAAAATCTTAGTGAAAAGAAACATAGTATACATATCTGGTAATACGCCTTGAGTGCTGCCTCATTAAAAACCTTGTTAGGAAAACCCAGTGGGACAAAACCTAGACTAAGGAAAAAAGAGTGCAGCGCGTATTATACTCCCCCTGATGAAGACATCATTTAATATCTCGAAGACGCCGCATTCCAATTTTATATCTCAATTTCTCAAAGGTTGAAGTTGGCAATGCTTTGGTAAATATATCTGCTAAATTATCACTTGAGCGAACTTGTTGAACATCTATTTCACCTTTCTTTTGAAGATCATGGGTAAAGAAGAATTTTGGTGAAATATGTTTTGTTCTGTCTCCTTTGATGTATCCTCCCTTCAATTGGGCTATACATGCAGTATTGTCTTCATACAATATAGTTGGAACGTCTTTTGTCAAAGAAAGGCCGCATGTTTCTTGAATGTGTTGAGTTATTGATCTTAACCAAACACATTCTCGACTTGCTTCATGAATGGCTATTATCTCTGCATGATTTGAAGAAGTGGCAACCATAGTTTGCTTTGTTGAACGCCATGATATAGCTGTACCACCACATGTAAATAAATATCCTGTCTGCGATCGACCTTTATGGGGATCAGACAAATATCCCGCATCTGCGTAACCAATCAATTGTGACGGGGATTCATTCGAGTAAGACAATCCCATATCAATGGTCCCTTGGAGATATCTGAATATATGCTTAATTCCATTCCAGTGTCTCCGCGTTGGGGAAGAACTAAATCTTGCTAACAAGTTTACTGAGAAAGCTATATCTGGTCTAGAATTGTTGGCAAGATACATTAATGCACCAATTGCACTAAGATATGGTATTTCAGCACCAACAATCTCTTCATCATTTCATGAGGTCGAAATGGATCTTTATTAATATCAAGAGATCTCACAACCATTGGGGTACTCAATGGATGTGCTTTATCCATATAAAACCTCTTTAAAATATTTTCAGTATATGTTGACTGATGGACAAATATCCCATTTGTAAAATATTCAATTTGTAGACCAAGACAAAATTTTGTCTTTCCAAAGTCTTTCATTTCAAACTCCTTTTTCAGACATTTTACTGCCTTTGAAAGTTCTTCCGGAGTTCCAATAATATTCAAATCATCAACATATACTGCTATTATGACAAATTCAGATCCAGACCTTCTCATAAAGACACAAGGGCAAATTGGATCATTTTTATATCCTTCTTTTAGCAAATATTCGCTAAGACGATTGTACCACATTCGCCCTGATTGTTTTAACCCGTACAAGGATTTCTGAAGTTTTATTGAGCAATTTTCTCGAGAATCCTTGTATGCTTCAGGCACTTTGAACCCTTCGGGAATTTTCATAAAAATGTCGTGGTCCAATGAGCCATATAAATAAGCAGTGACCACATCCATTAGGTGCATTTCAAGCTTTTCATGAACTACCAAATTCATTAGATACCTAAAGGTAATTGCATCCACCCCAGGGGAATATGTTTCCATATAGTCAATGTCAGGTCTTTGCGAAAAACCTTGGGCTACAAGTCGTGTTTTATATCTTACGACTTCACCCTTTTCATTTTGTTTACGCACAAAAACCCATTTGTGCCCTACTGGCTTGACACCTTCAGGTGTTCGGATTATTGATCCGAAAACTTCACGTTTTTCAAGTGAAGTTAACTCTGCTAGAATTGCATCCTTCCATTTTGGCCAATCATTTCTCTGTCTGCATTCATCGACAGATTTTGGTTCAAGATCCTTATCTTGTTGCATTAGTTCAATGGCAACATTATAAGCAAAAATATTATTGACCACAATATTATTTCGGTTCCACTATTTTCCTGTCGAGACATAACTTATTGAGATTTCTTCATTCTCATTATTTTCAGATACTTGGACCTCCTCGGTGGTAACACCATTTGTTGTATCTCTGGGCTCTTCTTGAGCACTTGCCTCCAAATTATGATCATCTTAATCATTTATTCCTTTCCTTTTTCGAGGATTTTTGTCTTTTGAACCAATTGGTCTTCCTCGTTTTAAGCGTGACCTAGACTCATTTGTCTGAACAAGCTGTCCTACCGGGACATCAATTCGAACTTGAGCATTAACAGCTGGGATATGCGATTTAGTAACCCGTGGAAGGTTAGTAAATGCATCCGGCAGTTGATTTGCAATATTCTGCAAATAAATCATCTTTTGAACTTCTTGCTCACATTGATTTGTTCGAGGATCTAAATGAGATAGTGACAATAAATTCCAATCTATCTCATTTTTCAGCTGCTTATGTTCTCCCCCTAATGTTGGATATACTGATTCATCAAAATGGCAATCAGCGAATCTTGCCGTAAATAAATCTCAAGTCATAGGTTCCAGATATTTTATAATAGAAGGAGATTCATACCCAACATATATTCCCAACCTTCTTTGGGGACCCATCTTTGTGCGGTGCGGTGGAGCAATTGGGACATATACCGCACACTCAAATATTCTAAGATGGGATATATTTGGCTCCCTTCTAAACGCCAACTGTAATGGAGAACATTCATGATAATTTGTTGGTCTTATGCGCACAAGTGCTGCTGCATGCAAAATAGCATGCCCCCATACTGAAATAGGAAGTTTTGTCCTCATTAGCAATGATCTAGCTATCAATTGGAGACGTTTAATCAATGATTCTACTAGACCATTTTGAGTATGAACATGAGAGACTGGATGCTCAACTTTTATTCCAACCATACAATAATCATTAAATGATTGAGATATAAATTCACCAGCATTATCAAGACGAATCGTCTTTATTGCATAATCTGGAAATTGTGCTCTTAACCTTATAATTTGAGCTAACAATCTCGCAAAAGCCATGTTGCGAGTTGATAATAAGCACACATGTGACCATCTTGTAGATGCATCTATCAGAACCATATAATATTTAAATGGTCCACATGAAGGGTGAATTGGCCCACATATATCACCCTGTATATGTTCCAGAAACAAAGGAGATTCAATCCCAATCTTAGTTGCTGATGGTTTGATAATCAGTTTTTCTTGGAAACAAGCAACACAAGAGAATTCCTTAGATTGAAGAATTTTCTGATTCTTCAAAGTGTGTCCATGTGAATTCTCAATAATTTTGCGCATCATATTATAACCGGGACGGCCCAACCGGTCATGCCAAATGATAAAATCATTAGAATTAGTAAACCTTTTGTTTACAATGGCATGTGATTCAACAGTACCAATATTTGTATGGTACAACCCAGAAGAAAGTGCAGGTAATTTTTCGTGCACAATTTTCTTCTCCATATTTATTATAGTAATATAAAGGTATTCAACCTTTCCTTCATTTGCAGTCTCAATATGATAGCCATTTTGGCGAATAACCTTGAAACTTAACAAGTTTCTTTGAGACTTACTACAATACAATGCATTATCAATTACCAATATCGTTCCTCCAGGTAGTAATAAGGCCGCTTTTCCAGAGCCCTCAATCAATTTTTTACTACCAGATATTGTATTGACATAGGCCTTTTTCATAATCAAATGAAAGAAATATTTCTTTTCTTTTAATATCGTATGAGTTGTGGCACTATCCAGAAGGCACATATCTCCATTATTCATCTTGAATTCAATTGAAGACTGAAAAATTTATTTATCTTCATAAAATAAAAATACATTATAAGAAATAAGTAATAAAAGCAATATGCACATAAGTTAATTTAAAAGGTATGATATATTAACATGTAAGGGCAGCCCGGTGCACTTAAGCTCCCGCTATGCGCAGGGTCTGGAGAAGGGCAGTAATATAATAAAATAGTGAAGTCTGTGGTAATCTGTTTCAATGTTGTTTTTATCTAATTGTTTAGTATAGCACCCTATCTGACATTTGAAGTGTAATTGCAATTAAATTTATATATAGTTCATTGCTAGTAACGCAAGCATATACCACATTTGAAGATTTTCAACAAAATCGTTATGCTAATTTCTTATGATATAATAGTGTAAAGTAATGGTACTATTGGAAGCACATCAAATTAACAACAACGAAAATGCTAACAAGTCTTAAAAGAGGAAATAATATTATATTGGGAAAGGAATTGGAAATTGATGATGACACTAGGCTTTATTTATGAACATTAACTTTTCTTGATTTTTCATTTTAGTGATGTTTATGAATAAGAGAATATTGATTAACAAGGGTGTTCATAATGACAATATAAAAGAGAATTCTTTATTAAAAGATGTTTCACGAACTGTGATTGACAACATATTGAAAATCATACAACGAAATTAAACATTAATTATAATCCTTAAAAAAATCTTCAACATCCAAATAGGTAATATCATTTAGGTCATTAAAATCATCATCCCTTAAAGTCAGATTTGCTTCAATATTATCATTATGCGAAGGTCCAGCATCAATATTATTTTCAAACGCCAAGTGTGACTCTATCCGAGCATTAGAAGAAGAGGCACCACCTCTATTTTCCTTTCTTTTGAATAAATTTTGATAAAGTCTTACAAAATGCTCAGGCGTCCGACATTCATTTTTCTAGTGGTCTTTCATGCCACAATGATGACAGTTACTTCTTGAAGGGTCATTTTGAGAACTGATATTGTTCTCCCTTTTATGTTGACCACCACCACGATGATTATTATATCGTCCTCTACCATTGCCACGCCCACGCACATTATTGTGGCCTTGATTTTTATTATGTCTTCTTTCAGACTGGCCATGTGCTTTTATCATATTTGCCTCCGATAACGGAGCAGTTCCAGTGGGTCGGGCTTCATGATTTTTCATTAAAAGGGCATTATGTTGTTCAGCCACCAGAAGGCATGAGATCAATTCAGAATATTTATGAAAACCTTTTTCACGGTATTACAACAACAACAACAACAACCCAGTGAAATCCCACATCGTGGAGTCTGGGGAGGGTAGAGTGTACGCAGACCTGACTCCTACCAATGTAGGACGGCTGTTTCCGAAAGACCCCCGGCTCAATAAAAACATAGAAAAAGGTCAGATAATAATATTAGAGTAAATATCACATTAGAGGCATGAAAAGTTGTTAGTGTCTTTTCTAACATGTCCTCATCATTTATAGTTTCCCCACATAATTTTAATTGGGAAGTTATTCGAAATACAGCAGAATTATATTCAATTACAGTTTTAAAGTCTTGAAAACGTAAGTGCATCCACTCATAACGAGCCCTTGGCAATACCGTTGCCTTGAGGTGGTCATACCTCCCTTTTAAGTCTTTCCACAATTCAAGTAGATCTTTCACTGTCAAGTATTCCATTTTCAGGTTTTCATCTAAATGATGACGAAGGAAAATCATAGCCTTTGCTTTATCCTTATTTGATGTTGTATTTCCTTCAATTATTGCATCACCAAGACCCTTAGCGGTAAGGTGAATTTCAGCATCAAGTACCCATGACAAATAATTTTTGCCAGAAATATCAAGTGCCACAAATTCCAATTTTGACAAATTTGACATGATGAAAATTAATTTGAAAGTAACAAAGACAACTTAAAAATTAAATTTCTTTAATAGATATACCTGATATAGAAGTTAATTTTCTGAAAAATTAGAGTTTCGTGTTGATAACGTGTTATAAAATATCTTAATTCAACAAAATAAAGCGGAGAAACTAAAGAGGAGAAAGGAGAACAGAAGAGGAAGAGAAGAAATTAACTTGCGGTATATTCTCATAGCCAAAATCTGGCAATATTTATAGTCATAAGAAGGAGCAAAATATAGTGGGTAGGACCCACACAAAAAGAAAGTTAATTGTAAGTGGACATCCAACTTTGTCCACTTGTTGTTTAACATTATTAACCTTTTCTATACTTGAATTATATATCCAATTTTGACTTTTACAAGACTTTTAATTACTTTCCATCAAAGAGAATTTGTTTCCTATAATTTTGTAAGAACCTCTTTCTCAAAAAATAAAATAAAATTATAAGAACTCTATTCCTAAAAGTTTGGAAGCAAAAATTGATTAGAAGAAAGTAATAAGGTGAAGTTACGTTGCTACAACGTCGTCAAGGCCGAAGGCTCATGTTTTTATTTTAGTTTCTTTGTACAATCAATTGTTAAAAATAGAGTTGTTAATTATTATTTCCTTATATAATCAATCATTAAGAAATAGAGTTGTTATTAAATATTTTCATATTTTGGTGAAAAATAAAATCCTATTAGGGTTAGAGAATTGCATATGTACATCTATAAAAGAATTTTAGTAATTGGTGGGAAATAAAAACTTCTTAGATATGAAGATCAAAATCTCTATTAACTTAGAAGGTATTATATTTTATGAACTATAATTTTTATACTAATCTTTTTCTTGCATGTCTCTTCTTATTTCCCTAAGTTTTCATTGTCATTTTTTATCGCTAGACCGACTACTCTAAGAGCACTCATTCATAAACCGGTTACTGGTACAAATAACATAAAGAAAGTGATAAAAAAAAGTTAGAGATTAAATATAATTGAGGTGAGATGTTTGAATTTATGTTATTTATACATATTTTTTTACATCTTTATTTCATCCTTATTTGCATGATGTATTTGGAAATTTCTATATAATGGAATTTTTTTTCTATTGTTGATAGCTAAACATAATCAAAATCAATCATTTTTAAGGATTTATATTTTTCTCTTTATTTTTAATCTTATAATTCAAACACATTATTTAATAATATTTATTTTATTTTTTGAATTGTATATTAATAAATATAGATCACACGCAAAGTGCATATTCTAAGGGGCCTTTTGGTTATAGGATAAACACAAAGCTAATAAGGTTATTCATGTATTAATTTTATACCATACTTGGTTTGCAAATAAGATAAAAGTTGTTCGTGTATTACTTTTATACAATGTATGGTTACATTTTTTGTAATCCCACATAATTAATACTTACATAACTTATGGAGAAATCTATAAGTTATATGGATAGAAGGTGGAATAAGTTATGTGGGTATTAGTTATACATATATTAAAATAATAAATTACACATTTACCCCTTTTACAATGGCATGATATATATTTAAAAAAAACTGAACTTTTACCGTTTCTTATTTTATTTTACTTCTTACTTTTTTAAAGTAATAAAACGAATCAAGACCAAAAATAATTTGTTGGTGTTTACTTTTTAGTACTTAAAAAATATTGTTGTAATGGTGCTGTAACTATTTGAGATGGTTGTTGTAACAATACTTTAATTATTTGAGAATTGAAATAATATATTAATTTACAACAAATTAAATAATTAATTCATGTAAAAAAAGTATCATTAATTTTTTCTTTGAAATTTTTTTCTTGGTTGCTTAATCTTATTCAATATAAATTACTTAATTATTTTTATTTGTTATTTACTTTATTATTTTAGCTATTAGTATTTATTTAAATTTTAATGTGTTATTTAGATAGTTATTTATTTTAATGAGTATAATAAATATTAGCTCACTGAACATATTTGAAATTAAGAAATAAGAATTAGCTCACTAATTTTTTTTAAACTCTATATAACTAAACCCTGCATAACTAATATCTACATAACTAAACCCTACATAACTAATACGTGAAAGAAAGGAGAAGTCAAAAAGGAAAAGTGAAAAGGAAGAAAAAGGAAAGACTGCAAAAGAAAAGGAAACAGTTGGCAACAACTTTTGAATTGAGAGGCACCGCCCAAGAAAAGTAGTTGCCTACGCGTAGAAAATTATTAACACGTAATTTCTTACGCATTTTTTTCGCTTATAAATAGAGGGCATTCTTCCCTCATTTAAATCATCACAGAAAGAGAGAGTAAGAATACAAAGAGAGTTATACACCAAGATAAATATTGTAGTCTTGAGTGTCCTCTTTAGTAGTTGTTCCTTTTACAAGACAGAAGTGTTAATTGTTGTTTTCTCCTTGTATTTGAGAGTTGTGTACTTCATATTTTAATAGTGAGATCCTTCTACCTCGTGGTTTTTTTTCCCCTCTATCAGTTAGAGGAGTTTTCACGTAAAATTCTCGTGTTTAATTTATTTTTATATTAATTGTCATATCAAACTTTAGTTGTGGTGCTTCCTCCCCCAACAGTGGTATCAGATCCCTCGGTTATTCTGTCTATTTTATGCGAAGGTACTATTTGTGAATAGTAAATTTTTATGAATAGTAAAATTTAGTGAATAGTAAATTTTGGTGATGATACAGTTTGTCATGATTGTTCGCAAAAATATTCAGAAATGATCTAGAAGGGTGTGAAACAAATAACAATGTCGAGTACAACAAAGTTTGATGTTGAAAAATTCAATGGGACTAATTTCTCATAATGAAAAATGAAAATAAAAGCAATATTGAGAAAGGACAATTGCTTAGCTGCAATTGAAGGCAGACCCACAGATTTTACTGATGACAGCAAGTGAAATGACATAGACAGCAACGCAGTTGCTGATCTACACTTGGCACTAGCTGATCAATTATTGTCTAGTGTGGCGGAAAAGCGGACGACGAAGGAAATATGGGATACTCTTACGAGGTTGTATAAGGCCAAGTCTTTGCATAATAAAATCTTCTTAAAAAGAAGATTATATACTCTTCGAATGGCAGAGTCCATGTCATTTACTGAACACATTAATACTTTAAATACTCTGTTTTCACAACTTACAACAATGGGTTGCAAAATAGAGGGGACTGAACGTGCGGAGCTTCTACTTTAAAGTCTACCTGACTCGTATGATCAACTCATCATCAACCTGACGAACAATACAGATAGTCTAGTTTTCGATGAAATTGCAGTCGCTGTCTTAGAAGAAGAAAATTGGCGCAAAAATAAGGAAGACAGACAAGCAAGTTCGCAGCAAGCTGAAGCTTTGATGATGGTGAGAGGAAGACCAATGGAACGTGGCCCCAGTAGGAGTCATAATCATGGTAGATCTCAATCAAGAAGTAAGAAAAATATCAAATGCTACAACTGTGGCAAGATAGGGCACTTCAAGAAAGATTGTCGGTTCAAAAAGAAGAGTGAACACCCTGAGCCATCAAATGCTCAAGGGAATATTACAAGTACCTCGGATGATGGAGATATTTTATGTAGTGAAGCAATATCAAATAATGAATGCAGAAAATGTTTCACCGATGTCTGGATCATGGACACAGGAGCAACATGGCACATGACTTCCCGGAGAGAATGGTTTCATCAATATAATCCTATCTCAAGAGGGTTTGTGTTCATGGGAGACGATCATGCTTTGGATATTATTGATATTGGGTCCATCAAAATAAAAATATATGATGGCACAATACGCACCATCTAGGAGGTACGACATGTAAAAGACTTGAAGAAGAATCTATTGTCTTTAGGACAACTAGATGATAATGGATGTTCATATAAGACTTATGGTGGAGTCATGAGAATATCCAAAGGAGCGCTTGTAGTGATGAAAGCGGAAAAACTTGCGGCAAACCTATATGTGCTTAAAGGTGAAACACACCAAGAAGGAGAAGCATCAACCGCGTCAGCAAGTTCATTTGAAGAATCAACGATGATATGGCATCATAAACTTGGTCATATGTCGGAACGAGGTTTGAAGATTCTTGCTGAGCAAAAGCTTCTTCCAGGGCTCAAAAAGGTTTCACTACCCTTTTGTGAGCATTTTGTTACCAGTAAGCAAAATAGACTGAAGTTTAGCAGTTACTCTGCTAAAAGCAAGAAAATATTAGATCTGGTCCACTTTAATGTCTGGCAAGCACGGGTAGAGTCCCTAGGAGGAGCGAAATATTTTGTGTCATTTATTGACAATTTCTCCAGGAGAAGTTGGGTGTATCCAATCAAGAGAAAGGCAGATGTTTTTCCAGTTTTCAAACAGTTCAAAGCGCGGGTGGAACTTGAATTTGAGAAAAAGATCAAGTATTTGAGGACAGATAATGAAGGAGAATACACTGGTGATGAATTTTATAACCTTTGTAAACAAGAAGGTATTAAACGGCAGTTCACTGTGGCATATACTCCACAACAAAATGGAGTAGCAGAGCGGATGAACAAAACCTTGTTGGAACGAACAAGAGCTATGTTGGCAACTACAGGGCTGAAAAAAACATTCTGGGCAGAAGCAGTCAAAATTACCTGTTATGTGATCAATCGGTCATCATCAACCGCAATTGATCTGAAAATGCCAATGGAGATGTGGACAGGAAAACCAGCTGATTATTCTCGCTTATATATATTCGGAAGTCCTGTTTATGTTATGTACAATACCCAAGAAAAATTGAAGTTGGATCCAAAATCCAAGGAATGCATTTTCTTAGGGTATGCTGATGGAGTCAAGGGGTATCGCTTATGGGATCCCACAGCCCGCAAAATGATAATCAGCAGGGATGTTGTATTTGTTGAAAATAAGATACAAGCAAAAGAAGGTAGCACTTCAAAAGAAAAATCAGAGACTACTACAGTTGAAGTTGAAGAAACAAAAGAAGTTCCAGTTTCTTCTGAAGCAGCACCAGAGCACAAAGAACAAGATCAAGCTGAGATCAAAACTCCACAAGTTCGATGGTCAACTAGGGAGAGAAGAGAACCAGCTTGGCACTCAGATTATTCTATGGAGAGTAATATTGCATACTGTCTACTAACAGAAGATGGAGAGCCTTCAACTTTTCATGAGGCTATGAAAGGCCAAGAATCATCTCTGTGGGTGGCAACAATGCAAGAAGAAATTGAAGTTCTTCATAAAAATAAAATATGGGATCTTGTTCAATTAACACAAGGAAGGAAGACTATTGGAAATAAATGGGTCTACAAGATCAAACAGAATGGTAATGATCAAGTGGAGAAGTATCGTGCAAGATTGGTGATGAAAGGATTCACTTAGAAAGAAGGTATAGACTTTAATGAGATATTTTCTCCGGTGGTTCGACTCACAACAATTCGAGTGGTCCTGGCGATGTGTGCTACATTTGACTTGTACTTGGAGCAGTTAGATGTCAAAACTGCATTTCTTTATGGAGAGCTTGAAGAAGAAATTTATATGCTCCAACCAGAAGGTTTTGAAGAACAGGGAAAAGAGAACTTGATTTGCAAGTTGAACAAATCTCTATATGGTCTCAAACAGGCACCGAGATGTTGGTATAAGAGATTTGATTCCTTCATTATAAGCCTTGGATACAACAGACATAGTTCAGATCCTTGTGTTTATTACAAGAGATTTGGTGATGAAGATTTTGTTATTTTGCTGTTGTATGTTGACGACATATTGGTAGCAGGCCCCAACAAAGATCGTCTCACAAATTTAAAGGCACAGTTGGCTAGGGAGTTTGAAATGAAGGACTTGGGACCAGCAAATAAAATTCTAGGGATGCAAATTCACCGAGATAGAAATAATAGGAAAATTTGGCTTTCTCAAAAGAACTACTTGAACAAAATCTTGAGACGCTTCAAGATGCAAGATTGTAAGTCAATTTCTACCCCACTTCCTATTAATTTCAAGTTATCCTTAAGTATGAGTCCTAGCAATGAAGCAGAGAGGATGGAGATGTCTCGAGTACCGTATGCATCAGCAGTGGGAAGTTTAATGTTCGCCATGGTATGTACAAGACCTGATATTGCACAAGTAATGGGAGTGGTTAGTCGATACATGGCTAATCCTGGTAGAGAGCATTTGAATACTGTTAAGAGGATCCTGAGATATATTAAGGGTACCTCAGATGTTACAATGTGTCATTGAGGATCAGACTTTACTATTAAAGGTTATGTTGATTCAGATTTTGCAGGTGATCTTGATAAAAGCAAGTCCACCACAGGTTATGTGTTTACTCTTGCTGGAGGAGCTGTAAGCTGGGTTTCAAAACTGCAATCTATCGTGGCTACATCTACGACGGAAGCAGAATATGTAGCAGCTACACAAGCTAGCAAAGAGGCAATATGGATGCAGATGTTATTGGAGGAGCTCGGGCACAAATACGAGAAGGTTGCTCTATTTTGTGATAGTCAGAGCGCTTTGCATCTTGCAAAGAATCCGACATTTCATTCAAGGACAAAGCACATACGAGTTCAGTATCTCTTTGTCCGTGAGAAGGTGGAAGAAGGCAGTGTGGATATTCAAAAAATTCACACCAATCACAACCTGACAGATATGTTGACGAAGCCGATCAACAGTAATAAGTTCATATGGTGTCGATCTTCTATTGGCCTAGCAGAAGCGTAACATTGCAGTAATTGAGTAGAAAGGATGGTGTGAAGACTTAATTGATTCTCAATTAAATCTTCAAGTGGAGAATGAAAGAAAGAAGAAGTCAAAAAGGAAAAGTGAAAAGGAAGAAAAAGGAAAGGCTGCAAAAGAAAAGGAAACAGTTGCCAGCAACTTTTGAATTGAGAGGCACCGCCCAAGAAAAGTAGTTGCCTACGCGTAGAAAATTATTAACGCGTAATTTCTTAAGCGTTTTTTTCGCTTATAAATAGAGGGCATTCTGCCCTCATTTAAATCATCCCAGAAAGAGAAAGTAAGAATACAAAGAGAGTTATACACCAAGATAAATATTGTAGTCTTGAGTGTCCTCTTTAGTAGTTGTTCCTTTTACAAGAGAGAAGTGTTAATTGTTGTTTTTTCTTTGTATTTGAGAGTTGTGTACTCCATATTTTAATAGTGAGATCCTTCTACCCCGTGGTTTTTTCCCCCTCTATCAGTTAGAGGAGTTTCCACATAAAATTCTCATGTTCAATTTATTTTCATATTAATTGTCATATCAAACTTTAGTTGTGGTACTTCCTCCCCCCAACAATACGTTTATAACTAAACTATGCATAGCTAATACATGCATAACTCTAACCAGTAACCAAATGGACCTTAAAAGCACGAAGATTTTTAGAAAAGTTGATTGCACTTTTTTACACTTCATTAAAAGATTTTGATTTAAATAAAATCGTCTTTTCACCATTTTCCTTCAATTATTATTATTAATATATGGGAAGAAGTCTAAATTATAGGAAGATAATTAAATATTTTTTTGAGTAGTCTATTTTTAATATTAGGAGAATTATTAATTTTCCTTTTAAGTGAAGAACTCATTAGATGTATAATTCGTTTACGCAATAATTATTTTTATACGGAATTATTCATTTGGCTTTAGGTTCAGAATTCTTTTACCAATTGAAATCTTGAAAGTATCTGTGATTGAAGAGATAAATTTGCTTGTGATTTGAGGTAAGTTTTCTAAAATTTATTAGCTATAATTGAAGAGCTAAGTTTACTGTGATTTGAAGTAAATTTTCTATGATTTTAGGATATTCCTAATTGATAATTATAAATGATCGTATTTTGTTAATTGAGAAATTTTCTTTGAGGTTTTTTTGTATTAATGTCTGATATACCATCAATAATTTGAAATTGACTTACTTATAATTTCGTATAAAGTATTTGGACGTCACAAAAGAATGATTTGGTATCAGTTGCAATTTTGTTCACAATTTGTAACCAATATCAGTGATTTGTTAGTCGAAGGAGATAAAACACGCAGTGGAAGGTCTTAGATGATCGATTGTTAGAACTGCATTGGGTTTCAGAAGAAAAAACATAACCACAGACGAATTAGTGGCTATATTTTTACAGATAGAAGAGCGCTAAATACCAGCTTCTTCATTTATGGGATCATCTATGCATTCGATGGGTATCTAATCTAGCTGTGAAAAGCCATCAAAAATTCACATATGAATTAGGTGTCCATAAAACTGAGAAACTGAAAGAGACTTTCCACAACAAATTTTTTATTCCTAATTATATGCCCACTTGACAAGTTTCACAACCATAGGGACAAACGAAAATGAAATATAGAGAGAAATGAATTAGAGCAAGGGGTCGAAAGATGCATAGAGAACACCTGGCTCCCTTCTTCCAAACATTCCTTCCTTCCTCTAGAGAAACTGCAGAAGGCAAAGACAGATGAATGGCAGTATTAGAAACGTGTATATAAAAGAAAGGCAAACCTAAGTTGCATTAACTGAAGAATGCTACAACTTCAAAGGGCCTAGAATGGAATTGCATCGCTTAGTGTACTCAGGCAACAACACAGTTGAGGATCAAGAAAGCTTCCTAAGATGCTCATGTTCCACCAAACGTGATTTTAACCTAATTCCAGATCTCGGTTACATGCATGAATTCTACTCCCAAAGTGAAATTATAAGCTGCAGATATATTACGAGTAAAAAACTCAAGTATATTAAGATTAAGGACCTGTGTGAAAGCCACACTAAATATTTTCATCTGTAACTGAGAAATCCCCAAGGGCCACGGTTGAAACTAGCGGATAATGGGCTAGGTCCCTCTTCCCTTCTCCACTTAAATATCAGACTTGGTTCACTACCCAAGATTCGAACTCATGACGTGGACCAACCACACATTCTGCGTTGTGCTACCTTTCCCCTAGAACAAAGTGATAGAGCAACACTAATACAATAATCGAGAAAAGCTGATGAAACATATTACTCCTAAAACTTTAGTGTACTCACACATACATGTCACTTTGCATCTAACAATATTGACTCTATCCACTTGCATTGTAAATCATATTTCAAACTTCATCTAATCACCTACCAAATAGAACCACGAAATTCAGTGTCATGAACTGTCAATAGAGATAATACTTGCTTCTCTTTGCATTTATTTATTAATAAAGAGAAAAGATTACTCACACATTGTAGTAGATATTAAGCTCATAAGATAAACACTCAGGAATTTCTAGTTGAAGTTTACTCCTTAACCCTCAAACTAGCACTCCAAACCATAGATTATTTTTTCAAAATTGATGCTCAACACTAACACAACTCGCACATTGTAGTAGTTATTAAGCTCATAAGATAAATAATCAGGAATTTCTAGTTGAAGTTTACGCCTTAACCCTCAAACTAGCACTCCAAATCATAGATCATTTTTTCAAAATTGGTGCCCAGCACTAACACAACTCGTTCCAACTTCATTATGCACCAAAATCTAAGTTTCACACAATACCAAAAACACAAGAAATGCCACGACCTTAGTTCAGTTGTATGTTTCTTAATTTGAAATTTAGATATATATAGATAATGATTTACTAGGATGAAAAAATATTCTAGTCCATTATTGCTAAACAATATTACTAAAGACAACATCAAACGAGCCTCCAAACTTTCCAATGAAAACTCCTATGATTCTTGATAGATTAGTCAAGCTCATGAAACTAGATTTTGCACTTATTACTTATCTTAGATTTTACCATCACACTCTTACTTCATCACAAATATACAAATAATTTGCAAGGAGAATGATTGTTTGTTCATCCTAGCCACTCAAACTCAAAAGCACTCTTACCTACCAACTACCTCTCACTCGACTAAGGTTCACAAATTTTTGAACACTCTAGAGCCAAAGAAAGTTCAAAAGGCTTTGCAGCCACTAAAGGGTATGCTAACACATGAGACACTATAACGGGAAAACCAGGATAAGCTAGACCTTTATTGACACAATATTACAACACGAATAACAACAATAACTATGGTCTATGCCTCAATCCTAAGTCCTAACACAATATTATAGTACGGAAAACTTGTAAGAACGAAGGACATTAATAACACTAGAAGGAAGCACCCAAGCTTGGTTCAACGGCAATGCCATCAAGGTAGTACAACAGAAGATGTGTAGTAGGCGCACATCGTGAGTTCGAATCTAGACGCGGAATCAAATCTAGATTTAAGTGCAAAAAGGTACAGTTGTTGGCTTTTATTCATCAAGTTTCAACGCTGGAAACATCTGATTTCAACAACAAAATCTACGCAGACCTTACTCAAAAGAAAAGCTTTTGAAGCAGGAGCCAAAAAATATGATAGCAAAGAGCAAGATACAAAACAAATGAAGCAATAGAAGGTACACACTGAAGAATAGGAGAATATGTGACTACTACATAATACTACTAGTACTGAGAAGCGAAAAGTAGGAAGGGCTCACCCCCTACCTCTCCCACATAAAGTGGGAAAATACTCGGTTTCCTAATACCATTCTAACATAATCCTCGACCATCATACCTACCTATCTAGGGTCATGTCCTCGGTAGGTTGAACTTGTGTCACCTCCCCCAATTCATTTTTAGCCTACCTGCACACCTCCTCATTGGCGCCTCCACACACCTCCTCTTCACATGACCGAACTATCTCAACCTCGCGTCCCTCATCTTGTCCTACACGAGGTCCACTCCCACCTTGCCACGTATATATTTGTTCCTAATCATATTTCTCCTAGTATGGCCACACATCCATTTGGATCATCCTCTCCTTCACTACCTTCATCTTTTAAAGGTGTGCATTCTTGACTGGCAACACTTTTCCCCATACAAGCACAACAATGTTGGTCAAACCACAACTCTGTAGAACTTACTTTAGACCTCGACAACACGTACTTATCACACAGTACCCCAAAAGCAAACCTCCATTTCACCCACCCGATTCAATCCGATGCGCCATCATACAACAACCCAAATCCTATGTCACTCACCATATTAAAGCTAAACACAGAGATGACCGTAAACACATAATCATAAGCAATTAAAAAGATTATCAAGTTGACCCAATAAGAAATTCCAAGTGAATAAGTTTGTAATCCTTCTATTCCAAAATCAAGTTAGACTCGCAAATGTATCTCATCTCCGAATTCAGACATGATTATCTAAAAAGCACTGCATAAAATTACAATGGAATTCAATTTATTAAGTTTGGTTAAAAGAAAAAAAAATTACCCGATTAGGAATCTAGAGCTCGAGCAAGAGTTCTTCTTTCTGATCGGAAAAATAATGAAGGATATAAGGGGTGACCCGAATTACGGCAACCCAAGCACCAAAGAGGGCCACATGAGTCTTCAGCTGCTTCAGAGCAGCTGCTTTGTCAGGTTTACGCAACATTGGAAACATCTTTTCGTCGTTGCAAAGAGATGAATGGGAGCTTAAACCCTAGCCTAGCCTTGATTACTTCGCCATTAATCAAAAGTTGCAGCGGACTACTAGGCCGGGTTTGGGTTAAACCCGGCCCGTTAAGTTTACATTATCTTCGAAAATGTCGAAAATCTACGTGCACCATATTTAGTACTTGTATCTATTCTTTTTTTAAAAATGTATTCAACTAATATTCGGTATTAGATAACTATAATATATACTAGACATTAGAGGCCGTACCAGCATGAACTCAATATATATTACGTATTTTATTTCAATTGATATAACACAAATAAAATTTTGAGACTCAATTAGTATTTTTTTATGATTTATAAATTTTTTAAGTTATTATTTATTATGATTTATAATACTTTCTACGTAATTCAGATAATATATATTACTCTTTTTGTTCAATATACGTGGTATCGATAGTATTTCGAGAGTCAATTAATTTTTTAATAAAATAAACATATTAAAATAAAAAAATACAAAACGACCAAATCATATCTATTATATTTTATAGATTAAATATTAATTAATAAATTAGTAATTAATATTTCAAGATATCCCGATAAAAATGTGAATTGTGTTGTACAAAAAATAATAAATTAAATACCAAATATTACGGTAAAGAAAAATGGAAATAGGCATTCAAAAGTAAGGGAAAGAGCCCACAAATATTAAAGGAAAGGAAAAATTATTTGATTGAGTGTTTTTTAGAAATTAATTACTGATTTTAGCGATATTTTTTATTTATTACTATTTATAGCAATATATAGCAATATTTTGATAAATCTACACTTGTATTAAAAACGAATTATGCATACAATATAAATGTATTATAAGTGTTTTAAAATATTTATTATGTTTGTGTAGTAAGAAACTAACATAATGTATTATAAGTCTATTAAAATATGTGATAAATGTATTATCCATCTATAAAACTTGTATTATATATGTTTTATAAATAGTTCTTTGCAATATGTATTAAAACTGTATTATAAATATATTATAAGTGTTCAATAAAATTATTTTTTTATTGTTATAAATGATAAATATTTTCTTAATATTATATATTTATGTAAGTTTTTCTAAAGCAAACTCTCACAAATGTCAAGCTAAGCAAAAAGGAGCAAAACAAGAAAAAAAAAAGATGGCCCACATGTAAGCATAATCAGCGAGAAAAGTGGTCCAAGTGCAGAATTTTATGTCCAGTGAAAAAAGAAGGTACACATATGAAGCATTGAAATACAACCCTTTTAAAACTTAAAAATTATTGAAACCATAAATATCCCATTCCAAAAAAAAAAAAAGGAAAAAAGTCAGGATAGGATTCACCCCGGTTCATCAGAACTCAAATAATTGAAAGGCCAAATGATCCCTTGCGGGATGTAGACGTGTCGACTATGACTTGCTTCTCTAGCTTCTTCTACAATTATTGTGACTTATAATACTTTTACATTATTTTCAAATAATATATGTTACTTTTTTTCTGTCTCAATTTATGTGACACTGATAGAATTTTGAGATTCAATTGAATTTTTTATATGTCTTCTAAATTTTTAGGTTGTTAATTATTATGTATAGTACATTTTAGTCATTTCAAATAATATATGTTACTTTTTTGTTTCAATTATCGTGACACTAATAGAATTTCAAAAGTCAAATCAATTGTTTGTCTTTGAAATATTTTAAACTGCTAATATGTGATTTATAGTATTATTTTTACGTAATTTTCAAATTTATAATAGGCTGGAAAAAAAAAGACAGATAAATTAAAAACGAAAAAAAAATATTTCAAAATAACAAATTTGCCCCTATACCAACAAATTAAAACTTGGAAGTGCTATTTTTAGATTGTATAAAATGGAACCCACAAATTTAAAAGATAACCGAAACAAATGCAAAAGAGAGAAGCAAAGATATGTCAAATTTGTCAGGCCAATGGACCACAGTACAGAAATTGGTATGCTTTTGGTGGACAAAAAGGTAATTAAACTATAATGAGCTAATTTTATTGTGAAGGAATACATATGTATATTTCTAAAGAAATTTGGCACAATATTCTTTAAGCATCAAAATTATTGAATACCGAAAATACCCCTGTAAGGAGACCAAGTGTTGCCTTCTTCTAGAGTCTTATATATATACACTAGACATTGCACTTTGTCCTAATTTAAGTGACATAAATTAAATTTGGAAGGTCTATTAATTTTTTTTATGATTTGTAAATATTTTATGCTATAAATTATTGTAATTTATAGTATCTTTTACATAATTTTAGATAATATATGTTACTTCTTTTATCTCAACATATGTGGCATTGATAGAATTTTGAGAATCAATCAAATTTTATATCTCTTTTAAATATTTTAAGTTGTCAATTGTTGTAATTTATAATACTTTTTATGTCATTTTAAATAAAATATGTTAATTTCTCTATCTCAATTTATATGACCCTGATAAATTTTGAGAGTCAGCCGAATATTTTATGTCATTTAAATTTTCAAGTTGTTAATTATTATGATTTATAGTACTATTTAGTCATTTCAAATAATATATGTTACTTTCTCTTTATTCCAATTTATGTGGTACCGATAGAATTTCTAAAGTTAATCGAGCCTTTTATATATTTTAAAAATATTTTAAATTATTAGTTACTGTGATTTATAATATTTTTTATGTAGTTTTTAAATATATAACATACTTAAAAAAGAAATATAACAAACAAATTAAAACAAAACAATGCATAAAGACTAAATTGTCCCTATCTAGGAAGCAAGCATGTTGACGACATTGCCTGTGCCAGCACGTGTCCAATTTTTGTTAATTTATAGTACCTTTTATAGTATTTTCAAATAATATATATTTTTTACTTTTTTTTCATTATTTGTTTCACCCCTCCCTCCTGGAGCTCCCATATTTACTCCCTTGGTGACTCGAACTCACAACTTTAAGATTGAAAGTGAGGGGTGTTTACCATCCGAACAACTCTCTCTTGCCATATATGTTATTCCTTTTGTTCCAATATATGTTGCACTGATGAAATTAAGAGAGTCAATCAATTTTCTTACATGATTTTCGAATATTTTCAACTATTAATTATTGTAATTTATAGTACCTTTTATATAATTTTTAAATAATATATATTATTTCATTTGTTTAAATTCATAGAACTAGTTAATTTTTTTATATATATTTTTTAAATATTTTAAGTTGTTAATTATTATGATTCATAATACTTTTTATATAATTTTAAATGCGTAAGATATTTTTAAGAGTTGTGTACTTATAGATTCTTATTAGATAATAAAAAAATTGAATTATTAGATATTATAATTTATAATACTTCTTATTAGTTTTTAAATATAAATAAAATATTTTAAATTTATTAATTATAATAATTTTGAAATTAATACACAGTGAATTAAAAAGTATTTGAATTATAAAATTACTTGTATAAATAATTTTAAAAAGTGAAGAGTGGAAAGTAGTATAAATTGATACACAATCCTATTAATAAAAAAGTAAAATTTGAATATAATAAATAGAGTCCACAATGAAGCTTTGGAGTTTTGAAGTGATGACACCTCGAACAAAGGAAGAGAAGCTGTCAATAGAGGGATGGGGCCCATAAAAAAGCTCTTCTGTAGCAATATGACATTAAAATATTGATTGATATTTTAGGTACATGCATAAGGCAATGAAGTACACCATATTTAAAGCTAACCAAACTTAAAATGACTATATTGCCCTCGGTTGGAAGGCATGTTGACCATGACTTGCTTCCCTAGCCTCTTATTAAAAATACTAGATAAAGGGTACCCGTGCAAGGCACGGGCCATTATTAAGTGTTGAACTTAGTTTGTTGAAGTTAATTTATTTTATAACACGTTATTAGCACAAATCTTCATTATCTTGAACTATTTAAAAAAGATAACAAAAGGGTAAAAATTTTATTTTTTAAAATTGTCGAATATCTCTAAACTTGAATTTGTTACTCTTGATATATCTGGAAAAGGCTACTCATCATGGGCACTAGATGTCGAAATACACCTAGAATCGATGGGTCTAGGAGACACCATCAAAGATGACAATGGCATCTAGTCAAGACCGTGTCAAAACCATTATATTTCTCTGTCACCATCTTGACGAGGGGTTAAAATTACAGTACCTCACATTAAAAGACCCCATTAAACTGTGAAAGAATCTAAAAGAAAGATATGACCATCTAAAGTTGGTCATCCTTTCACAGACACGTCATGATTGGCTCAATCTAAGATTAATGAATTTTTAAAAATAGAACTGAATATAATTCTGTCTTGTTTAGAATTATAGCACAATTAAATTTATGCGGAGAAGAAATCACTGAGCAAGACAAACTTGAAAAAACATACTCTATATTTCTACCCGCAAATATGCTCCTGCAGCAGCAATATCACGAAAAGGGTTTTAAAAAATATTCTGAATTACTTTATCATCTTCTTATTGCTGAACGACATAACGAACTGTTAATAAAAAATTATGATAATCGGCCCGTTGGTTCTTTTCCACTCCCTGAAGTAAATCAGACAAATTATAACCAATGAAAAAGAGGTCATGGCCCCAGTCGTGGTCGAATAAGAAATTATAATCATGATGTTCGACTGGCACCAAAAAATGATCAACAATATAAAAAGAAGAGTGAAAAGCAAGAAGTTATACAAAAGAAAAATTCAGAAAGTATATATCATAGATGTGGAGGTATGGGGCACTGGTCACGGACCTGCCGGTCATCAAAACGTCTAGTTCAGCTATATCAGACATCCTTGAAGAGAGCAAAAAATAATCCAGAGACAAACTTTATCTTTGAAGATAATATTGATCCTATGCATCTGAATGTAGCTGATTTCTTCAATTTTCCAGAAGGAAATATGAATATTGATAACCTCGATAATATTTAAATATTTTTTTTTCATTTGTCTGTACTAAATAATATGTTTATATTTTTCTAATTCATGTAAATAAATAAAATTTGTATAATTAGCCATGTTTTAATTATAACGTTTACCTTATTTCTTTTTGAAGAAAAATATGGGTATGCCTCAAATTTTATTTGGATCAATAATTAATCACGAGAATATTTGTGTAATTGATAATGGAATGACTCATGCCATTTTTAAAGACGAGAAATATTTTTCCTACTTGCTTAGAAGAAAAGCAAATGTTACTACAATTTCTGGTAATTCAAAAATAATTGAAGGCTCCAAAAAAGATATTATATTTCTGCCTAAGGGGACAAAAATTATTATAGAAGATGCATTATTCTCTTTTAAATCCCCAAGAAACTTGTTAAGTTTTAAAGATATCCGCAGAAATGAATATCATGTTGAGACACTAAATGAAATGAATATTGAACACCTTGGTATAACCAATAGTGTCTCAGGCCATAAATATATTTTGGAAAAATTACCAACTTTGTTGTCTGGCCTATATTGTACAAAAATTAGTGTAATTGAGGCACATTTGATCGTAAATCAGAAGTTACTGATCTAAATACATTTGTGCTATGTCATGATTGAATAGGTCATCCTGGATCAATAATGATGAGACGAATTCTTGAAAATTCAACTGGACATTCGTTAAAGAACCTGAAGATTCTTGCGAATGATGAATTTTATGTGCTGCTTGTTATCAAGGCAAATTAATTGCCAAATCATCAACCTTGAAGGTTGGCATCGAATCTCCTAGATTTTTAGAGCGTAAACATGGGGATATATGTGGACATATTCGTCCACCTAGTGGATTGTTTAGGTATTTTATGGTCCTAATAGATGCATTATCAAGATAGTCTCATGTGTGTCTGTTATCATCTCGTAACCTAGCTTTTGCGAAGTTATTAGCATAAATAATAGAAAGAAATTCGAAAGAAAAATTGCGTGAAAAGTTTTATCACTATCTCATTTTGATCCATGTACCCGCACATGTGAGCAGAGGTTCAGAAGATCGTCCACTTACAGAAAAGAGCAAATCAAATGCCAAATGCATTACTAATTTGAAACGGATAACTAAGTCATATATCCCTGCAGTGAATGTGCCTATTCAGATTGATGTCTGAAAAGGATCATCTACTAGTATCATAGCTTCTAAATCTCAAACACGTCTGAAGCATGGTAGACCATTGGGTTCAAAGGATAAAAATCCTAGAAATAGAAGCGTGAGGAATAATAAAGATGATACTATAAAAGAATATCATGAAAAAGGTCAAGATTTGAGTGATCTTGATATTTCTAAAGAAATCAGTGAACCCAAAACTCAAGTGAATGAAGAACTTTCAATAAATTCTACCGGTGATGAGATAAATTTAGATCTATCGAAAATCATGATTGATAATGTTTTTGCATATAATATTGCACTTAACCTCATGCAAGATAATGAAAGTCTTGAGCCTAAATCCGTCGAAGAATGTTGACGTAGGTGTGATTGGCCAAAATGACAAAAGGAAATTCAATCAGAATTAGACTCACTTGCTAAATGTGAGATTTTTGGACCTGTAGTCCAAACCCCTGAAGGTGTAAAATCAGTTGGCTATAAATTGGTTTTTGTGCGAAAATGAAATGAGTGAAATGAGATTGTAAGATACAAGGCACGCCTTGTTGCACAAGAATTCTCTTAAAGATCCGGGGTCAACTATGAAGAAACATATTCACCTGTTATGGATGAAATAACTTTTCAATATCTCATCAGTCTAACTGTATATAAAAATCTTGAAATACATCTAATGAATGTAGTTACAGCTTACCTTTATGGTTAACTTGATAATGAAGTTTACATGAAAATCTCAGAAGGATTAAAATTGTTTGAAGCATGTACTAAGTCTCGGGAGATGTACTCAATCAAATTGCAAAGATCATTATATGGTCTAAAACAGTCAAGGCGTATGTGGTGTAATCGCCTTAGTAAGTACTTGGTAAATGAAGGTTGTATAAATGATGTCATTTGTCCATGTATTTTTATTAAGAAAATGAAATCAGAGTTTGTTATACTCGCCGTTTATGTTGATGACATGAATCTAATTGGAACCCCTGAAGAGGTCCAAAAGACGATTAAATATCTAAATAAAGAATTTGAGATGAAAGACCTTAAAAAGAAAAAACTTTGTCTGGGTCTGCAAATTAAACATTTAGCAGACGGGATCTTTATTTACCAATGTGCCTACACTGAAAAAATCTTAAAATAATTTTACATGGACAAAATATATCCATTAAGTACCCAATGGTTGTTCGATCACTTGAAGTGGAAAAGGATCAATTTTGACCTCCAGAAGAAAATGAAGAACTTCTTGGTCCTGAAGTACCATATCTCAGTACTATAGGTGAACTTATATATCTTGCTAACGCAATCAAACCTGATATAACATTTTCTATTAATTTGCTAGCAAGATATAGTTCATCCCCAACGCGAAGACATTGGAACGGTATCAAGTATATTTTGCGATACCTAAAGGGTACTATTGATATAAGTTTATTTTATACTAACAGAGGTTGTATAGATCTTACTGGTTATGCAGATTTAAGTTATTTATCAGAACCACATAAAGCTCAATCTCAAACAGGCTATTTATTTGCACACGGAGGAACTACTATATCATGGCAATCTACAAACCAGTCTATTGTTGCTATTTTTTCAAATTATGCTGAAATAATAACAATTCATGATGCAAGTAGAGAATGTGTGTGGTTGAGATCGATGATACAATTCATCAAAGGAAGATGCAGCCTGAAAAATAATGTCAAAGTACCCAAAGTTATATTCAAAGACAATGCTGCGTGCATAACTCAATTGAAAGGTGACTTCATAAAAGGAGACAGAACGAAACATATTTCACCAAAACTATTCTTCACACATGATCTTCAAAAGAATGGTAATATTGATGTACAACAAGTTCGTTCGAGTGATAATCTTGCAGATTCAATCACAAAGACACTACCACCATTAATTTTTGAGAAGCTAAGCTATAAGATTAGAATGCATCGTCTCCAAAATATCAAATGAAGTTTTTATCAGGGGGAGTAAAATATGCGCTGTACTCTTTTTTCTTAACTAAGATTTTGTCCTACTAAGTTTTTCTAGTAATATTTTTAATGAGCCAGCACTTAATGCGTATTATCAGATGTGTGTAAGTGGATGTCCATAGGATCCACTTTTACTGTAGTGAATAGTATTTTCACTGTAGATTATCAGTAAATTTACTGTAGACTCACACGTTTTTACACTGTTCTGTAAAATTTGCGTATAAAAAGGCATTAAATCTGTGAAATAAAAAATACCAACACAGATACTGAATTCTCTCAATTCTCTCTTTTTTTCTTACTATCTCTCATTCTTATTAATTTGTTGAAGTTAATTTGTTTTATAACAGAAATGATTAAATTTAATATTAACATAATATATTTCATAGTATGTTACATTTAGTTTGCAAAACATTATACTGGGAGCTTGCTAAAAAAACTAAATAATTTGTTTTCGTTGAACATACTATTAAAATATATCAGTCTTTTTTGGGTCTTTCGACTAAGCCCAAGGTTGTGGAAGCAGTACAATAGACTTATTGTTCGTATGTCCAGCCGTAGTTTCACTACCTGAGAAGTGGACGGAGTTCATCTCTAATAGAAAAACAATGTAATTGTTACGATAGTTTAGGTACATAAAGATAATAATGGATAATCAAGGTATGAAACTCGTGAAAAATTGATATGCCCAAATCGTAGTGAACAGAAAGCATCATAACTAAATCTGATCAAGAATCAAGATTAAACACATGCATAAAGAGAACTCCAAATCAAAGCATGCAGAATAAGCATTGAGTTGAACAAACAGACAGTAAATTGAAAAAATAAAGGACCTACATAGACGGAAAGTGAAGTAGAGCAGTGTGAATATGTGTAGTTAAGCTGGTTGGTGTCGCACCCTACTTTTGAACTGGTCAAAATAGTTCGCAACATAAAATGGTTATGCCTTTGATTTTGAAAATTGTTTAGAGTCGCCACCTAACTTTAAGAAAAATATTAGGAAAATCATTTTCAAAAAATGTAAATGTAAACTCTGTTTTAATTTGCGAAACCGGTGAGATTCTAGGTAAGAGTTTTGGTTACTTGAGGGGAAGGTGTTAAGCATCCCTCAGAGCCTATTCGAAAATAGTCCTTAAATTTAATTTTAAAAAAATGATTAGGATATTTATTCATTTGTTTGCTTTAGAAAATATTAACAAGAAAAGTTTTCATTAATTTTGAGAAAATGGTAAAAATACAAGGTATGCCATATATACGTCTATAATAAATACAACAACAACAACAAAACCATTATAATCCCATAATGTGGGGTCTGAGGAAGGTAGAGTGTACGCAGACCTAACCCCCACCTTGAAAGGTAGGGAGGCTGTTTCTGAAAGACCCCCAGCTTTAAGTATACGTCTATAATAAATAAATAAAATTAATAATACTACATTTGTAATAAAAAGCAAACAAATATATATTTAACATATGTAATTTTTTTTTTATAATATCTTTATAAATGTTGAGTTTGAAGGATATAAGATTTGGTACTTTGTTTGTATAGAATTAAGATGTAAAAAATAAATAAATAAAAGACAATAGATGAGGAGTTTAATATAATTTGAGCAAATATTTGATAAAAATGGAGTTTTTGTAAAAATAATAATAGTACAAAATGTTAAAACATTATGTAAAATTTGTAATGAAACACATATTTAATATAAAATAAAATATGCATAAGTATGTTGTTTGAAGCTATGAGATCTTATTATTTTATTTATATGTAAATACAAAATGTCAACAGATATATGTAGTAAAATAATGTGTGTATTAAAGTGTGGGAATTTATAAAAAAAAAAGGGGGGGGGGGGAATAGAACTGATAAAAGGATAGTAAAAAATAATATTTGTGTATAACAAAATAATACACCACATTTAGTGAAAGTTAGTGTAAAAATAAAATATATACCTCGTATAACATATATATGTATGTACCTTGCATTTTGAACCTATCAATAAATCTGAAGTCTTGAAATAATACATTAGGGAAGCTAGTAAAATACCTAGGCCTTAAAAAATGAAATAATAATAAATCAAATCTTTTTAAAAATCTAAATGGTTGAAAATATTAATAATAAATTATTTTAAAAGAAAATTTATTAAAAGAATCTAAGATGGCCTAACTATTGAGATTTATTTTATAATTATGTTGTTTTGCAAAAATATGGTGTAAGGCCATATCTATTCTTGATTTAAAAAATCTATTTTGTCTTAGCCGTTAAAGTAGTTTCTAACACATTTGAAAGTTTTAAGCAATAAGTTTTCTTATCTCCTTGACTTAAATGCCTAAATGAATGTTGACAAGTAAACTAAATGTTCAACTACTTTTAAAGAGTATTGTTTTATTTTTTTGATTCTAAACATACTATTAAGCTCATTAACAAATAATATTAGCTCACATATAAATAAAGAAGAGAGGTTAGTATCAATATAACATATATGTAAATATGTAAACAAATTAATGTATCGAGAGATATATAATCAAAGCAGTAACGAAAAAGGCTAAGGGGTGTTGATTTCTAATTTACAAGACTCCGAGCTCTGACGAACCTAATAGCTGTTGGCCCAATATCTTGGACCAAAATGAGTTTAAAAGTAGAAACTCTAGCCCTCCGATTGTACATGAAACATAAGAGAAAAAATATAAGAATTAGAGTCACGTGGGAAAATAAGTAGCAAAACTAAACAACGAAAACATATAATACAAGTCGTGATAAGGCAGAATTATTTCAACAGGCTTCCATTGTATTTAAACAGGGTATTTTAAGACCTATGACACTACGTGGTGTTATGAATCCAACAAGAGAAAGCAAAACAAATGAATAATGCTTGACATGTGCTCAACAGTTAACTAGAATTACATATATTCAATATAAGAGGTGATGGGTTTGTAATCAACCAAAATCATATTTCAAGTAGTCAAAAATAGAGGCATCTTACTGGTGAACAGAGCACTTGAATATTTAAATCAAATCATTTGAAAGCAACAACGAACATTAGTCACTATAGGAGTAGAAAGATCAAGTGAAGTTATTCGACGAATGTCGATATTCTTAATAAAACGGACCTCAACAAACAACAAAAACTTACAAACTCCAGTGCCTCATATATATGGGCAGTGAACTGGAAAGAAGGCCATAATATCTAGCTATTCACAAAGCTTAATTACCCAAGAAATGCTAGTCATTTAAACACACAGAAAGAAAAATATGCCTGACATACATATGTATTTTGGTTCGTATCAACTATTCTATATACTAAATTTGATAATCACACAGATGGTAATGAGAAGAGCAAGGTGTAAGTTCAGCCGAGCTGATCATCCAAAACAGACATATAAAATAGAAATATAGAGGAGCTGCAAACATTCAGACATGAGTTACGAACATTCAGACATTCATTTTATGAATCAAACAAAATAAGGGAGGTGAGATTTAGTTAAACCATTCAACACTATTAAAACAAAGCATCCTTGAAAAATGGAACAATGAACAATTATGAATTAACTGAAATTACGTTATGAACTAATAAATAGGTATCAATTATAAATATGCTAAAACAAATACTCATCTCCCGTAGTAAACTCACAGGAACAAAATTTGAACAACAACACTCCAATTAATTCAATAAAAATTGCAGGCACTTGCTTATGAGAAAATTAATTAATGGGAGGGAGGAAAAGCAAGGACATTGATGTTCACTTTTTATTGAGAGCAAACCACTAAAAAAAATTCACATAGCAAGGATATTGATAAAAACCCTGTGAGTTATCTACGTCTTGAAACAACAAAAAAAATATATATGAAATGCTAAAATGGACAGATTCAAAGGTGAAATTAGGCGTAGGTATAAATCTAAAAAATAAAAATAAAGAAAGATTGATACTAAGTTATTAAAAAAAAATCACATCGCTCCAATACTTAAATAGGACAACTGCATTACTGATTCACGAAAAAAAAATAATTTTAATAAGTTACTGTAAAAGAATATTAAACTAAAGAAATAAGGTATGCTATAAAATTGAAAACATACAGACAAACCGTCTTATTTAATCAAAATTTAAAACAATAAAACTATGCTAGTATTTAAAATACAACTAGTTCTTTCCTAGCTGATTAGTGATTATTAAGGCATCAAACAGATTTAGATAAACATTCTAATCAAACTAGAGATCAGAACATATGATGTGAATACATTTTCTCTACAAGTTAAGAGGGAACAAAAAAAAGGGTGAGATGTACTGACTGTGACAAACAGAACAAACAACACTTCAAATTTTCTGAATTCGAACAACCAATAGAGACTATTAAACGACTATTTTACTTCTTAGAAACTGAGAAATAAATAAATCATGAAAGGCGAGGATGAGTCCTGACCTTGTGTAGAGCAGCAAACTAGGAGCTTTGTCTTCAAGGTCCAAACTCAAACTCAGTTTCGGAACTCAAACTCGAAAATCGAAAAAAAAACAAAGTAAGAGAGAAAACAATTTCTGAATCGGTTCTTCGGTGAGTTTTTAAGGTCTTTTTGAAGTGTGAAATTTGGGTCAATTTCTCTCTATTTTTTTTCGATCGTCCTTCGTGGAAGAAATGCCATTTATTTATACGCAAAATTTGGACTTGAAAATCCGAATTTGAATTGAAAAACGAAGGCATTTATGAGGAAAATCAGAGAGAAGCTGAGAAAAGATTTCATAAATCTTACCTTTTCTTTGTCTTTGACAAATTGTTTGAGCAGAAAATCTAGCGACGATGGTAGGCAAATTTTTTGTGAAGTAAAAGGAGAAGAAGATGAAGGCAAGGGTCTATTCTTTTTTTTTTTTAAGATATGGGAGTAACCATTGAGATTTGGTTCTTTGGGGGAAGAGAGAAAGGTGAGGAGCGTGTAGTGTAGGAAGAAAAAAGGTGATGAGCGTGTAGGTGTTTTGATTTTGGAAAAGCTTTTCTGACTTGTTTTGAGTGGCCTGACCATTTGATCGGATGGTTAAAAATAAATCAGGAATTAAAAATAAAAATAGCACACATATATATAAAGGATAAAAATGCTGAAATACTAGGACCATAAGAGTAAATTGAAGGGTTAAGATTAGAGATGAAGAAGCACAATCCATGTGTATCCTATGTGGCGCACACAGATTGGCTAATTTAAGGGGATTTGGATTGTCAAATTTTTTGCATAAATTAACCATTTCAAATTATAAACCACTTCCTTATTAAATAGTCATTTTTTTAAAAATAAAATTTGTATGAATTAGTAACTAATCAATTAATCTTCCTAATTTTGAATAATATACGAAAAATATTTATTTTTAATAATAATAAAATGTATTTGATCGAAAATGTTTTAATCCTTAAGAATGATATTACTAGTATGAATTTCTCAAAATGATAAAACATATAGCAAATAATTACATATTTATATTTTATTTTTATTTTTATTATTTATATAAATGAAATAAATTCGCCGAATGAAATGAGAAAGTTTATCAAAAAAAAATATTTTCATATTTTATGAAAGTTTTATTATTAATTATTATTATTATTATTATCATTATTACGAAAGCTTTAGTTAATTAAATATGAAGAGCAAAAATTGGGTGTCAACAACCTGCCCCTTTTTTGTCCATGGAGGAGAGTAAAGAAGGCGTGGACAAAGAAATATTGACATAAATCAATTTTGGATCGCAAACCAAAACATCTTTTGAGCAACCACTTGACACGAAGGTTGTTTTGTTATGGAATTATGGCCGAACTCTGTCTTTTGAGCTGCCTACATATCTCAGGTTTCATAAGAAATCATGCCATATGTAGTTCGAGAGGGTAGAATCATAGCGAATTTTGATCGAATTTAAAATTTTCCCTAGTATCATATTATGGTATTAGTGAGTTCTTTCGGGTGATTACATACGAAGATGTTTGTACGAATAGAACGGATACGTTCATGCTTAAACTGAGGTTACTTGCATATCCTAAGATATGGAAAATCAGGTCGAATGTAATTCTAAAGAACAACTCGGGATGAGAAATGCTCCGTATCAATTTTTATTGAAGACCTATGGTAGAGAAAAGAACATGAATTTTCAAAACTAAATTGCCCCGGTATTGAGTTATTGTGATACTGAGACGTGAAAGAGTTATAAATAAAATTCAAATCCAAACTTTTGAAAATCGAGTCGAGTTGAGTTTTGAAAGAGTATCCCTGATGTAGCTAGGGATACTTGACACTCCACTAGCTTGCCCTAGTTTGTTGCTTAGAGGGAGTTCCACGTTGTAATGCGGTGTCCTGCAAAATAGGTAAAAGGGTAAAAGGTACCTGTCGTGGTTCCAAAATAATAAATTAAAATATTAATGTAAAGAGTAAAGTGTAGATGTCCAAATGATTGTTGATGGCTCTGTTTTGTGGGATGAATGTGATATAAGCAAAGTAACTGATAATGTAAAACCTTCGATTGGCGGGGCGATTGTAATGTAACGCCTACATCCAGCGGTGTAAAGCTTGTACTGTGAAGCCTCTGATTGGCGCGACGATTGTAATGAAACACCTGCA
Organism: Solanum dulcamara; assembly: GCF_947179165.1. NCBI lineage: Eukaryota > Viridiplantae > Streptophyta > Magnoliopsida > Solanales > Solanaceae > Solanum > Solanum dulcamara. Next base: position 22,412,394 of record NC_077248.1, read on the forward strand.
TCCAGTTGTGTAGAGCTTGTAATGTAACGCCTCCGACTGGCGGGACAATTGTAATGTAACGCCTGTATCCGGCGGTGTAAAGCTTGTAATGTAACTCCTATATATGGCGGTGTAAAGCTTGTAATGTAACACCTGCATCTGGTAGTGTAGTGCTTGTAAATATAACGCTTGTATCTGGTGGTGTAGAGCTTGTAAATGTAATGCCCGTATTAGGCGGGAGAAAGCTTGTAATTAAGAATCTAATCGTAGATGTATGATAATGTTGTATGCATACTCCTGATCGGTGGAGCTTTGACGAGGTTTGCTATATACAGCCTCTAGACGGCAGAGTTCGAACGGTGTTTGTTATGTACAACCTCCAAATGATGGAGCTTGATCAGTGTTTGCTATGTACAACCTCCAGACATTGCAGTTTGAATGACGTTTGGTCTGTACAGCCTTCAGACGGCGGGGTTTGGATGACATTTGGTATGTACAACCTCCAAACGGCGGAGTTTGAACAATATTTGCTATATACAATCTCCAGATGGTGGAGTTTGAATGACGTTTTCTATATACAACCTCCGATAGGTGGAGTTAGAATGGTGTTTGCTATATACAACCTCCGAACAACGGAGTTTGTATGACGTTAGATGGCATTCTCCAATTTATGGAGCTTATTTGACGCAGTTAGATGATATTCTTTGATGGAGGAGTTGTTGATGAGGTTAGATGACAAGCTTCGATTGATGGAGTTATTTTGACAAAAAGTAAACCATCCTATTTATCCTATTGGGCCCCTTTTGTCTTTAGTATTTTGATCCGGATCTTGAGCGTACCTGCAAAAGATTGAAAAAAATATATTTTAGACAACAAATCCAAGTATAAAGTACTTCCAATAAATAAGGTAAGGGAAGGATATTTTGGCTTATGATTTTGAGAAGCCGAATGATGTCTTCAGTCATGCCCCTAGACTTGAGGTTGTCTTCCTTGATCTCCAGTTTTCCTGCACTCAAAGAAAAGTTTTAGTTTGGGAGGGGGTGTTGATTTGTATCGCCTCGCGGATTTAGGCCTCGTCACCAGAAATCTCCAATACTTCTTTAGTCCCTCTGTAGTATCTTAACCTAGAGACTCGATAGGTGGAACAATAGAGAAGTATTTTAAAAAAAAGTTTGTTCTTAGCAAAAGAGTATATCATGTATATATATATATATATATATATATATATATATATATAGAGAGAGAGAGAGAGTAATCCTTTATCATTTTAAGGTTATGACATGCTTCGAAGTCAATCAAGCTTCTTCATATCCAAATGTAATCTTTCTCATAGTCTTGTTTTTAGATGACGCTTCTCTTGACTCGTTCGCTAGATCCTTCATGTTCTAATGGTACCTAACTAAATGAGGGATTCATAAAGGTATGACCGAACCTTTAAGATTGCCTACGTATACCCAAATAGAAATCGAGTTTGTATGTCATTCGAGGATAAAAAGTAAATATTATGCAATGCAATGACCGAGCCTGACTCAGGCTGCCTACATATCCAAGTGGAATCAGGTCAGGACGTAGTTCAATTATGAAGAGGTAAAATCAGGAGCCTCAAAGGCATATACATATGGCATTTGTGGATCGTAAGAAGTGACGATGTGTGCTCCAAATATCTGCTGTGTTGCTAGGTAGGTAAGTGTGGCGAGGTCTTGAGTAGGAAGGTTAGGAACAGTCCTGATTGCAGATGGATGAGCTAGTGGGGATTAGCCATGAGCAGGAGCATGTTTGGGCACATTTGGTGAATCGGCAGAAGGCAAGTCAGCTCTTGGAAAGTAGATGGGCATCTTGAAAGTTGGGAAAGTAGTAGCGAAAAGTTTGGGCAAGTCTCGCACTTGACGCAATTCTTCCCTTAAGATCTCAAGCTCCCATGCCATGTAAGCCATTTTCTCATCATTTTGAGTGTCGACCATATTTTAAGAACCTTCGGGATTCTCTAATGGTATCATTATATTTGCAGCGGCGTTAAATTCTTCTCCACCTGTTATCTTTCCCTTGGATCGAAGATTGTACTGTGAGTCAGCCACTTTTCAAGTCGACACAAATTAACGTTCTTTTAGGGATTAACAAAAATAAAGAAAAAAAAGGAAAATGAAACTATGTTAGTTTGGGAGATATTTAAAAGTACAACAAATATATAATACATATATACACCAAGTTAGCGACATTCAAACATGTCCTAATATGGAGCCTCTTTTTGCTAGAGGTTGGCTTACGTTGCAATCAGTTTGATGATAAATGATCCATTCAAACACATTTTGGATTTGGAATAAATATAATTTCATTAATCAAAGATGACTTGGATCTTACAGTAGAGTGGACGGGCGAAAGCCTAAAAAATGAAAGTACATGGAGGCCATAAGGTGAACAAAGGGATGACAGAGTACAGATAAAAGAATAAAAATTAGAGGCCGTGTTGGAGCATCATCATCATCGTAATCATAATATGGCCCAGGATGGTACTCCAGAGATTTGTCAATCTGGTTTGAACCTACCCCTTCATCGAACCCTATCAAACCATACTCAGAGTGAGATTTTTCCTTTGGATCTTCTTTCGGATCTTCTTCCGGATCTTCTTCCGGATCTTTCTCTTCCAGATCCTTTGGATCTTTACTTGGATCCTCTTCAGGGTCCACTTCTGGATCTTCTTCTATTATTTGTATCAAATGATCTACGAATCCTGAAATTATTTGATTGTATATTAGTGTTGTGAATTCTACGTAAGGGAGTACTTCCTCCCTAACCCAATTAACCCACTGGTTATCCTGAACACCTCCAATCCCCTCTGTACTTGTTCAAGCCAAATGGCTCACATTAGTACACCACACATAATACTTTGGCATGCACCATTTTGCATTTCCTGCATTCATCATAATCATGTGATCCTATTTCAGTTGCAAGTTTCTTATCCGCGCTGCTGGGACCGAAATGAGATCATCCTTATCTAATGCCATCTTTTCCCATAGTGGTATGTATTAGACAACTCTAAATTGTCGCAAAACTCGGAGAAGAGCATATGGTTGAATACCTCATAGCTCGATCAACTCAGTTAAATAGAGGTGTCGCGTCCTGACAAAAACCAATCCTCCTGTCTAATAATCCTTCCACTGTATGGAATCTCCCATGAGGTTGGTAAAAAACAAACGCCACTCTTCCTCTCCCATAGGCGCCCCCCAAAATCTGAGATAATCATTGTGGCTCTGATTTCTGTTACGGGCATTTATAGTGTAGTCCTTTTGTGGTTGTCGACGATAAAAGTGCTCTATTACCTAGAACTGTAATAACAAATTGCAATCCCCAAATAAGTTATGTTCCCTTGTGCATGCTGACAATGATCGAAATACTTCAGCAAGAATCATATGTACTAAGGAATAGTTATGCGGCACTGCAAAAATGTCCATTACTATCAACATAATGTTGATGTTTATTGAATGGAACCTCATTGGGAAGACCATATACCCCAAAAAGGCCATCATAGTTATTCTTGGCCGCATATGTAGCCATTGCCTATGAGTGCATGCAAATTCATCTCGGTGTTTATCAAAAAACTCGAGATGACCAAATCTTTGGAAAAGATATTTCAACCTTACCTTTTCATTTTTCTACATTCCTTAGTGATGGAAATGTATGCAACCCTAACAGCTTAAGAAAATGTCTTGCACTTATGGTTGATGGACATATCGGTGTTTTTCCTCTTATTGGTAATTCCAACAAATCACTAAACTCCTCTAGTGTTGGAGTGATCTCAAAATTCAAAAACTTAAAGGTCACTGTGCTTATATCCCAAAACTCCATCAGTAGAATAATGAGGATCCTGTTGGCTCAAATTCCCATTAGCGACAACAATGCACCTAAATTCCTTCTAACCTCAGCTTCGTGTGCTCTATGGATTCTTTGCCACCAATTTTGTATGATGTAGGGGGCCCAAAATGTAATGACCCTTTAGGTATTTTGAGTACGAGTCTTCCTTCTTTCATAAAATATCCCTTTGTATATTTAAATTAGGAAATTGGGACTTCTTGGTAACTATAGTTAATTAGTTGGGTGATTTTAGTTAATTAATTTAATTGATGGAATAAATTATTAATTTTGTTGATATCTTATATCACATTATTAAAATAAAAAATATAGGGTTGGTTACCTTAGGTTCATAATTATCTGTAGAAGAAAGAAAAAAAAGAAGAACTAACCTGTGTGTGCGGCGTCGAACACATAGCATAGAGAAACGACGTGGTCGATGTAAGAGTTTCAATCTGAGCTTTCAATTCTGGGATGCATCTATTGTTACATATATTAATAATAATATTTTATTATAATTAGATGGGAAAGGGAAAAGGAATTAACTTTTGGTTTGGTCGTTGTGAGTTGATGTATTGGTTTTCTCTCTTCTTAGATCCTTCGTATAATTATCACGTTATGATTCAAGTTTTGGATATAGTGGTACATGTAATTAAATATTAGTTCCATCGTATGATATGAATTTCATTGGATTTATGATGTATGGAGGAATTGAGACATAACCCTAGGCTTGATATTTAGGACTTGATTATAGATTTGGGTAAGTTTTTGTGTCTAAGTTAGACATATAGTAATATGGGTGTTGTTCTTTTCAAAATCTTATTTTGGTTATTTATTTGATTAGATTATACTTATTTAGAGGCCCAACAAAAAGGGAAGACTCAAGTTTCGGAGTAATTACTTGATTATTTGAGGCAAGTGAATTTTAAACCTCAATTTAAGCTTGTAGATGCTTGTATTTCCGTGTTATATATACTGGGGAGTAATGAGAATTGGACTGGATTATTGACTATATGATTGACCTTAAAAATAGAGATGATGGGGTATAAAATGGTGATCTAATGACATGTACTGTTGGAATTGATATATTGTGATTATGAGTTTATTTTGGACATGTGAAATGACTATGTTGATGTGCGATAGGAAAAATTATTGTTGTTTTCATGTTATTATCGTGAATCATATGAACATGAGTTGATTGCATTGGTTCTGACATACTGTGCTGAGACTGAAAATGATATGAAATAAAGGGGTCGGGCCACACGCTCCGTGGTAGGTATTATGAAATAAATGGGTCGAGCCACACGCTCTGTGGTAGAATATGTATATTGAGGGGATGGGCCACACGCTCTATGGCAGGTAACATGGACAGAAATGTCCCCCATGAGTTTCAGACTGTAATTCAGCGGATGTGTACCGATAAGACAGACATGCATCATCTCATTACATTGTATCATATTTTATTGATATTTGTGAATTCGTATTTACCACTTATTTCTCTGTATATGTTGAACTTGACTTGATATGATTCACTTGATGAGACTACTGATGAGTATTCGTGGACTGTACTATTATTATTGCGTAGAGTGTGGAGTTGGGCTGGTTTTATGCAGGTTGTAGTTAAGGAGGTTTGGTTGGGATGACAGGAGTATTTGTATCTATTAAGCTTTGCTTAGTTTTAGTTATCCACTTGCTGAGTACCGTGTTGTTTGGTACTCACCCCTTGCTTCTACACTTGTGTAGGTTATGAGTCCGGACCTTCTTGATCTCCTTGTGCTTTCTAACACATCCAAGGCTATCGTTTCGAGTGTTGAAGTAGCTGTTACATCCATTTAGCGGACATCTCTTACTCTTTTATTATGTTTTAGTCCTATTCTAGAGACAAAGACATTGTGATTGTATTTTCTTTAGTAATTCGGTAATTTATTATTGACTTGTATACGTGACAACCAGTCTTGGAGGATTTTGAGATTATTTATTTGCCTTGTCTAAGCTAAACCTTGCTTTATCTCAATTACTTCCGTATTTACTTTCCATTGAGTTTTAGTCTAACTTGTCTCGGTGGGTTGAGATGAGTGCTATCACATCCGGATTCAGGTCGTGACAAAATGGTATTAGAGTCCCAGATTCATAGGTTTCATATGTATACAAGCCGAGCCTAAGTAGAGTCTTGAGGATCGGTACGAAGAGATCTGTACTTATCTTCGAGAGGCTATGAGGAATTTTAGGAAATTTTCCCTTTGTTCTTTCACTTTGTATTGTGCGTGTTGTGTTGGTACTGAATTTTTGCTTGTCTCTTCTGACAGATGCCGAGGACCAGAACTACTGCTAGAGGTAGAAGAAGGGAGACACTCCTTGAGGTTGATGTTGGGACCCCAACTAGGGGTAGAGATAAAGGCTGAGCTAGAGTCCGTGATCGTGCGCGAGGAGCGACACCATCTAGAGGTAGTGCTAGAGAGACTTCTCATGATCCACAGATTGATGTTAAAGAGGAACAGGTCCCTCTAGATCTTGCTACTGAACCATTGCTTCAGGCCACTTTAATGCGAGTATTAGATGCGATCGAAGGATTTAATCAGAGTGTGAGGGAGAATGGTACACCTGAGAGTTCTCAGACTAGAGCAGAGGCTCAGACCCTAGGGCAGCATCAGATTCCAGTTGTTCAGGATCTAGTGGGCTAGCCACTTGCGGGCCTTAAAGTGGATGAGGATGGAGTATAGGTAGGGGGAGCCTAGGGTGTACCTATAGTAATGTTGATTGACAATGAGCAACGTCGATATGAGAGGTTCCAAAAAATAGACCCACCACAGTTTCAAGATGGGAAGAATGAGTATATACATGAGTTTCTGACCATGTGCTGAGAGTTATTGGAGGCAATAGGGTTAGTTGAGACTCATGGAGTTTGTTATACTACACTCCTATTATTTGGGCCATCCAAAGAGTGGTAGAGAGTGTATTTGAGTTCCAGGTTAGTTGGTTCATCCCAGATAACTTGGGATGAGTTTGCTAGTGCCTTTTATGACTGTTTCATCCCTTGGAGTGTGAAGGAAGAGATCTGATTACGGTTCGAGAATTTGAGGCAGAAGGGTCTTACAGTTGCTGAGTATGAGAGTCGTTTCTACCAGGTATCCAGACATGCCATGGTTGTCCTTCTAGATGAGACAGAGCAAATTCGTAGATTTGTGTGAGGACTAAACTATTCCATTCGTACAGTATTTTTTTAACTCGCCCATGAGGGAGCTTCCTTCCAGTCCATTATATGTGCTGCCAAGAAAGCGGAGTTGATGGAGAGAGAGGAGTTTGGGGACCCCAAGAGGGCCCGTGCTTTTAGTCAGTTTTCGGGTACCTCATTTGGAGGTAGAGGGTCCCATAGAGGAGGTGGTTCCTTCCAGCATAGAGGACCAGTTCATCCATCTATGCCAACTTCTGAGGATGGTCAGACACCTCATGGGTCCTACACTGCAGGTCAGAGTTACCAGGGGTCACAGCAAAGGCCGGTGAGTCGGGGTGGTTATACAAGTTCTTCAGGTTCATCGCAGAGGTTTTCCATGGGAGAGAATGTTATACTTGTGGTGATCCGGATTATCTTTAATAGCAGTGTACATCTTAAGGTCGAGGAGGAACCCAACCTAGTTCTTCAGTTTTAGTTAGAGGACCAACGCCGCCGGTTAGAGGTCGAGGTAGAGCCCAGACTAGTAGAGGTAGTCGCACTCCTGGTAGGGGTACGGGTGGTGCTATAGTCCTTCAGGGAGGAGGTAGAGGTGTTGGGCAGGTCGGAGGTGATAGGGGAGCTCAGTGTTATACTTTTCTAGGGTGACCCGAGGCTGAGGCTTCCAATGCAGTTATCACAGGTATTGTCCCAGTCTGCCATCGACCTATATCTGTATTATTTGATCCAGGGTCTACATTTTCCTATATGTCTGCCTATTTTGCATGCCCATTCATGTTTTTACACCCGTGGGTGAACCCTTAGTGGTGGATTGAGTATATCGATCTTGTCTTATTTCTTTGGCCGGGTATGATACTTGAGTAGGTATGATTATTCTTGGGATGGTAGATTTTGATGTGATATTGGGTATGGATTGACTTTCTCCCTATTATGCTATTCTCGATTGTTATGCTAAAACTGTTACCTTAGCGATATCTGGTGCCCCGAGGATTGAGTGGAAGGGTACTAGTGTCTCCTATCCCAGTAAGGTTATCTAATATATTTGTGCTCAGAGGTTGATTGATAGAGGGTGTATGTCTTATTTGCCTTTATTGAGGATACCAGTATTGAGTCACCTCCCATAAAGACTGTTCCAGTGGTTAAGGAGTTTTCTGATGTATTTACTACTGATCTTCTAGGTGTTCCTCCAGATAGGGACTTTGATTTTGCTATTGACTTAGAGCCTGACACTAAACCCATTTCTATTCCTCCATATCGCATGGCTCCAGTTGAGTTGAAGGAGTTAAAGGATCAGTTGCAAGACTTGTTGAGTAAGGGGTTTATTTGCCCTAGTGTGTTGCCTTGGGGTGCACCGGTTCTATTTGTAAAGAAAAAAGATGGGATTATGAGGATGTGTATCGATTATAGGCAGTTGAACAAGGTAACTGTTAAAAATAAGTATCCTTTTCCCCGTATTGATGATTTATTTGATCATCTACAAGGAGCGACATTATTTTCCAAAATAGACTTGAGGTCCGGTTATCATCAGTTGAAGATTAGGGTATCAGATATCCCTAAGATAGCTTTTCGAACTCGTTATGGTCACTATGAGTTCTTGGTGATATCATTTGGGTTGACCAACGCCCCCGAGACATTTATGGAGTTGATGAACGGAGTGTTTTGCCCGTACTTAGATTCTTTTATGATAGTATTCATTGATGACATCTTGGTGTATTCCAAGACTGAGGCAGATCATGTCCGCTATTTGAGGTTGGTACTTCAGAAGTTGAGGGAAGAAAAGTTGTATACAAATTTCTCCAAGTGTGAATTTTGGCTTAATTCTATGACATTCTTAGGACACGTGGTGTCCAAAGAGAGGATTAGAGTGGATCCAGCTAAGATTGAGGCAGTTAGAGGTTGGATAAGGCCTACTTCTCCTACTTAAATTCATAGTTTTGTGGGGTTAGTCGATTATTACAGACGGTTTGTGGAGGGCTTCTCCACTATTACAGCTCCATTGACTAGATTGACTCAGAAGGCCATGGATTTTCATTGGTCCGACGAGTGTGAAGCAAGCTTCCAAAAGCTCAAGACTTTATTGACTTCGGCTTCTATTTTGACACTACCTGAGGAGGATGTGGGCTTTACTTTATATTGTGATGCTTCCAGTGTTGGTTTAGGCGGTGTGTTGATGCAAAAGGGGAAAGTGATTGCCTATGCTTCGAGACAGTTGAAGGCCCATGAGAAAAACTATCCTACTCGTGATTTAGAGTTAGCGGCCGTAGTTTTTGTGCTTAAGTTATGGCGTCATTACCTATACGGTATGCATTGCGAGGTCTTCACCTATCATAGAAATCTTCAGTATATATTCAGTCAGAGGGATCTGAACTTGAGGCAACGTAGATGGCTTGAGTTGCTAAAGGACTACAACATGGCTATCTTGTATCACCCTGGAAAAGCCAATGTGGTGGCAGATGCCTTGAGTAGGAAGTCCTCTAGTATGGGGAGTCTTGCAGCGATCCGATTTGAGGAACGACTATTGGCTAGAGATGTTCAGAGGCTAGCTAATAGCCTTGTTCGGTTATAGATTTTAGAGGATGGTGGTGTACTTGCCTTTGTGGAGGCACATTCTTCCTTGGTTGAGTAGATTTGGGAGAGGCAGTTTGAGGATGAGAAGTTATGTATCATTCGAGATAAGGTATTAAGAGGTGAAGCTAAGGAGGCGGTACTTGATTCGAAAGGCGTATTGAGGATTGGCAGCAGGATTTGTGTGTCTAATGTGGGTGACCTGACTAGACATATTTTGGAAGAGGCTTATTGTTCAAGGTATTCCATCCATTTGGGGAGCAGCCAAGATGTATCATGATCTGCGCTAGCACTATTGGTGGTATGGGATGGAGAAGGACATCACAGAGTTTGTGTCCAAGTGTTTGACTTGCCAGTAGGTAAAGTGTGAGAACCAGCGACCTAGGGGTGTGAGTTAGAAGATGCCTATTCCCACTTGGAAGTGGGAAATGATCACTATGGACTTCATTGTGGGTTTACCTCCCACCGTGGGTGGCTATGACTCTATATGGATGGTGGTTGACAGACTGACCAAGTCCACCCATTTTATTCCGATTAAGGTGAGGTACACAATGGATAAGTTAGCTCAATTGTATATTAGTGAGATCTTTCGGCTTAATGATGTCCCAGTATCCATCATTTCGGATTGGGGTTCAGTATTTACTTCGCACTTTTGGTAAGCATTACAGCATGGTTTGGGCACTAGACTTGATATGAGTACAACTTTTCACCCACAGATCGATGGTTAGTCCGAGAAGATGATTCAGGTGTTGGAGGACATGCTCCGAGCATGTGTTATTGATTTTGGTGCTAGATGGGATCAACACTTGCCCCTAGCAGAGTTTGCCTACAACAACAGTTATCCAATATTCAGATGGCCCCATTTGAGGCTTTGAATGGTAGGCGGTTTCGATCACCTATTGGGTGGTTTGATTCAGCTGAGATGCACTCTTTGGACACATACTTGCTTAGAGATGCTATAGAGTAGGTTCGTAGGATTCAGGGTAGATTTTTGATAGCGCAGAGTAGGCAGAAGAGTTATGCAAATCGGAGAGTTTGACCATTGAAGTTCATGGTGGGTGATCACGTTTGGCTTCGAGTGTCACCCATGAAGGGCGTGATGCGGTTCGAGAGGAAGGGCAATCTTATCCCTTGATTCATTGGCCCATTTGAGATTTTAGCGCGAGTCGGAGAGGTGGCTTATAGATTAGCCTTACCACCTAGCTTATTAGTTGTGCATAACGTGGTTCATGTTTCTATGCTCTGAAAGTATATTCTTGATGAGTCCCATGTGTTATCACTCGATTCAGTGGAGTTGGGTCCAGACCTGACATTTGAGGAGGAGCCTATAACTATTCTAGATAGGCAGGTCTGTAAGCTTAGAACCAAGGAGATAGCTTCGTAAAGGTACAATGGAAGCACCGTTTAGTCAGAGAGGCGACTTAGGAGACAGAGGTTGATATACGTGCTAGATATCCCCATCTCTTTGAGGCTTCAGGTATATTCTCTTCCTTTATGTTCGACGACGAACATGATTTTTAGTGGTGGTAATGTAATAACCCGTTAGGATATTTCGAGTACGAGTCCTCCTTCTTTCATAAAAGATCCCTTCATATATTTAAATTGGGAAATTGGGACTTTTTGGTAACTACAGTTAATTAGTTGATGGGTGATTTTAGATAATTAATTTAATTGATGGACTAAATTGTTAATTTTGTTGATATCTTATATCACTTTATTAAAATAAAAAATATTGGGTTGGTTACCTTAGGTTCACAATTATCTGTAGAAGAAAGAAAAAGAAGAAGAAGAAGAAGAACTAACCTGTGCGTGCGGCGTTGAACACATAACATAGAGAAACGATATGGTCGATGTAAGAGTTTCAATATGAGCTTTCAATTGTGGGATGCATCTATTGTTACATATATTAATAATAATATTTTATTATAATTAGATGGGAAAGGGAAAAGGAATTAACTTTTGGTATGGTCGTTGTGAGTTGATGTATTGGTTTTCTCTCTTCTTAGATCCTTCGTATAATTATCACGTTATGATTCAAGTTTCGGATATAGTGGTACATGTAATTAAATATTAGTTCCATCGTGTGATATGAATTTTATTGGATTTATGATGTATGGAGGAATTTAGACCTAACCCTAGACTTGATATTTAGGACTTGATTATAGATTTGGGTAAGTTTTTGTGTCTAAGTTAGACATATAGTAATATGGGTGTTGTTCCTTTCAAAATCTTATTTTGGTTATTTATTTGATTAGATTATACTTATTTAGAGGCCCAACAAAAAGGGAAGACTCAAGTTTCGGAGTAATTACTTGATTATTTGAGGCAAGTGAATTTGTAAACCTCAATTTAAGTTTGTAGATGCTTGTATTTCCGTGTTATGTATACTGGGGAGTAATGAGAATTGGACTGGATTATTGACTGTATGATTGACCTTAAAAATAGAGATGATGGGGTATAAAATGGTGATCTAATGACATGTACTGTTGGAATTGATATGTTGTGATTATGAGTTTATTTTGGACATGTGAAATGACTATGTTGATGTGCGATAGGAAAAATTATTGTTGTTTTCATGTTATTATCGTGAATCATATGAACATGAGTTGATTGCATTGGTTCTGACATACTGTGCTGAGACTGAAAATGATATGAAATAAAGGGGTCGGGCCACACGCTCCGTGGTAGGTATTATGAAATAAATGGGTCGAGCCACACGCTCTGTGGTAGAATATGTATATTGAGGGGATGGGCCACACGCTCTATGGCAGGTAACATGGACAGAAATGTCCCCCATGAGTTTCAGACTGTAATTCAGCGGATGTGTACCGATAAGACAGACATGCATCATCTCATTACATTGCATCATATTTTATTGATATTTGTGAATTCGTATTTACCACTTATTTCTCTGTATATGTTGAACTTGACTTGATATGATTCACTTGATGAGACTACTGATGAGTATTCGTGGACTGTACTATTATTATTGCGTAGAGTGTGGAGTTGGGCTGGTTTTATGCAGGTTGTAGTTAAGGAGGTTTGGTTGGGATGACAGGAGTATTTGTATCTATTAAGCTTTGCTTAGTTTTAGTTATCCACTTGCTGAGTACCGTATTGTTTGGTACTCACCCCTTGCTTCTACACTTGTGTAGGTTATGAGTCCGGACCTTCTTGATCTCCTTGTGCTTTCTAACACATCCAAGGCTATCGTTTCGAGTGTTGAAGTAGCTGTTACATCCATTTAGCGGACATCTCTTACTCTTTTATTATGTTTTAGTCCTATTCTAGAGACAAAGACATTGTGATTGTATTTTCTTTAGTAATTCGGTAATTTATTATTGACTTGTATACGTGACAACCAGTCTTGGAGGATTTTGAGATTATTTATTTGCCTTGTCTAAGCTAAACCTTGCTTTATCTCAATTACTTCCGTATTTACTTTCCATTGAGTTTTAGTCTAACTTGTCTCGGTGGGTTGAGATGAGTGCCATCACACCCGGATTCGGGTCGTGAAACGAAACAAGCATATGGATGTTTGGGAGCTTTTGGTTGATATTCATCTGAAATAAAGGTAAGGGTATGATATGTATGTTTATTCCAAATCCGTCATGTGTTTTAGTTTGGATCATTCATAACAACTTCCATATAAAATATGTCGTGAGTTGTGTAACTTTTGACAAATGGTGGCTTTCCTAATTGTGAAGACGATTCCTTGGATCGTCTCGCCTAAGGTATATGCATCATCACTTATTTTCTAGAGTAAAATATTTCCTAGATGTTCAAGAGTGGGACTGAATGTTTGTAAGAAGGTACACTAACCTTATTGCGCCAACTCTGAAACTAAGGATTCCAAAAAAAGGATTGGGGGACTGTGAGGCACTCCTCGTGTGAACCACAATGTGTGTATTGTGTACGGCCAATGACTCAATAGAAAGTGCAAGTGACAGTGTAGGAAAAACAGTAACATATAGTGTTTTCAAAAAAATAAGGAGCACTAGTTTGGATTTGGCTTGCGTACTTTCAAATGAGGAGTGATATAACAAATCACGATTAAATAATTAAAGCAAATAATAGACAGAAAATAAAAAAATATCCCTTAATTCTAAAACTAAATTTTACTAAGGTTTAAACCTAAAATGCTAAGTACATGGGGTGTCCCCAGCAGAGTCGCCAAGCTGTCGTACTCTAGTTTTGAACTGGTCGAAATAGTTCACAACATAAAATGGCTATATCTCTGATTTTAAAAATTGTTTAGAGTCGCCACATAAGTTTAAGGAAAATATTAGGAAAATCATTTTTCAAAAATGTAAATGTAAACTCTGTTTTAATTTGCAAAAATCGGCGAGATTTTAGATAAGGGTTTTGGTTACTCGAGGAGAAGGTGTTAAGCATCCCTCAGAGCCTATCTGAAGATAGTCCTTAAATTTAGTTTTAGAAAAATGATGAGGAATATTTATTCATTTGTTTTCTTTAGAAAATATTAACAATAAAAGTTTTTATTAATTTTGAGAAAATGGTGAAAATACAAGGTATGCCATATATACGTCTATAATAAATAAATAAATAAATAAATAAAATTAATAAAATATATTTGTAATAAAAATAAAATAAATATATATTTAACATATGTAAAAATAATTATAATATCTTTATAAATGTTGAGTTTGAAGGATATAAGAATTTGGTACTTTGTTTATATAGAATTAAGATGTAAAAAAATAAAAAATAAAAGACAATAGATGGGGTGTAAATTATAGCAATATGTGTAATATGTAGTAAATATAATTTGATCAAATATTTGATAAAAATGGAGTTTTCATAAAAATAATAATAGTACAAAATGTTAAAACATCATGTAAAGTTGTTAATGAAACATATATTTTATATAAAATAAAATATGCATAAGTATGCTGTTTGAAGCTTATGTGATCTTATTATTTTATTTATATGTAAAGACAAAATGCCAACAGATATATGTAGTAAAATAATGTGTGTATTAAAGTATGGAAATTTACAAAAAAGGGAAAATAGAACTGATAAAAGGATCGTCTGCATAACAAAATAATACACCAAATCTAGTGAAAGTTAGTGTAAAAATAAAATAGATACCTCATGTGTATGATATATATATGTATGTACTTTGCATTTTGAACTTCTCAACAAATCTGAAGTCTTGAAATAATACATTAGGGAAACTTGTAAAACACGTGGGCCTTAAAAAAAAATCACATCTTTTTAAAAATCTAAATGGTCGAAAATATTAATAAAAATTTATTTTATAAGGCAATTTATTAAAAGAATCTAAGATGACCCAACTATTGAGATTTATTTTATAATTATGTTGTTTTGCAAAAATATGGTGTAAGTCCATATCTATTCTTGATTAAAAAAAAATATTTTTTCTTAGCCTTTAAACTAGTTTCTAACACATTTGAAAATTTTAAGCAATGAGTTTTCTTATCCCCTTAACTTAAACGCCTAAATGAATTTTTGACAAGTAAACTAAATGTTCAACTATTTTTAAAGAGTATTGTTTTATTTTTTTTATTCTAAACATACTATTAAGCTCATTAACAAATAATATTAGCTCACATAAAAATAAAGAAGAGAGATTAGCATCAATATCACATATATGTAAACATATAAACAAATTAATGTATCAAGAGAGTATATAATCAAAGCAGTAACGAGGAAGGCTAAGGGATGTTGACTCTTAATTTACAAGATTTCGAGCTCTGACGATCCTAATAGTTGTTGGCCCAATAACTTGGGCCAAAACGAGTTTAAAAGTGGAAACTCCAGCCCTCCAATTGTACATGAAATATAAGAGAAAAAAAACATAAGAGTTGGAGTCATGTGGGAAAACAAGTAGCAAAAATAAACAGCGAAAAGAGAATTATTTCAACAGGCTTCCATTGTATTTAAACAGGGTATTTTAAGACCTATGACACTACGTGGTGTTATGAATCCAACAAGAGAAAGCAAAACAAATGAATAATGCTTGACATGTGCTCAACAGTTAACTAGAATTACATATATTCAATATAAGAGGTGATGGGTTTGTAATCAACCAAAATCATATTTCAAGTAGTCAAAAATAGAGGCATCTTACTGGTGAACAGAGCACTTGAATATTTAAATCAAATCATTTGAAAGCAACAACGAACATTAGTCACTATAGGAGTAGAAAGATCAAGTGAAGTTATTCGACGAATGTCGATATTCTTAATAAAACGGACCTCAACAAACAACAAAAACTTACAAACTCCAGTGCCTCATATATATGGGCAGTGAACTGGAAAGAAGGCCATAATATCTAGCTATTCACAAAGCTTAATTACCCAAGAAATGCTAGTCATTTAAACACACAGAAAGAAAAATATGCCTGACATAAATATGTATTTTGGTTCGTATCAACTATTCTATATACTAAATTTGATAATCACACAGATGGTAATGAGAAGAGCAAGGTGTAAGTTCAGCCGAGCTGATCATCCAAAACAGACATATAAAATAGAAATATAGAGGAGCTACAAACATTCAGACATGAGTTACGAACATTCAGACATTCATTTTATGAATCAAACAAAATAAGGGAGGTGAGATTTAGTTAAACCATTCAATACTAATACAAAGCATCCTTGAAAAATGGAACAATGAACAATTATGGATTAACTGAAATTACGTTATGAACTAATAAATAGGCATCTTATAAATATGCTAAAAGAAATATTTATCTCCCGTAGTAAACTCACAGGAACAAAATTTGAACAACAACACTCACAATTAGTTCAATGAAAATTGTAGGCACTTGTTTATGAGAAAATTAATTAATGGGACGGAGGAAAAACAAGGACATTGATGTTCACTTTTTATTGACAGCAAACCACTAAAAATAATAATTCACATAGCAAGGATATTGATGAAAAACCTGCGAGTTATCTACGTCTTGAAACAATGAAAAAATATATATGGAATGCTAAAATGAACAGATTCAAAGGTGAAATTAATCATAGGTATAAATCTAAAAAATAAAAATAAAGAAAGATTAAAACTAAGATGCATCACAATAAATTACAAAACCTAGTCCAACTGTAGATGCATCACAATAAATTACAAACCCCTGTTCCCTTGTGTAGGGACAATACTAGAGCAGTAGTCAATCTAGTTTTCAACTCTTGAAAACTCTTCCCACAAGCATCGGGCCATTGAAACTTAGTCTTTTTCTGAGTCAACTTAGTCAATGGAGACGATATGGATGAAAATCCCTCAACAAACCTCCTATAGTAACTGTCATGATCCAAACCTAGGGCCTAGATGTGACACGGCGAATAAGACACCCTGAGGTACCTCACCCAAGCCTCTTAGCATTCATTAAGCATTTCATTGGTAATGGTAAATAATAACAAGTGGAAATTAAAAACATTTCCCATTTTTCATCCAAACATACCTCTACTAATAGACTTGGCGGAGGCTAAGACATGTCCCTAGCTCACCCTCAAAATAAGTGTCAAGAAATTCCTTAAAAAGAAAGTCTTACTATTCTACGTAACATAAGCTTAGAATAAAAAGGATGTTCCCAAACTATGGGAACTCACCAAAAACAATCTTCAAAACTAATTCGAGCTAGCCACGTGGAGGAGGTTGGGGAGCGACGTCAGTCTCTACATGGTGATATCATGTAGGCAAAAATATGCATTATTACTTTGAATGTACTAAGTATGTGAGTGCGCAATGCAATATATCATTATACCATAAGGTGATGCAATGGACCATGCTAAAATCTTGCGATCATTTGAAATATCCTTTAGAGTTATGAAGCTTAGTCAATGAGATATAGAAACCATCATGATTCATAAAAGAAACTTGAGCATTATAGAGGTAACCATGACTGATTATAAGAAACCATATACTTGCATAATACCATGAATAGTAAATAAGTAATCCATAAACCTTTTGAAAGAAATCATTAGTTTTGTGAGAGCACATACTTTACCTTGTGATAGACATAGTAGACATCATATGATATATCTTAAACATTGGAAAAGGGACCTTGTACCTTTGTGAGAGCGACCATTAACCGACATAAACCATGTGAGCTATAACATGGAGTCCCGATGTTACCCCTACATCGGAGAAAAGGGGGAGACTACTTGCCAAGGTAGACTCCTATATGCCTAGGTAAACTCTCAACGGAATAGATAAACCATAATTCATAAAGTCAATCATCGTATGAAGGGGCCGTATCTACTACCCATCCATTTCTCATAAGAACAAAATCATAGAATAGCTCCTTAACTTTGTCTCATATGATGTGAGTGTAGACATTTCTTCAACACATATCTTTATCCATAAAAATATCTTTAGGGCCTTAACTCACCCTATCATTAACTTGCTTGAACAGTATAGACTCATTGTTCACAAAACTTATTTGCAAAGAGGACCTTTAAACTCATTTGTAGACATTGTCAAACATTCATTTCAATTTTTCTTTATCATAAGAACTAGGTGGGTTCAAATAAATCAACTTTCAAGTCATTTAAATCAAGGCTAGCGTGCATGAGAGTGAAAGAATTTATCAGTTAAAATATCTTAAAATAACCCACCAATATACTCTAAAACTACTTTCAAGCCTTCATAGAGGGACCTTGATAAATCATCCATTTCATATAAATAAGGATCACCATAAGTCAACATAGACAAACAAGCTTCAAATATTCAAGAATCTATATATTTGAAATCGTAGTGTAAAAATTTCTAAAATTTCTCATCACTTGAAATTAAGGGTCAATACACATATATATATTAATAGGAGTAAATAAACTTAAATATACCATAATCTATGCATTTGGAACCATTATGTAAAATAACATAAGATTTTATCATTTAAAATAGAAATACTAGATTGAGAAAACTTTTGGGCTCCATGGGTAGAAGGACCCATGGATGAAAACCCACATACCTTGGGGACATAAAATCTCTATGAGAACTTGAGGAAGAATTGAGACTTGAATGTCTTGAATTGGAAACCCTAACCTTGCCTTGAAGCTCTTGGGAGATTTTGAGAGGAGAGGAGTTTAGTATATTGAGTCTAATTGTGAGAAATGAGAGATTTAGAAGGTTTAGGATCTTTAGAGAGGGTCAATTCAGTCTCCAAAACGACTTCACTTTGGCTAAAACACAAGAAAAGACTAAAATACCCCTAAAATTTGGAAAACGGGCTCAAAACCCTGCTGGCGCTATAGTGGCACGTCGCGCCAGCACCCAAACTACTGAGGCTAGTTGCCTAAAATTTCTGCAGTGAGAGTCTGTGGTAAAATAGTCATAACTTTTGATTTTGAATTTGGAATGAGGCAAATTCAGTGGCTTTCTAAAGAGGACTCAACGATCTTTAATTTGATAGGTTACGGGTCACCCAATTCGTTATATATTAAAAGATATGGCCATTTGAAGTTGACCCTTATATGAACTCATTCAGAAACTAGACGATAGAAATTCTTTGGACTCGGCTTGGTGTTAGAGATCCCTTATGACCCCTAAACACATCCAACACACTTAAAATACTTAGAAATTGATCCTAACTCATATATACAACTAGAAGTCATCGAGTTTGATCCTATACGCATATGAAAAATGCTTTGGGTCTTGGCGTAGAAATTTTTGGGGTGTTACAGTAACCAACCAAATCCAAGAAACTTCTTATATCAGTTGGGGATATGGGACTGGGCCAATTCTTAACTGCCTCAATCTTTTGTGAATTCACTCGGATATCGTCAACAAAAACAATGTAACCTAGGAATGACACATATAGAAGCCAAAACTCACACTTAGAAAACTTAACATACAACTCCCTATCTTCGAGAATTTAGAGAATAATTCTGAGATGCTTGGAATGCTCCTCGTTTCTTAAATAAATCAGAATGCCATTGCTGATTATGACAATAAACTTGTCCAGATACTGCTTGAACATTCTATTTATAAGGTCCATCAAAACTGCAAAAGTGTTAGTCAAATTGAAGGATATAAATAGGAACCCATAATGATCGTATCTGATTTTGAATATTGTCTTTGTGATGTCACTTTCTCTTACTTTCAATTGATGATAGACTAATTTGAAGGCTATCTTAGAGAAACAAGTGGCACCCTGAAGTTGGTCGAATGAGTCATCGATTCTTGAAAGAGGGTACTTATTCTTTATGGTAACCTTGTTCAACTTATGATAGTCAATACACAATCTAAGGAAACCATATTTCTTTTGCACAAATAGAGGAGGAGTGCCCCAAGGTGAGACATTCGGTCTAATGAATCCATTATCTAGAAGATCCTTTAATTTCCTTTTTAAATCTTTTAACTCGGCTAAAGCCATTATATTGAGGAATAAAGATAGATTGAGTATCAGAAAGAATATTTATTTCGAAGTCTATCTCCCTATCGGAGGGGACTCTAGGTAAATCCTCAGAAAAGACTTTAGGAAACTCATTTACAAGTGGAACTGACTGAAGGGATGGTGTCTCCATATTATCATCTCTAACTTGAACAATGTGGTAAATACATCTCTTAGAAACTAACTTTCTAGTCTTAAGGTATGAATTCAAATGACCCTTAGACACTGTTGGACTACCTTTCCACTATTAATGGCTCGTTCGGACACTAAAATTTGATGACTCAAGTTCTACAATCGACAGAGGCATAACAGTCATGTAGCCAATCCATACCTAAAATTATATCAAAATCTACCATATAGAACTCAATTAACTCGACTGTGGTGTCTTTGTGGTAGATATAAACTGTGCAATCTCTATAGACTCTTTTAGATGGAATGGACTCACCAACGGGAGTAGAATACTGAAGGGCTCTAAAAGATGTTTGGGATGGATCCCAAACTTCACAGCTATTTATGGATTCACAAAAGACATAGTTACACCAGATCGAGTAAAACATAAACATCAAGAGAAAGGAATTTAAACATACTAACGACGACATCTAGTAGATTCTCCTAATCCTGGTGACTAGTCATGGCATACAAACGGTTGAACCTCCACCTTTCCTTGAAGTAGTACCTCTTTGGGCCGTTTTACCTGACGGTGCTACTGATGATGAATTGGACTTATTTACCCTGTTACCTTGCTTTCCCATTAGGCAATTCTTCAAAAAGTGACCTACCTTCCTATATTTGTATCAACCATTTGGACTAATAATACACTCTCTCAGATGTGACCTACCACACTACGGATGTCGGGAAGACCCTTGAACCATGCTTCCTTGCGATTCAGAACCCTGAGATCTAAAATTTTGAGGCCTTTGATGATTTCTATTTCTGGGTGCGGGTGCACTTGTCAATGATGGTGCAGGTCTAGATGACCTTTGTTAAAAAGATAGATGATTCTCATTTCTGGTTCCCTGCTTGATTGTCTCATGGTTTGATGTCTTAGCTCTCTTATTGCGAAACTCTTCCTATCCTTCAAATTATCCTCCTTGAATTACTACACATGAATCATCAATCTAGCTATATATCCCTAAAAAATATAGATGCCTTACTCTCCTTGCTCGATAGATGATAGAGTCCCGACACTAACAAACTCATCATGCTCCTCATACTAGCTATCATTTTTAGAGTATAGAGGGACAATTGGGTAAATTTAAGTCTGTACTCCTGCACACATATAATCCTATTTCAGGTTAAGAAATTCTCTTACATTGGCTTCCCTAAGCTCTCGGAGAAGGAAACGTCCCAAGAAGGCATCTTCAAACATATCCCCGCTTAAGAGTGGTGCATCCTCTCCCCTCGTCTTTTTCCACTGATCGAACCACACTCTTGCAACACCCTTGAGCTAATATGTAACCAACTCAACATGATTTGTATCAGTGATATACATAACCTGAAACACTTTTTACAGCTCATACACAAAGTTCTCTGGATCCTCATTGAGCTCAGACCCAGTAAAGTTCGGTGGATTCATATAGCGCCCCTCTAGGTAGGATGCTACTAATATTAAAAAAAATGTATATAAAACTCGTGACACAAAAAAAAACTTCCTGAAAGGCACACTTATGAAATCAAGAGGTGAAATTTGGCCCATTTAAAATTTTATTAAAGATGTAATTTTTAGCCAGTTTAAAGTTCCTTGATCTCACTTAAATCAAATATGATTTCCAATTTAGGACGGAGAAACTTTTTAAAATAATTTAAGAAATTAACTTACGAGACATCCATGTATTATTTCTTATCACTACAATTCATGCTATGAACTATTAACAACTTATAAGTAC
Source organism: Solanum dulcamara (assembly GCF_947179165.1). NCBI lineage: Eukaryota > Viridiplantae > Streptophyta > Magnoliopsida > Solanales > Solanaceae > Solanum > Solanum dulcamara. Next base: position 22,434,226 of record NC_077248.1, read on the forward strand.
CAAAGGTTAACTAATTCATGCTTCATCCAAATATTCCAACTCCAAAGGTAAATTTAGTACATCAAAAGACTTGGAAATTTACATGCCCCAAAATGACAAAACAAGCAACCAACTTTAAGTTACAATCCATGGTGTCATTAATGGATCAACCCTCACAAATAAATACGTAAATGCCTATACACAAGCACCCCATAGATCATATACATGTCCCAAAATACTACAAAATATAGATGCCTATATGCAAATGTGATCTTCCTTTAAGCTCCCAAAACTTTATCTCCAATGGCCAACCTCAAGCATCTTCTCGGACATTTCCTATGATAGAAACAACTATCACTAAGCATAAAGCTTAGTGGTGCAAAACTACAAGTTTGAAGCCTTTAGGTTCTTCACCTTATTTTCTCAACTCATGAGAAGCACAAATGTGTACATAATAATTAAATCAAGCCAACAACTATATCACAAGTAACAAGTTCTATATGTAAAAGTGTAAGTGTCAATAATTCATAAAAGCATATTTACAAGATTTAGCATCAAGTTTCGCCCAATATGTATGTCATGCCGTCACACCAAACATGACCATGTATAAAGAAGGACCAGAGCCCTACATCAAGAAGGGTAGAGACCCAATAGTCAAGAGAACCAAGAACCATATTAAAAATGGCTTCGTTATTCATACTTAAAATGGACAACTTCCATACTTAAGGCGAACTAAAAATCCATAATCAAAATGGCTAAGGGTCCGAAACAAGAGGTATGCCAATAGTGACAAAGTCACAGCCACAAGAAGGACAAAGTCCACAAGAATGTCAAGTGATCGAGCAATCCGTAGAGGTGGGCGAGTTAAGCAAGTGTCTTGCAAATTTGCAAAGATACCAACATGACAAGACAGATTTCAAGACAATAACAACCATACCAAAATAGGCTTTCAATATATTAGTATGTAACAAGAGTTTATACACAAACCTCAGCCTTTTAGAATACCACAATCCAATACGACTTCAGGAGTTCAAACCACAGACCAATCCATGTCTCAAGTTCTTCAATTTATACACGATATAAACAACCTTGAAAATACCATTAAATACCCTTTTTAATTTCCAGCATCTATATAATATTGACATAAAACAAGATTTATCATTAAAAATAAGCCTAGAATATTTTAACCCGAACTAGGTTACTAAAATAGTAAATTCGGAAAGCCAAGCACTTCAGGATGTATCTAACTTTTGGAACTGAAAACGGCAAAACTGGTCTTTATTCCCTCATGAAACTTTTAGATCTATGTCTTACGTTTGCAATCCAAAAAACATAAATGAAAAACTCATTTTGTACGAAAAGATATCATCAAAAAACTAACAGCTACACATGATGGGTTTAAAATAAATGAGAATCTGGACAGACACACTTGTCCAGTTGTATCTAAGTTTGGAAACTGAAAGCGAAAAAATAGACATCATGACCTTCACAAAACTTTTATATCTATGTCTTAAGTTTCCGATCCAATAGAAATCAACGCAAAACTCATTTTGTATTAAATGATATCATCAAAATACTAACATCAGTACAAGTAGAGTTTGCATAAATAGAATTCTAGGCAGCACCTGCCCTGTACTTCCACGCCCAGTTTCAAGTAAATAAAAGAAATATTGAGTTTTGTGACCTGAACAAAAGTTGTAGGCAGATGAAATACCTTTCTAGAACAGCTTGAGTCATTTAAAATGGAGATCTATATAAGGGATTATACTAAAAACACTAATAACAGTCAAATTCAAAAATGGGTTTGTAGCTTACCTCAATTATGTAGAGTTGTTTGGGGCTCAACCTAGGCAAATCTTGATGATTGATAAAGTTAATGTATATTGTGAGAGAAGAGGGGTTTTGGTGTCTTGTCTTTCTTGAAGAAACAAAAATTTGAGGGTTGGTGGTGGGGAGGACAAGAACCAAGGTGTGGATAGGATAAAGATGAGACTAGTCAAATAAAATAAAATGCTCATACAACCAAAAGCTACCCACTTTTATAAATATCTAGTCCATTTAATATATTAAATAAGATAATCATAGTAGGATTAGTTTATATAACTATACCATAACACTTCAAACAAGTTTCAATGTCGTCATGTTCACATTCAGGAAGTGCAAAGTAAAATATACCCTTACTAAGGAGATACGATAAATCGAAAATTCAAGTATTTGCTAAAAACTTTTGGGGTGTTATAACTTTCTCCCCCTTAAGAAATTTTATCCCAAAATTTACCTTATGCTAGTCTCGAAACAAATGGGGATATTGAATTCACATATCCTCTTCTCGCTCCCAAGTTGCTTCATTGCCAGAATGATTTCTCCAAAGGACTTTTACTAAATGAATTTTCTTATTTCTAAGTTCTTTTGTCTCATGGGCCAAGATTTGGATAGGTTCTTCATCATATGTCACATCAGGAATTATCTCAATGGATTCGACAGAAAGAATATGCGATGGATCTGAGCGATATCTTTTAAGCATAGAAACATAAAAGACATTGTGGATTCTATCTAACTCCAGTGAAAGAGCTAGTTTATAAGCAATTGGACCAACTCTCTCAAGTACTTCATATGGTCCAATAAATCAAGGACTAAGTTTTCTTTTTGGCCAAATTTCGTAATCTTCTTCCATGGAGAAACCTTTAAAAATACCTTATCTCCCACTTGGTACTCAATTTCACACCTACTAAGATCAACATAAGATTTTTGTCTATCTAAAGCAATTTTTAGACGATCCTTGATGACTTTTACCTTATCTTCAGTTTGTTGCACAATCTCAGGACCAACCAATTTTTGTTCACCCACTTCACTCCAGCAAAGAGGAGTTCTACACTTCTTCCCATATAAGTCTTCGTAGGGAGGTATGCCAATACTTGATTGGTGGCTATTATTATAAGCAAATTCTATTAAGGCTAGGTGTCTGTCCCAACTACCTTCAAATTCCATAATGCAAGCTCGAAGCATATATTCCAAGATTTGAATCACCCTCTCAGATTGGCCTTCTGTCTGAGAAAGGAAAGACGTACTAAAGTTCAACCTAGTGCCCAAAGCTTCTTGCAAGCTAGTCCAGAATCTAGATGTAAATCTCGGGTCTCGATCAGATACAATAGAAAAAGGAACTCCATGTAGCCTCACAATCTCATTAACATACAATTCTGCTAAATGTTCAAGTGGGTAGTCCATTTTGATTGCCAAGAAATAAGCACTTTTGGTTAGCCTATCAACTATAACCCAAATTGCATCATGATTTCTTTCAGTACGTGGAAGCCCAGAAACAAAGTCCATGATTATCCTTTCCCATTTCCACTCAGGTATCGATAAGGGTTGTAGCAACCCTGTTGGGACTTGATGCTCGGCCTTTATCTGTTGACAAGCTAAGCATTTAGAAATATATTCTGCAATGTCCTTCTTCATACTATTCCACTAGTAATGTTTTTTGATGGTTTGATACATTTTGGTTCCTTCAGGAGGCATTGTATATGGTGAAGTATGTGCTTCATTCAAAATTTCTCTCCTCAATTTATCATCATTAGGAATGCATAACCTATTTTGGTATAACAAGACCCCATCCTCCTTTAATGTAAAATCTTTCTTTTCCCCCTTTTGAACTTCTTTGGTTAATTTTATGAGTTTCTCATCTAACTTTTGCGCTGTTTTCACCTGTTCACGCAATATTGGCTTGACTTGAAAATTAGCAACCATCAAACCATATGAATCAAGTGTAAAACGGACATTCATGGCTCTTAACTCCAGAAGCAAAGGCAAAGGATTCAGATACAAGCTTGCAAAGGATTTGCGACTTAAGGCGTCTGCAACCACATTAGCTTTACTTGGGTGATAGTCAATCGTGCAGTCATAATCTTTGATGAGTTCAAGCCATTTGTGTTGTCTTAGGTTCAGCTCCTTCTGTGTACCCAAGTATTTTAAGCTCTTGTGATCAGTGAATATATGACACTTTTCTCCATACAAATAATGCCTCCATATCTTTAAGGCAAACACTATAGCAGCAAATTTTAGATCATGAGTAGGATAATTCAATTCATATGGTTTTAATTTTCGAGAGGCATAAGAAATAAATTTCCCTTCTTGCATCAACACACATCCCAATCTATGATGAGAAGCATCACTATATATCACATACTCTTTCCCCTCCATTGGTAGAGTAAGTATAGGCACTTGTGTCAACAAGGATTTGAGTGTTTCAAAGCTCTCTTGGCACTTTTCATCCCAAGTAAACTTCACTTCCTTCTTCAAAAGTCTAGTCAAAGGAAAGGATATAATGGAGAAGCCTTTCACAAACCTTCTATAGTATCCTGCTAAACCTAAGAAACTTCTTATCTCAGTAGGACTTTTAGGAGTTTTCCATTCAACAACTGCTTCAATTTTACTAGGATCCACCTTCACACCTTCGGCTGACACAACATGTCCCAAAAAAGTCACTTCATTAAGCCAAAATTCACACTTTGAAAGTTTAGCATAAAGTTCTTGCTCTTTCAAAGTTTGCAAAACAATCTGAAGATGTTTATCATGCTCTTCTTTACTTTGAGAATATATTAAAATATCATCTATAAATACCACCACAAATTGATCAAGATAAGGACTAAATACTCGATTCATTAAATCCATGAATATTACAGGAGCACTAGTCAATCCGAATGGCATCGCTAAGAATTTAAAATGACCGTATCGAGTTCTAAAAGTAGTTTTAGGAACATCTTCCTTTCTAACACGCAGTTGGTGATACCCAGACCTTAAACCAATCTTTGAGAATAAATTGCCACCCTTTAGCTGGTTAAACAAATCATCAATCCTTGGTAGTGAATATCTGTTCTTGATTGTTATTTTGTTCAATTGTCTATAGTCAATACAAAGTCTAAGAGTACCATCTTTGTTCTTCATAAATAGCACAGGGGCACCCCAAGGAAAAACACTTGGACAAATAAAACCTTTCTTAAGAAGTTTTTTCAATTGAGTTTTTAACTCCTTTAATTCTGCTGGTGCCATTATATAAGGAGTGATAGAAATAGGAATAGATCCAGGAATGAGCTCGATCGGAAATTCAACTTCTCTTTCTGGTGTCAACCCAGGAAGTTTTTCTGGAAACACTTCCGAAAAGTCACACACAGTAGGTATATCTTTAAGACTAGGACTCTCTACACGTGTATCAATTATGTGAGCAAGATATGCACTACAACCTTGATGAATCATCTTTCTTGCTAAGGCCGCAGAAATAATACTAGATGACAATGGCCTTTCACCTTTACAATAATGTATGAAAATGCAGGGTCCTTAAAAGTCACATGCTTAGACCTATAATCCACTACTGTATGATATTTAGAAAGCCAATCCATACCGATAATAATATTAAAATTGTGGAAAGGCATTTTAATCAAATCAGCAGGAAAGATCAGATTTTGAATCATGAAGGGACAAGCTTGGTAAACTCGATTACAAACAACTTGGTAACCCAAATGACTTTCAACTAGAACGTCAAAGTTAAGTCTCACAGATTTCACATTTTAAGGAAGAATAAGTGATGAACAAATATAGGAATGTGTAGAGCTAAGATCAAATAGTGTAAACATAGATAAGCCATATAAGTGAAATTTACCAACAACCATGTCCTGTCCCTCTTGATTATCTCTCTGCCTCATAGCATAAGCTCGTGCAGTAGCTCTAGACCCTCTAGCTTGAGTTGCTCCACTTTCCCTTGTTGCTTGGTTGTTTTTAGGCCTTGCACCTCTATTGTTTTGAGGAGGATTATTAGTAGACTTCTGAACTGAGCCCTCAGTATGCAAGGGAGGAACATTTTTAGGCTTAGGACAGTCCTTCACTTTATGATCAAAGCTGCCATAATTAAAACATGCCCCAGAAACTCTCCTGCAATCCCTATAATGATTCTTTCCACATTTTGCACAAGTGGGAACTCGAGTCTTGCCTTGGCTATAACTCGGAGTACTAGCTGTAGAAATATTTAGTTTGCTTTGCTTCTGTTGATTTGACTTATTGACACTATCAGTCTTAGATTCATCAAACCTGTCCTTTTTAGATGGACCTTCAAAATCTGACCTAGGCTTCCGGAGTCTATTCTCATGTCTACTAGATTCTTCCTTGTCCAGTCTTTCCCAAGTAAAAGCAGCAGAAACTAATTTACAAAAGTTCTCATATTGCAGGATTGCCACGTTCTTTCTGATGGAATCATTCAGGCCATCTTCAAACCTCCTGCATTTATCTTTTTCATCGATAATAATGCCTCCAGCATAACGAGAGAGTCTAAGAAAGTTTTGTTGATACTCAGAGATAGCCATGCCTTGTTGTCTTAGATTCAGAAACTCTTTTTTTAGCATCACAATAAGCAGGCGGGACATACTTCATATGAAATTCTTTAACAAAATCGTCCCAAGTAAGAATGGGAGGTTTTTTTTTTTGCATTTGGCACACTTACTCACCAGTCATAAGCATCCTTCTGCAATAACGAGATGGCATACTTGAATTTGGCAACATCTGAATACACTAACTGCTCAAACACCCTCTCCATGCGCTCAAGCCATTGTTCAGCATCGGTGGGATCAACCGTGCCTTCAAACTCAACTCCACCCATTTTTCTCATTTTTTCAAAGTTCAACTCATTGGGATCATGAATCGTTTCAGCCATACGGTGAAAGAATTTCAGCCATCTGCTGAAAAGGAGGATTCATAACTTGAATACCAGTGCTCATGTGAGAATGTGGACCAACTCTTACTCCTTGTTGATTTCCCACACCAGACCCACTAGTATGGGGAATAGATTGACCCGAGGGCTGTTTGCCAACCCTTTCTTGTGTATGAGGTTGAGAATAAGAGTCACCTGTATCTTCATGAGCAGCTTCCATAGGTCTACGAGAATAAGAGGCCATAACTTAACTACTTCAAAAGTGAAGATACATGAATATGATGCATTTGCAACTTATATGCATTAAATATACTATTTACCCCTATAGTGATCAAATAATATAGCCCAAACCTTCCGTAAAAACAAGTGTGTAAGCATATCATAATAAAATTCCTAGAACCACAAACCTAGGCTCTGATACCAACACTTGTAGCGCCCCTCCAGGGAGGATACTACTACTTTTAAACAAAACATATATAAAACTCGTGACACAAAAAAAAACTTCCTGAAAAGCACACTTATGAAATCTAGCGGTGAAATTTGGCCCATTTAAAAATTTGTTAAAGGTGTAAGTTTTTAGCAATTTTAAAGTTCTTTGATCTCACTTAAATCAAATAAGATTTCCAATTTAGGATGGGGAAACTTTTCAAAATAATTTAAGAAATTAACTTAAGAGACATCCATGTATTATTTCTTATCACTATAATTCATGCTATGAACTATTAACAACTTATAAGTACCAAAGGTTAACTAATTCATGCTTCATCCAAATATTCCAACTCCAAAGGTAAATTTAGTACATCAAAAGACTTGGAAATTTACATGCCCCAAAATGACAAAACAAGCAACCAACTTTAAGTTACAATCCATGGTGTCATTAATGGATCAACCCTCACAAATAAATACGTAAATGCCTATACACAAGCACCCCATAGATCATATACATGTCCCAAAATACTACAAAATATAGATGCCTATATGCAAATGTGATCTTCCTTTAAGCTCCCAAAACGTTATCTCCAATGGCCAACCTCAAGCATCTTCTCGGACATTTCCTACGATAGAAACAACTATCACTAAGCATAAAGCTTAGTGGTGCAAAACTACAAGTTTGAAGCCTTTAGGTTCTCCACCTTATTTTCTCAAGTCATGAGCAACAAAAATGTACACATAATAATTAAATCAAGCCAACAACTATATCACAAGTATCAAGTTCTATATGTAAAAATGTAAGTGTCAATAATTCATAAAAGCACATTTATAATATTTAGTACCAAGTTTCGCCCAATATATACGTCATGCCGTCATACCAAACATGACCATGTATCAAGAAGGACCGTAGCCCTGCATCAAGAAGGGTAGAGACCCAATAGTCAACAGAACCAAGAACCATATTAAAAATGGCTTCGTAATTCGTACTTAAAATGGATAACTTTCATACTTAAGATAAACTAAAAATCCATAATCAATATGGAAAAGGGTCCAAAACAAGAGGCATGCCAATAGTGACAAAGTCACAGCCACAAGAAGGACAAAGTCCACAAGAATGTCAAGTGATCGAGCAATCCATACAAGTGGGCGAGTTAAGCAAGTGTCTTGCAAATTTGCAAAGATACCAACATGACAAGACAAATTTCAAGACAATAACAACCATACCAAGATAGGCTTTCAATATATTAGTAGGTAACAAGAGTTTATATACAAATCTCATCCTTTTAAAATATCACAATCTAATTCGACTTCAGGAGTTCAAACCGTAGATCAACCGTGTCTCAAGTTACTCAATTTGTACACGATATAAACAACCTTGAAAACACCATTAAATGCCCTCTTTAAATTCCAGCATCTACATAATATTAACATAAAATAATATTTATCATTAAAAATAAGCCTATAATATTTTCACCCGAACTATGTTACTAAAACAGTAAATTCAGAAAGCCAAGCACTTCAGGTTGTATCTAACTTTTGGAACTGAAAACGACAAAACTGGTGTTTATTCCTTAATGAAACTTTTATATCTATGTCTTAAGTTTGCAACCCAAAAGAAAAAATGCAAAACTCATTTTTTACAAAATGATATCATCAAAACACTAACAACTACACATGACGGGTTTAAAAAAATGAGAATCTGGACAGACACACTTGTTCGATTTTATCTAAGTTTGGGAGATGAAAGCGGAAAAATTAGACTTCATAACCTACACAAAACTTTTAGATATATGTCTTAAGTTTCCTATCCAAAGAAATGAACGCAAAACTCATTTTGTATAAAAAGATATCATCAAAACACTAGCAGTAGTACAAGTAGAGTTTGCATAAATAGAATTCTGGGCAGCACCTGCCCTGTACTTCCACGCCCAGTTTCAAGTAAATAAAAGAAAAATTGAGTTTTGTGACCTTAATAAAAGTTATAGGCAGATGAAATACCTTTTTAGAACATCTTGAATCACTTAAATCGGAGCTTTATACAAGGGAGTATACTCAAAACACTAATAATAGTCAAATTCAAAAATGGGTTTGTAGCTCACCTCAATCATGTAGAGTTGTTTGGGGCCCAACCTAGGCAAATCTTGATGATTGATAAAGTGAATGGATATTGTGAAAGAAGAGGGATTTTGGTGTCTTGTCTTTCTTGAAGAAACAAAAATTTGAGGGTTGGTGGTGGAAAGGATAAGAACCAAGGTGTGGATAGGATAAAGATGAGACTAGTTAAATAAAATAAAATGCTCATACAACCAAAAGCTACCCACTTTTGTAAATATCTAGTCCATTTAATATATTAAATAAGATAATTATAGTAGGATTAGTTTATATAACTATACCATAATACTTCAAACAAGTTTCAATGTCGTCATGTTCACATTCAGGAAGTGCAAAGTAAAATATACCCTTATTATCGAGATACGATAAATCAAAAATTCAAGTATTTGCTAAAAGATTTTGGGGTGTTACAACTCATCCTTAAGAACTCACGAACTCTTAAAGTATCTGGAGCATCCTATTATCCTACTCCTTGTTGATCAACCGGGGCTATCATAGCCTGATCCAGCATTTAAATTGCATTGCAAAACTCAACATCAGTAACTTCGGCTTGGGGTGGCTGCTCAACAGGCAAGAGGAACCCCTTTTCCCCTTATAAACTTGGGGTGGCTTGGACGGGTGTCCTCTGTTCCTAGTTTGCATTGGGCGTCTGACTTCTCTTTTCGAAGGCATGATCTTTAACACGTGAATGCATGAATTTAAAAGAAATCTTTATAGAGTTAAAACTCTTTCGTACGAATTGGAGTATAAAAGAAGGGAAAATTTTCCTAAATGTTCATATTCCCTTATTTATAGAAGTAGGACCCTCAAAACCATAAAAAAGATTCTACTGAAACTGCTTCATAGGCTTTCGAGGATATTCGAACCTTGTGCTTTGATACCAAATTTGTCATGCTCTGAGTATACACCATAGGCGTGGTCGATACTCAAAAATTATTGCTGATTCCCAAGCGAACCCGTGGCTTGGCTATGTACTAAGCGGAAGAACATAACTTGATAAACATAGTTTAAAAATAGTAATTCAATTTAAGTATTTAGATAGGACTCTCATAATATGTCTAACAATACTCTAACATATAAATAAACAAGTATTTTAGAACATAATCTCTTAAAAATTGAAATGACTTAATACTCTGTCTATAGATCCTCTAGTTACTAGGATAGGTACTAGGACATAACTATGGCTACCTCAAAAGAACTAATAAATAAAAATGACTAAACCAGAAGTGTTCCTCCGAAAGCAAGGAGGTCCCCAAAAAAGTTGACGAAGGATGAGCCTCAATGATACGCCTGTTGATGATCTCTGGAACCCATGTTTGCATATAAAATAATGTAGGTTGAATGACATCAGTACATGAAATGTAAAGTATGTAATATGACTGAATGAAACAACATTGCTGAACTAAAGTTTGAATATAACTCAAATGTGACAGATTATGATTATGAAGTGAAAATTATCTAAAAGCTTACACAAATATAAATGCAATAAAAGTAATTTAAAATAATGTAACTTTACTTTCTTGGTGTGTTTCTTTCATCGACAACCACCACTATGAGATTCATGATGATTTGATATCTTGCCCATGTCATAGAGCCAACCCATAGCTTAACAAGATATCAGACAATCTTTAACTTATGGATTAATCATATGAGCCTTCAAAGAGGCAATGAAGAGTCGCCCGACTTTCGTGCAATTCTATCATGCTATGTCTATGTAATTTATGGGAATTGAGTGGTTTGAACTCTCGCCCAACTCTGTGCTCAATACTAATCCCAAAACATGCAATTAGATGCTCATACTAAGGTTGTGAGTAAAACTCAAAATGCTTCTTTTAGCTTTCTTATATCTGTAACTCATACGTCACATTCTTTCTCAAACTTATGCTTAGAATACTATTTATGCTCAATACTTTAACTCATTCATACTTGATAATATCATGCATAAAATCTGTAATGTATAGCTTTATGAACTCAAGTAATATAAGATTCTGAAACTCTTTTCTCGAATCAAGACACAAAAGATGTCATTCTATAACTTAAAACAATGCATGATAAAAGCATTGTAGATACTCAACTAGGGTTCATATAGATGCAAACATGAAAAACAAATTCAAGAGCATGAACTAATAAAAATGATCTCAATATAAATAGATATATAAGGAACCCAACGTAAGATTGCATAATTTACTTCAAAACTCAATATAAGGGAGTTGAAACTCGAACTCAAACTCATACTGAATGAACAAAGATGTAGGGAACGAGGATGAATTTGGTCCAACTTTCTAATTAGCCTTACATACCTGGAAGATCAATGATTTAAGCGAAACCTGAAGAACTTTGTTGAATCGCTTGGACCATAGATATTCTCCTTCTCTCCAATTCTTACTCTCAAAATATTCTAAGTGTTAATGAGAGAAAAGGATATTTGGGTATTGATAAGGACTTATTTTAGTCCCAAAATGTTAGGTTTTGATTTGGGAAAGATCAGAAAAGACAATTTTACCCCTTATTAAAATTGACCTTTGGTCGTCTACGAGTCTTTCTATGGATCGTAGAGTCTTCTACAAATCGTAGAATGTGGGGTCCAAAATTGGACATTCTGGAAATTGACTTTTTGGGTCTACGACCACCTTTCTACCATTCTTAGAACCTAAGATGGACCATGAAAGCACCTCGTAGATGTCCACTGAAGAATTGGGACTTAGGATCTACGAACTGTCCTATGATCCGTAGAACTTTATGGGTTGTAGGCCTTATTGTAGGACTTAGGTGCACATTCCAGTAGCCGTTGGAATGTTTCATTGGGTCTATGAAGAGATCCTATGGGTCGTAGGATGGTTGACGGTTCGTAGAGTTGGCTCGTAGGAATGAGATTTGTGACTAGCTTGGGGACCCCTTCTATGATCATCTCCTACGATTCATAGAAACTTCTACGGGCCGTAGGACCCTTTCGCAGAAGAGTCCCAACTTAGGATAATTTCACTAAGTGTGGATGGGCTCTACGAGCCCCACCTATGACTCGTAGAACTTTCTATGGGTCATAGGTCCCACTCATAACTCACTGGTCAGACCAAATTCCTCACTTTCTCATGGTTCTTTGGGATTGATCTAAGTTAGAATAGTACGGGGTATTACACATGTTTCATAAGAAAACATATTTCATAATGTAAGTCATAGAAATTTAAAACCATTTTCAAAGGACACGAAGGTCCAAATGTAACATAACTATTTGTCTATCTACGAAGCCTCTAAGCATAACTGAATAGTGTTAATCATGACAAGGTCTCCGATACACCTTAAAAGAAAATATGACTTCCTAAAATATGTAGACTAAGCCCTAGAAAATGAGAGAGGCTCACTAACAGTGGAAGATATGAAACCTAGCGAGCGGCTTGATCACGTGTCTGCATACCTGAGTCTACATCAATAAAAAATGGAACGCCCCTGGCAAAAGGGAAATAAGTACATATGGAATAGTATTGGATGTAAAATGTCATAATGAAACATAATGGTCGTATCAGATCAATAGAAGCATATAACATAGTCATAATCGTAACATATGAAGGTTAATCAAAAGATTGTAGTAAAGGGACAAATGGTAAGACTGTACTTACTTTTATTTAATGATAAATGGTTAAAAACAATTGTTCCAAATTGATCAATATAAAAAAGGTAAGCGTAATATTGTAAACCACATGGGAGGTTAGTGTTATAAAGCATAATATGTGGGGAGGTCTCTCAAATCATTCTTATTTTAAAGTGTTGACTATTATGCCTTATTAGTATTTTTTTATGTAGTAATTTCTAAATATGTAAATTTAATTTCAAAAAATTTAAAAATTTTATATCCAATTACACACCGAACATTAGTTAATTAAACCCTCGTATTCCTAATCAAATAAAACAAATTGAATTAGAAAAAATGTTTGTTTTGGATATTTCAAAAATCGAGTTGACTGATTTGATTTTAGTTTAGGTGAAAATAACCAAAATATAAACAATTTTTGTAATCCAATCATCAAATCAATGTTTGCGAAGGAAAATGATCATTAGAACTAATTTAACCTCAATACTAACTCTCGTAGAACCTCTTTTCATTTTGCAACAACCTGTGAAGGCGGAGATTGTATATAATCATATAAGGAAATTACTGCAATTTATTTCCTCAACCATGAACTCGAGAATAAGAATCTGCTTGACTTTAATACCATTTGAAAATTTGAACCTTAGAGATAACTCAACCTAAAACATTAACTCAAGAGATGAGAATCAATGAAAATCATAAGAGAAACAATAACTCATTTTCTCAACCAACATGGGAGATAACAAAATTTACTACTACTATAATTTCGTTCCTTATTTATTTTAAATTGAACTGAGGATCTATTGGAAGCAACATCTCTACCTTCACAAGGTCAAGTAAAAATTGTGTACACATAAACATCATTCGTTTTAAACCTATGTATGAAATTATAATTGACTATATTCTTACTATTGTTATTAATTTTAAATAGAATTTTCCATATATTCTCAAATTGCTATCTAGAAACATATTCAACCAAAATACCGAGAAAATTTCATAAATAGTCCCCCAACTATAGGAGTAGGTCTAAAGTGGTCTTTTAACTATATCGGATTTAGTCCTTTAACTATTCAAAAATTTATCAGGTTTGGTCCCTTAACTATACACCCACCAGTTTTAGTCCCTTAACTATATACTTATTGATTTTAGTCCTTTAAGTATTTAAAAACTTGTCAAATTTGGTCTCTATCCATTTTTTATACAAATAACTTGGGTTCATCTTAACAGAATCCATGCCTTACTGAAACTAAATCCTTAAGCCATTTTTTTAGTTGTTTCTCTTCTCGTTACTTTTTCTTCAAATTACTCTTATGAAAATAACCTTAACCTTAACGATTCAAAATAAAATTCACAAGGAAAAAAAATAGAAGTCATAATTTTATTAGATAAAATAAAATATAATATTGCTATTAATGACTTGAATATGCTAAAATTTATTATAAAAAGAGAAAAATATTACCCGTTAGGTGTGGGGAGAGATTTATTTATCTTTAATAAAATAAAATTTTTGCAATGAGAATAAAAATTAAAATTTCTTTTCTCACATGTTTTGATTCCACATTTTGCACTCCAACGACTTTATTGAAGGAAGTTTGTTTAATTTTTTCAGAAGTTGAAATTTACAAAATGGTAGATTTGCAACTTTTTTCTTTAGTTATTTTTTAAAATAGATCAATTTTATTATTATGTTCATTTTATTTTACATAGAGAAATTTGAATAATAAGATCAAATCTTTTATTGTTCTTTTGTATGAAAAATAAAATTAAAAAAATTCGCACTAATTATTAAATGTTAACCTCTAAAGAAGGGAACATAGCATATTCACGTCAATAGAAAATATTATATGTTTCATTTTGTCCCCCATTGGCTAAAATTAGGATCATTTTTACTCATTTTCCTCATTAATTTTATTTTGAATTGTTGAAGTTATTAGTCTTTTCATAAGAGTAATTTGAAGAAAAAGTAGCGAGGATAGATAAACAACTAAAAAAATGGGTTAAAATTTTAACTTCACGAAGAGTTTCTGTAATGACCAAATTGTCGTTAATTAGGAAAGGAGAATTCATAGGAAAACTATTCCAATCGGACCCCACCATCCTGTCAGAGCGGGAAATATCCTGCCATGGTGGCGCATCTCCTACGGAATTCTTGCCGCTAGAGCGGGAGGTCATGGGATAAAACTTAAGTCGTGAATTCTTATTTTTCCATCTTTTCCCTAAGTGCAAGGAAATGTCGAGGGTTACCCCCGAAACCCTCAAAAGGGTGCTCTAGGCTTGGAAAGGAGGGAGAAAGAGATTTCAGCATAGGAAGGATTCCAATAGGTGGAATTCAGGCCTACTTTCATCTGTCCGTCATATGGAAATTAGGATTGGAGCCATTATATCTCTTCTCTTGCTGTTTGGAGCCCAGATAAGCTAGGTTTCCTTCTCTGAGTAGTTTAAATTTGTGCCCATTACTTAGTTTAATGAAAATTAATGAGAGATTTCATGGTTAAGCCCTCGGGCATGGACTATGGGCAGAAAAATAGTTATCTTTAGTGATCAAATGTGTTGTGACATGGGTAGGCAAGAACTATCTAATGAATTAAGGGTAAGTGATGGTATTGTCTTCCTGTATTGTGTTATATGTGCTCGTATCTGCCTCAAATCGTATGTATATTGGTAAGGAGACGAGAAAGCATGAAATAAACCATATGAGCTAACATTTTAATGTAATTGTGTGCACGGTATCTGTGCTGGGTAATTGTGACTATTCATATCTACTTATTCTAACTGTTATTATAGATTGGTTGTGCTTGGAATCGGGTGTTACGTTCTAACATATTCTTAGATTGGGTTTCACGTTCTGACATATTACTGGATCGAATGTCATATTCTGACACATGATTGCATTGGGTGTCGCATTCTGGCACACCATTATTCTGAGTTTGGATCCCATGAGAGGATCAAGTCTGTGTGTTGATAGTTCCATGAGAGGGCCAATTGTTATCTGCCATTTTGTGGAATAGTATGCTTACATATATAGAGGCTGAGGTGTTGATATTACTGTAAACAATCCTACCTGTTCGGTGATGGATTCAGGTTTAGGATTTGGTGGAAGTATAGTACCATCTGGGGGTACGAGTGTGTAATTTAGGTGATAAGGTAGTAGTGTCGGTAATATCCTATGAAGATCTGTGATAAGTCTCATATTTACAAAACTGTCAACTCTCAAAATAGTGGATTAATGTAACACCCCTTAAAAACGTTGTATATGATGTTCCAATCTCGATGAAAATGATACAACTTTTATATTTTGGGCATAACTTTCCATAAGATGGTCCAAACTAGGTGATTCAAATTTCTGAATAACCCTAACATCATTACCTACAACTTTTATTTTAAGTTTCGGAGGTTAAGTAGGTCAAATAAATTAATTGTTGTAAGATATGTTGCAAGACATGGTGCTGTAATGAAATGAAGTATTTGTAGAAGAAAAATTATTTTTCACTGTAGGGTGCTCCAAATAGATTTATTCTTAAATGACATGAAATTAGACTTCTAGAGCAAAAATTCATATGAAGACACCAAATCCTAATGTGGAAGTTATCTTATTCAAATGCAGCTCCGACAACGGGTATTCTGTTAAAAAAGGTTTATCTCACCAACCATCGAAAGATCTATATCCATTTCATATCACCCATGACATCAATAGTCCTCCATTTGACATCAGTCATGACATGAAAATCTTCTATTAAATTTTTAGATTTCTTTATAATTATTTTAATTATTGTTAGGTCACTCTTTCACACCTATAAATACCCATCTTATTTCATCATTTTGTTAATCAAGCTTTCTCAAGCAACTTTTCTCTCTATACACTTCTTTAGTAATTCTCAAAATATAGTTTTAGTTCTTTAGTAGTGTAAAATTACTAATCCGGTGATTCATATACTCCGAGTAGTACATAAAATGCTCCGTCGAAGAGAAAATGCTAGGATTCAAGAATTTTCATTAAATCCTTCAATTCTGAGAAACGCTTCGGATTCCATATATATAAGGATTCAATGAAAGTATACCTTCAACTCTCATGCCTAAAGTATTTTGATTATGTGATAAATTATATTTATTTTCTTTAAGTTTTACTTTAAGTTATGTGGATGTTTATCCATGGGTTCTTCCACCCATGCAGTCCAAAAATCTTTTAATTAAATCTCTTGATTTCAAATAAGATTTTCTTATGGGTAATTCTTATTTTTACTTAATAGCATGAATCATGGTTAAACTAATGATTATTGGTCTATTTTGATGCAACGTGATTTCATTTGTATGAATTGATGGTTTGTAACTAATTTCTCTATTTATCTCTTTAAAGGTTCTTGAAATTCATGGTGGGCTGTTTGAAGCATGAATTTTAATTAATGGATTTCAAAATATTTATGCACATTCATTTACATACATGTTTGCAAGTTGAAGTGATTTGAACCCACCTAGTTTTACTATATTTTCAATGAAGTTTGACTTAAAATTTTTGACTCCAAATGAATATTTATGAAAGCAATAGCTATGATAAAAAGGGAGTCTTATGAAATGAAAGAATGATGAAATGATATGAATGATGGATTCTTTATGCAATAAGAATAATTTTTGCATATTTGAATTACCAAAGGTTTTAATGAGCTATTCTACCGAATATGATGTTTTGAACTCTCAAACTATATACTATGACTATTTTGAAGTATTAAACTATTCCGTGAGATTGAATTAGCACCAAATAGGTCATTGAGATGGGATTCGGTAAGGGAATTCTAGTAGCAACCCTTTGTCTCATTAACTATGTGCCAACATAGGAGTCCTTGTAGGCTTAGTCTAATGGATCCACTTTTGCCTACATGATATCACCATATAGAGACCAATGCTCCTTCTCGTTCTCCTCCACGTGGCTAGTTGAGATTTCATTTGAAGACTATTTTTGGTGAGTTCCAATGTTTCAGAATAATACTCATTTATCTTTTTAGGTTATTATATGTTAAGATCTTTAGACACTTACTATGACATTTCTTTCTATTATGATTGAGGGTGGGCTATAGACTTGTCTTAGCCCCGTTAAATCTAAAAGTTAGAGATATTGTTGGACATATATAAGTTAAAATTTCCTATTATGATTTTCGCTTGTTTATTTATTGTCATTACCTATGAAAAAATGCTAAAAGAAATGCTAAGAGGCTTGTTTGAGGTACTTTTGGGTACCTCATTCGCCATGTCACGTCTAGGCCATAGGCTTGGGTCGTAATAATTATTGTGAGTTCCAAGCGTCTTTTGTAAATATGATGTGCATTTTGGTTTTTTTGAAGGATAATGGAGTTGCGCATGATTTTTGGATTGATTGATAGGTTCTTCTTGTGAAATTGGCACAAGTGTGGTTCACGAGGGGCTTCGCAGATCATGGACCAGGTAAAGCCCGGTGAAGTCCTTCGTGAAAAGGATGTTGGGTACTGTGTTGAAGGTATTTTTGCAAAGTGAATCCCCATGACACCCTTCACAGGATATGGAGGGTTGTACGAGCCGTGCAAAGTATCCATGAGTTCTTGACCATGTGTCGAGAGTTGTTGGAGATAGTAGGGTTAGCTGAGACTCATGGAGTTCGTTATACTACCCTACAGTTGCGTGGACCAGCCAGAGAGTGGTGGAGAGTATATACGAGTTCCAGACCAGTTGGGTCACTCCAGATGACTTAGGATGAGTTTGCTAGTGCCTTTTATGACCGTTTCATCCCCTGGAGTGTGAAGGAAGAGAGCCGATTACGGTTTGAGAATTTGAGGCAGGAAGGACTTACAGTTGCTGAATATGAGACTCGTTTCTACCAGTTGTCCAGACATGCTATGGCTGTCCTTCCTGATGAGACAGAGCGGATTCGCAGATTTGTGCGAGGACTGAACTATACTATTCGTACAGCAGTTTTTCGACCGGCCCGAGAGGGCGCTTCTTTCCAGTCCATTGTGGGTGCTGCCAAGGAGGCGGAGTTGATGGAGAGAGAGGAGTTGGGGGACCCCAAGAGGGTCCGTGCTTCTGGTCAGTTTTCGGGTACCTCATCTGGAGGTAGAGGGTCCTATAGAGGAGGTGGTTCCTTTCAGCGTAGAGGACCAGTTCATGCATCTATGCCAGCTTCTGAGGATGGTCAGATACCTCGTGGGTCCTACAGTACAGGTCAGAGTTACCAGGGGTCACAACAGAGGCCGATGAGCCGGGGTAGTTATACAAGTTCTGCAGGTTCATCGCAGAGGTTTTCGCACGGGAGAGTATGTTATATTTGTGGTGATCCAGATCATCTTTCATGGCAGTGTTCATCTCAGGGTCGAGGAGGAACCCAGCCTAGTTCTTCAGTTTCAGTTAGAGGACTAGCGCCGCCGGTCAGAGGTCGAGGTAGAGCCCAGACTAGTAGAGATGGTCGCACTCCTGGTAGGGGTGCTAGTGGTGCTATAGTCCCTCAGGGAGGAGGTAGAGGTGTTGGGCAGGTCGGAGGTGGTAGGGGAGCTCAATGTTATGCTTTTCCAGGGAGACCTGAGGCTGAGGCTTCCAACGCCGTTATCACAGGTATTGTCCCAGTCTGTCATCGACCTGCATCTGTATTATTTGATCCAGGATCTACATTTTCCTATGTGTCTGCCTATTTTGCATCTAACTTTGATTTGACATGTGATCGTATGTCCGTGCCCATTCATGTTTCTACACTCGTGGGTGAACCCTTAGTGGTGGATCGAGTATATCGATCCTGTCTTGTTTCCTTGGCCGGGTATGATACTTTGGTAGATATGATTATTCTGGGGATGGTAGATTTTGATGTGATATTGGGTATGGATTGGCTTTCTCCCCATCATGCTATTCTCGATTGTTATGCAAAAACTGTTACCTTAGCGATACCTGGTGCCCCGCGGATTGAGTGGAAGGGTACTAGTGGCTCCTATCCCGGTAAGGTTATCTCATATATTCGTGCTCAGAGGTTGATTGATAGAGGGTGTATGTCTTATTTGGCCTTTATTCGGGATACCAGTATTGAGTCACCTCCTATAGATACTGTTCCAGTGGTTAAGGAGTTTTCTGATGTATTTTCTACTGATCTTCCTGGTATTCCTCCGGATAGGGATATTGATTTTGCTATTGACTTAGAGCCTGGCACTAAACCCATTTTTATTCCTCCATATCGCATGGCTCCAGTTGAATTGAAGGAGTTGAAGGATCAGTTGCAAGACTTATTGAGTAAGGGGTTTATTCGCCCTAGTGTGTCTCCTTGGGGTGCACCGGTTCTGTTTGTAAAGAAGAAGGATGGGACTATGAGGATGTGTATCGATTACAGGCAGTTGAACAAGGTAACTATTAAAAATAAATATCCTCTTCCCCGTATTGATGATTTATTTGATCAGCTACAGGGAGCGGCATTGTTTTCCAAAATAGACTTGAGGTCCGGTTATCATCAGTTGAAGATTAGGGCATCAGATATCCCTAAGACAGCTTTTCGGACTCGTTATGGTCACTACGAGTTTTTGGTGATGTCATTTGGGTTGACGAATGCCCCCGCAGCATTTATGGAGTTGATGAATGGAGTGTTTCGCCCATACTTAGATTCTTTTGTGATAGTATTCATTGATGACATCTTGGTATATTCCAAGACCGAGGCAGATCATGTCCGCCATTTGAGGTTGGTACTTCAAAAGTTGAGAGAAGAAAAGTTGTATGCAAAGTTCTCCAAGTGTGAATTTTGGCTTGATTCTGTTACATTCTTAGGACACGTGGTGTCCAAAGAGGGGATTAGAGTGGATCCAGCTAAGATTGAGGCAGTCAGAGGTTGGACAAGGCCTACTTCTCCTACTGAGATTCGTAGTTTTGTGGGGTTAGCCGGTTATTATAGACGGTTCGTGCAGGGCTTCTCCACTATTGCAGCTCCATTGACTAGATTGACTCAAAAGGCTGTGGATTTTCATTAGTCCGAAGAGTGTGAAGCGAGCTTTCAAAAGCTCAAGACTTTATTGACTTCGGCTCCTGTTTTGACGCTACCCGAGGAAGGTGTGGGATTTACTGTATATTGTGATGCTTCCGGTGTTGGTTTAGGTGGAGTGTTGATGTAAAAGGGGAAAGTGGTTGCCTATGCCTCGAGACAGTTGAAGGCCCATGAGAAAAACTATCCTACTTATGATTTGGAGTTAGCGGCTGTAGTTTTCGTGCTTAAGTTATGGCGTCATTACCTATACGGTGTGCATTGCGAGGTCTTCACCGATCATAGGAGTCTTCAGTATATATTTAGTCAGAGGGATCTGAACTTGAGGCAACGTAGATGGCTCGAGTTGCTGAAAGACTACGACATGACTATTTTGTATCACCCAGGAAAAGCCAATGTAGTGGCGGATGCCTTGAGTAGGAAGTCCTCTAGTATGGGGAGTCTTGCCGCAATCCGAGTTGAGGAGCGACCATTGGCTAGAGATGTTCAGAGGTTGGCTAATAACCTTGTCCAGTTGCAGATTTCAGAGGATGGTGGTATCTTTGCCTTGGTGGAGGCTCGTTCTTCCTTGGTTGAGCAGATTCAGAAGAGACAGTTTGAGGATGAGAAGTTATGTATCATTCGAGATAAGGTATTAAGAGGTGAAGCTAAGGAGGCGGTACTTGATTCGGAAGGCGTATTTAGGATTGGCGGCAGAATTTGTGTGCCTAAGGTGGGTGACCTGACTAGATTGATTTTGGAAGAGGCTCATTGTTCAAGGTATTCCATCCATCCGGGAGCGGCCAAGATGTATCATGATCTGTGCCAGCACTATTGGTGGTGTGGGATGAAGAAGGACATCGTAGAGTTCGTATCCAAGTGTTTGATTTGCCAGCAGGTAAAGTGTGAGCACCAACGGCCTGGGGGTGTGAGTCAGAGAATGCCTATTCCCACTTGGAAGTGGGAAATGATCACCATGGACTTCGTTGTGGGTTTACCTCCCACCGTTGGTGGCTACGACTCTATATGGGTGGTGGTTGACAGACTAACCAAGTCCGCCCATTTTATTCCGGTTAAGGTGAGGTACACAACGGAGAAGCTAGCCCGGTTGTATATTAGCCATATCATTCGACTTCATGGTGTCCCAGTATCCATTATTTCGGATCGAGGTTCAGTATTCACCTCGCACTTTTGGCAGGCATTACAACATGGTTTGGGCACTAGACTTGATATGAGTACTGCTTTTCACCCACAAACCGATGGTCAGTTCGAGCGGACAATTCAAGTGTTGGAGGACATGCTCCGAGCTTGTGTTATTGATTTTGGTGCTAGATGGGATGAGCACTTGCCCCTAGCGGAGTTTGCCTACAATAACAGTTATCACTCCAGTATTCAGATGGCTCCTTTTGAGGCTTTGTATGGTAGGCGGTGTCGATCTCCAATTGGCTGGTTTGACTTAGCTGAGATAGACTCCTTAGACACAGACTTGCTTAGAGATGCTATGGAGCAAGTTCGTAGAATTCAGGGTAGACTCTTGACAGCCCAGAGTAGGCAAAAGAGTTATGCAGATCGGAGAGTTCGACCATTAGAGTTCATGGTGGGTGATCATGTTTGGCTTCGAGTGTCTCCCATGAAGGGCGTGATGTGGTTCGGGAGAAAGGGCAAGCTCAGCCCTCGATTCATTGGCCCATTTGAGATTTTGGCACGAGTTGGAGAGGTGGCTTATAGATTGGCCTTTCCACCTAGCTTATCGGCTGTGCATAACGTGTTTCATGTTTCCATGCTTCGGAAGTATGTTCCGGATGAGTCTCATGTGTTATCACTCGATTCAGTGGAGTTAGGTCCAGACCTGACATTTGAGGAGGAGCCTATAGCCATTCTAGATAGGCAGGTTCGTAAGCTTAGAACCAAGGAGATAGCTTCAGTGAAGGTACAATGGAAGCACCGTTCAGTGGGAGAGGCAACTTGGGAGACAGAGGCTGATATGCGTGCCAAATATCCCCATCTTTTTTAATCTTCAGGTACTTTCTTTTACTTTATGTTCGAGGACGAACATGATTTTTAGTGGTGGATAATGTAATGACCCATTTGGTCATTTTGAGAATGAGTCATCTCTCTTCTATAAAATACTCTCTCCGTAAATTTAAATTAGAAATTTAGACTTTTCGGTAACTACAATTAATTAATTGATGGGTAATTTTAGATAATTAATTTAATTGATGGACTAAATTATTAATTTATTTAAATATCATTATGACTTAGCCTATATATTAAAATACGTTAGTGGAAGTTTGTCATTTTTAATACTTAATTAAGTAGAAAAGAAAAGAAAAAAAGAAGGGAAGAAACTACCTGTTGCGGCTACCGAAAGAAATTCTGATTATCTTGGGTTGAACAAAGAGTTGCTTCAGATTATACTTATTTGGAGGCCCAACGAAAAGGGAAGGCTCAAGTCCCGAAGTAATTTCTTGATTATTTGAGGCAAGTGAATTTCTAAACCTCAGTTTAAGCTTATAGATGCTTGTATTTCCATGTTAGGTGTGCTGGAGAGTAATGAAAATTAGACTAGTTATTGATTGTATGATTGGCCTTAAAGATGGAGATGAGAGGTATAAAATGGTGATTTAATGACATATATTGGTGAAATTGATATGTTGTGATTATGGGTTTATCTTGGACTGTGAAATTACTATGTTGATGTGAGATAGGAAAAATTATTGTTGTTGTCATGTTATTATCATGAATTATATGAACATGAATTGATTGCATTGGTTCTGACATATTGTGTTGAGACTGAAAATGATATGAAACAAAAGGGTCGGGCCACACGCTCCGTGGCAGGTATTATGAAATAAAGGGGTCGGGCCACACGCTCCGTGGCAGGATATATATATTGAGGGGACGGGCCACACGCTCCGTGGCAGGTTACATGGACAGAAATGTCCCCCATGGGTTCCGGACTGTGATTCAGCGGATGTGTACCGATAGGACAGACATGCATCATTTTATTGCATTGCATTGCACCTTTCTGACATTTGCGAATTTGTGTTTACCCCTATATTGCTCTGTGTATGTTGAACTTGACTTGGTATGATTCATTGATGAGAATTTATGGACTGTATTACTGTTGTTATTGTACAAGTGTAGAGTTGGGCTGATTTTATGCAGGTTGTAGTTAAGGAGGTTCGGTTGGGAGGACAAGAGTACTTGTATCTATTAAGCTTTGCTTAGTTTTAGTTATCCACTTGCTGAGTACCGTGTTGTTTGGGACTCACCCCTTGCTTCCACACTTGTGTAGGTTGTGAGCCCGGACCTGCTTGATCTTCTAGCATTTTCTACTACATTCGAGGCTATCATTCCGAGTGTCGAGGTAGCTGTCACATCTATCTAGCGGACACCTCTTGCTCTTTTCTTATGTTTTAGTCCTATTCTAGAGACAAAGACATTGTGACTGTATTTCTTTTCGTACTTCGATAATAAATTAGTGGCTTGTACACGTGACAACCAATCTTGGGGGGATGTTGAGCTTCTTTTATGTGTTTTTGCTTAAGTTAAATTTTGACCCTTTTCTTTTTCTTCCGCATCTACTTTTCATTGGGTATTAGGCTGACTCATCTCGGTGGATTGAGATGAGTGCCATCACACCCGGATTCGGGTCGTGATATACCAAGGCTAGGAACCAAGAATCTGAGATGTTAGGAGCCAAAGTACTATATCTTTTTCGAACCCAGAATCTCCAAGAGTCAATCGATCTAGGGATAACTTAGGGGTCGAGGCTGGGACAGGGACCCAGGTGCTCGCCCGAATATTCAAAGTGGCCAAGGTCGGGACTGGGTACCTGGATGCTTGCCATAATACATAAGTACAATCGAGGCCGGGACTGGGTACCCAGATGCTCACCGTAATACATCAGTATGATCGAGGCCGAGACTGGGTACCCGGATGCTCGTCATACTAGCAAACCGGTAGAGGCCAGGGCTGAGTATTCGGATGCTCCCCGATAATTCAGAATGGAGGCCGGAACTTGGTACCCGGATGCTCACAAATAATTTATCCAATGATGCCAAACATTCTACTTCCCAACTTAGAATACAACAATACCAAAAATCCTTTTCCAAATGAGTCAACCGATATGCCACCAAAACTGGAATCGGAGCCAAAATCAATGATCACGAAATCTAGTATTGCCGATGCCTCATAAAAGTCATGATTATACCAATTTATGAATGAGGATATTTTTAAGAGCAAGGATAACTCCTAACTAAGGCTATGCTATCAGGCACTAGCCCGCTACACCATTCTACAAGGATCTAAGTCCACTGGAGTGACGTCGGGACATCTAAAGTAAGTTTACATCCTATACTAAGGCCAACATACTCCACAATGTCAAAAACATGCTCATTCAACTCTCCTTATAATACTAATAAGTAACGAGAAGATACACATGCTTCTAAATATCCGAAAAACCCGATAACAAGCCTAAAGCATGATTTCTAACACCTAAAATATACAATCATACTACCCAACCCAAATTCCAACTATTTCAACATGCTTTCACACATTCTAGTTCAATCTAAAGAAAGGTAAAATCATAGCCTACTTATAGGCTAAACACACGAGCTTCACTTCACTGTGCTGGAGCTTTTCCTTTTTGAATGACCTAAGAACGCTGCCAAGCTATCAAAAATAGAACCACAACATCGATACGGTCGTTTAGACACTATTTTTATAATTTTTGGAGATGGACCAATTTTGGGGTCGAAAATGGGAATTATGGAACCCACATACGACATTCTGGATTTGACTCCCAAAATAGGTTTTAAATATCACCCCAAGCTCACAAATCATATTTATAACACAATTCGGGGTGGAAAATTACGTAAGATGATCAAACAATCAATTCCCACATTTTCAAACTAAGAAAACAATATAAGGCAGCCTCTTCACACGTCGATTTCTCAAAAACAAAAATCTATCAATCAAAACAAATTACACCATGACGTTTCTTGCAAAAAAACCCACAATCTAGCCTCAATAATCACTCAAAATGGAGTTATATTGACCAAGATACACTCTTCCAAAATTCCACAAAATTTCATTCCGAAAATGACTAAATCAGTAACTTAAAATGCATTTTTACCTTGAACGAAGCTTCTCCTCGCATTTCTGAGATTACAACAAGATCCCTCATGAAATTCTCTTGAATTTAGACCCTTGAATCACCAAAATCGGGTTTATATAGGTCAAGAAACAATTACTCAAAGTTCTTCCAAAACTCAATCCGAAAATGGACACAGCTGCAATTAAAATCGCTATTTTTACCTGAATCGAATGCTCCAAATCACTTTTCAATCTCTCCAATGCGTTCTCCACAAAAAATCTCATAATTTTGCCATTTGAATCACCCAATTTGGAGCCCTAATGCTCAAGTTATAGGGTTTTAAAGTTGGAGAAAACCCCCCCAAAATAATTTCACCAACTGCTGCAATTTTCTGCAATTTTTCTGATTTTTGAAAAATCCAAAATCTCCGATGTGTGCTCGGAATTCGTTCGGAATCCAATAAAAATAAACTAAATATGCTATCCCACTAAATTCGATGTTCCGGACTCAATGGCGCATTCAAAATTCCCATACAAGATCATTTTAATAAAAAGTAAGTCCCACACCCAAGAGCTATTTTAAGCCTCATTCAACAACGGGCCTCGATATTAGTCCGGAAGCCTCAAAAAGTGAACGAAGGGTTGTTCTAGACCAAAATCAACATTCCGGAACTAAGCGCGCTTTCAGAATATTCATTCGAGCATATTTTCAAAGAATGTTGACCAAAGTCAACCATAGGCTAACTTTCAAAGTCAAAAGCGCCAAATGGCCCCAAACTCGTATCAATTGACTCGATAGTCAATCCAAAAGTGCTACTAGCCTAATTTGGTCATTCCAGAGCTGATGGGCCATCAAAATTTGAATTCAAGATCTCGTTGACCCAATACTCGAAAAGTCACAACTAAACTAACTTAGGCCTTCAAAATACCAAAATGGACTCGGGACCTCTAAAAATTTAACCAACACTTCTTCTAGACCAAAAACATCTCCTGAATCCAACAGAGTCGTCGGAATTCCATTCCGAGTACCGGAACTCCAAAAGTTAACCAAAGTCAAACCTTGGCTTAAAATTCCTCAATTTCTCAACTTAAGGCCTCAAAACTTCGTTACAACTCCAAAACTGATTCCGTAAAGTGTCTTAAGCCAATTTCAACATTTTGGAGTTGCTGGAATTGACAGAATTCCATTCCGAGACCCGTAGCTCCGATTGACCCCAAATACCACTTTATACTTAAAACTTATGAAACTCAAAATTTCCAGTGACTTAACTTTTTATAAGATTTTCTAAAAATCAACACTTGGTAACAATCAGAAGTGACTCGGGGCATCTAAAGGGAGGGGTAAAATGGTTATTTTTATAAAAATTCCAAAAAAATGACCTTGAGGGTCATTACAAATAATAAATCCCCCAATTTACTTTATGTATGTTTATTATTTCAAATATTGACTACAACTGAGTTTAAGGGTTAGTAGACTTATTTCCTCCACATTCTTTGTGGGTTTGACCCTAAACTAGTTGGTTTCTATATTTGATAGTAACCTACAAAACATTTACAGTCTCTTCAAACTTCGCTAAGCAATCACCCTCAAAGTTCTTGATCACATCAACCAATGTCTCGACAACGAACCTCTCCTCAATTGCTTCCTCAATAACTACTTCTCTAGCTATGCCGATCACGAACATCACAGCCATGTGTCTAGGCTACTTCATGGCTTTACTAACATTAAAGTTTACTTCTTCATTACTAAGCCTGAAAATGAGCTCTCTACTTTCCATGTCTACCAATGCTCTGTCCATGGACAAATATGGTCTTCCCAAGATTATGGGTACTTCAAAGTCCACCTCGCAGTCTAGAATGACAAAATCAACAAGGAATATGAACCTGTCAACTCTCACCAGCACATCACATAAGATCCCTATGGGCTTCTTCACTGATCTGTCAGACATCAACAACCTCATTATAGTTGATTTGGTGTCTCTTAAGACCAATTGTCTGTAGATTGCAGTGTCATCAAGTTGATACTAGCTTTTAAGTCACATAGAGCCCTGATAAAATTGAATGCACTAATAGTGAATGCTCCTAGCTCCTCTTTTTTTTCAACCAAAAACCTTGTAGAAATAACACTACAATGGTGTAGGTTGTCAGCGGGCTAAAAGGTGACTATCCTCTTCTTAGTAGCCAGGTCTTTCATGAACTATGCATAACCCAACATTTGCTCCAACACCTCTACCAATGGAATGTTCATGGATAGATCTTTCAACATGGTGATGAATTTCAACAACTTCCCATCCTCAACCTTCTTTTTCAACCTATGTGGAAATGAAGGAGGCAATTTGAAAATTAGTAGCAAGGGTTGTGCTACCTCTACTTCTATCGAGTGTTTACATTTTGCCTTCTCTGTCATCTTTGGCTCTACCACTATCTCCTCAACCTCGTCACATCGGGTGCAACATCCTTATCCTTCTCAATACTTATAGGTGATGGTCCCTGAATCATCTTACCACTTCGCTATACATTGCTCATTTTTTTAAAGTTTTGTACAGTGTCATTGGGAAGTGTTTCGTTCTTCCTTTGATTAAATGTTGCAGATAATTGACCTATCAAGTGCTTTAATTATTTGATAGCAGTGGAGAATTAATCTACCAGCTGACCCATGTTAGAAAAGTCTCCCTTCAAGTCTTTGACACCTGCATCAGTTGACTCTACCTTTTCCAAGACCCGTGTCAGCATGTCCTCCAACTTCGAGTTTCAAAACCAATCATGGCTCAATCTCTATTTCTAGGGGGCACACACACTGCTGCGATCATTCTTGAATGTGTTGTTGCTTTTCTAGTTTCCTTGATCATGGTTACCTGCTCTATCATAATATCAATCCTTTTAAAAGTTCCGACCTTGATTTCCAGAGTTGTAATTTTGGAAACCCCCCTGGATGTTCAAATTTTTAGCTTCCTCCTCAAAATCTATCCCTGGTTTGTCATACTTATATGCACCACAACTGTATTTACCTTCTCAACACCTCTAAATAGTAAGCACCTAGTTATTAAATCCATCTGGGTTTTAATATGAGTCATATACCGATCACGCTCCTTTTTTTTCCTTTTCTCCGTAGCCGACATCTCAAAACTATAGCCTAGACCTCTAGCCTCAAAATATCTTGTGTACCAAGCCCTTCTAGTCTTTGAATACTGATCCAATATTGTTGACGCTTCTATAAAGGTTTTAGACATTAACAATCCACTACAAGCTTGATCAACTACTGGCTTAGTCATAAAGTTGCACGATTTATGTAATATTTCTATCAAATGATCATCCATGAGATTATGATTTGGGCACTATTTCAGCTTCTGACTGAATCTCAACCATGAATCATGTAATGCTTCATGAGGGATCTTCTTGTGTTCATTGATCTCATCCTTGATTTGCAGCTTCCTTGAAGGTGGGAAGAACTACTCTAGGAAAGCTTTCTTTATCTCTCTCCAATTTGTGATTGAGTTATGCGGGAGCTCATCTAGCTACTTGATTGCCTCCCTAGACAGAGACAATGCAAATAGTTACTGGCGAATTGTAGTTTGGATAAATGTTGATGTTGATGTGCTTCCTTCCTAGATGTTGATGTACTTCCTCTCTAGTCTCTTCTTTAAATAGTCCTTTCAAGTTTAAGAGCTGAGGCATGGTACTAGTGATGGTGAACTTCACGCCTAGTGGGAGTGGAGGAAGAACTATCGCCCTAGTGGCTCCAACTCCATCCATGTCTGGATCATCATCTTCCAAAGAAAACTCAGTGGGTCTCTGTTGTGCTCTGCCTCTTTGCATTGGATGATTATGCTAAGGTGCATCCTCCACATCTTCCTCCTCATCCCAAAGATTTTCATTATTACCATGATTTGCTCTAGCTTGAGCTTCCGCAAGCTCTATCAACCTTCGTGCATTGCGCTCTTGTACATTCATCTTTCTAATCAATTTTTTTAGCTCAGGATCGTTAGGGAGCAGTGATTCACCCTTACTTTGGGTGTTTGGCATGCACTAACATGTACCTTGTATAAATAAAAACAAGAAACAAAAATAAAATTAGAAAATAAGACTACAAACCCAAAAGAAAAAACATATTTGTAGTTTGCTTACGAATATCCTATGATGGATTGAGCGACGCCATTTCTTAAGGAATATTGTTATGCTGATATAATGGCAGGGAAATCTGAGTACCTATTTAAAATTCGTCATATTTTATTATTTAAAACTTCAACCCGAGAGGGAATAATTTTTTGAGATCAAAAGCAAGGGTTAGTTGGTAATACACTTTAAGACCGAGAGGAGATGAGTGAAATACATTTAATAGATCTGGGAGGTATTTAAATATACATAACTTTTTAGATTTGGCAAACAAAACATTGATACAATATCACCAATATCTAACGACTACAGATTTACATGTCATGGTGAACACAGTCCTAGTTACCATCTCATATTATTAACAACCTTAAGATTTTATTCTATTTTTCTGAACTTTTACTTATTGAAAAAATAAATCCCCCATTTACATTATTTATGTTTATTATTTGGTAATGTTGACTACAAATGAGTTTAAGTGTTAGTAGACTTATTTCCTCCGCATTCCCTGTGGGTTCAACCCCAATCTAGTTGGGTTCTATATTTGACAATGACCGCTTTATTCTTCTTAATTGAAGTATCGGTTTTGGTGAATCAATCAGGTATAAGAGTAGAGGTTGTATTGTTATGTTGTGAGTCGGCTACTTAAAGAATAAATTCCAGGTGGTAGCAGAGTGTAGATGGCACATGAAGGGAAGAACTATCTAAGTGTTGTGATTGTGGGGTGATCGTGTTTGGCAAAGGGATAAAGTAGCTGATCTAGACTGGTTGGTAAGGTCTTGTTTACTAGCGGGAACAAGTTAGGGGCGGGGCATTATAATATGGTCTTGTGAGTGTGTAATGCTACCCCGGTACACTTAGTGGTCATGTAATTTTGTAGGACTTACCTATGTTATAACATGTATATCTAGAGTCATAGGTTGGAGTTTGCAACAGACTAATAGCTCATAGGGGAGTGAATTATTATAGGAGTTATGGGAGGATATGTTGTTAATAAATAGGGGGGAGGGGGTCAGTGGTGTAATTCCTTATTGCTGATGTTTCCTTCTGTTGTTTCCAATATATTATGCGGTAGGTATAGGGTTAACCAATGATTTCTATAAGTACGTGTTGTTTGTAGTGATACTACTCTTGATATGCCACTATTCATAGTCTGGTTGCCAGATTGGTAATGTTTTTTAGGTGAAGACAAAGGCGATTCTCCAGAAGCTTCTACCTTTCCTTTAGTATGGTCGGAGTTGTGTCATTTATTTTACTTATACCTTTCCTTTGTAGAATCTCTTGTACATATTTTAGACAAGTATCTTAGGGGTGTTAGATGATTCTTGTAATAGGACTTGAATTTGTAAAATTATTTAAAGGTTTTTACAACTCTTTTGTCTTATGATTGTTCCCTGTTAAATTTTCGCATATCTTTTTGTTCTAAGGGATTAAGGGTTCTCCTACTTAGGTGTTAGAGGAGGTTCCCACATGGACTATTGGATTTGGTCGTTACTAATTGGTATTTGATCCCAGGTTACCGGTCTCCCAACATAAGAGCAAGAGAAAGTGTGGAATAGAATCCTACAAATTAGTGTGTTGACATCCACACCTAATCTTTGGAAAGCTATAAATCATTCTAGGAAGTCGTTCTATTTCTTCTTTCCTTTCATGCGGGTTGTCTCTTGTATTATAGTTGAGTCCAATTAGTATCTCACAAAGTAGACTTAATGTCGTGGTCGCAACTGAAGTGATACAAGAAAGAAAAATTAGAACCGAGAAAGTTCTAATTAGTATCTGGTCATAGAGGCCAAGTAAGTGCATGGATGATCAATGAGGGTTTATCTATGAAGTGAATTAAGTTATTAATTTTGACTTGCTTGTGTGGTGTAGCCTTAAATTGTGATTAAGTTCAGAGTATTGTGTGAATAACTGTCAATGTATGAAGTGTACTTACCCGAGTTATATGATGAGATTATGTGCATAGTGTTGTTAGCTAGAGTGTGAAGTATACTTTCCTAATGCTTAAAATTATATGAGACATAATTGCGTGGGTTTCTGTAAATTATGGTTAGGAAGGGACTGATGCCTTGGTTATAGGCAATAACCTAATGATAAACTGTCGTATGACTAATGAGTAAATTTCCTAACATGATGAATAATGCACCTATGTGGGGGAATGGCATTCGTATAGTTATAGACTTACCTGCCTTGAGTATGGTAAGGCGGAGGGAATGATATGAGACCTTAGGGAAAATCTAGTTTCAGGAAAGTCAAGACTGGTTGGTAAATCATAGGAGGTAAAGTTGATGGTGTACCCGATATTAGTTGTTATAAATGGTTTCCTAAAATATATTCTTATGACTGTTTCCTCAGTAAAGATAGGCATTATGTTGTTCGAAGTATATCTACTGTTGTGCCAATATAATAGGGAAAATGCTCTCTAAATGTGTGGTGTTGGTTCGACTCTGGGATAAACCATATTGAAAATTCTGATAGAAAGTCAAGTTGGGCTAAATCATAACCCTGGGAGCCAATGAGGGGATTCAAAATAGGGAATACTCTAAGGAAAATGTTCCTAGGATTTTCTTTCGACCTGGCCCCGTTAGAACGGGATTATCCCACCAGGGCGGTCCTGCTAGAGCGAGATAATGCAAGATAGAGTCTCAGTCTGATCGCCCGTGTTTTCCCTTGTTTTATCAAGTGGCTCTGAAATATAATTTGCCTAACTCTCGTCTTCACTCAATCCCCAACAATGGTAAGAGTAAGCTATAAACAGATTATTATCCATACAGGCCATGATTAAATTAAATAGCATCCTCATACTTACAAATATCTAAGGAAAATAGTAAATGAATAGAAATATTGTTTGTTACATGCCCAAACTGTGCAATCCCAAATTAACAACATTTCTAACTAGGGCGAGGGGGAGTGTCGGCATCCGAGTCAATATCCTTCGGAGGATGCTCTCTTGTCCAACCCTCATTCAGGAAGAAAACTCAGTGAAATATAACGGGTCAAGCCTTGGGAGCTCTCTTTAGGGAGAGACACAGGAGAAGATCACTTTAATAGTCTTTCACATCCGGGACATCAGGCAGTCCCTCTTCGTGTTTTTTCTCCTCTCCTATCGCAGTTGATGGCAGAGCATCTAGACCTCCAAGGCAGTGGAAGGTGGCACTAAGATACAGTGCTGCTGAAAGAGCCGCCTAGAAGGCTCTGAACTACAACTAAGTCCTCCTCCAAGTGGGAAACTGAAAGTTGTGGCGAGGCTGAGTAAGAGGGGGCCCTTCATCCTCCTTATCCTCTCTGTCGTCCTCCGCCTCTGCTTCTACCCTACTTTTCTCTACACCATATGTCCTCCTCTTTTGATTCCCTAGTGAGGAAGCCCACCTTATCTAGAAAGGGTGAAAGGGGGGGATCTATAGCAAGTACTATGTCAGAGTCCAGAAGTGGCACCCCCGCCACCTTGTACATCGTAGTAATCAGTCTCGACAGGAAAAATGATTTCTTGTTTACCCGATAGAACATCTTCCATTAGGCCTACTCCTTGCATTGCATAAGCCACCACTAGTGCCCCATTTTGATTGCCGAACCTAATAAAAAGGATAAGGGTAAGAAGCAGTGATAGAGAGATAGCTCACCTGACGAGGTAGAGGGTAAGGAGAGCTAAGAAGAAAGCCATTAAGAAAGCTAAACTGGCTTCCTTAGAGGCAACAACTCGAGGGTGCTAAGGTTAGAGCATCATCTAATAGATCTGCGCTTTCTGAGGCTACTGGGATTCCAGCTCCGTATGTGACTATGTGCTTCCCAGCACGCTCACTCCTGCTATGGGCGATGACCCTTCGGGTGAGCCCACACCATTGAGTGTACCGGTAGTCGCTGGTGCCACTATAACATCACCATTGACGCCTAGGGCATCACAAGTATGATCATTTCCCTTGTATTTATTTTTGAGAATTTTGATGTGCAGTTGAGGACAATGCACAATCATTTTTATAGGGGGTAGGGCATCCCAATGCTTGAATTTTTTGGTGCCATATTTCTTTTCTCTCAAGTGTATATCTAGTAGAACTGATATGTTTAGGTTGTTTCTGTGTAAATACAAGATTCTATAAAAGTATATAGTAGCCTGTGAACAGAATTAGTTGAATTGAACAAAAATGACTCCCAACTGAAAATTTTGTGAAATACTATGTGATTAGTCTGGCTTGTGAAAACTTACTTGTTAGGATATTTATAGGACATTTTACATATTGACCTATCAATCAAATGCTAGCTAGGACATGACTGTATTGATTAGTGCTGAATAGTATATCATATGTGCCATGTGTGTGTGAGCTTAACTACTTAGTTCGAACAATGCATCTTTAAGCTAAAACTTGGTTTGTCTCACTGAAATGATTGAATAGATTGATTAGGACAGGATCATAGCCGTCGTTGAAAATGAGTCACTTAGTCTAAATATAACCGATTGAATAAAGTTGTACCCTTTGAACCAAATGATTAAGCTTTAATAGACCTTTTTATTTGATTAAACACAATTCACCTTCCCTTTTTGTCTGTGAATCTCTATTTTGGTCCTAATCCCCCAAGGATAATGTGTACCTCAACTCAGGATAAAAGACTAACCTGAGGGTGGTTACTATAGGGAGAAACATTCTGTGAATTTATCTTGGCCCTGGTCCCTTCTAGGAGAATGTGTACCTCAACTCAGACCTAAAGCCTAAGTTGAAGATGGCTACTATAAGGAGAAGCAGAAAAGTTAGGGTATGAAAAAAATGATGTGACGAGAAGAAAAGGGTATGAAAATAATGGTGATGAGAAGAAAAGAAAAGCATGAGTTTTAGCTGCAAGTGAAAAAGAAAATAAGTGCAAAATTGAGTAATAAAGAAAAAAAAAGAATGAACAAAAGCGGAAACCATGCCTGAGAAGAAAGAATGGGTGAATAATGGAATAACAAGAATTTGGGGGGTCGAAAACAAGTAGCTAAGTCAAAGTAGAGTCTGGAGGGGCAAAGTAGTCACTATTATCCTAAATTTATCTTTCCTAAGCTCTAGCTGTCATGACCCAAGCCTAGGGCCTAGACGTGACATGGCGAATGAGGAACCCGAAAGTACCTCAAACAAGCCTCTTAACATTCTTTTAGCCTTTAATAGGTAATGATGATAAATAAAAAAACAAAAATCATAATAGTAAATATTCAACTTACATATATCCAACAATACCTCTAACTTTTAGATTTAACGGGGCTAAGACAAGTCCCTAGCTCACCCTCAATCATAATAGAAGAAATGCCATAGTAAAATATCTCAACATATCATAAACTAGAAAGATAAAGGAGTATTGTTCCCAGAAAATGGGAACTCACCAAAAGTAGTCTTCAACAGAATCTCAACTAGCCACGTAGAGGAGAACGAGGAGGAGCACTGGTCCCTACATGGTGATATCATGTAGGCAAAAGAATATGCGTTAGTACTTTGAATGTACTAAGTATGTAAGGATGCATGAACATTGAGGAAACATTAAAACATTTATGTAATATGGAACATAATGTAATGCATGCATAATAAATCATATAGATATCCTTTAAAACATTCATTTTATGGAAAAATGGCCATAACCGACATTTAAGACCATGCGAGCTATTATATGGAATCCAACATAACCCCCTACGTTGGCCGGGGAGACTACTTGCCAGGTAGAACTCCGTCAACTTCATTCATTTCTTTAACTTTAACTTTAAGGGCTTTCATGGATCCATTAGCCTAAGCCTACAAGGGCTCCTATGTTGGCACATAGTTAATGAGACAAGGGGTTGCTACTAGGATTCCCTTACCGAATCCCACCTCAATGACCCATTCGGTGCTAAGTCAATCCCACGAAATAGTTTAATACTTCAAAATAGTCATAGCATATAGCTTAAGAATTCAAAACATCATATTCGGTAAAATAGTTCATTAAAACATTTGGTAATTCAAATATGCAAGAATTTTCCTTATTGCATAAAAAATTCATCATTCATATCATTTCATCATTCTTTCATTTCATAAGACTCTCTTTTGAGCATAGATATTGCTTTCATAAACATTCATTTGGAGTCAAAGCTTTCAAGTCAAACTTTATTGAAAACATAGTAAAACTAGGTGGATTCAAATCACTTCAACTTGCAAACATGTATGTAAATAAATATACATAAATACTTTGAAATCCATTAATTAAAAATCATGCTTTAAACAACCCACCCTGAATTTCAAGAACCTTTAAAGAGAAAAATAGAGAAATTAGTTGCAAACCATCAATTCATACATATGAAATTATGTTGCATCAAAATATACCAATAATCATTAGTTTAACCATTTTTCATGCTATTAAGTAAAAAAAAATAAGAATTACCCATAAGAAAATATTACTTGAAATCAAGAGACTTAATTGAAAGAGTTTTTTGACTACATGGGTGAAAGCCGAGCCGAGCGAGCTACGACGACGACGGCGCGAGGGGAGACCCTCTTCTTGACCCTTTAGCAACATGAGGAAGTGCTTCTACTTTTAAGTAGGAGACTTTTCCTTTCCACCACCTATGTGGGACTAAAACTTATTTAATAAAACAAGAGATAACAGATCATTTTTTCCTCCACTTCTTTTTCCCTCAATTTCCCATTCAAACTATCAATTAAACCCAACATTGTTTGTAGGGATTTTTTTACCAAATAATTATGTGCTTCCGTTTTTGATTGAGATTTATCCTAAAATATCAAGTGGCCTATTATTAGGTTGTTCTGATGCTTTTGTTCTAGCTTTAATGTTTTTCTTTAAAAATCAAGTTAAATAAAACAAACTAACAACCCACGGTCCTTTTTTTTTTCTTCTTCTACAACTAAATTTTTATTTTTTTCTAATTTTCCTCATATTTTCTATTAGCAGACAGTTTATTTAATCAGTTGACCGTTATTTTTTAACTTAAAGATGACCATTGAAGACGGGGGTGGTTAGTTTTCCTATCTAATGGGTGCAAGAATTTTTTTTAGTTACCCATTGTTTGAATTTAATTTTTAATTTCAAAATGAATGTTTCAAATTTGAAATTAAAAGAAAATATAATAGTATAGTAACTTTCAAAATAAATGTATTATTTTTAATTTTAATAATAAATAAGTACTATTTTTTGTGGTGCCGACACATGGCAGTGCTGGAGTTTTAAAGGGCATAAAATTATTTTATTTATCTGTAAATCTTAAAAGAACATTTACTTCTCTAATTAATATTAAGTTTTCTATAAGTAATAATATGTTAAATGAATGTTATTATTTTGAACCGGTTTATTACCTCTTCTCCCTAAAATATTGGATGCAATTTATTCTTGAGAATTTAAACGTGTTTGAGTAAAATTATGTGCAAGAAATTTAGTCATTTAAGCAAGAGTTTTCGTTAACAATATTATTATTTTATTCAATGATAAATTTGAAATTTTCTATCAAACAATATTTTTTTAAAAAAGATGTAAAAATTTAAAAGTTAGTTAATTATTATCTATCTTAACTAATTGTCCTATAAACTAATACATGTATTTATTTTATGCTGCCACTTGGTATGATCCTAGGTTGAATTTTCTTCCTTTTAATTATATATATTTCATGATTGAACCTTGAAAATGACCAAAAAAATAAAAAACTTACATAAATCGATGGACAAGCTGAAAGGACGATTCAAACACTAGAGGATATGTTAAGGACTTGTGTGTTGGAGTTTAAAGAAAATTGGGATGATCATCTATCACTCATCGAGTTTGCCTATAATAATAGTTACTACTCAAGTATTGAGAAGACGCCGTTTGAGGCTTTGTATGGGAGACGATGTAGATCCCCGATTGGTTCGTTCTAAGTAGGTGAAATGACCTTGTTGGGTCTCGATTTGGTACTTGATGCTTTAGAGAAGGTGAAGATCATTAGAGAAAGGTTGAAGACGGCTCAAAGTCGTCAAAAGTTCTATTCCGACACTAGAAGAAGGGATCTTGATTTTAATGTGGACGATTGGGTGTATTTGAAGGTTTCACCCATGAAGGTTTTGGTTCGGTTTGGTAAGAAAAGAAAATCGATCCCTAGGTATGTAGGGCCTTATATAATCGTGAGACGTGTTGGCAATATTGCATATAAGTTGGAGTTGCTAATGGAAATGGCCATGGTTTATCCGGTGTTTCACGTGTCTATCTTGAGAAAATGTGTGGGTGGTCCTAGTTCCATTGTTCCTTTGAGAGTAGTGAATGTTGAAGAAAACTTAACCTATGAAGAAGTTTTGGTTGAAATATTGGACCGACAAGTTAAGAGATTGAGGAACAAAGAAGTTGCATCTATTAAAGTCCTTTGAAGGAATCAACAAATCAAAAGTGCTACATGGGAAGCGGAAGCGAATATGATTAAGTGATACTCTCATCTTTTTCCCTCTACCTAAATCTAAGGTATTAAGTTTTTCTTACTTAATTACTTTAAATCCTTGCATTTCAACTTTTTTTGTCATATGCTTGCAAAATTATGAATTATGCTCCGAACGATGTTTTAAATTGCACTATTGCATTAATGATGGGTTGTTAGTTTACACTCTACTCTACTCAAGCTAAGTCTTTCCTCATTCAAGGACGAATGTTCCCAAGGGGGAGATAATGTAACACCCCCTAAAAATGTTGTATATGATGTTCCAATTCTCGATAAAAATAATATAGCTTCTGTATTTTGGTCATAACCTTTTATATGATGGTACAAATTTCTAAATAACCCCAACATCATTACCTACAACTTTTGTGACGACCATATTTTAAGTTTTGGAGGTTAAATAGGTCAAATAAATTAATTATTGCAAGACGTGGTGCTGTGATGAAATGAAGTGTTTGTAGAAGAAAAATCATATCTTACTGCAGAATGATCCAAATCGGTTGATTCTTGAACGATATGAAAATAGAATTCTAGGAAACCAAATCCTAATGAGGAAGTTATCTTGTTCAAATGCAGCTCCGAAAAAGGGTATTCCGTTAAAAGAAGGTTCATTTCACCAACCATGAAAAGATTTAAATCCATTTGACATCACCTATGACCTCAATAGTCCTCCATTTGACATCACCCATGACATCATAATCTTCCATTAAATTTTTAAATTTTTCTTTATAATTATTTTAATTATTGGTAGGTCTTTCTTTCACACCTATAAATACCCATCTTATTTCATCATTTTGTTCATTAAGCTTTCTTCAGCAAATTTTTTCTCTATACACTTCTTTACTCATTCTCAAAATATAATTTTAGTTCTTAGTAGTGTAGAAATACTATTCCGGTGATTCATATACTTCGGGTAATACACAAAATGCTCCGGCGAGAAGAAAAGGCTAGAATTCAAGAGTGTTCATTAAGTCCTTCGATTCTAAGTAACGCTTTGGATTCTAGGTATGTAAGACTTCAATGAGAGTATTCATTCGACTCTCATGCCTAAAGTATTTTGATTATATGATAAATTATATTTATTTTCTTTAAGCTTTACTCTAAGTTATGTAGTGTTTATCCATGGGTTCTTCCACCCATGTAGTCCAAAACTCTTTCAACTAAAATTCTTGATTTCAAGTAATATTTTCTTATGGATAATTCTTATTTTTACTTAATAGCATGAATCATGGTTAAACTAATGATTATTTGCAAAATGATTTCATATGTATGAATTGATGGTTTGCAAGTATTTTCTCTATTTAACTCTTTAAAGGTTCTTGAAATTCATGGTGGATTGTTTAAAACATGATTTTTAATGGATGGATTTCAAAGTATTTATGCATAATTTCATTCACATTCATGTTTGAAAGTTGAAGTGATTTGAACCCATTAAGTTTTACTATATTTTCAATAAAGTTTGACTTGAAAGCTTTGACTCCAAATAAGTGTTTATGAAAGCAATGTCTATGATAAAAATGGAGTCTTATAAAATAAAAGAATGATGAAATGCTATTAATGATGGATTGTTTATGATATAAGGATAATTCTTGCATATTTGAATCACCAAATGTTTTAATGAGCTATTCTACCGAATATCATGTTTTGAATTCTCAAGCTATATGCTATGACTATTTTGAAATATTAAACTATTCCGTGGGATTGACTTAGCACCAAATGGGTCATTGAAGTGAGATTCGGTAAGGGAATCCTAGTAGCAACATGTTGTCTTATTAACTATGTGCCAACATAGGAGTCCTTGTAGGCTTAGGCTAATGAATCCACAATTAGCCCTTCAAGTTAAATTTAAAGAAATGAATGAAGTTGACGGAGCTCTACCCGACAAGTAGTCTCCCCGGCCAACGTAGGGGGTTATGTTGGATTCCATGTAATAGCTCGCATGGTCTTAAATGTCGGTTATGGTCACCTTCCCACAAAAATGAATATTTTAAAGGATATCTATATGATTGATTATGCATGCATTGTATTATGTTTCATATTACATAAATGTTTTAATGTTTCCTCAATGTTCATGCATGCTTACATACTTAGTACATTCAAAATACTAACGCATATTCTTTTGCCTACATGATATCACCAAGTAGGGACCAGTGCTCCTCCTCGTTCTCCTCCATGTGGCTAGTTGAGATTTCGTTTGAAGACTACTTTTGGTGAGTTCCCATGTTCCGGGAACAATACTCTTTTATTTTTCTAGCTTATGATATGTTGAGATCTTTAGACACTTACTATGACATTTCTTTCTATTATGATTGAGGGTGAGTTAGGGGCTTGTCTTAGCCCAGTTAAATCTAAAAGTTAGAGGTATTATTGGACATATGTAAGTTGAAGATTTATTATTATGATTTACGCTTGTTTATTTATTGTCATTACCTATGCAAAGCTAAAAGAATGCTAAGAGGCTTGTTTGAGGTACTTTCGGGTTCCTCATTCGCCATGTCACGTCTAGGTTCTAGGCTTGGATCGTGACAATAACATATTTATCATAGTATTGCTATGCATTGCTATAGATGGTAATAAATAAAAAGCATCGCTAAAAATCAATAATTATTTATTAAAAAGTACTCACCAAATAATTTTTTCAAAATTCTAATAGCATCGACATTTTTCTTTTTAAAGGACCCTACGGTACTGCAAATCTTGATTAGTCAGATCAATGCTTATGAGTTACCGGATGAAATACTTGTTCCTTCCTTAATTGAAAGTCTCAAATTGAAGCCCTTAAAATAAATTGCTGGTTTAAGAAAATTTTTAAAAGTAGAATCATTTTATTTTTCTTGACTCTTGAAGTTACTTTTTCCATATATGTTTGATCACCAAATATACGTAAATTTAGTTCTATATTAGCATATAGTTTTTTTTCTTGATTAATTTAAATTTGGATCCCGTAAAAACCATGTGAATGGAAAATGCTTTCAAACATAATTTGTTTTATTCATAGCTTCTGATTAAGGACATATAGATAATCGTATTCCTTGTTCTATCTACCAAAATTATTGTTGGTAGTTCTATGGCATATCGTAGTTGAGCGGACGACCATAAAATATTTGAAATAGCTTGTCAAGATTAGCGTAGTTAGGAATTTAAGTAAAGTAATATTTTCCCTCGTTAATAGGTCAAATTAAATTCAACAAAAAATGAGGAAAGTTGAAATCTGCAAAAATAATATTAGACAACTTTTTCTACTATTTATGAACACTTATTCATCAAAAGTTTTACCAAACATCTTCATTCTCTGAAATAGATCTTTTTTTAAAGTAAAAAATATATATAATTGGCTATCAAAAAGCTTGGCTAAATAAGCTATAATAATTACCCCGCAAATTTGCCTTAATCTATGCATCATATATGTAATATGGTCTTTGTTTGTCAAAGATTTGGAAGCCATAAATATTGAAATTTGGCAATCATATTTATCAAATATTTGGTATACTTGATAAGGTTCACATTTGGCAACCATATTTGTCAAAGATTTGGTATACATGATAAGGTTCACATTTGGCAGCCATAAATGTCAAAGATTTGGTAGCCACAATATTTTATATATTCACACTAAGATGTTGAATTTTTGTATCTTCAAATGATATCTTCCATGACATCAAACAACCCATCTTTTCCCTATAAATAAGGAAGTTGGTCATTAGTTGAAACACACCTTGAAGCATATGAAAATATTTATTGCTTTCTTTCTTTGTATTTTCATTAAGAGTTATTTTTAAGAGAGTTAGTGTTGGGAAACACTCGTGTGAACCCTTTCTTTGGAGTGATCTTGTAAAGTTATTCTCTAGTGTATTTGAGATTAATGTGTACTCTCTTTTGTACTCTTGTTGATATAGTAAAATCCTCCTCTCCGTCTGTCCGTTTGGTCACACCGATCGAACCACGTAAAATTTGTGTCTTCTTTATTTTCTTTTACTTTCGTTGTTATAAACTTACTATTGTCTTTGTTATTGTCATTATAACATTATTTGGTTAAATTCCGCATTACCCGAGTTCTCGATCCTAATAATATATATCTAAGTTTGGAATACTATCCAAAATGTTAAAATTCATATCTTTATCCCATGTCAATGCATCAAGATCATTTGCAATAGGTCTTGAAATCTAGTGTTCTAAATTTAGTGTAGAGTAATAATTATTGTCCGTTTGATCACTATTCTTTGAATCTTCTTTTTTGCTCCCCCTCTTGTATCTAATTTAACTCATTGATGTATTAAACTTTTGATCCTTCTTCACAATCTTTCTTCCACTTATTTTTTTCCTTCACTTTTTAGGATATGATGTAAAAGAAAACTCTAAAAGTTTAATAGCTTAGCTTCATCTTTTTTAGTCATCTTCTTACATAGGTTTCATTAAGGTTTTTGAGTCTTCATCATGAATATACTTAGCAGAGTATTGAACTTCAAATAATATGATTATTGAGCAAGTGATATTGAACTCTTCTTATAAATATGATAATCCCAATATATTAGAGGGAGAAAGATTATCTCATTAATTTAGAAGCCAAAATCCTTTAGACATAAGAAAAGAAAAGGCGGAATTATTTTTGAATAGGACAATCTTTATAAAATTAGGAAAAAAAATATTACAATATTAGGAAATTTATAAATCTATAATATTTAAAAGAGAAAGTCTAAATAATACCAATTGAGCTAAAGATTTGTGTAAATA
The DNA here is from genome assembly GCF_947179165.1 of Solanum dulcamara. Taxonomy (NCBI): domain Eukaryota; kingdom Viridiplantae; phylum Streptophyta; class Magnoliopsida; order Solanales; family Solanaceae; genus Solanum; species Solanum dulcamara. The sequence goes on from NC_077248.1 coordinate 22,477,316, forward strand.
AAATGTGTGCACGACGTAAAACTTTAATTTATACTTCAAATGGTTAAAACAAAACTTAATTAGATTGCTTGTTATTACCCAAAATCTAAATTAATATTCCCTTTCAATGGAAATTAAAGATAATTTTTACTGACTAAATTAAGTAGGAAACATGTTATATAGGTTATATAATTCTTTATATTAATATAATCCGACTTTTCGATACAATCATTCTCTATAATAATAATTCACTATATTTAACGATCATTTTTGTATGGAATGGATATTTTTCTGTAACTGGTTAAGTTGCTATGATGTGATCAGGAGGTCACAGGTTCAAGTCTTGGAAACAGCCTCTGGCAAAAATGTAAGGTAAGACTGCGTACAATAGACCCTTGTGGTCAGGACCCTTCCCCGGACTCTGCGCATAGCGGGAGCTTTAGTGCACCGGGCTGTCGTTTTTTTGTGTTTTTTTTTATTAATGAAATTTCCCACATCGATAAATCAATGGTATCATGGGATCCTTATAAGACTTGGACAATCTTCCTTCCTCCAAACTAGATTTTGAGGTGTGAGTTAGGTCCAAGTTCAGATTCATTGGGTCTGAGGATCTAGACGAACAGTGGAAATGCAAATAAAGAATATTTGGATACTAGCGTAAAGGAGGGGGTGATAAATAGTGTCCCACATAAGAATGAATGAAATCTTTGGCTTATATAGCATGAATGAAATGTCCCGAATAAAGAATATTTGTATACAGATGTGGTGGAGGGGTGATGAATGGTGTCCTAGATAACTAAATAAATGGAATCCTAGGATCTTTATAAAACACAAATGAATGTACCACACCACTGAATGAATGTAATCATAGACTCCTCATAAGCATGGGGCACTCCTCCTTTCTTTGAGCTAGATTTTGGGGTATGAGTTAGACGTAATATCTAATTTATCTTGTATCAGAGTCAAATTCATTGAGTCCAATGTGGCTCCCTTGGGGGTGGGAGTGAATATACTCCTGGTCCATGATTGTGCATGCTTCAGATCGAATAATGAAACCCCCGATAATGAATATCCAAATTTAGGCATCAGGGCGAGGGTGATTGATGAAATTTCCCACATCAATATAAGGCTTGAGCAATTCTTCTATCTTTGAACTAATTTTTGGAGTGTGAGTTAGGATCAAGACCTAATTTAACATCATATTAGAACCAAACTCATGGAGTTCAATAATGCGCCCCCGAACTATGAGGGAGTTGTGAGTATACTCTTGGTCCATGATTATGCACACTCCAAATTGGACAGTGGAATCCCAAATGAAAAATATTTGAATCTAGGCATGAGCAGGAGGGGTGAAGAACGGAATGTTCCACATTAATGAATGAATGGGATCTTAGGATCCTTATAAGACTTGAGCAATCTTCATTCCATTGACCCTATTTTGAGGTGTGACTTATGCTCAACACCAAATTTAACATGATTTTCGAGTCAGGCCCGATGTGGGATCTAGGATATCAGACAATTTAGGGTGGTGGTAATGGTGATGGAAATACCTCCCCACTCATGTCCATGAATGTGCATGCACTAGATCGAATATTGAAATCTCTAATAAAGAATGTCAGACTCGGGCATGGGGGTGGATAGTGATGATAAATGAAATGTGTAGTCCAAATATTCTTTAGCTAGCGCTTCACTATTCGGTCCATTGTGTGCACATTCAGGAATGGGGCGGGGGGGGGGGGGGTAGTGATGCTGAATGGATTGTCTCACGTGATGAATGAATGAATGGAATCATCAACTTCTTATAAGGTTGGACAATCCTTCTTTCTTTGAGATAGATTTAAGGTGTGCGTTAAGACCAAGACGTAATATCTCAAATGTCCAACTTTTGAAAATCGAGAATGAAAATGTGTTTGAATTTAATGACATATGAAAACTGATCCTTTGACTTGATTCTACCTTAAATATTTACTCATAAGATCAGAATTGATCAAAATCATAAAAGAAACATATAGTTCATTTTTCTCTATCAACTTGGGACATAATAAAATTTACTAATAAAATTATTTTTTGATTTTAAATTGAATCAATTAAGAATCTATCTAAAATAACATTTTTTGCTTTACAAAGTAAGGGTAAGGTTGCTTACATATCATCCTTTCAAATCCCATATATTAAATTACTTTGGCTTAAATTCGAGCGCTCAAGACAAAGGAAATTTCATATGATAATTTAAGAAAATGTTTAAAAGCAGGATCATTCAATATATATATATATAAATCACCAATAAGAAAAGTTTTTTCTGATCAATAAATGTAAATTGAGTTCTATATATAGCATATTTTTTTTGTTTTAATTTCCGTCCAGAGTTTTGTATATGTATTGAGATCTCAATTTATTTGAATTTGCACCGCATAAAATTCATACAAGGAATTTTAGAAAATTTGTTTTTCTCATAGGAACAGGCTAGGTCAATGTTTTTTTAAAAATATCCCCTCGATGTTCAGTATCCGTATTGGGATCCGATTAAATTTGAGTTAGTGTTGGAAAGATCTACATGTAGGGGGAGGGTGGGGGTTAAAACGTTTTCTAACAAAGGTGAATCAATACCCATGAAGAGCTTAAATCTGAGACCCTGATTAAGAATGAGAAATTATATACCACTACACCACAATCCTTATTGGTGGTTAGGTCAAATTAAATATATGAAAATTTGAGGAAAGTTGAAATTAAATCAAAAATAACATTGACAACTTCTTCTAATATTTAAAAACACATTTCTTTATTAAATAATGACCAAACATCTTCATTCTCTAAAATAAACTTTTTTATAATTAACATAAAATAAAATATTTTCTAAAATCTTGGCCAAATATGCTGTAATAAATACACCACAAATCTACCTCAATCTATGCATCATGCATATCTAACTCTGGAATGTTATCCCAAAAGTTAAAAATATTAGTATCTTCATCCCATGCCAATGCATCAAGATTATCCGGAATAGGTCCTAGATCTGAAAATGGTGTAGAGTAACAATTATTACTCATTTGATCATTACCTTTTGAATCTTCTTTTTTGTTCTTCTTCTTCTTGTAGTCAATCCAACTAGTTGATGAACTAAACTTTTGATCCTTCTTCACAATTTTTCTTACGGTTTTTTTGGTTCTTGATTTTCTAGGTATTGATGTACAAGAAAACATAAGAAGTTCAGTAATAGCTTCATCATATTTTGCAAACTTCTTACAAAGTGTTCTTCGAGGTTTATGAGACTTCATCATGAATATACTGAATGAAGCATTAAAATTTTGGTTAATATAATTATTCAACGAGTTTTCTTGAACCCTTCTAATAAATACAATAATCCTAATATTAGATGAAGAGATATTATCACATTAATTTAAAAGTCATATTTTGACTCAAGAAAAGAAAGGCGTAAAATTTTGATTTTTTATTTTAGAATATAACAATTTTTATAAAATTAGGAAAGAGAATATTTTAATATTAGAAAAATAAATTTATAATACTTATGCAACAACCTAAATCAATGTTATCCAAAGGACACCTCATATGAAGTCCCAAAAATTCTTGAAATATGTTGCCTATTCAAAATTAGGGGTGCACGACGACATTTGAATAATTTGAACTGATCTTGGTTGACGTTAGCTCGCCATACCGGAAGCCTCCCCCATGAAGATGCTGCTGTAGTGCCTTCATGGACGCTATAGAGAGGATGATGAAATTAGACCCTAGATAAATCATCTTCCCACTTTTCATTGAGAAAACAAATGAGTGTTGCTCCTAAAATTCCCCCAAGCCACTCTAAGCTTGGGAACCATGGAGGGGAGGAATTATAGCGTAAGGAATGTTAAATCCCAAGGATTCTCGGTCTACATTCGTTAGGATTCATCGTGACAAAGCAAGAAGGTTGTGTTCAAAGTTCTTTAGCAGTTGCTTGGCAACCAAATAGGCTAGGTTTCTTTATTGATTTGTTAGACCTTTTTTACTTACGTTATATATTGTGGATTGTCGGAGATTACATGTATAGGCCTTTGCGAATGGAGTCTGAATAATTTATTAAGTTTTAGAATGATGATGGATTTGATTAGTTGTTGCCTGCACTACAATAGTTGTTGAGTGTTATTCTGTGAAGGAAAATTGTGGAAAATCGGATTAAGAAAAAAAATTATTGGGGATGAACCTTTTGGAAAGGTGGTGGTTGTTATTTTTTCCATTTATCCTATATGTTCTAGTCAACTGGTTTATTAGTATTGCATGCAGGATATGTGATTAGGGGAAAAAGGGAGAGCATAACTTGTAATAATAGATGTTGTCAATCGCATGTAATGAATGTGTTTAGTTGAGTTTACAAGTGTGATTTCTATTCATTGTAATTGTGATTGTGTTGTGGGTTGATGATTAGATTAGGTACTATGCCGGCACATATTATTATTGGATCGAATACCACATCGATAGATATTATTATTAGATCAGGTACCACGCCGGCACATATTATTATTGGTTCAGGTACCATATCGTTATATAGTATTATTGAATCGGATACCATGCGGGTACACTAACAATTAGAACGAGTACCACGTTGGTACACTAACAGTAGCTAAATTCCTTATGATATGTTTATTACATGTTGGTTCCTGAGGGGCAGGGTTGGTTTGTTTAAATGATGTGATGACTTTTGTGTTATATCCCGTATTTTTGTACATTAGAATATTTTAAGCTAATCGATATAAGTTTAAGGACAAGATCATTTTGAGATATGAGATAGAGATTTTTTAATCCCCAATTTTAATTAGTACACGAATTGCTTATAAATTTTATTTGATATAGAAATATTAATGGAGACTATGAATTAATTAACCATGATTAGATTATTAAGTGGGAATTAGTGATTAATTAACTTAATTAGACCACTAAGTGGGTCCTACCAAGACATGTGGCAGAATCTAATTGGCGTGTGGGTATAGTGGGACACATGTTACTCCATAAGGCAACATATAAATAGTTATTTGATGACTAATACGATCAGCACTATTTCATTTCATCTTCAACATTTTGTGAAACCTAGAGAGAGAGAGAGAATGGTTTGGCCATGCCAGCCAACTTGAGCTCAAAAGTTCTAATGCAAAATTTATATTTTTTTTCAAGGTAGTTCAACCATTTGAAGGGTCTACGGTAACGTGAATTGGTCCTTGAGGGCAGCAAAATTGTTTATTAATTGAAGTAATCAATTCCAGCAAAGTTGAGAATACAAGTTATTGTGGTAAGGTTTGATCATCTTTTTATACGTTTTAGAATGAGTTTGTACTTGTTGTGGCTTAGTAAGTATAAATTGAATCCATGAAAATTATGTGTGTTGATTTTGAAAGTATTGAATAAAATCGTAGGGGTGGGGGGCTGTTGGGTGTGACAATGATGAACTGATTTTATTTAGTATTTTGGTTGTTGTTGTCATGGATTATGTAATGATGATAAAGGAATTAAATGATTAAGTTGAAGTTGTAATTGTCTATGGGCTGTTGTAGAACTTGGTGTAATGTTAACATAGTTTTCTTGCATTTAAATGAGTGATGTTGCTATCGTGTGGCTGCTGTTATATGTCATTAAATTAGATGAAAAGATTGTGTGAAATAACATATAAGAATTGTAGGTGGTTTGCTTGGCGTGTTTGTAGGTGTTCCCAAGGTTTTCGAGCATTTTTATGTTGTTAGTTAGGGCCTTTTTGATATGCCATTGTTGTTCTTGCTGAGCTTGGAAAATTAAGTATGACCAAAGTTGTACATAATGTTAATGTATTGGTTGGGCTATTATAAGACCATTTCAATGAAAATGTTAAGATTATGAATCGCTACCATGATGGCTTACCACGAGGCGTGGTGCATACCATGGCCCATGATGGCCTTTCGTGGTCATACATGGTGCCATTATTTTTGTATTTCTCTGAGATTTCATCATTTGTTCCTCATTTTCAGACTTTTCAGCTTCTGAGGTCTTACAATATCTTCCCCCTAGGAAATTTCATCCTCGAATGAGAATCATTAGCATAGAAAAGGATATGGCATGAGGACTAACAACCCAACATGAATACAATGACACTTGAAATGCATAGAACATGAGATTTTTAATTTTTTTTTAGCATAAAACATGACTTAAAATTCAACTTCATGTACATTCATGCATATCAATACTTAGGAAAATTTGAAATGTAGAAGTCTTAAACATTTGTGGATGAATAACTTAGTACCTTAGGCTTGAGAAGAAGGAAAAAGATGAGGGTATCACTTCATCATATCCGATTCCGCTTTCCATGTAGCACTTTCAACTTGTTGATTTCTCCAAAGGACTTTGACGGATGCAACTTCTTTGTTCCTCAATCTCTTAGCTTGCCGGTCCAAAATTCCAACTAGGACCTCTTCATAGGTCAAGTTTTCTTCAACATTCACCACTTTCAATGAAATAATAGAACTATGATCACCCACACATTTTCTTAACAAAAACACATGGAACACCGGATGAACCATGGTCATTCCCAATGGCAACTCTAACTCATAAGCAACTTTGCCAACATGTCTCAAGATTCTATAAGGCCCTACATATCTAGGGCTCAATTTCCCCTTTTTACCAAACCAAACTACACATTTCATGGGCAAAACCTTCAAGTATACCCAATCATCCACATTAAATTCAAGTTCCCTTCTCCGAGTATTGGAATAGAACTTTTGATGACTTTGAACCATCTTCCACTTTTTTCTAATGACTCTCACTTTTTCAAAAGCATTAAGCACCAAATCGGGATCCAAGAAGGTCATCTCACCTACTTTGAACCAACCAATCGGAGACCTACATCGTCTCCCATACAAAGCCTCAAATGGTGCCATTTCAATACTTGAGTGATAGCTATTATTATGGGCCAACTCAATAAGCGATAGATGGTCATCCCAACTTTCCTTGAAATCTAACATACAAGCCCTTAACATATCATCTAGAATTTTAATTATCCATTCAGCTTACCCATCGATTTGAGGATGGAATGCGATTCTTAACTTCACCTTGGTACCAATACCCTTAAGGAAATCTAAAAGTGAGAAGTGAATTAGGTACCACGATCCAAAATAATGGACAACGGTACACCATGAAACCTTACCAATTCCTGAATATACAACATAGCATAATCCTCTGAACTATAAGAAGTCTTGACAGGTAGGAAGTGAGCCAACTTAGTCATTCTATCAACAATCACCCAAATCGAATCATGATGTTATCAAGTATGAGGCAAACCCAATACAAAGTCCATATTCATATTTTCCCACTTACAAGTGGGGATTTCAATGTCTTGTTCTAGGCCACCGGGCCTTTGTTGTTCGGCATTAACTTGTTAGTAATTTGAGCATTCGGTCACGAACCTTGCTATGTCCTTTTTCATGCCACCCCACCAATAAAGCTCCTTTAAGTCTCAGTACATTTTCATCAAACCGGAATGAATAGAGCATGAAGAATTATGATCCTTATTCAAGATCAAACTCCTTAGGTCATCTACATCCGGAACACATAACCGACCTTACTAGTGTAGTACCCTATCTCCCCCTTGTGAAAAGACCTCTAATTTTTTTTCTTTTACCAACCTCTTTAACTCTACTAATGTCGGGTCAAGGTATTGTTTTGACTAAACATCCACCACCAAAGATGATTTGGACCCTTTATGAACAACCATACCACCATCATCGTAACCACTCAACTTCACTCCTAATCTAGCCAATCGGTCAACATCCTTTACTAATTCCTTCTTTTCTTCATCAACATGAGTCATACTCTGCATACTCTACTAAGCGCATCAGCAAAAATATTGGAGTTACCCAAATGGTAATGGACACTCATATTATAGTCCTTGAGAGTTCAAGCCACCTCATTTTCCTTAGATTAAGGTCCTTTTGGGTGAACACATATTGGAGACTCTGGTGATTAGTGAACACATCTACATTGTACCCATAGAGATAATGCCACCAAATCTTTAAAGAAAATATAACGGCCGCTAACTCAAGATTATGGGTAGGGTAGTTACGCTCGTGCACCTTCTATTGCCTAGAAGCATAGGCTATAACCTTGCCGTTTTGCATCAAGACACAACCCAAACCAATCTTTGAAGCATCACAATAAACCACGAATCCCTCTAATCCTTTCGGTAAAGTCAAGATAGGAGTGAAGGTAAGTCGATCTTTCAAGATTTGGAAACTCTTTTCACACTCATCCGTCCATAGGCACTTTGCCTTATTTTGAGTCAATTTCATTATAGGAGATGAAATAGAAGAGAACCCTTCAATGAATATCTTATAATACCCGGCTAAACCAAAAGCTCCTGATGTCATAAGGAGACAATGGTCTAGGCCAATCCTCACTGCCTTCATTTTCTTAGGATCAATTTTGATCCTATAGTCAGATACTATGTGACCAAGAAATGCCACCTCTTTCAACAAAAAATTACATTTTCTAAATTTGACAAATATTTGTTTATCCCTTAAGATTTGAAGCACAACTCTCAAGTGATCCTTGTGTTCTTCCTTAACCCAAGAGTAAATCAAAATATCGTTCGTGAAGACCACCATAAAAGTATCATGGTAGGGTTTGAAACCCTATTCATTAGATCCATAAACACCGCAGGCGCATTCGCTAACCCAAAATACATCACTACAAACTCAAAATGATCATACCTTATTCGAAATGCTGTCTTGGCAATGTCACACTCCTTTACCCTTAATTGATGATAGCTGGACTGAAGATCAATCTTGGAGAAATGACTTTCCCCTTGCAATTGATCAAATAAATCATCTATCCTAGGGATTGAGTATTTGTTCTTAATGTCACCTTTTCAATTGACGGTAGTCTATGCACATTTGGAGCGACCCATCCTTCTTTCTCATAAATAACACAGAAGCAGCCCATGGCAAAATACTTAGCCTTATGAATCCTTTCTCCAATAAGTCCTTTAATTGTTTCTTTAGCTCCCGTAATTATGCCGGGGCCATTCAGTAGGGAGGAATAGAGATAGATTGGGTATCAAGAAGAAGATCAATACCAAAATTAACATCCCTTTTTAGGAGGGATACCGAGAATGTCATTGGGAAAAATGTCAGGAATTTCATTAACCATGGGAACTGACTCAAGAGAAGGACTTTCGGAGTCGACATACCTAACCCTCACAATGTGGTAGATGCAACCCTTAGCAATCAACGTTTGGGGCTTAAGACAAGAAATGAACATACCATTCACTACTGAATCACGACCCTTCTATTGAAGAATAGACTTATTTGGGAATTGAAACTTGAATCTATGAGTTCTATAATCAATAGAAGCACAAGTAATAGCATCAAAATCTACCATGTCAAGCTCTATGAGATCACAAGGAAATACTTTATGCAAGATAGACACGGGATAACTCATATAGACCTTTCTAGCAACAACTGACTCACCAACACGGTATATCAAACCTACTAGAAAGGAATGGAGTAACAAACGATAAATTTGCACCCAGATCTAATAATGCATATACATCAAAAGTAAAGACCTTTCACATACTGGTAACAAGATTGGGTGCTTCCTCAACCTCTTGTCTCCCATTTAAAGAATAAAAGTGGTTGGTGTGTTGACCACCTTCTTGAGCTTGTTGACCATGAACAATTTGGTCTTAAGGCCTACGACCACCACCTTTACAATCTCTAGTACGGTGGCCCGGCTTGTCACACTTGAAGCATGCATTGGAACTGGCTACGCATTCCCCTTTGTGAGTCCTTCCACATTTCTTGCATGCGGGAAAAGATTGAGTACCAACATTATCTTTTAGAACCACCAGTTAACACCCTTGTCCTTATTGAAACTTGGAGAAGGAGCATTGGTGGAACCTTTCCCCATGAATCATTATCCATCTTGGCCTTTTCCACTACCACTATAACTCGACCTTTGAAGATTGAACCCTCCACCATCAACTCTATCCTTCTTGAACCCTCTTGACCTCTCCCTCAACCTTTCTTCCTCAATTTATTCCTCATATTTCATGAGTCAAAGAGATGGGCCTTCTTGCACTCCTTGGATATGAAACTAGAGACATCGAAAATAAACTTGCTCATCCTTGCCCTTGGGTCGGAGACCATAAAATAAGTATACTTAAATAATTTTGTGAACTTGAGGACGTACTCCCTCACACTCATGCTCCCTTGGCAAAGGTTAATGAACACTTGGATCTTTGCCTCCCTTAGCTCCAGAGGAAAGAAATGGCCTAGAAAGGCACCCTTGAGCTCTTCCCATTCTATAGGTCCCATATCATCACCCCTCTCCATAACTCATTGCTCATACCAAACCCTTGTCATGCCTTTGAGTTGATAGAACACTATGTCGGCCTTTTCATTTAGAGGTGTACCTATGATAGCCATAATCCGATATACCTCCTCAATGAACTTTGTAGGGGCCTCATCCACTTTAGAACCATTAAACTTGGGTGGATTCATCCTTTTGAAGTCCTGAGTCCTAGAAGTTGAGGTAGGCACTTGAGGAGAAGGAGGAATAATTCCTTAGTTAGTTTGTTTATCTACGGTTTGAGCTAACAAAGTGATAGTGTTGCTTCTGCATGTGTCACTCCTTTCTCATGATATGGAGCTTCGAGAACTGGGGGAGCTTGGTCAGTCTCCATCATCAACCCTTTCTCTAGGTTGAGGTGCTCTTCCTCTAGAAATGATATAAAAGGTATAAAATGATTTTTTTAGTTGGAGGAAGTCTTAGGACACTCTAGGGCATGACATAAATTTAAAAGAAGTGAAAACTTTCCTAAATGCCTCATAGTCTCTTATTCATAGTTGTGGCACACTTCACAACCATGAATAAGACCCTATTTGACGTGATACGTTAGACTCCAAGAACTATTCAAAACCTCTATCTCTGATACCCAATTTGTCATGACCCAAGCCTAGGGCCTAGACGCGATACGATGAATGAGACACCCGGAGATACCTCACCCAAGCCTCTTAGCATTCATTTTGCTCTTCATAGGTAATGACATTAAAATGATAAGCAGAAATAAAAGGGATAGTGAGACTAAGGGAAACAACATAGGATAAGAGTCAATGTCCCACTTAAAATGTCATACATTCATGTCCAAGCATATCTCTATTAAAAAACATGGCAGGGACTAAGACATGTCTCTTGCTCACCCTCAATATAAATGGAAATAAGTACCATAATAAGAATCCAAAATCTTTAAATAACGATCTAGACAAGGGGAGGATGTTGTTCCCAAAATGTGGAACTCACCAAAAATAAGCATTCAATGCAATCAACTAGCCACATGGAGGTGAGTGTGGAGCAATGCTATCCCTACATAGTAATATAATTTAGGCAATTGAATATGCATTAGTACTTTGAATGTACTAAGTATGTGATCATGTATTATGATGAAAAGAATTAATACATTTATAGATAAAGTACATAAGTGAATGCATGCTTGAATAATCAAGTAATGAGCATTTGAAACATTTATTTGTAGGAAGATAACCGTAACCGATATTTAAGACCATGCAAGATATTACATAGAATTCGACATAACCCCTACGTTGGTACGAGGAGACTACTTGATGGGTAGAACTGTATCAACTCCATTCACTTCTTTAACATTTAGGGTTATTTGTGGATACACTAGCCTAAGCCTACAAGGACTCCTATATTGTCACATAGTTAATGAGACAAGGGATTGCTACTAGAATTTCCTTACTGAATCCCACCTCAATGCGCCATTCGGTGCAAGTCAATCCCATAGAATAGTTCATATAACATAAGAACACAATCATTTACATAGCTTTAGATTATCAAAATATCATTCTGTAGAATAGTTCATTAAAACCTTTTATTTGATTTACATAAGTGAGAATTGACCTTTCAAAATTAGAATCCATCATTTCATAATCATTTTATCATTCTTTCATTCCATAAGACTCCCTTTAGTCATAGACATTTTCTCTCATAAACATTCATTTTGGAGTCAAATCTTTTAATTTAAACTTCATTGAGAATATAGTGAAACTAGTTGGGTTCTGTTCACTAAACCTTTAAATCATTTAAAACAATTCTAGCATACACCAGAGTGTTGAAATGCATCAATAGAAGACCCTTAAAGCAACCCACGAACATACTTCTTAAACTATTTTCATACTCCCATATAAGGACCTTTTACATAGCCAACCATTTCATGAAATTAAGAGTCAATATAAGATAAGATAGATAAATAAACCTCAAATACTCAAGAATTTATGCATTTGGAATCAGAATATAAAAAGCCAAAAAAACCTACCATTTAAATAGAACTATTGAGTTTAGAAGATACTTGGGCTCCATGGGTGAAAGAATCCATGAATGAGACCCACATACCTTGGGGAATAAAACCCTAATGCAAGCTTCAAAATAATGGAGACTTGAAGAATCTTGAATGAAACCCTAGATCTTAAAGATGAAACCCTTGGGAGAACTTGAGAGAAGAGAATTTTGTGTTTGAGTCTAAGTGTGAGAATGAGGAATTGGAATAGCTTAGGGTCCTTAGAGTCAATTCAGTCTCCAAAATGACCATACTTTAGTTATAAATCACAGAAAAAGACCAAAATGCCCATATTAAAACTGGCAGGACTGGGCTTCACGAAAGGCCCATCACTGTCCATGGTTCCCACCATGGCCTGTGGTGGTGTCCTCTGCTAATTGACTTAGGGGAAACAATATTGGGGTTGCAGGGAAAGTCTTTGAACTTCCTCCATGGAGACCTTCACAGTCCGTGGATGGCGTCATGGCCCATGAATCATGGTCGTGGTACAGGCCTTGCAGGAGGACCTACAGTAGTGACCACCACAGAGCACACCACAGTCTGTGAAGAGATCTACGGCCCATGGTGGTCGTTCGTGGTCATTGCCTTGGAAAGTTTTCTAAGGCCTTAGGGAACGGGTCACCACGGAGGGCACTACGGTCCGTGGTTCTCACTATAGTCTGGGTCCCTTATCGTGGTCCCTTCCCTACAAGTTTGGGTTTCTAAATCACCACCACAATGTCTCACCCCATGGTGTGGTGCGTACCATGGCCAATGATGGCTTTCTATGTTCATCACCTGGTTCTAATTTTTCTGCATATCTCTGGAATTTCATCCTTTGTTCCTCATTTTTACACTAATGCTATCAAATGACATAATAGAAGTAGGATCACTAATACACTTCTTCAACAAAGATACATGAAAAACTGGACCGATATCAATTCTGAAGGCAAATCCAACTCATAAGCTACATTGTCGAAAAGCCTCAAAATTTGATTTGAGCCTATATAACAGGGACTAAGCTTCCCTTTCTTACCAAATTCATCATACCCTTCATTTTTGAGATTTTCAAGTAGTGAAAACTCTCCTCCTCACATCCAAATAGGATTTTTGTTGACTTTGAGAAGTCCTCAATCTTTTCCTAATGAGTCAAACTTTTTCCATAGCTTCACAAACTAACTCGGGCCCTAACAAAGTGACCTCTACAACCTCAAACTACCCAATAGGATATTTAGACCTCCTACCGTACAATGCATCAAGTAGACACATTTGGATTGTTGAATGATAACTGTTGTTGTAGGTAAACTCAATCAATGGAGAATCGTTATCCCAAATACCTTTAAAGTTGATCAAATAAGCCCTCAATATATTCTCCAAAGTATAAATAGTATGCTCGGCTTGAACATCGGTCTGAAGGTGAAGAGAGGTATTAAATTAACTTTAGTACTAAGACCCTTTTGGAATGACCTCCAAAATTGAGAAGTAAACTGAGTATCTCAATCTAAAATGTTATACAATGGAACCCATGAAGATTAACCAACTCTCGAATATAAAATCTAAAAAAATCCTCGGCTAAATCAGATGTCTTAATGGAAAGAAAATGTGCCGACTTAGTCATTCGGTCTACAATAATCCAAATCAAATATATTGCCTACGAGTACGAGGAAAACCCATAATGAATTACATATTCAAATCTTCCTACTTCTAAGTAGGAATCTCGATGTCTTGAGCTAAACCTCCCAATGTTTGGTACTCAACTTTCACTTATTGACAATAAGGACACGACCATAAATTCGATAATATTCTATTTTATGCCATTCCATCAATAAAATTTCCTCAAATCACGATACATCTTGGTGGATCCCAAGTGAATAGAATATTGAGAACTATGGGCTTCAGACAATATCATTTTCCTTAAGTCATCAAAATTGGGAAAATATAATCAACCTTGATAATGAAGCACACCAATCGCCTCTTGGAATAAAGCCTGAATTGAGTTTTTGGAAACTGATTTCTTCAATTCAACCAAAGTTGGATCATTATCTTTCTGTGGCTTCAATTCTATTACAAGGGACGATTCTGAACCATTTTGAACAACCACACCACCATCCTTGGAATCGATCAAGCGAACACCCAAATGAGCTAGTCTATGCACATCACAAACTAACTCTTTATTTTCATAATCAATATGGGAAACACTATCCATGGACCATCTACTAAGAGAATCGGCAACCACATTTACCTTTCCCGAATGATACAACACACTCATGTCATAATCCTTCAAAAATTCAATCCATCTCCTTTGTCGAAGGTTCAATTCCTTTGTTTTGAACACGTGTTGCAAACTCTTATGGTCGGTGAATACATCAACATGAACATCATAGTGATAGTGTCTCCAAATCTTCAAGGAAAATACAATGCCGTTTACTCCAAGTCATGAGTCGAATAGTTTTTTTCATGCACTTTAAGTTCCCTAGAAGCATAGGCTATCACCTTATTATTTTGCATCAACACACAACCAAGTTCAGTTCTTGAAGTATCATAATACACAACAAAACCATTTAATCCTTCCGGTAAAGTCAAGACTGGGGATGAAGTAAGCCTATCTTTCAACTCTTGGAAACTCTTCTCAGATGCTTCAGACCATTAGAATTTCACCTTCTTTTGAGTCTAAATAGTCAAAGATGATGCAATGGATAAAACACCTTCCATAAACTTGAATACCATCTTTCAACTCTGAATATATGAGAGAGAAAAATATCTAGGCCGATTCTTCACCGCCTTTATTTTCTTAGAATCAACTTGAATGCCATCACCGGACACAATATGGCCAAGGAATGTCACCGCCCTCAACCAAGACTCACATTGACTAAACTTAGAAAATAACTAAAGATCCTCGAGAATTTGCAAGAAAATCCTCAATGATTGGCATGCTTATCCTCACTCCGATAATAGATCAAAATATCACCAATGAATACAATGACAAATATATCCAAATATGGTTTGAACACCCTGTTCATAAAATCCATAAAATTTATAGGTGCATTTGCTAGTACAAATGATATAACCAAACATTCAAAGTGACCATACCAAGTTTAGAAAGTCGTGTTCAGAATGTCACATTCCCTCCCTCAAAGCTGATGATAACTCAATCGAAGATCAATCTTTGAGAAATAACTAGCTCCTTGAAGGTGATAGAACAATCATCAATCCTTGGGATGGGATACTTATTCTTGATTGTGACCTTGTCAACTATCAATAATTAATACACATACGTAGAAAACCCTCATTCTTTCTAACAAGGAGAAGCGGAGCACCCCATGGAGAGATACTCGATCTAATAAGTCCCTTATATAACAATTCTTTTAACTGATCCTCCAATTCTTTAAGTTCCTTCGAAACCATTTTATAAAGAGGGATAGAGATAGGTTGGTCATCGAGAAGGAGATCAATACTGATGTCTATCTCCCATTCAGGAAAAATACCAAAAATATCATCGAAAAACACTTTCAGAAACTCATTTACCATCGAAACTGACTTAAGAGTAGGGGCTTCGAAATTGTATCCCTAGCCTATACAAGATGCTAGATACAACCTTTAGAATTCATTTTTCGAGCTTTAAGGCACGCGATAAATTGACCCTTAAACACGGAATTACTACCCTTACATTCTAGGACTGGGTCATTTGGAAACTGAAACTTAACCGCTAGAGTTTTATAGTCAATAGAGGAATAACATGCAAGAAGTCAATCCATTCGAAGAATAACATCAAAATCGGTCATATCAAGCTCTACAAGATCAACTGAGGTAATTTTATGAAAAACTAAGACCGAACAATTTCTATTAACCCACTTAGCAAAAATTGAATCACCAACAAGAGTATAAAATGAGAAAGGCTCAAACAAAACTTCAAGACTAACATCAAATTTTATTGCAAGATAAGGAGTCAAAAAAGAAAGATTCACTCCCGGATCTAACAAAGCATAAACATCAAGCTGAAAGACTCATAACATAATAGTGACCACATAAGAGGTTCTACACTCTTTGACCACCAAATCCAAAACACCCCAAACAAACTTTCCCGTAAAAGCTCTAGTGTCGGAAACCATGAATGAAAATATTTAGAGAATTGAGTGAACTTCAAGGCATACTCCCTCACACTCATTTTACCTTGCTTCAAGTTGATGAACTCTTGAATTTTGGCCTCCCTCAACTGAAGGGGAAAGAAAAAATCAAGAAAGGCATCCTTGAACTCTTCCCAATCTAAGGGATATACATCCCTAGGTCATTCGTCCTTCTATTAATTTAACCAAATTAGGGCCACACACTTCAATGGATAAGCGGTCAAGTCCTCCTTTTCTACTGGTGTCACCCTCATTATGTCAATAATCTTTTGGATATCCTCTATGAACTTTTGTGGATCTAAAACTCCGAAGGATTCATTTTTGTGATCACGCACTCTAGTAGTCACCGTACCCATATTTGGATTCATCGGAGCAACCACCTTGTGGTTGGCTTGCGCTGTTATAACTTGCCACTCTAAACTCGGCATGAGAGATTTGCTCAGCCAAAGGGTCATTTGAAGCTTGTGGAGATTGATACTCCTCATCAACATTCGCATTCCTTCTCACGTAGGGTCTTTGTAGAGGCATGATTCTGTAACCAAAGAAAAAGAGTTAGAAGAAAAACTTATAGAGTTCAACTCTGTCGCACTACATAAGAATAATGAAATAAGTAAAGTTTCCTAAATGTCTCATGGCCTCCCATTCATAGATGTCGCACGCTTCACACCAATAAACAAGAATCTACTCGACACGGTATGTCAGACACCCTAGGACTTTTAAACATTATGCTCTGATACCAAATTTATCATGATTCAAGCTAGACCCTAGATGTGACATGGTGATTAGAATCTCGAGGGACTCAAACTAAGCCTCCTATTATATATATCATACACAAGATAACATAAAATTGAAGGTAAACTAAAATGCGGAAGTTAAGTCTCAAACCATAGGAATCTCTATAAAAGAGAATCTAAAATATGGCATTCAAAAGAAATAAAACATAGGTGTCTAGTCTGATAATTCCTCTACTAACATAGATGACGGCATAGGACATGCCCTAGCTCACCCAAAACATAAGGAAGTGAAATATTTTGAACATAAATAAGCGATATAATGGTTGCTCCCTCGAATCATGAGGATTCACCAAAAATAGCAACTCTGGTGGGAACCTCTACTAGCCACGGTAATGGGCAGAAGCGTTGTGACCTATATTATGTAATAATATAATAAATAGAGTATGCATTAGTACGTGGAATGTACTAAGTATGTGAGAAATATGCATAATGTAAATAAAAGTCATAATAGGCATGAACATGAGATGCATGGTCAAAAGTCCTTGAAAATCAAAGTAAATCTTTAAATCATGAGATATGGTCAATATATCATTAAAATGATATCATGAAAAGCTTGTAAGAAAATATAGTTATTTTATGGAATATGGACCGTAACCGACAATAAGATCATGTGATTTATAACATGGAATCAGGTGTAACTCCTACATCGAAAAAGGAGAAGTTACTTTCCAAGGTAGACTCCGTATCATTATCATCATGATCTATTTGTGGATCCACTAGCTAAGTCAAATCTGAACGGAATAGATAACTCAATTATCAATATAACATTAGGAAATGTAATAATCATATACCAATCTAAATCATAAAATTATATGTCATGACCTGAGAGGGTACCCTAGGCGTGACAGATACTCGAAGATCATTGTTGGCCTTAAGCAAACCACCTGGACCGATCACTCCTCTAATCACATCAGCGAAAGACTTAAAATAACTCAAAAGAGAGACTTAGGTGGCTAACAACTCAATACTCAATAAAGGAATAATTTGAATAAATAGTCTTAAATGTCAAGTCTCAAAAGTAATAGTTTTTCAAAACAAACAGACTCAAAGAGACCTCAACTCCAATTTAATCAATTTATATATAAGAAGCGTCTACCAACTATTTGAAGACCTATTAATTCTAACAACTGATTGCAGAGTTGATCATTCGGACCTTTCAATTCATAGATGTAGATCTCGGACCTTCAAGAAGGTGTCGAGAAAATCCCACAGCTACCTCAAAGATACTACTCAAATAATTCATAAAATAAATATGATTCCTCCGAAAGCAAGGAGGTCTCACCACTATTGGAAAAGGAAATAGATCTTCAATGAAGTGTTTGTTGATGAACTCTAGTAGCTGTATCTGCATGATAAAACAATACAAGTCAAATAGCATCAGTACATGAAATAAATGGGTATGCAAAATAGCTGAAGGAAACACGATTCAACAACTCAATCATCAAGTAACTCAACTCAAAAGACTCAACTCAAGGGACACAACTCAAGGGTAACTCAAATCAACTCAAAATGATATGCAAGTTTATAGTAAACAATTCTTTGAAAGTAGACTCAATGACATGCAACTCATCCAAATCAAACCATTCATTTTAGAGAGTTTTTCTAACCTACAACCATCACTTATGAGCTAGTGATGATACATTTATTTGCACTGTCGTTGCCACAGCCATCCAATACCTGCCAGAGTAGGGGACGATCAACCTTATTGGATCTACAATTAATCAAAGTCCATTATTTTTAGACTAGAGAGGCATAGCCTCTATCCTATGCTGGAAATATAGTTTATAGAATTTGAGTTACTCTAACCCAAATATTTGCTCAATACTACTCCCATAAGACTCGATATGCTCATATATTTAATCAAATTAATTTATTTAAATCATCTCATTTGGTCTCATTGGACCCTCATCAAATTCAATTTCATCTCAATCATAAACTTTATCATTTAAAGACATACTTTCAGACTCATTTACAATCAATACTCATACTAAAACCAAATCTCTTTCAGTAAAATATTCTTTCGAAAACATTCACATCTCATTAAAACTCTTTCTCAATTTCAATCAATCATACTTAACCTTTATACTTATTTGGACTCAAATCAGTTAGGTTCATTGGAAAGTAGACATGAGTAATAATTACAATCATTTGAGAGACAGTAAACAATTATATTTTCAATGTATAATTTACATAACTCAATAGAAGAAGAATTAACTCATGACCTGAATGTATATAAGGACTCAAACTCAACTATAGACTCAATCTCAGCCCAATCAAGATGTAAGTCACATAGACGAACTTGGTCCAATGTTTTGATAAACCTTACATACCTGCAAATCAAAGGAATTGTCGAAACTTGAAGGAATTTCTTGAAAACCTTCAACCCTAGTTTTCTTTCTTCTCTCCAATCACTTCTATAAAAAATCTAAGTGTTAATGAGAGGAAAATCCCTATTGGGTATGACAATTGGCAATTTTTTAATCCTTAAACATGCATGGTTTAGTTGGAAAAGTGGAAAAAGACTGGAATGTCCCTCATTAAGACTAAGTCGAGCAACCTTCACGGAAGGCCACCATGACCCCGTGGAGCTCACCACAGGTCGTGGGGGGGGTTGAAATAGGTCAGGAGGATTCGACTTTATGAAGGTCACCACAATCCGTGGTACCTGTCGTGGTCATCGCTCTATTGAAGAGGGCCTTAGGGTCAGGTTCATGGATGGCTTAATGATCTGTGGTATGTACCACGGGTTGTAGATCGCTCCGTAGGCACCTTCCCCTCACATCCCCTGATCTATGACACTTTCAGGGACCCTTCCCATAGACGTGAAGAGGAATACGACCTGTGAAGGGTCTCATGGTCATCACCTGGCGCAATTTCTCTAATTTCTTAGAGTTAGTTCAAGATAGGAACTTTAGGGGTGTTACATCATATAAAAGTAGCCTTTTAAAATCATGATTCATATAAACACTTACCGTTCTAAGCATCTAAATCATGATTTTATTCATAGTGTAAGAAAACCTTTCATAATTCATTGATAAATACTTGAAAAAATCTTTGAAACATACTTCATCATTTTCGTAAAACATGCATAAATCCTTCATCAATTTCATGATCATTATTCATAGTTCATAAGTGAAAATCATAGACATCATGTATGGGTCAATATGAAATCAATTGGAAATCATGTTTCTTTGTAAATTTATGTATAATAAAGTATAATAACATCAATTGAATCAAAATAAAAAGGACCCATAAGACTTCTATATAAAACCCTTATTGAATTGGATAAAATAAATTTGGAGAATTGGGATTTTTTAGGACCCAATGGATGAAAGAAATCCATTAATGAATTTCCACATACCTTGATAATCAAATTCCTTGAAAGATCTATCAACGGAGACTTGAGATCATCAAAACACTATCTTAGAGAAGAAGATAACCTTGGGAGAGAATTCTCTAAAGAGAAGAATTTTGAGTATGAGAGTTTGTGATGGAATGAGGGTAATTTGAGGAGTTTGGATAGTTATAGCATTAGAAAATACCCCAAAATGGTATAACTTTAATATTAGTAGAATGGAAAATATACATAATACCCTTGAAAAAAAACTATCAATCAAGTTCCATAGACGCCTTCTACGGCCTGTGGAATAATATACGAGCTGTATAAGGTCTCATGGAAGGCAACCCCAAAAATGTTCCTAAATACCTCCTTATATGGCTAGGTCTACGACTCGTGAAACTTTACATAGGCCGTATCAGCTTCAGTATAACTTTCTTAAGTACAAAATTTTTTCAAGTCTGGTGGTGTGGTCTATGGATCCTTCTACGATCTGCAGAACTTGTTCATCTAATCAATCACCTTCTCAACACTCATAAGCCCTTTAACAAGTTTTTCTATGGTCCGTAGAACATTATATGTACCATACTACCGTCCGTGATCTTGTACTTGAAATTTTCCCTCTTTCCCAACCTATTTATGATAGACCTCTACGAGTCGTGTAAGCTTGTACTATTCGTACAAGGTTTTATCATAACTGCGCACCAACACTTTTCTAACTTATTCTTTCATTTGTGACTTTCCAACTTCTGGGTTCTTATAGAAAACTTTAATGTAAAAAGATTCTAAAACAAAATCTTTAAAACTCCAATTGGGTAAGGTTCTTATTAACACTTCAAAAAGATTTTAAGCACTTGAAATATCCGCTAATATATAGTTATCCAACGATTTAACTAAAGATTATTTGACTAGCTTAGAAAGATTAATTAAAGACAGACAATTTGAGATTGTTTTTTGGAAAGAGATTAACTTAAGCAATTTTAGTTAATCAAAGATAAGTAAGTCTTAACCAAAATTTCTTATTTAAAACCAAAAAGGTGACAAGTTTTATAATCAAATGTACTAAGATAAGGAATAGAAAGAAATGGGTTCATCTTTTTATGAAATTCATAAGTTATTAAGTAAATAGTTAGTATTAAAAATTAGAACAACATATATTACAAGAATAATCAAATGAATATTAAAAGGGCTTGGACTGGCCCAAGTCTACCACTTCAAAAAGTTTGGACTTAAAGACCATTTTCAGTTAATTATGTTGTCGGAGTTAAATCGCATAGACTTTGGTCCATTTTCTGCTATCTAGACATGTTATTACCTTCCATATCTTTCTTCTTTTGATTCTTTAGACGTTATTTCTATATCACTTGGTCTTTAAACCATATAGTTGCTTCCCTTTTCAGAATTTTGCAAAAGTTGACTTGATATGTTATTGGGCTTCTTTTCATGAAGTCAGACTTCAACTAAAAATTTCATACAATACTCGACAACTCACTCATGAATCTTTCATGATCTTATAAATACAAGTAAGCTTTTTCAAACTAGATCTCTAAGGGAATGCTAGACTGAAGAAAGACACAAGAGAGAGTTTTAAAGAAGGCTTTTGTATTGCTTAGAAGATTGATTGCTTTGCTTGATGGATGTACAAATGAATGACATCTCCTATTTATACTACTCACTAGGGGATTAAGTACAAATAATAATTTATATATAAGTCCTTACATATTTACAAAGAAATCCCTCTTCTAGAGGTTTCTACACACCTAGAGCATTGTAAGTCTTTCACGAACTCTCTTAGACATTCTAGAGTCTTCCATTAAACTCTCCATGACTCTTGATTCTTTTACTTTTAAGATGATCAAATAGAGGGCCAGGACACTCTCCCCCACCTGATATAGCAATGACCGTGGTGCATTTCTGATACAAGTATTCCTAATTTTTTTCTTAAAACTGCCATAAGTCTTCGTACCATTCAAATGTGGCCTCTTTCGGAGATTGTCCTCCCAGTGGATAAAGAAAATGGCAGTGGCCTATTGTCCCTATTTTTTATTGGCTTGGTAGCCAATAGTGGCCTCCTTTTCTTATGATCTACTTTGCGCCTCGAAGGTAAGTATCTTGGAAACTCCTCCGGCATTAGTCCTTGTTTTCTCAAAGAATCTTTTTCATTCATGGTGGAAACTCCTGTCTAGCACCATTGTATTCGCCCAAATGTGTAACGGTTGGTAGGAATGTCGGCTTCTCCTTCTCTAGGCCCTTCACAAGTTGCATGGTGGATGGTGGGTTTGTCTTTCCACCTTTGGCACCTTAACTAGGGGTACCAAGTAGGATCCCTTTTGCTCCATGACCAAGATTTGTTGGATATAAAGATCGATCATTGTGTGGCATCTTTGGGAGAACTCCTACTATCAGGACCCAAGCTAGGTCCTAAGCATGACACGATGATTAGAATTCTCAGAGACTCTAACCAAGCCTTTTAGCATACATCACATACATAAGGTAAGTAAAATAAATCCATAAAATCATAAAGTGGAAGATAAATCTCAAACTAAAAACCTTGAATAAGAAGAAACTCAAAATAACTTATCCAAATAAATGGAGCTACAACTCATGAACGTCTAAACATGCCTCTACTAAGTCTAGATGGGGAATAAGACAATATCCTAGATCACCCAACATGTGAAAGAAAAGCCATAAAGAATAATCAAAAGATAAGTGTCTTGACCTCGAAGCATGAGGACTCACCAACAAAAGAAGTAGTGCTAAATCTCTAGGCACGAGTGGGAGGTGCGTAATGATCATCAGACCCTACATTATGATACAATATAGGATAAAAATATGCATTAGTACATGGAATACACTAAGTATGTGAGAAACATGCATGAACAATAATAATAGGACATAAATAATATGAACATAGTGTACATGACCAATATCTTAAAAACTATAGTAAAACTTTAAAAATATTTGAACATCATAATCATGTGGTCAATGCATCATAATATCATTAACATAAGTTTATAAACATAGCGTATACATATATGGGTTATTCAAAGTCATTTTAAGAGCCATAAGTCTTGATGAAAAGTACCATTAATTAATATTTAAGACCATCTGAGCTATAAAATACAATTCCGATATAACTTCTACATTGAGAAGAGAGAGGCTACTTGGCAAGGTAAACTCCGTGATGCCTAAGTGGATCCACTAAGCTACTAAGGAATCAATCATCAACTAGCGGGTGAACCTTTCTAAAGAATCAAGCATCTACTAACAGGTGATTCTTTGACCTATGATGGCACGTAGTTATGGGACAATGGGATTTTTGCTAATGATCTCATACCTCTACTAATGGGTAAGCCTCTACCCCAAGTACTGTCGGTGTTAGGTCAACTCTCAATGGAATATCATAAACCACAGTATATCATAAGCTTTGAAGATGGTAAGAATCTAGTAATTCAAAGTTCATCATAAATACTTGAAATCATAAGAATAACTCCTTCAACATATCAAGACATCATAACATATTCATCAAGATACTTATCTAAAGCATCAAAATCATGATAAGCTTATTCATACAAAATCATATTGATACTTCATCTAGAAGCATCCTTCAAATCATAGTTTACCATCATTCATAAGCCTTCCTAAGTCATTCATAAGCCTTCATATTTATTCATAAAAATTATTTATCAATCATGATCATAAACTCTTAAATTCATACTTTAAAATAATATAATGCATGGGTCCATGAAAATCAACTAGAAATCATGCAATTTAACTTGAATCAAATGTAATCAAATCAGTGATAATGAAATAAACAATAATTGAATTGACCAAATGAAATATCATAAGAATTAGGGCTTTAAAGATAATTCATAGAAGAAAAATTGAAGAAAACCTTGGGACTCTGAATTCCCACATAGCTTGATAATTCAAATATCTAAATGCAAGCTTCTAGCAGTGGAGATTTGATCTTGTCCTTGGAGCCCTAACTTTACTTGAGGAAGAAGAAAGATATTTGTGAGAGAAATCCTAGAGAGATATTTTTTGTGTTAGGTTTTTGAGAGGGAATGAGGGATTAAAGAGGGTTTTGAGCATTTATAGTTTGTGAGGGAAAAGTTCCTAAAAATATCCAACTTATTAAAATAAAAGAGTGGATAATAACCAAAACACCCCCACAGACCCATGGATAGACCACCTTCATGGTCTGTGAAAAGTGCAATAGGCCATGGAGGGGTCTGCAGAAACTGACTTGGTTAAGTCCGGACGAGGGACCTTTGATGGAGGGTTTATATAGGTCATCGTCCTCTTCACAGGTCGTGAAGAGGTTCATGAACCTGGATATCTGAAAGAAATGAGGGGTGTCACTTCACAGGTGCCTCTGTGAGCCTTTGAACTCCTCATGGGTCATAGACACCTTTCGTACAAATTGCCTTAGTCCAACTCTGAGGAGGGGGACTACGGGTGAGTTCCACGATCCGTGGAACCTTCCACGATCCATGGAGCCATCCCTAAACTTCCTCCCTTTTTCTAGTTTCCTAGTGCACTTCCACAATGGCTCTCCACAGCATGTGGTGGACTCTACGGCCTGTAAAAAGCCTCGTGGAGGGCAAAAAGCTGCAATTTTCTGAGATTTTCCATTTTCACTCCATTTTTTGACATTCCAACTTTTGGAATCTTACAATATCCCCCTTGAGAACATTCATCCTCAAATGAGACTCAAGATAGCATGAATAGGACATGGAAAGAGGACTCTCAACCCAACATGAATGCAATGACACATTTACAAATGCATCAACCATGAGACTTTCAACCTAACATAAAACATAGCTTAATATCAACATCCTGAACATGCATGCATATGAAAAGACATGGAAAAGATGAAATGTAAGGATTCCTAAGAGTGGACATAAGGAACCAACATCTCAACTAATACGGAAACTCAACCGAGTTTTAAAGTAAATCATGGCATAACAAACATGAAGTCGATCCATACTAAGAACAATATTAAAACCAAAGAACTTACAACATACTGGATTACGTGCCATGTTGAGTCTGTTGACGAATCCCTCTTCCTCTCCAAGAAGCCATTGGACAATCCCTCATCTTATGTCCACCTTCACCATACCCATAGCAACCAACTTTACCATCCATGCACTCCCCTAGGTGATTCTTACCACATTTGTAAAAAGCGGAAAAAGGACTTTTATCCTTATTGAACATAGACCCCGAATCACTAGCAAAATATGAACCACTATCGGTTCGGGTCCTCATAGCTTCTCTTCTAGACCTCTCTTTCAACTTCTTCTCCTCTATTTACTCGGCATATGTCATGAGCCCAGAGATGTTTATCTCTTTAATCAACATGCTAGTTTTGCATTCCTTGGACACCAACTCCAAAATTCCTAATACAAATTTCTTCATATGAGCTCTAGGGTCGGCAACCATGAATAGGACATACTTTGTCAATTATGTGAACTTCAAGGCATATTTCCTCACACTCAAATTGCTTTGTTTCAAGTTGATGAATTCTTGGAAATTTAGCTTTCCTCAACTCCAAATGATAGAAAAAGTCAAGAAAAATATCGTAGAACTCCTCCCAATCAACGGGACACGCATACCTATCTCTCTCAACCTTTCATTGACTAAACCAAATTTAAGAGACCCCCTTCAATTGATATGCATCCAAATCCTCCCTCTCCACCAATATCACTCCCATAATATCAACAATATTTTGAATTCCTTCAATGAACTCTTGGGGATCCTCATCCAACTTAGACCCATAAAAATCTGAGGGATTCATTCTAATAAAGTCATGAACTCTCGCCATAACTGTACCCATATTTGGGTTCATGGGAGAACTATTTCTCTATTGGCTTGTGATATCATGGCTTGGGAAAGCACTTGAAATGCCACTCTAAATTTTGCATGAGTCACTTGCTCGGCCATTAGGTCATTTAGAGTTTATTGCTCTTCTCCAACATTCCTTTTTATGGAATGTAACACCCAAAAGTTGAAATGTCCTAAAATGAGGAAATAAGATGAATTTCCAAAAATTGTAGCTTTTTGGCACCAGGTGATAACCACAAAGGCCATCACGCTTCATGGTTCCCACCACGGATCATGGTGTGCCACTGTGGTAGTGATTTAGGAACTCAGTCTTGCAAGGTAAGGTCTATGACAAGGGACCACGGGCGTGAGCACCACGAGCTGTGGTGCCCTCCGTGGTAACCCTTCTCTTGAGACATTAGAAAAATTCCAAGGCAGGGACCACGCTTCACCACCAAGGGTCAAATTGCCCTTCACGGATCGTGGTGAGTTCTATAGTGGTCACCCCTACAAACCCTCATGTCAGTTCCCTACCACGGACATCACTATGGGTTGTGGTGAAGTTCACAAACTATGATGGGCCCTTCATGAACCTAGTTCCCAGTTTTAAGTTAGGGTTATTTTGATCTTTTCCCATTATCCTATTAATGTACACAGACAATTTTTAAGACCAAATTCCTATTCATTAACTACCCTAAAGTATTCTAACCCTCTCATTCTCTCTATAATCCCTAAAATCGCAAAATCTTCTCTCCCAAGTCTTCTTTCAAGGTCGTCTTCTCTCTCAAACAATTCAAGGGTTCTTCAAGGTCAAGCTTTCATTCTTCTCAAATTTAGGGCTCATCAAGGTTAAGGTATGTGGGACTTCATCCATTGGTACCTTTCACCCATGGAACACCAACAATGTTTCCTAAATTATCTTATAATCTCTTCAATTAAAACCTCTAATTTCATGATTTGCATTAGGTATTCTCAATTATTATATTTTTCAATGTTATTAATCTAATTATGCATAATTCAAATCATGTTGCATGTATTTAAACTTGAATTTTAATGACCCTTGCTATATTCTAATTTCAATTATGATTTATCAGATATTATCATGATTTTCAAGTTATTTTAATGAAAAGCTATATGAACAAGTTTTAAGATGCTTTATGCAAAGATTACTATGGATGCCTTATGAAAGATTATGAATAATGCTTTAATGATGTTTCAAGCAAGTGCATGTAAGGGTGACTTAGGATCCTTAATGAGGAAGGTGACCTAAGACCCTAAGTAATGATGTGTATATAAAAAGGAATGTGTAATGATGGAATGACTTCATCCATATCGCATGATGATGAATTAAATAAAAGGTTTACTCAAGATCCTTCATGGTGTCTTAAGACCTTAATCAAAAAGGCAACTTAAGACCATAATGAGAAGGTGACTTAAGATCCTTAATGAGTTATTCCTATAAACATGTTTAGAAGTATGATTATGAAAAGCTTATGATTTATGTAAGCATAATTTATGATTTTAATTATGATATGTATTTCGTGGGTGGATATACTTAGCACCGAGTGGACTTTGAGGTGCAGGCTCGACCTAAGTCCTAGTAGCTACCTCTAGTCTCTTGAATTATGTTGCCATCATAGGTTGCCTTTATGGCATAGCTAGTGGATCTACATATAGCATATGATGATACTATTTGGATAGAGCTTACCTTAGCAAGTAGCCTCCCAACTTCTCAATATGGGTATCATCGGATTCCATGTAATAGCTCGCATGGTATTAATGCCGATTATAGTTATTTCTCACACATGTAAGTACTATGATGATGTTTATGATGTTTTGATTCATTGATCAATGAGATAAATGTTTTTATATGATTTCATGACTTTTCTCATGTTTAAAAGATATTGATCGTGCATCTATTATTCATATTGATTATGTCTAATATTTATTGTTCATGCATATTCTCACATATTTAGTGCATTTCATATCCTAACGCATAATTGTTTCCTCCATTGTATCATAATGTAGGAGCCAGTGATCACGTTCATCCTTCTCCGACTCATGATTAGAGTTTTGATATTAGTTTCTTGTGGTGAGTCCTCTTGTTCCGAGGATGAGATATTTACCTCTTACAACGTTAAGACTTTCTTTACATTTTGTTTTGGGTGAGCTGAGAGATTGTCTCATGCTCCCATCTAGTAGTAGAGGCATGTTAGATATTATGGAGTCTATGTTGTCGTTTCTCATATTTGAGACTTATGTTCTATTTAAGACTATGCCTTAGGTTGTGTTACGATTAGGCCCTAGGTCGAGTCTAGAGAAACTTGGTATCATAGCAAAAGGTTTAAGTGTCTTAGGGAGTCTAACATGCCGCATCAAGTAGATTCTTGTTCATCGGTGTGAAGCATTCCACATCTATAAATAGGAGGGAATGAGGTGTCTTAGGAAACACTTCACCTCTTTCATGATCTTATCATGTCGTAGAGTTTAAATTTAAGGTTTCCTTTTCTAATGCTTTCTCTTTGCGATTTCAGAATCATGCCTTCATGACGTTACCCTATTTGAAGGAATTTTGTTATGAGGAGCATCATTCTCCAAATGACCCCATAAATGATTGAGTCTCTAATGCGGATTTTCGAGCAGCTTTTCATATGTTAGCCCAAGTTGTGACTACTCAAGTGAATAAAGGGGTAGTAGCTCCTCAAACTATGACTACTCCGACTTTCTAGGTAAGAGACTTCATGAGGATGAACCCTTTCGAGTTCCATGGATCTAAGGTTGATGGGGATCCCCAAGACTTTGTGGATGAGTTTACAAGATAGTGGATATCACGAGAGCGTCTTCGGAGGAGAAGGCAGAATTGGAAGCCTATCAACTCAAGGGTGTCGCCCAAGTTTGGTACAATCAATGGAAGGCGAAAAGGGTTGAAGAGGGTCTTATTAGTTGGGAAGAGTTCAAGTTTACCTTTCTTGATCACTTTTCCCATTCGAATTAAGGGAGGCAAATCTGTTGGATTTTATCAATCTTAATCAAGGGAGCATGAGTGTTGAGGGAGTTTGCCCTCAAATTCATAAAATTGTCTAATTATGCTCCATTTTTGGTAGCCGACTCTCGTGCCTGAATAAGGAAGTTTATTTTGGGGGTGTCAGACTTGGTTTTGAAAGAATATCGAACCGCCATGCTTACTAAAGAGATGGACATCTCTAGGCTCATGACCTATTTCGAGCAAATTGAAGGAGAAAAACTTATGGAGAGAAGGGCAAGGGAGTCCAAGAGGGCTCGGTATAAAGGTAGATTTTCTCACAACAAATCTGGTAGTGGTAATGAACATTTCTGACAAGGCCAAAAGTTTCAAGACCAAGGCTCTTTGCAAGCTTCGGGAAGATGTTTGACTAAGATAAGATCTCAAATCCTAAGGCACAAGGCGGTGTTAGTGGATCTACTCTTCTTAAGTAAGCCAATTGTGGTAGAAATCATGGAGATAATAATTTGGTTGGAATGGGTGCATGCTTTGGATGCGATAAGATGGGGCACACGATTTTTGAGTGTCCTAACAAGGGAAAAGAAAGGCGTCATCAAGGTCAAACTACTCAAGGTGGACAAAATCCACAGGTGGCAGCCCACGCCAAAATAGGTTCTATGCTCTTCAAGCTAGGCAAGAAGTTGAGGAGTATCCCAATGTGGTCATGGGTAGTTGAAAGTCTTTGACTTTGATATTTATGCATTAGTAGACCGAGTGCTACTCTATAATTTGTTACTCTTTATTTTGCTATGGGATTTATTGTTAGTCCCGAGATCTTGCTAGATATTTTTCGGTCTATACTCCAATTGGAGATTTATTTATGGCTAAAAAAGTCTATAGAAACTATCTAGTTTCAGCTTTTCATAAAGTCACCTCCATCGATCTAATAGAACTTGATATGACCGATTTTGATATAATTCTCAGTATGTATTGGCTTCATGTATGTTATGCTTCCATATGTTGTAGAACCTGTGTGGTTAAGTTTCAATTTCCTAATAAGCCAATCCTAGAATGGAGAGGTAGTAACTCCGTGTTTTAGGGTAAGTTCATTTCATGTCTTAAGGCTTAAAAAATGATTTCCTAATGTTGCATTTATCATCTAATTTGGGTTGGAGATGCTAACTCTAAAACTCTTACTCTTGATTCAATTTTGGTTGTTAATTAATGAGTTTTTAAAAGTTTTCCCTGATGATCACTCAGGTATTCCTATACAAAGAGAGATAGATTTCGGTATCGATCTTCTTTCCAATACTCAGCCTATCTCTATTCCTCTTTACTGAATGGCTTCGAGAGAATTGAAAGATTTAAAGGAGCAATTGAAGGATTTGTTAGATAAGGGTTTCATTCGACCGAGTATCTCTCCATGGGGTGCTCCAGTTCTTTTTATTAGAAAGAAAGATGGTTCTCTCCGAATATGTATTGATTATTGGCAATTGAACAAGGTTCTAATTAAGAATAAGTATCCCATTCCAAGGATTGATGACTCGTTTGATCAACTTCAAGGAGAGAGTTACTTCTCAAAGATTGATCTCATATTAGGTTATTATCAACTCTGAGTAAGGGAATGTAATATTCTAAAGACGACCTTTAGAACTCAGTATGGTCATTTTGAATTCTTGGTTATGTCTTTTGGACTAACGAATTCTCCTGCAGCTTTTATGGATTTGATGAACAGGGTATTCAAGCAATACTTGGATATGTTTGTGATTGTCTTCACTGATGAAATTTTTTATCAACTCACGGAGTATGGAAGAGCATCCCAATCATTTGAAGATTGTGTTGGAAATTCTCAAGGATCGTTAGTTGTATGAAAAGTTTAGCAAGTGTGAGTTTTGGTTAAAGTCAATTACTTTCATTGGTCATATCGTTTCCGAAAAAGGAATTATAGTTGATCTAAAAAAGACCGAGGTTGTTAATAAATGGCCTAGACCGTTGACTCCCTTTGATATTCGGAGTTTTTTGGGCTTAGCTGGTTATTATAGATGGCTTGTGGAAGGTTTCTCTTCTATTACATCGACCTTGACTACTTTGACTCAGAAGAAGGTTAAATTTCAATGGTCTGAAGAATGCGAGAAAAGCTTCCAAGAGTTTAAGGACAAGCTTACCTCTGCTCCGGTGTTGACCTTATCGGAAGGTTTTGATGGATTCATTGTGTATTGTGATGCTTCACAAATTGGTCTTAGTTGTGTTCTAATGCAAAACGGTAAGGTGATAGCTTATGCTTTAAGGCAACTCAAGGTGCATGAGAAGAATTACCAAACTCATGATTTGGAGTTGGCAGTGGTGGTATTTGCTTTGAAGTTGTAGAGACACTATCTTTATGGTTTCCATATAGATGTCTTAACCGATCATAGGAGTTTGCAATATGTGTTCACTCAAAAGGACTTGAACCTTCGATAAAAAAGATGGAACTAGTTATTGAAGGATTATGACATGAATGTTTTATACCATTCAGGTAAGGTAAATGTGGTTGCCGATGCTTTTAGTAGATTATACATGAATAGTGTTGCTCATATTGAGGATGAGAAGAAATAGCTAGTTAAAGATATGCATAAATAAGCCTGCTTGGGTGTTCGATTGGTCGATTTTGAGGATGGCAATGTTTTTGTGCAAAATGGTTCTGAATCATCACTTGTGGCAGATGTAAATGCAAAACAAGATAGTGACCCCGTTTTGGTTGAATTGAAGAAAGCAATTTCCGAAAAAGCCATTGAGGCTTTCTCTAGAGGAGGATATGGTGTTTTCAGATATTAAGGCCAATTATATATTCTGAATATTGATGGCTTAAGAAACATGATATTGTTCGAGGCTCATAGTTTACAATATTTTATTCATCCGGGTTCCAAAAAGATGTATCAAGAATTGAAGAAAGTATATTGGTGAAATAGCATGAAAAGAGATATTGCAGAATTCGTGGTTAAATGTCCAAATTGTCAATAAGTCAAAGTTGAGCATCAGAAACCAATAGATTTGGCTCAAGACATTGAGATTCCTACTTGGAAGTGGCTTGAATATGGACTTCATTACTGATTTACCTTGTACTCGAAGGCAATAAAATGCTATTTGGGTGATTGTTGATCGAATGACTAAGTCAGCTCATTTTCTTCCTGTTAAGACTTCATATATAGCCGAGAACTATGCCAGATTATATATTCGAGAATTGGTTAAGCTTCATGGTACACCTTTGTCCATCATGTCAAAATGAGGTACTCATTTTACATCACAGTTTTGGAGATCTTTCCAAAAGGTTCTAGGTACCCAAGTGATGCTCAGTACAACTTTTCACTCACAAACAGATGGTCAGGTCAGGCGTACCATTCAGGCATTAGAGGATATGTAGAGAGCATGTGTTATAGATTTCAAAGGAAATTGGGATGATCATTTGCCATTAATAGAGTTTGCTTATAACAACAGTTATCATTCTAGCATTGAGATGGCTCCATTTGAGGCTTTGTATAGTATGAGGTGTAGTTCTCTTATCGATTGGTTCGGGGTTGGTGAAATTGCTAATATAGGACCCACGTTGGTATTTGAGGCTATGGAGAATGTTAGACTCATTAGAGAAAGATTGAAAACAACCCAAAGCAGACAAAATTCTTATTCGAATATGAGAAGAAGAGAACTTGAATTTGAGGTTAATGATTGGGTTTACTTGAAAATCTCACTCATGAATGGTGTGATACATTTTGGTAAGAAAGGGAAACTCAGTCCTCGTTGTGTTGGCCCATATGAGATTTTGAGGCAGATTAGTAAGGTAGCTTATAAGTTGGATTTGCCTACTAATTTGGCATCGGTGCATCTAGTGTTCCATGTATCCTTGTTGAGGAAGTTTGTTAGTGATTCTATCTCTATTGTGCCATTGGATAGCATTGAGGTCAAGGAGAGTATTTCTTATGAGGAAGTTCCAGTTGAGCTATTGGACTGGCAAGTAAGCAAGTTGAGGAACAAAGAAATAACTTCAATTAAAGTGTTATAGAGGAACCAAGAGGTTGAGGGTTCTACTTGGGAAGCTAAAGCAGATATGATGTCCCTATATCCTCATCTCTTTTCTTATATACCTAGTTGAGATATTTAGTTCCTTAATGATACATTTGGCCTAAATCTTGTGTTTCAATTGTTCTTATGGTTTTATATGCATTTATTTTCATGAAATGAGTTTTAAAGTTATGTTTTAGATTGAGATAGAGAAATTTCATGTTTTATGCATATTCGAGATGTTTTGCATTCATGCTGGGCTGTTATGTTCCTTTTCTATTCCATTCAAGCTAACTTGAGTCCCATTCGAGAAAGAATGTTCACAATGTGGAGATATTGTAAGACCTCAGAAGTTGAAAAGTCTTAAACAAGGAACAAAAGAAGAAATTCTAGAAAATGAAGTGTTTTTGCACAAGGTGATGACCATGAAAGCCATTACGGGCCGTGGTCCCTACCACAAATCGTAGTGTGCCACTGTGGTAGTGATTCAGGAACTCAATCCTGTAGGGTGAGGTCCACAACAAGGGACTACGGGCTAGGAGATCACCACGAGCCGTGATTCCCTCCATGGTGATCCCTCCCTTGAGACATCGAAAAAGTATGCAAGGCAGGGACCACGCCTCACCACCATAAGCCGTATTTTACTTCATGGACCATGGTGGGTTTCGTAGTGGTCACCTCTACAGAATATTATGTTATGTCCCTTACCACAGACATCACCACGGGCCATGGTGAAGTTCACAGACCGTGGTGGGTCTTCCGTGAACCCTAGTTCCCAGTTTTAAATAAGGGTTATTTTTGTCTTTTCTCATTATCCTATTAATGTACATAGACTATTTTTAAGACCAAATTTGTCATGACCCGACCTATGGCCTAGACATAACACGGCAATCAAAACTATAAAGGGGATCCAACAAAGCCTCTTAACATATCATAAAGCATACATAAGGCAAAGTAAAGTGGAACATAGTATAAGAAAGAGTCTAACATAAAACGTAAAGAGAATATAATCCGACTACGTAGAATCTACTAACAAATGACTCTACTAATGAAAAAAAATAGGCGGGGTCTAATACATTTCCCTAACTCACCCTCAACTCAAAATATAACAGAGTCTTTTGAAGTAAGAAAGAACAACTCATACTATTCCTCGATAGATGAGGACTCACCACAACTTCGTCGATAAGAAAGATCAACTAGGCACATGTATGGATATGATCCTCAACCTCAACACCTATATTATGAGACAAGTTAGGCAAAAAATATGTGTTAGTAGTTTGAATGTACTAAGTATATGGGTATTACATGCAATATAAATCACAGGATGCAATGATCAAGAATGTATATAATAAAAAGGATAAGTAAAGCCATGGAAAACCATAATGATCAAAGAATTTAAGGGACGTAGTTTTCATAAAATAACATAATGAGCATATACATATGTGGGATAGGAACCATAAACGTCAATAAGACAATGCGAGCTATAACATGGAATCCTGAAATCTTCTCATACAATGGAAGAAAGGGGAATCTACTTGCCAAGGTAGACTTTACCCTGCTAGGCTAGTCATGTACATACGTTATATATGGATGCACTAGCTAAGACATGAAGTCAATCTACGGTGGCACATAGTTTAAGAAACTTGAGGCTGCTACTGAGGCTTTTGGTAAGGCCCCCACCTTAAATCAGTTCGGTGCTAAGTCAAATCCCACGAAATATATAATATAGCATAGAAATCATAATGAACATATATCATAGTCATAATCATAGGTTTGAAATTCATAGAATAGCTCATTTAATAATATAATTGCAATGTGAGTATTGGCCTTTCATCATTAAAAATCATACTTACATAATTCATATCATGAGGTTCCTAGGTCACCATATAGGGCCCTAAGTCACCTTTATTCATAACTTCCATGAGTATCATAATTTGATCATGATTGAAATCCGTAATCATGATTCATACTTAAATTTAGAGTAAAACTTGAATACATAATCAATTTTGATTGAAAAACCATAGTATACTTGGAAATCATTGAACGTCATAATCATACTTCATGTAATTCATCATAGAGAATAGCTTCATGCATGAGAATTTATAATTCAACTTGAAATCATGTATTTTACGGAGAAACATACTTATAATGATCATTAGTAATGATTAAAAATATAATTGAAACAGACCAACACAATTCATCAAAATTGGAGTTTAAAAGTAATCAGATTTCATGAGATTTGTTTTTGAAATAAACCTTGGACTCTATTGGTGGAAGGTCCCATAGATGAATCCACACATACCTTGATTGGAATTTAACTTTGAAATTGAGAAAGAAGGCTTGAACTTGAAAAAACCCTAACCCAAAGCTTGATGAAGATGATGAACTCTTGAGAAACCTTCGGAGAGAAGTCTAGAATTTGTTTGGAAAATAATGAGAGAATAAAAAGGGTTTAGGAGTATTTATTACATATTAGTTAATGAATCTAATCCTTAAAAGTGTCCACATATATTCGTAGAATATAGGAAAAAGGACCAAACTATCCTTTATTAATCCAGAGTCGGACAGCTCTATGAGGGCACTCTATGATTCATAGAGGTAGTGATGAGTCATAGGAATGAGTCATCCTACAAGGCTTGATAAAAGACATAAACACAAGTCTCTGAACTTTCTATACGAGTCATGTCTACGACTCATTTTCAAGTCTACGAGTCGTAGACTTCATTCGGCCAGCAAGGTATGAAATCCTATAAAATACTAGCCTCTAAAGTTTGTATACAAGTCTTTTTAATGAGTCGTCAACTCCTCTACGACTCATCCTGTTGTGTCATAGATTGAGCTTTGAGAGTTTAATAGTTGCAGGGTATCAGACCTGCACTACGACTCATATCTATAAGCTGTAGACTCTTTCACGAGTTGTCATATGACTCGTAGACTCTCATACCTGCCTTAGACAAATTTCCTGCTCTTACTTCACTTCCACAAGTCGTGTTTATGACTCATAATAACCTCCACGAGTTGTAGACTAATTCGTAGACCTAGGACAATCCAATTTTTCCAAAATTTTCCTTTCACTCGATTTTTCATCTTACGGGTTCTTACAAAAGTCTTATTCATTAACTACCCTAAAGTATTCTAACCCTCTCATTCTCTTCATAATCCCTAAAATCACAAAATCTTCTCTCCCAAGTCGTCTCTTAAGGCTTTTTTCTCTCTCAAGCAATTCAAGAGTTCTTCAAGGTCAAGCTTCCATTCTTCTCAAATTTAGCGCTCATCAAGGTTAAGGTATGTGGATTTCATCCATGGGTACCTTTTATCTATGGAACCCCAACAATTTATCCTAAATTATCTTATGATTTTTTCAATTAAAATCTCTAATTTCATGATTTGCATTGGTCTTCTCAATTATGATATTCAATAGCCTAATTATTCATAATTCACATCATATTTCATATTTTCAAGTTGAATTTTAGTGACCCGTGCTATATACTAGTTTAAGTTAGGATTTATGAGATATGATCATGATTTTTAAATTATCTCAATGAATAGCTATATGAACAAGTTTTAAGATGCTTTATGCTAAGATGATTATGAATGCCTTATTAAGATTATCAATAATGCTTTAATGATGATTTAAAAAAGTGCATGTAAGGGTGAGTTAGGATCCATAATGAGGAAGGTGATCTAGGATCCTAACTAACGATGTGTATATAAAAAGGAATGTGTAATGATGGAAGGCCTACACTAACATTGCATGATGATGAATTAAATGAAAGGGTGACTCGGGATCCTTCATGATGACTTAAGACCTCAATGAAAAACGCGACTTAAGACCACAATAAGAAGGTGACTTAAGATCTTTAATGAGCTATTCCTATGAACATGTTTATGAAGTATGATTATGAAAAGCTTATGATTCATGCAAGCATGATTTATGATTTTAATTATGATATGTATTCTTTGGGTTGATATACTTAGCACCGAGTGGACTTTGAGGTGGGGGGTTGACCTATGCTCTGATAGCAACCTCTAGTCTCTTGATCTACGTTGCCATCATAGGTTGCCTTTATGGCCAAGCTAATGGATCCACATATAGCACATGATGATACTATTTGGACAGAGCTTACCATGGCAAGCAGCCTTCCCCCTTCTCAATGTGGGTACCATCAAATTCCATGTAATAGCTCGCATGGTCTTAATATCGATTACGGTTATCTCCCACACATGTAAGTACTATGATGATGTTTATGATGTTTTGATGCATTTACCAATGAGATAAATATTTTTATATGATTTTATGACTTTACTTATGTTTAAAAGATATTTGTCTTGCATCCATGAATCATATAGATTATGTCTGATGTTTATTGTTCATTCATATTCTCACATACTTAGTGCATTCCATGTACTAACGCATATTTTTTACCTACACTGTATCATAATATAGGGGGAAGCGATCACGTTCATCCTCCCGCTCGTGGTTAGAGTTTTAATATTAGCTTTTTATGGTGAGTCCTCATGTTCGAAAGGTGAGACATTTACTTCTTTCGTGTTTAAGACTTTCTTTACATTTTATTTTTGGTGAGCTGAGAGATTGTCTCATGCCCCCATCTAGTAGTAGAGGCATGTTAGATATTATGGAGTCTATATTGTCGCCTCTCTTATTTGAAACTTATGTTTTACTTGAGACTATGCTTTCGTATCATTGATTCTTATTTATTTATTTCATGTACCTTATGTATGCTCATGAATTTTATACAAGAGGCTTGGTTGGAGTACTTTGTGATTCTAATCGTCGTGTTACGACTAGGTCCTTGGTCGGGTCATGCTATAGAAGCTCTTCGTCGAGACATGGTTCTATAATCGCAAAGAACAAGCATTAGAAGGAAAGTTTTAGAGTTCAACTCTATCACATGATAAGATCATGAAAGAAGTGAAGTTTCCTAAAACGTCTCATAGCCTTCTATTCAAATATGTCGCGCGCTTCACATTCATGAACAAGAATCTACTTGACGCGGCATGTTAGACTCCCTAAGACACTTTAAACATTGTGCTCTGATACTAAATTTGTCAGGATCCAAGCTAGGCCCTAGGCATGATACGGCGATTAGAATCTTGATGTCTCTCCCATAATATCAACAATCTTTTGAATCCCTTCAATGAACTCTTGGGGATCCTCATTCAACTTAGATTCATGAAACTCCGAGAGATTCATTATATTAAAGTCACAAACTCTCGCTTTCACCATACCCATATTTGGGTTCACGAGAGCAACTACTTCTCTATATGCTTGTACCGCCATGTCTTGGGCAAGCACTTGAAATGATGCTCTAAATTTCACATGAGTAACTTTCTTGGCCATTGGGTCATTCAGAGCTTGTTGCTCTTCTCCAACATTACTTCTTACGGGAGCTCTTCGTGGAGGCACGGTTCTGTAATTGCAAAGTACAAGCATTAGAAGAAAAGCCTTAGAGTTCAACTCTATCGCATGATAAGTTCATGAAAGAAGTGAAGTTTTCTAAAATGTCTCATAGCCTCTTATTCATAGGTGTGGCACGCTTCACACTGATGAACAAGAATCTACTTGATACGGTATGTTAGACTCCATAGGACACTTTAAATCTTGTGTTCTGATACCAAGTTTGTCAGGACACAAGCTAGATCCTAGGCGTGACACACTGATTAGAATCCCGAGGGACTCTAACCAAGCCTCTTAGTATTCATCGCATACATAACATAAGTAAAAGACATCCATAAAATCATAAAGAATTAAGATAAGTCTCAAACTAAAAACCTTGAATAAGAAACTCAAAATAACTTGTGAGAATAAACAGAACTACAACTCATAAACTTCTAAACATGCCTCCACTAAGTCTATATGGGGGCATAAAACAAGATCCTAGATCAACCAATATGTGAAAGTAAAATCCATAAAGAACAATAAAAAGATAAGTGTCTTATCCTCGAAGAATAAGGACTGACCAATAATAAAATTAGTGTTAAATCTCTAGCTACGAGTGGGAGGTGCATAATGAGTGTCGGACCCTATATTATAATACAATATAGTCAAAAGTATGCTTTAGTAGATGAAATACACTAAGTATGTTTGAAACATGCATGAACAATGATAATAGGACATAAATAATATGAACATGGATGCATGACCAATTTCTTAAAAACTATAGTAAAACTTTGAAAATATTTGAACATCATAATCATGTGATCAATGCATCATAAAACCATCAACATAAGCTTATAAACATAGCATATACATATATGGGATATTCAAAGTCATTTTGAGAGTCAATAAATCTTTGTGAGAGGTACCATTAACCGACATTTAAAACCATGGGAGCTATAACATGAAATTCCAATGTAACTCCCACATCAAGAAGAGAGAGGCTACTTTCCAGAGTAGACTCAGTGATGCCTAAGTGGATCCACTAAGCTACTAAGGAATCAAGCCTGAACTAACTGGTGACCCTTTCTAAGGAATCAAGCCTCTACTAACATGTGATCCTTTCTCCTAGGGTAGAACGTAGTTATGGGACAATAGGATTTCTACTAATGGTCTCATGCCTCTACTAATGGGTGAGCCTTTATCCCAAGATCTGCTCGATTCTAGGTCAATTCTCAACATAATATATCATAAACCATAATATATGATAATCTTTGAAGATAGTAAGATCTAGTAATACAAAAGTCATCATAAATACTTGAAAATTATAAGAATAGCTCCTTCAACATATCATGACATCATAACGTATTTATGAAGATACTTATCTAAAGCATCAAAATCATGATAAGCTTGTTCATAGAAAATCATATTGATACTTCATATCGAAGCATCCTTAAAATCATAGTTCACCATCATTCATTGCTTTCATGAGTCATTCATAAGTCTTGATATTCATTCCTAAATCATTCATAAATATCCTTTATCAATCAAGATCATAAAATGTTAAATTCATACTTAAAAATAGCATAATGCATGGGTCCATGAAAAGCAACTTGAAATCATACAATTTAACTTGATTCATAGGTAATTAAATTTGAATGATATAAACGATAATTGAATCGACCCAATGTGCTATCATAAGATTTAGGGCTTTAGAAGATAATTCATAGAAGGAAAATTGAAGAAAAACCTTGGGACTCCATTGATGAAAGGATCCATGAATGAATTCTCATATACCTTAATAATTCAAATCCCTAAATACATGTCACGCCCTGGGAGGATACCCTAGACGTGGCCGGCACTCGAAAGCCATTTCTGGCCTTCAAGCGAACTACTTGGTCCAGTCACACTTTCATTCAGTCATATTCTATCAGCGGAAGACTCAATCATAAGAATACTATTCATAATTTAGGGCCAAAGGCCAAACATATATCCAATCAACAACTAGCGAGAATAAAACTAGTCAAAATGAATAATTCAACATCTCCACACTCTAGTCTATGAAGCCTCTATCAACAATTGAAGAGGTGCCGATGACAAGTCCATGGCTACCAAAAATCAAAATAAGGGAAACAAATCAAAATGATAAAGATAATCTCGGTATCCTTCAGAAACTAGGAGGACTCACCAACTAGCTGGAAGTGAATAGATCTTCAATGGTGCATCGATTGATGATCTCTAGTACATGACTCTGCATCATAAAATGATGCAGGCCAAATGGCGTCAATACATAGAATGTACAAGTATATAAAATGGCCGAATGAAACAAACATCAAGGAAGAATCAAATCAACTCGAAATCTCAACTCAGGAGAAAGAACAACTCGATCAAGTGTCCTAAGTCTAATCAAGAATATGGTTTAGATGTACCAATCACATATAATTCAACCCAATCCGACTCAGAGTACTATCAATACTTATATGGGAGTTTCTCTTATCCGATAGCCATCACTTATGAGCTAGTGATAGTACAATAAGCTGATATTGTTGCCACATCCGTTTATACCTTGCCAGGATATGAACGAATCAACCAATCATGGATCCATATCCAACCAAGTCCTATCATGTCAGGACAATAATTTGGGAAGCATCCAACTTTAACGGTTTAATCCCCTCCTACGTTTGGCGACGTAGTTATTGGATTCGAGTTATTACTTACTCTTACCCAATTTGGTGCTTGATACTCCTCCCAAGACTCAATGCTCATAAAACTCCATCCAATCAACTCAATCTAATCATATCGACAAGTCTCATTTGGAACCTTGTCAAATCATCAATTCTATCACAATCAAATCTCTTCCAATCATACTATCTGATCAATCTCAATCGTATCTTTCAAGAGTAGTTTAAATATGCATTTATGACAACATATAATCCTATCCAATCATTTCTCCATTTATTTAACAAATCTTTTTGGGACTCATCAAGACTCCAAGATTCTAAATCAACAATTTGAGA
This sequence comes from Solanum dulcamara, assembly GCF_947179165.1. Taxonomy (NCBI): domain Eukaryota; kingdom Viridiplantae; phylum Streptophyta; class Magnoliopsida; order Solanales; family Solanaceae; genus Solanum; species Solanum dulcamara. The sequence goes on from NC_077248.1 coordinate 22,519,131, forward strand.
TGATCAACATATCTAAGAAAATTAACATATTTAAAATAATCAACATAGTTAAGAAACTCAACAAAATATGTTTAACCACTCATATCTATCAACTCATACCAACATGTAGCACATCACTTTCTTAACTCCACAACATCAACATAATAAAAATTAGGTTAATAGATGAAAAAGACCCATTTGGACATAAATCTATCAAAAAAACTCTGTTCTTAGGAACAATCAATCTCAAATAAGGTGTAGGGAACATGGGTGGACTCAACCCATGCTTTGAGTAGCCTTACATACCTTGGTGAAGACTTGAATGAACCTTGATGTTAGGTCTTCAATGGTAAGCTTGAATCTTAGAAATTCTTGAAGGCAATCCTTATTGGAGATGGATTGAGAGAGAAGAGAGTGGAGTCTAGGGCTTTTAGAGAGAGGCACAAGACTGAAAATTATGGTCCAAATTGTTCAAGTCTTGAGTATATATAATTAGGAAAAAGTCCAATTTTCCCTTCCTCAAAAATCTGGAAAAATGGGCTAAAACCCTCCTGGAGCTATAGTGGAGCGTCGCGCCACTGCAGCGCCAAGTCAAATATAGGCTTAAAACACTGCAACCTAATAGTGGCGCGTCGCGCCAAGGACCAAAATACTTAGGCTGTTTTCTGGCGCTATTGTGGCGCGTCGCGCCCTTGCAGCACCAAGCCTAAATTTTCTGGGTTCTAGAAAATAGGTTTAAAAACCCTGCACACCTAATAGTGGCGCATCGCGCCAAGGACCAAACTACTGAGTCTTTTTCCTGGCGCTATAGTGGCGCGTCGCGCCACCGCGACGCCAAGCCCAGGTTTTCCTCAGTTATAGTCCAAGCCTGAAATTCCTACAGCACTAGTCCGTCGTAATATAGTCATAAGTTTTGACTCCGAACTCCAAAAAATGCAATCTTGGTAGCATTAGAAAGAAGACTGAAAGACCTTTAATTTAATAGGAAATGGGTCACCTAGTTCGTTATAATCAAAAAGATAAGTTCTTTGGAAGTCGACCCTTATACAAACTCATTCGGAAACTTAGCCAAGACGAGTTCTTTGGACTTGGCCTTGTTTTAGGGATCCCTTATGACCCTAAATCACATACAACACTCTCCAACTTCTTAGGAATTGATCCTAACTCATGCATGCACTTTACAATCGTCTAGTACGATCCTATACGTACACAAAGACCGGTCCGAATCTTAATGAAAAATTTTGGGGGTGTTACAATGCAAGCTTCTAGCAATAGAGACTTAGGGTGTGTTTGGTATGAATGAAAACGTTTTCCATAGAGAAAATGTTTTCTTGGAAAATAAGTTGATTTCTAAGTTATTTTCTCATGTTTGGTTGGTGAGGGACAAATATTTTTGGAAAATATTTCTTAGGAAAACAGTTTCTGACATTAAAATCAATCCTAGTGATTGGCTAGGAATCTGACTCCGACACCTGATGAGGGACCCAATTGATCTTTTAACCCAAGATTCGACTTTCAAATTTAGACTCGATCCGATTTTCGAATCAAAATTTGACAACACCCGACTCTAGACCTAACTTTCAAAAAATATAAAAAAATTAAAAATAATTTTTTTAATTTTTTTGGGAGTGGGGCGCCCGAGGGGCGGGGATGGCAGGGGATCGAGGTTAGTGGTGGGGTAAAAAATAAAATTTCAAAACTTGAAATATTTTTCAAAAACAAATTTTTAATTTTTTTTTTGTGTGTGTCTAGGGGTGGGATTGGGGGGTGGGGGTTGAGGGTCGGGGTATGGGGTGGGGAAGATGGGTAAAAAAAATAAAAATTTTAAAATTGAAATATTTTCAAAAATAAATTAAATTTTTTTTGTGGGGGTTGTGTGGGGGTGGGGTGGGGGATGGTAAGGGGGTAGGAGTTCAGGTAATAAAATAAAACTTTCAAAATTTGAATATTTTTTAAAAATAAATTTTAAATTTTTTTTGTGGGGCGGCGAAGGGGGTTGTGAGGATGGGGGCTAGTAGGGATAGGGGCGGGGTAGGGTAAAAAAATTTGAAATTGTGAAATTATTTTAAAAAAAACAAAATTTTAATTATTTTTTTTTTTGGGGGGGGGAGTAGTATGGTTGGGGTAGGAATGAGGTAGAAATGAAATTTTCAAAATTTGAAATATTTTTCAAAAATAACCTTATAATGTTTTCGTAACAAAGAAATTTTAATTTTTTTGGGGGGAAAGAGGGGGTCGTGGTAGGGATGGGGTAAGAAAAAAACACTGTAATTTGAGGTTGGAGAAGAGTTTTGGAAAATGTTTTCCTTAGTTTTTGGAAGAAAGTGATTTTCCTTAAATTTGAGGAAAATAAATTGATATGAAAAACATTTTCCAAAATATTTAAGTCAACCAAACATCAAAAAAAATGGAAAACATCTTCATACCAAACACACTCTTGATCTTGACCTTGGAGCCCTAACTTGACTTGAGGAAGAAGAAAGATCTTTGGGAGAGAAATCCTAGAGATATGATTTTTGTGTTAGGTGTTTGAGAGGGAATAAGGGATTAAATAGGGTTTTGGGTATTTATAGTTTGTGGGGAAATAGGTCCTAAAAACATCCAACTTATTAAAATTTTAAAAAATGGGTAATGATCAAAACACCCCTAGAAAAATAAGTGAACAGACCCTTGGACGGACCACCTTCATGGTCCGTGAAATGCTCCACGGGCTGTGTAGGGGACCGTGGAAACTGACTTGGTCAAATATGGGTGAGGAACCTTTGACAGAGGATTTATACGGGTCGTCATCCTTTTCACGAGTCACGCAGAGCTTTGTGAACTTGAAGGGTTGAAAGGCCTTGAGGGGTGACACTTCACGGGTGCCTCTATGGCCCGTTGAATTCCTCACGGATCGTAGACACCTTTCGTTTAAATTGCCTTAGTCCAACTCTAAGGAGGGGGGGTCTATGAGTGAGTTCCACGATTCATGGAACCTTCCACCATTTGTGGACCCATCTGTAAACCTCCTCCCTTTTTCCCAGTTGCCTAATGCACTTCCACTATGACTCTCCACGGCCCGTGGTGCACTCTACAACCCGTGGAGGGCAAAAAGCTGCAATTTTCTGAGATTTTCCATTTTTACTCTATTTTTCAACTTTTCAACTTCCATGGTCTTACACCTACCCAAAGATTATATCAAAGATATCTAAGGGAGAGACAGTGAAGTTGTTCTTACCTTGCCACTTTCCCAATGTGATGTTTACTCCATGAGCGACTCTGCACACAAGAGTCAATGGTGCATTAACCGTCTTCAGGCGGGTGTTGCTTGGGTTGTAACTTAGCCCTAACTTTGTTACCACTTACTTGTTCAAGATGTTGGCCTATGCACCTGTGCCGACCATAGTACGAGCAGGTTATCCATTGATCGTGATGTCTACATACTATGCGTCGTATTCTTTCGACTTTTTTGATTATTTTGCGATAGCACCGCATAGTCCAATCAGTCCCAATTGCATTGTGCCCAAACCTTGTCCTTGCTCTTGTGCATCTTTCTCCTTCCATTCTCATTTTATGGCACCAAGGTTCTTCAGTTTAGGGCATCTTACATAGCTATGTGGTACTCTGCATATTTAGCAACCATTTCCCCTTGTAGTATGTGTCTTCCTGTCAACATCGCTTCGATGTCTAGACTTCTTGCCATCGGACTTATAGGTGTCAAAATTCTTGGGATGTGGTTGTTTTTCTTTTCTTTCTCCATGATCTCCCCCACCTTGGTCATAACTACCTCTCGTCTCCTCTCCTTTTCCTCGGTTATACTTGTCATGTTTGAAGTCTGTCAAAGCTTCAGCCAGTGTGATGGCTTCATCAATAGTCATTACATATCGACATTCCAACTCCAATTTGGTCTAATGCTGGAGCCCATCCATGAAGTAGAACAACATGCCTTCATTCGTGAGGTTGGGAATACGAAGGGTGAGGGTGTTGAACTCCTTCAGTATGCCCTTATGCTGCATGTCTGCTTTTTCTCCCTAAGACTGCGCTTCGCCTCATAGATGACATTATTGGGGAAGAAGTCCTTCTTGAACTCGTCTTGGAACTACTCCCATGTATTGATGGTCCAAATCCCCTTCCCTATCTCCGACTCTTTTTGTTCCACCATAGCATAGCCATCTCCGAGAGATATATCATAGTTGTGTTGATCCTGGTCTCATCACTCTTCACTTTGTTATAATTGAAGTAATTCCCCAAGTTCCAAAGGAAGTTCTCCACCTTATAAGCGTCACGAGCGCCTTTGAACATTGGTGGCTTGGGAGCCTCAATCTTGGCCTCTTTTTCCCCGTTGGACGTCATGGATCCTCCAACTTCAATATCTCCCTTGAGTGCTTTAATCTTCATTGTCTCAATCGTTTTTAGTGCTCTGTGAGCCGACACTCCAAGGAAATAATAGTTTCCTTCATCTCATACTCCGCAACTTTACACCCTTCCAACTCCTTCCAGATGTTGTTATTCTCCTCGAGGGTAAAGTCCTCAAGGGTCTTAAACTTTCCATTTACCTTGTTCAAGCTCTTGCCTAAGATCTCCACAACCTGTCTTGCGGCATCCACCCTCACAATCCACTCTATTCCTGGCGTGACGCCCACGGGCTGCTACCCTTGTTCGTTGTCACTCACCTAAGTGGCTGAAGGTGAGTAGGATGTTAGGGTCTCTCTTGTTGTAGGCTCAAATGGCATCCTTTATTCTTCTTAAGGTTCTTCCTTCCTTCTCGATGTTTCTTCACCATCCTGCCTAATATTGATGGCGTTAGTAGCGTTAATGTCTCTCTCTCTTGTCATTACCCTGATACCATTTTGTCACGAACTTAGACTTCAACTAAAACTTATGTGAAGCACTCGACAACTTACTCACGATCTTGTTAACTCAAGTAAGCCTTTTTCAAACTAGATCGCTAAGGGAAGGCTACATTGAAGAAAGACCGAAGAGAGAATTTTAAAAAAGGCTTTTGTATTGCTTAGAAGATTGCTTGCTTTGCTTGATGGATGTACAAAATAAATGTCCCCTCTTATTTATACTAATCACTAGGAGCTTAATTGAAAATAATAATCTATACAAGTCCTTACATAATACAAAGAAGTCCTTCTTCTAGAGTTTTCTACACACCTAGGGCATTCCAAGTCTTTTAAAAACTCTCTTGGACATTCTAGAGTCTACTATTAACCTCTCCATGACTCTAGATTCTTCCCCTTTAAAGATGATCAAGTGATGGGTCATGACGTTCAACCCAGTAAGAATGCAAGGAAAAGAGTCCAATGGACTACTTTGAAGGACATCATGCAAAGAAAAAAATAATAAAGGGTGGATATCAAAAACAAAATTATCACTAAATTATTCCTCAACACATAAAAACATATTTCAATTTTAAAACTAAACTAACTTTAATAGAAGAAATGGAAACTATCAAAGGCAATAATAGACAATAAGCACCAAACAACTAAAGCTAATAATCATTTTAACTATAGAATCGAAATTGTATGTCAACAAAAGAGGACATACATGGAATCATTGAGACTAATTAACGTACTTCTAAAGGAACAAAATCACAACAGAGATGAACAAACAATGAGGTCTTATACTTGAAATTTCAAAGAAAATCAATGTATGCAAGGAATGTAGGGGCAAGACTGTTTCAAGGAAATTAGGTTGATGACACAGGAACCTAAGACTACCCTAGTTTTCATACAACAAATAGTGAATTCAAGTAAATGTTCTTTCCATCTCAGGCACACATGATGATCAACATTCGGTTAAGCTCAAAATCAAAAAGAAAACTCCATTTTTAATGGACCTTACAAATTTATGATCATAATCTTTCTAAGGCAGATCTTAACTTGCGACAACAAAACTCAACAACATCAAGGGCTAAACTTAGAAAGCTACTTCTGGACTTAAAGAAAATCAACCAAGAAATGTTAAAAACCATATTAATGAATTTAAAAACAAAGAAGAGAAAAAAATATTTTTATAATAAAAGACTTGTTTAGGGTATTTGAACTTCACACTATCAATATAAGACTTAAGAGGATCTTGACAAATGAAACTAGGCTATAGTATAAGCTTGTTTCACCTCAAGTTCTTTTCCTTGGGAAAAAACTAAAGAGTAATCCCAACGAGAAGTTTGTTATCTCCCTTAACAGACCACAAGTTGATATTTAAAAACTAAATAAAGTCTTAGGGAGTCTATTATGACTCTATTTTAGGAAATGGTCCTTTGGACAAATAAGTTATGGCACAAGCCTGGAGAATATTCTCTAAAGAGTAATCGTTTGCTTTTGTTTTAGACCTTAAGTGGTATTAGGAAACCAAATAAAGTTTTTAAGATATCATGATCTTATTAAGATAAAAGAGCTAAACTTTTAGGATAGGAATAGGCTATAATGAACTCTACCTTATCCAAAAGTTATAACCTTTGAGAAGAACTAGAAACTAATCCCAAAAATCAGGCCTCATATTTTTCTCAAAGACCTCACTTAGTATTGTGAACCAAGCAGAATCTTTTGGGAGTTGTCAATCACAACACTCGACCACAAGCATAGTTTAATTAACACTATAATAATTGAGTATGATTTAGCTATTGTTTAATAACAGTAAACTAAACCTAATCATATACTCATACGAAATTGTAAAGAGAATAGAGTAATCACACAGTTCAAAGTTGCAAAAGGGTTCCCACGATCAATGTATCAATTCCTTCAACATAGGTCAATAAATACTTGCCTAGTCTATGCGAATTAGGGCAAAAGAAAGAAGTAAGTTAAGTATGAACAACAATCGAAACAAGAAATAGAAAAAAAAAGTAAGTTAAGTATGAACATCTATCCAAACAAGAGATAGAAACGTACCAAAGAAATATCTTATTACTTTTAGAGAATAGCATTTCTTACCTTATTGAGAGCAGCAAATCAAAAAGACAAATTTGGGAATGATTTCAACCTCTGACCACCAATAGTGGAACAAGAAAGGAAGATCTAAGATCTCCCAGAGCTTTAGACTACTAGGGTTTTTATCCTAGGTTTAGTCAAGCCTTTTGAAGGTGTTCTCAGCCTTCACTACTTGGTCTTCTTAGTGAACAATGATGATATTTATAAATTCAATTTTGGGGTAATTTTATCTCCCAAAAAAGTGTGAAACTAAGACAAATTTCAAATTCTCTACTGCATAGGGATTGCAAGCAAGAAAAGTGTACAAATCATACAGAAATTAAAAATAGGGAGAATGAAAATCAAAAATCAAGAGACAAATCGTTATATCCTTCTGGATGCTCCTCGAGCCTTCACATAGTACTATTCGTATACTGTATATGCTGAAATCGCATGAAGAATAGGATGAAAATGAGGGGAAGAGGGTGTGTTGTTGTGAGAGAAGAGAGAGGTGAAAGAAAATTATCATGACCCTGACCCGCCGTGATTGGCACCCACACTAGCCTTTCAGTGGGAGAACCATTACTACAATCCAACTAAGCACTTAGGACACTATGTATTTAAAAATATGGAAGCAGGCTTAAATGAGCAAAAAATAAGACAGAGTTTCCATAAACTCAAAGAAGTACATTAAAACTAGCATTGCGGAAAATACTTCTAGGACCTAAAAGTCACCGTACCAAAACTTCTAACCAACCAACAAGTCCAAGACTAGGGGATGCGACCTATAACTAAAATATGAAAATAGTCTAACAAATAGTCTATGTCCGAAAAGATGGACTAAGAACTAGGATGAACCCATGGTAGCCTAGAAGAGCTGGCTCACCCTTGAATCCAGTTGCGATCAACAATCACCTATGTCAGGTCTGTAAGTAGCTGTCTGAAGATGCCTTGTACACAACAAGAAAAGGGCAAGTGCAATATGAATATACATAACAACGGCGTACTAGTAGGATCATGCGGCTACTTAAATAAGCAAAATATAAACAGGCAACTACAACAGAGTAAACAAACATATACAAGATATACTCCAGCTATCATTTCATTTTCAGTCACAATTATCCATCTCAACGCAGCAAATATAACAGTCATAAAACGTTCCTCTCATGGAATCCATACCCAAACTGTTAGTGTGTCGAAATGTGACACCTGATCCAATATATATGTTAAAATATGATATCCTATCTAATATATGTGTTGGAATGTGACATCCGGTCCAATATATGTGTCAAAACCTGACATCTGATCCAATAAACCATAATCACAATTAAAATTACCATGACAATGAATAACCACACAGAGTTACGCAATCAAGTAACATGTTAATTTTATGTAATTGATCACATTAGTCATTTCATTAGGTTTGGTTCATATTTACCTATTCACATACATGTATGCACACAATGAAGCAGTTGACAAGCATATATATCACAAACGATAAGTCAAACCATCACCTATCTCGAACCCAAGCTGTGGAAACTCTACAGAACTGGAGTTTTTCCTTTCTGAAGTCTTTTGGCTTATCCTTGGTCTAAAAATAATCATACATATACAAAGGATCAATAAAAATGGCCTAATTTACTTGGAATTATAGCAAAATACCAACCCCAGGGCAAAACCCATGATTCTAGTGTGCAACTAAGGCTTTTTCCATCATTGCAATTAAGCCAATACCCTCCCCCAATGATTTTATTATATATTCTACGTATTAAGAATCAAATACAGACTAGGAAGTAATTACTTACCTTTAGCATGAAATTTGATGGAAAACTGACGAAAGTTTGCCCTAGGTCGCCTCCTAGCTCTTAAGAATGAGTTTTTGCAGAAAATAACATTTCTGGGGGGTTTTCCCAGCTTAACTCCCCAATGGTCTGCTATAGCGGGATCATCCTTCCAAATTATCCCCGCCAGAGTGGCTAAAATCCCGCCAAAGCTGGCTGCATGGAAATTGAAAGCTCAAAACTTGAATTTTAAGCTCCTCTTTTGTAAGACCCTGGAATTTGGACAGTTGGAAAATGAGGATCAAAAGATGAAAATTCAGAAACCTGCAATTTTGGTACCAGGTGATGACCACGGAAAGCCATCACAGACCCTGGTGAGCACCACGCCTCGTAGTGAGCCACCGTGGTGGTAACCCTGATATTCAGTCCTGCATAGTGAGTTTCAAGATAGGGCACTATTAATCGTGGTGAGTACCACGGGCCGTGAATCCCTTCGTGTTTACCCCTCCTCGGAGACCTCAGACCATGAATCCAAGTCTTGGACCATGGTTGGCCACCACTGGCCATGTAGCCCATCACAAACCGTGTTAAGCTCCATGGTAGTCACTCGTGCAGGTCACCCTATAGGGCCTGCACCATACCCATATTTCACGTCCCGTAGTGCACTCCACAGACCATGAAGGGTTCTGTGGAGGAAGTTCTGAAACCTTTCTTTGCTACTTCAAAATTCCAATTTCCAAGTCCACCATCACGGGCCGTGATGAGCATCACGGACCATGGTGAGTCCTAGTCCTAGTTAAATAAGGGGTAATCTGGTTATTTCCCTATTTTTTTTATTAATGTATGTGGATATTTTTGGGACTAGATTCATTACGAAAATATCGTAAATACTCCTAAACTTATTCTTTTCCCTCATTAATTTCCAATCAACTTTAAGACTTCTCTCTCAAGGTTCATTCAAGGGTTCATCTTCTTCATTAAGATTGGTTAGGTTTTCTTCAAGAACAAGCCTCCTTTTTCGATTCTAAGGTCAAATTCATTCGAGGTATGTTGGGATTGATCCATGCACCCTTTTCACCCATGGAGTCCCAAGGTTTTCATTCAAAATCTCATGAATTTTAATTGAGTTTGTAATCCTAGTTTGATTAATTGCATTGGGCTATTTTAATTATGATTTATTTTGTTATTTACCATCATAAGTATGTTTCTACATGAATTACATGATTTCAAGTTGATGTTTCTACATGAATTACTTGATTTCAAGTTGAATTACGATTGTCCATGCATGAAGCTATTTTCAATGATGATACAATGAAGTATGATTATGAACTTAATGATTTCAAGGTATTATCATGGTTTTCATTCAAATTAACTATGTATATGAGTTTTACTCTAAATTCAAGTATTAATTATGATTACGAATTTTAATTATGATTAATTTATGAATTTCATGCAAATTATGGAAAAGATGACTTAGGGCCCTATGTGGTGACCAAGGAACCTAATATCATGTATTATGAAAGTATGATATTGTAATGTTGAAAGGTCAATACTCATATTGCAAGTATGTTATGAAAATGAGCTACTCTATGAATGTTAAACCTATGTAGAAGTTTATGATATATGTTAACCATGCTTACTATGTCATGTTATGTATTCCGTGGTATTTGACTTAGCATCGAAAGGACTTTGAGGTGGGAGTCCAACAAAAAGCCTTAGCAGCAGCCTCTAGTCCCTTAAACTATGTGCCACCGTAGGTTTGCCTTCATAGCTTAGCTAGTGGATCGACATATAGTGTATGTCATGACACCCGCCTAGCGGGATAGAGTCTACCTTGGGAAGTAGATTCTCCTTTCTTCCGTTGTATGGGGAGAAATTGGGATTCCATGTTATAGCTCGCATTGTCTTATTATCGGTTATGGTTCTATCCCACATATGTATGACCTCTTATGTACTTTCATGATCTCAACTATGCTTTTCAAATACTTTGACCATTATGATTCTCTCATGACTTTACTTATCTCATCTTACCATGTAATTTACTTGATCATTGCATCTTATGATTTATACTACATGTCATGCCCTCATACTTAGTACATTCAAAAGTACTAATGCATATTGTCTCATAATATAGGGGTTGAGGATCACATTCCTATGGGTGGCTAGTAGAACTTATTCCAACAAAGTTTTGGTGAGTCCTCATCCATCGAGGACTAATTATGAGTTGTTGGTTTCTTCTTTCAAAAATATTTATTTCTTTCATGTTGAGGGTGAGCTAGGGATATGTCTTAGCCCCTGCCATTTTCTTGTAGTAGAGGCATTTGTTGTACGTATGTTTAGAGTCTATATTGTCGATTTTCTTTTTATGATTCATGATTTAGACTCTTTCTTATGCTATTCTCCACACTTACTTTACCTTATGTATGCTTATGATATGTCAAGAGGCTTGGTTGAATCCCTTCGGATTTTTGATTGACGTGTTACGACTAGGACCTAGATCGGGTCGTGACACCTTTCACAACACACTCCCAACTCATGGCGTTCTAAAAATACTCTTTCACGCCAAGATCAATTCCAAAAGTTTTACTTGCTCGAATTTGATTCCGTAAAGCTATACAGGCTCCTTAATGCCTTGTCTATCAACTCTCATGATCAAATCCATAAATACAATATCCATCCATTATCGAATTACCCTAAACCCGACCTAACTCAGATTTCTTCCAAGTTTAGCTTGGGCTCAAAATTTTCAAATCACTACCACAAAGTTTTCTGGCCCAAAATATTTTTCCATTGGCTTCCCTACAACAACGGGAATAGGTCGTTACAAGAACACGTAATTCTGGAATGTGTGCGTATGTGTTTGTTGAAGGAAAAGAGAGAGTGAGTGTGTGTGTGTGATGGTGGTTCTAGACAAAATAGGATTTGGACTAGGTTAATGGAGATTAGGCTCAATAATTTAGCTGAATTTAGGTCTATTATTGGTCCAAAAATGTGTTTTCCTTTGTACTAGAAAAAATAGGATTTTGTGTTTGTTGAGTATAGGGTATATTCTGACGGCTATTGTGCGGACTCAGTTGTGAGTCTTACGTTTTTCGAATCTAAGGGTGATCTTCTTATTTCGGGCTTTCATGGATCCATCTTTCCCTTCTAGATCATTTTCAGATTTAGACTCTTTTGTGTTTGGGGTTGCATCCCCGTATTCAAGACTATGTAGATGTTTTAGTACATAATTTTCAGATTTTGGGGAGTTTATTTCCGCATAAGTTTTCTTATAACGATATTAGTAGTGAGTTTTGCTTTAATTAGTGAAACTGTCGCTTTAAAATTATGAGTTGGTTACGTGTTGATTTGGATAATTGGTTCTCCCACCGGGGCTCACGGTGGTTTAGGTTGTGACATTTTTCCTTGCTCTCATCTTTTTTTCTTATGAAAGACCATACAATTTTTGTTCTTCTTCCATTTCAATTTGTTTGTCTTATTTTTTTATTTTGTTTCAAAAAAAAATACTTTTTTTTCTTATTTGAAAACTCTTTAATTTCATTTTTTATACAATATGTTTAAGACTACAAAATTAAATAGCATTTTGATATACTAATATATTTTTAAGTTAAAACCATAAAATACAAAAATAATTACTTTTTAAAATTTTATATTAAATCAAAATAAGTGAATAAAATTAAAATCAAGGGAGCAGTAGAAATCGTTCATTCAACTGATGTTCGGTCCAATACTACAAACAAACTGTGACTCTTTTAGTAAAGTAACAAAAATGCGGTCGTATAACGCACTCACTTGTATCTTCACTTCTTGTGGAAATGTTTGGTGGGTTGGAAATGTTCTTTTACTAAAAATGATTTCTTACAAAATATATAAGTGAGTTTTTACTTATTTTACATTTTTGATAAATAAATAAAAAAAAGTATTATTTTAAAAATATTTATATGTTACTAATATAGTATGGAGACGAGATAGGGCGGGGATTGGGGCTTCGAGACTAGCAAGAGGTGGGATGTTCAAAGAGTGGAGGATTGAATCAATAGGAAAAAGACAATAATTTTGAAAGTTCACCGATGCAATTTCTTTTTTCTACTTTCAAGAAAAGTCGTTTTGTATTTTCCTTATCTAAATATTTTGACCAATAAAAATGTTTTCATCCGTACCTAACTTGTGTTGTTTATGTTTAGCAGAAACTTAAGACAAGTATAATTCTCAAAAGAAACTACACTGAAGGCTTTCGATTATATGTAAGTATATGTAAATGAAGTTATTCAAGTACCTTATCAAATACTAGTACAATTTTCTCAACTTTAAAAAAAGGGGAAAACAGAGAAATTCGTTGAATTGGTTATTCATGGACTAACACAATCCACAATCATAGAGACAGATGCCTCAGAATAATTGAACAACTTATTGAGTGACAATCCACCAAATGTTTGAAATAAGGAGAGGGATTCTTTATTTGCTTTTCTTGTGAAAATGGGATCTGCAGCTACAACTTGGTTTTGGCCTTTCTTGTTTTGCAGCTTAGCAACCTCATTTGTCCACATATCTACCAGCCCAGACATTCTTCTTTTTTAAAAAGAGGTTATTTTTATAGATGATTGGAAATCTGTTGTGCCTTGAAGTATCACTACAAATCTCTGTTTGTGTTTATATATAAGTGTGTATCCGCAATGCAAAAGAAAAGAAGACAGAATAGGAAGTCCGCTCACTGCCCACATATTTTCATTTTGCTAATGGATTCACAAACAAATGTTTGGCTAAGACAGATAGGAGAGTTCATGTTGTGTCCAAAAACTGTGGATCTAAAGTGGGGAATTGGGAAACCATGTGCTCAGTTTTATCCTTTTTTGGCCCACACTTGTATTTGTTTATACTCCTTTCTCATGTATTAATTAAAGGATAATATATATACTACTTTTAAAATATAGAGCCCCTCAAATTCACCAAAAAATATTCATTGTAGACTTGTAGTACGATTTGTTCAAATTAAACACATAATAAAGTATTTATATTAGATTTTTTTAGTTTAAATTCTATAAAAATATATATATTTTAAATATTTATTACGTAAATAAATTAATCATTTCTTAAAATATGCTATCTCCTTTAATTATGCATATAGTATACGAAATTGAAATATGCCTCATATTTTATGGCTTATTGAGACAAATTCGTATTATTAAAAGAGTTGATATAACTTAAGTGGTTGACTTATCTATGTAATAAGCATTTTGAACACCTACAAAAAAATATATATATAAAATTAATAATATTTAATAGAAATATTTTATCATATATATTCAGATGTTTAACTCAAATAAATCAGAATTTAAATTTTAAATAAAATTTATAAATATATTCAAGGGCATATTGATACATTTAGCCCGGATTGTTAAGTCATTTGGTCAACAATTCAAGTTGATAATGGATAAACAATTTTCTTTGCAAATATTCAAAGATAAAACATTACTTGAAAACTTGATTTATCATCTTGGATAATCTTAGCTCTTATTTTGAGATTTATTTTCTATATAATACCTTCGGTATAAATAATTTTTATATTATTAAATTATTAAAGAAATATCTACATGTAACTTTTCCTAAAATATGGAATTTAAAATCATAAAATAAATATATTTAGAACATGTAAAATAACTTGCTGGTATAAATATTATTTACACTAATCATGCATAAGCTCTTTTCAATTTATTCAAATCTAATATACATGCATTTGAAATTGCTAACAATAATTCTTCACCATCATCCTAAACTGTAATCTCAATATGTGTTAATCTCTTTTCCATCCAATTCATGAGGGGATATCACTGGTTGGCTCACGTACCACACTGATACAGGTTTGATATTTTGTATCAGGCTTGGTTTCCGAGTCAACTAATGATATTTTGTATCGGGCGTGGTACTCGAGACAATTGTTAGTTATTTCGTATCAGGCGTGGTATTCAAGCCAACTGTTAGTCACAAACAACATGCACAATCATAATCACAATGAAATAACCATACTTGAAACCACAAATAATTTATACAGGTTCATTGCATGGAATTATCAACATGATGTCATTTCACATTCATCCCTTATGTTTTTCCCAAATGCATTCCACAATTAATACTAGGTCGAACACATAGATAGGCCCTTGAACTTGGTTGAATTTTTCTCTCAGGCACCTCAATTATGTTGTCTTCCTATTGAACCTATGAACCATACATAATTTGTACCTTTTAAACATTCATTACTAACATTGCATAAAATATTTTATTACATTTGAAGAGTGCGTGAAAAGGATTTAAAGGGGCTGATGTGAAATCCATTTTGGGATATAAGGGACTGATATGAAGTCCATTATACGTGTTATTACGTTTGAAGAGCATGTGAAAAGGAAGACCGTTACATCCCAAAATAGATTCCACATCAGTTTCTTTAAATCCTTTTCATGCGCTCTTCAAACTTGATAAAATATTTTATGTATGGTTTAGAGGTGTCACGATCCAAAATGGACCATGAGTGGCACCACACTTAACCTCCTAGGTGGGAGAACCAATGATACAACCCCAACTTATATTAGTTGTTCCACTTATGAAATACGATTATAATGCGGAAACCCAACTTACAGAAGTAATAAATAACAATCCACTACGGTCTATTAGATAGAATTTCCAAAATCTAAAAGTCATCACTTCAAGGACATCTAATTCTAAAATACTAAGTCTGAAAATATTAAACACCAGAATAAATAAATAACTTAATGTGTCTGAAAACTAAGGACATTATGCCATGTCCGAGAGAATCCAACACAAGCTAGAAGGAATAGCTCACCCTGGAACCTGATGTGCTGGACACTGGTTAGAGCTGAGGTCGAGTCAAAGTCGATGGAACACTCGTTGCACTCCACAAAATAAAATAAAAAAAACTGCAAGTAGGGGTCAGTACGGGACAACATGTACTAAGTAGGTATCATCGATCGACTCAATATAGAAATTTAATATGCATAAAGTAATAGCGGAAAATCAACCATAACACTTAACAGGTAACAACCAACAAGATTAAGATCAAGTGACAACACAATGAATAATTACATAACCACACTACTAAAAAACTGCCAAAAAGCGACGCAAAAAAGCGATGGACTGCGTCGCTTTTTTTGTCAAAATCGACGGAAAAGCGACGCAGTCACTGCCGTCGCTTTTTTGCTCAACGCTTTTGAAGGAGCGACGGATAGGGTCGTAAAAAGAGACGAACTGCATCGCTCCTAATTTGTTTAATTAAAAAAAATATATAAAAAATACGACGGACTCTGTCTTTTTATTTTTTTTAAAAAAGAAATTATTTAATCTAAAGCGACGGACATTTAGTCTCCGTCCGCCGCTTTGTTTATCTGAAATTTTTCCAGAAAAGCGACGGACATGGTCCTTTTATCCGTTGCTTTTCTGAAAAAAAAAAAAAAAAAAAGCGACGGACTAAAGGACCCTGTCCGTCGCTTTTCTGGAAAATATTTTTTAAAAAATAACCAGAAAAGCGACGGACTAAAGGACCCTGTACGTCGCTTTTTCTGCAATAATTTTGAGAGCAGAAACCTGCAGTTTCTGCTTCCCACCTGTAATCAAAATTCAATTCAATTGTATTCAATTCAGCCCATTCAAATACAAATAACAACAAACAAAATTCGCAAAATACTTAATAACAAACATAATTAAATATTTAAAATGAATAAAATCATAATTTAGAACGATTTAAAGTGTTTCAAAGTTAATAAAAAATATTCAAAATGTTCATAAACAAACATAGGGAACCCTAAGGACTATTTTCTATATATTCATCACTATCGTCGGAATCATCCGGAGTGGACGCTCTTGAATAACGGGGCGGAGGCTGACGGGCGAGGTTGAGCACTCGTTCTTTAATTTGCTCAACTTGTTCATTCATACTTTTTTGATCCTCGATCCTTCTTTTCTCTGATTCTGCCAATGCGCGTGTAAGTTCTGCAATTTGTTGAGACATTACAGCTATCTGAACCCCGTCAATGGCCTCGGCTTGACGCGATGATCCAATACCTTCTAAACCTGATTGGAGTCGTCGTACATTACTCCTAGAGTCCATTTCATATATTAGGCCCTTGTGGCTTCCTCCAACCACTTTTTCTGTCCAAATTTGAGTGGACTGTTCAGGCGTTAGCTGAACCGAATCTCCCATCTCACGTACGTGCCGCTCATAATCTTGCTGCATATTAGAAAATAAAAGTTATAATCAAACTATATATATATTAAAAATAAAACTTAGAAACAAAAAACATTATAATATATCTTGAAAAACTTACATAGGCTCGTTCGGCCCTTTCCTCCACCCACTCATCCGGATCCGACTCATGAATCTTTTTCTTCACATGAGTCTTTTTAAAGACTTCATGGTGATAGGGAGTGCGTCCCAATTTTTTTTCCTATAAATAAAAATACAATTAATGAAATAATATTTTGTGAAATAATTTATTTCAGAAAATAAATTTAAACTTAAAATTTAGAAATCTTACCATCTCCCTCTGAATCGTACCAACACTCTTTGCACCTCCGGTGTGCAACGAGCCACCCTTTAGGCTGGCTCTTGCTTTTTTACCTTGATCGGACAAGGCCTTGAATTCTTCGGTATCCCAATATCGACATAATTCTTCAAATATATGAGGTAGCATCCAACTCGAAGGTGCCCGATCAGCCCTAGCTTTCTTTAGCCAGCTAGACAGTCTGGCGCTCGCTTTTCTTTCAAAAGTGATCGCAATGACCATATTGTACCTTGGCTCCCAGGTACATAAAGTCTGGAAAAAATGAATAACGTGAAATAATTAGTTAAGTAAAGTATAGTAAAAATATTAAACGTAACTTAAAAACTAGAATTAAACATATATATACCTTGAATTCATTAAACATTGCCTGGCGAATATTATTTGGAATCTCCCGCCAAGAGTGATAGGGCTCAGTATATAGCCTCCTAACACTCTCCTAAAGAGCCCTAGCAGCATCCTTTAAAGGATGTCACCTGCAAGACACATAATAAATATGTAATTATATCATCACTAAGTTATTAATCTAGCAATAATAAATAAATAAATAAAATATTAAACTTACGAGGATCCATCAGGCTCAATCATGACTCTCCCAAGTCTGTCCCTCTTTCCAGGAGCTAACCCAGACATATCATGTAATGCCTCTGTTCTAGCAGTGGAAGAAGGTGTAGGTGATGCTGTGGGAGTGTCAGTCTCAACACTACAATCTCTAAGTATCAGATTAGATATGTGAGGAGACTGAGATCCGGAAGATGGAGTAGAAAAAGATGATACTCTCGGAGGTCGAGCAATAACCTCTGTGGGTAGTTAGTAGGTCTGATCATATGAAGTATATCTGACCTGTGAAGAAGAAGAAGCGTCGCATGGTCGGCGGAACTGACTATGGTAAACTAAAGGATCTATAGTCCCAAAAGGCACAACATGAATATGTGTACTAGGACTAGCTCGGTGGTGCTGCATCTCCGGCGTTGAAGAAATATGTCCTGGGATATCCTCAGGATCAACAGGTCTCCTAGACTTCTTTTTACTTCTACCAGAATGGCTAATACCAAGATGATCCCGGGATCTATCACCATCACCAGATGACATCTGCATATAAAGTAATAATACAATATATAAAAACCACATAGTTGATTAAAATTAGGGTTACAGAAATAAATAACTTACATACTAGTGATAATCTACCACTCTATTCCTCCTCACTTGTTTCATTTTCGTCATCTTTCCATTCGTCCTCCTCAGATGTTTCATATTCATTGTCAATCCATTCCTCCCCCTCAAATGATTCATATTTCTCGTTTACTTCTTCCTCAACATTTGGCATTATAAGTTCATCATCGGAAACCTTTTCTACTATGTGTTGAGGATGTTCTAGTGTGGTTTCCAACTCAACATCAACTTGTCGTTGAACAAGTGCAACATTATTTTGGTACGCCACATCTAATACATTCTCAATTTCAATTCTTCCCATAGGCTTTATCTTAATAACAACCCACCAATCAGCCTTATCTCTACGCAATAGATATGGAGCATAATAGACTTGCTTAGCATTTTGGACAATGATGAAAGGATCATAACTTCCGTATTGTCTGGTGTGCTTAACTTCAATTATATTATGTTGTTGGTCCACCATTGTGCCTCTGTGTGATGGGTCAAACCACTTACACCGAAATAATACTATCTTTTTTTAGGCCAACCTGAATATGTTACTTCAATAATCTCCTGAATGACACCATAATATTCTACAATTTGGCCATTACCATCGACATCACCTTGAATGCACACACCACTATTATTGGTTTTCTTGTGCATAGAAACTTCTTCAGTTTGAAACTTAAAATCATTCACACAATATTTATTCATTGTATGAATATGAGATGCAGGCCCGAGTGCGATCTCTCTCACAAATGGCGAATGTTCGACACTTGAGTATTCATCATAAACCTACAAATTGATTTTAAAATAATACAGTTTATTATAAGCTTAAAACATTATACCTATTGATTAAATATAAGCTTTTACACTTACATAATCCTTTAGCCATTTGGAAAACCTTGTATATATGGCTTCATTGCTCTATGTGCTTATGAGTGTGCTGATAGTGATATGTACAATTTTTATAGTTAGTAATCAGTTATTAATATGTAATTTGATAATTTAATTTCACACTTACTTAAGATATGACTGAATTTCTGGACAGTTAAGCAATACATGGGTCACAGCTGATTGTCTTTCCATATTAGTGAAGCTTCGTCTTCCATGCTGTTTAGATCCTCGACCACAATGATTAAAAATTGAAATCGATGGAAACATCGGATCACTATCACCTTCATCATTGCGATTAGGCCTATTTCTCTTGCATGGAACTTCATCCCCAAAGTAATAGGAATAAAAGTCACCAGTTTCTCTCGCAATATGAGACTGAACAATTGAGCCTTCGATTTTTCCTCTCTGTTTAATTGTTTGTTTGCAGCTTCCAATTTTCCTAAATATATGTTAAGTAATAATTATAGTATATATATACGAAGAATAAATTAATTACTTATATAAGAAAAACATTACCTCTCAAATGGATATATCCACCTTGTTTGAACTGAACCTCCAAGGCGGGCTTCTTTAACAAGATGAATCGGAAGATGCTCCATCACATCAAAAAAACCACATGGAAAAATCTTCTCTAGCTTTGTAGTAATAACAACAATATTTTCCTCCATCCTATCTAAACTACTCTCCAACAACTTTCCAGAACATAAATCTCTAAAGAAAAGACTTACCTCTGTGATTGGCTTCCATATCCTGTCAGGTAGATGACTAAAAGCGATAGGAATCAATGTTTCCATGAATACATGACAATCATGGCTTTTCATACCTATTAACTTTCCTTCATTCAGATCTGCCCGCTTACCCAAATTCGAAGCATATCCCTCTGGCATTCTCAAATTTTTAATCTACTCACATATATCACGTTTCTCATTCAATGTGAATGAATAACTGGCTTTAGGCTTGACAATTTTACCATTTTATAATTCTTGCAACCACAATTCTTTTCTCCTACAGTATTCCTGTAAGTCTGTTCTAGCTCTTGTGTTGTCTTTTGTCTTGCCCTTAACATCCATCACTGTGTTAAATAAATTATCAAAATATTTTTTCTCAATATGCATCACATCAAGATTATGTCATAGGAGATTATCCTTCCAATATGGCAACTCCCAGAATATGCTCTGTTTGGTCCAATTATGTTCAACACCATATCCAGGAAGTCTAGATGGTGGAGTTTCTGTAACTTTAGGCAATTGAGAAACTCTCTCCCAAATTTGATGTCCTGTTAGTGATGGAGGTGGAGGGTCATTTTCAACCCTGTTTTTTTGAATGCATGTTTCATCTTTCTAAACTCATGGTTCATTGGCAAGAACTGACGATGACAATCAAACCATGAATTTTTTCTTCCATGCTATAAGGTGAATGCCTTACTATGTTCCATGCAATGAGGACAAGCAGTCTTTCCAGCAGTCATCCAACCAGACAACATTCCGTATGCAGGAAAATCATTAATAGTCCACATTAAAACAGCACGCATAACAAAATTTTGCTTAGTTTATATATCGTAAGTCACTACTCCTTCAAACCACAATTGTTTAAGTTCATCTATCAATGGTTGTAGATAGACATCAATCAAACTTTTAGGATTGCGAGGACCTGGAATAACACAACTTAGAAAGATGTACGGACTTGTCATGCACATTTAGGAAGAAGGTTGTACGGGGTAAGAAATACAGGCCAACAAGAATAAAGTGAGGCAGCATTAGAGAATGGTGTGAAGCCATCTGCACACAACCCCAATCGTACATTTCTTGGTTCACTAGCAAAATTAGGATACAGGTTATCAAAATGTTTCCATGCTTCTCCGTCAGATGGATGTGATAAGACACCCGGCGGCCTTCTATATTCACGGTGCCATCTCATATGTGGGGCAGACCTCATCGATGCATACAACCTCTTTAATCTGGGAATAAGAGGTAAATAACGCATCGCCTTAATTGGGACCATCTTTCCAGCAGGAGTCCTCTTATAACGAGCTTGTCCACAAAACTTACAATTTTCTAATTCACTATCAGTCTTGTAGAACAACATGCAGCCATTAACACAACAATGAATTCTATCATACGACAATCCTAACTTGGAAACCAATCTCTTTGCCTGATAGAAGTTCTTAGGTATGGTAAACTCAACATTAACCAGTTCTCCCAAAAGATCAACCATTGAGTCCATAGCCGCATGAGGAACACTCCAATCTGATTTAATATTCATTAACCTGACTGCAACTGACAAAGCAGAATGCAGACTCCCTTCACATAGTGGACGACTAGCCTTTTCTAAATGTTGATAGAAGCGTCTTGCTTCTTCATTAGGAGTTTTATCAAAATATTGTTCGCGTTCCATCCCACCTTGAACCCAGAACGCATCATTAACCATTTCATGAACTCTATCATATTGAAATGTATAATGTTGAACTCTATCATGTAGAACCCTATCATGTTCAACACTAATTTGACCATGTGGTGCAAGCATATTATATTCATCCACGGGCAGCAGATTATAAAATATATTATTCAATAATCCATCTATTTCTCCATGATCAACCCATACAAAATATCTAGGCTTAAATCCATTACCATACAAATGAATCATAACTATATCTGGATTAAAAAATTTCAAGCACCTACATTCACGACAAGGACACCTAACCAATCCATTTTGCTTAAAAACATCAAGTGTCATGGCATGATGATAAAACTTCTTACACCGTTAATAAATTCAGGTTTCAAACCACCACCAACTTCATAATGCATGTTATACATCCACAAACGATGATCCATCTACAAAATTACATATATTCAAGCGTAATTAGTTCATAAGGACTACAATTCATCGAGACTACAACTGACATTAATTCAAGTTATAATTAATTAATTCATATAATAATTCAGTTCAAGTTATAATTAATTTAAGTTATAATTAATTAATTCATGTAATAATTAAGTTCAAGTTATAATTAATTCAAGTTATAATTAATTAATTCATTTTATAATTAAGTTCAAGTTCTAATTAATTCAAGTTATAATTAAGTTCAAGTCTGAATTAATTCAAGTTATAATTAAGTTCAAGTTCTAATTAATTCAAGTTATAAATAAGTTCAAAATCAATAATTCAAGCAAGCAAATCCCAGCTATAGATTACCATTTAGCAGAATTCCAGCCAAAAATACCTTCAATCCAACAAACCCCATATAAAAAAAACAAGACGCTAAAACATAAAGGGAAATCAAGAATTCCATAAAATCACAACTAAAGATTCCAATTTTGAGGGATTTCTACCATGAATAACTTCAATCGAGCAAAGCCCGTATCAAAAACTACAAGCTAAAACATCAAGGTAAATCAAGAATCTCAAAAAAGCACAGCTAAAGATTTCAAATTTGAGGAATTCCAACCAATAATCAAGCAAAACCCATATCCAAAACTACAAGCCAAACCATAAAAGGAAATCAAAAATTTCAAAAACTTAAAGCTAAAGATTCCAACTTTAAGGAATTCCAACCAATAATATCTTCAATCCAACAAAACCCATATCATAAACAGCAAGCTAAATCATAAAAGTAAATCAAAAATCTCAAAAAATCACAGCAAAAGATTCCAACTTTAAGGAATGCAACCAATTATAACTTCAATCCAACAAAACCAATACAAAAAAACTACAAGCTAAACCATAAAAGGAAATGAACTACAACAAACTAAATGTAATCACCTAATTAACAAATGACAAATAAAAAAAATTAAAATTTAGTTTTAGATTTAAGCCCTAACCTCTTGAAAATGAATAATAGTCCAAAAGCTCCACAAGACGACGACGGCGGCGGTTGACTGATGGAGGACTGAGAGATGGTGGTGGAACGGTGGTGGGATGGACGGATTTAGAGAGAAGGCAGAGAGAAATAGAGAGTTTAGAGAGAGAGAAAACTGAAAAAAATACGTTCTGTGTTGAACATATTTAACAAAAAGCGACGGACAGAGTCTCTAAGTCCGTCGCTTTTTTAAAAATATTTGACCGCCATTTTGACCAAAAAGCGACGGACTAAGCGACACCGTCCTTCGCTATTTTAAATATGTTGACCAAATATTTTGACCAGTAGCGACGGACTTAGCGACCCACTCCGTCGCTACGTTAAAAAAAACAAGCGACGGACGGCGTCTTAATATTTAATTTATAAATAATTATTTTTTAATAAAATATATAAAATATTTATATAAAAATAATATTTAATTTTAGCTTAAAAATCTGCCAAAATAAGCGACGGACTAGGCGTCACTGTCCGTCACTCCTATTAAAAAAATTTTTTTAAAAAAAAACGACGAACAGCGTCGTTTTATCCGTCGCATTTTATTTGCGACGCAGACCGTCGCTTTGTGTTCTGTCGTTTTTTGGCAGTTTTTTAGTAGTGCCAGTCAACAAAATTAAAATCACACATGAGGACTCAGGCTTCCATATCACGCTCTTTTGGGAAATGAGTTATTGAAAATTGGGTAGCATTAAGTCATTTTAATTTATTTTCTTTTAATATTACCGTGCCGAAATGTGACACATGATTCAAATATACCGTGTCGGCTCGTGACACCCGATCTAAATATAATTAATTTATCATTCTTTATTATTATATTCTACTTCATTAACAATATTTCATCAAGTCTTCTTTATTCAATGCACCATTTTTGATAGGGCAAGTTCAAGATTATGAATTTCACGGTCTTGAGATTTCATACTAATCACAACAACATACCAACCATTCAAACCACAATAATTAAATGCATAGTAAACTTCACACATTCCTCAATGACTATCAATCACTATTAAGAGTCTATCTATAATATAGAATAAATCATAACCTACCTCAATTGAAGCCAAGCAAGCTAATTTACCAATATTTTTCCTTTCTTCAACATCTTGCAACATTTCCAATCTATCAAGTATATAATATTAGTAAGCAAACGAATCCGTAGACACCAATAATATATATATGTTTAACCTAGACCTAACAACTCACCCAACTCTATAATCAATTCCCTAAAACTCAAGCGTAGGGTTAAGCCTCAATTCCTCAAATATCATAAATTTAATATAATGCAATACACCTGATATTTAATTACCTATCTCAGTATATCAAAACATAAATTATAATGTGATCATTTAAAAGAACATATTTTAAAACTGGGGATAACTGATTCGAATTAATAGCATACCAAGAAGACCAATTGCAGAATGTTACCATCGCCACCAATTCAATCACTCCAACCATCCTCTCCTAATCATTATCCATGATTATCCTAAAATCTGATTAATCAATACTTAATAATAATTAACAATAGAATTTTTCTTCACAGTTTTAAGAACCCACGTGAAGTGAATAACCTCTCAATGCCTCTTACCCTATTGTGGAAGATAAATTTTTTGGACCTAGTAAAGCTTAAAAGGATCTCCACTGTAACACAAATTGATTTTTGTGTGAGAAGTTAATGCTTCTTATCAACCTTGATTGTTTGCAGTACATAGCTACGTGACAAAATACTTAGATTAGCCTTTAAATTATTTGACCAAATGCGATAAGAATTTGAAATCTAGTTCATTCAACACCAACATATCATACTAAAGAATTTTCACCCAACACGTGCACAATATATATATATATATATATATATATGTATATATATATATATATATATATATATACATATATATATATACATATAACCACATTGTAGTTTGTTTAAGCTTACCTGAAGCAGTTTTTGTCGCTAACTATGAGTTTTCTCTCTCTTCTTTCATTTGAGGGTTTGAGTCCTAATTGATTTGTATTATAACTAAATAAATAATAATAACCTGTTTTAACTTATTTTAATAATTAAAGTAGTATAGGGTATTAAATAAATTATCAATTTAGCCCACTAATTAAATTAAGGTCTAAATTTACTCATCAACTAAATAACCGTAATTATCGAATCGTCCAAAATTCCATCTAAACTTTTACGAGATGAGTCTTTTATGAAATAAAAAGCTCTAGTTCTCGAAATGACCTAATGGGTCGTTACAAGGGGTTCAATAGAAAGGCAGCATAGTTGAGGTGCATGAGAGAAAAAACCAACCAAGTTCAAGGGTCTATCTATGTTTTGAGCCTTAATACTATAAAGAAATATAAACATGCACACATCACATAAATTGAAAAACAAACAACCATAACCTACATCAAATCAAGCCTTGAAAGCTCTATTGAACCCGAGTATTCCCCTTATTATGAATCCTGGCTTGTTCTTGGTCTAAAATAATTATAAAATAGTATAATCAATGAACAATAACCTAATTAGCTCTGGATTATAACTTAATTCTAACCCTAGGCCATTTTCATGATCATTCTACCTAGATCAGGTTTTTTTCACTATTAATTCAAGTCAAAGTCATCCCCTAAGAGTACCACCATAGATTTTAGGGTTGAAGAATCAAATTACAAGTTAGGGGAGTAATTAACTTGCCTTTACCGAGGAAAATGATGAAAAACAGGTGAAAACGCCCTAGATCGCTTCTGCATTTCTCCAAAATGAAATTACAGAATAATGAGCAATTTTGAGATTTTTGTGCATAAAATCCCGACTAACCCCGCTATAGCGGCTTGAACGAAAACAGAAATTCAAAATCTTTTCAAAAGTCTTCATTTCGCAGCTCACCATCGAACTTTGATGTTCTAAATTAACCCTTTCACGCAAAGTTCGACATTGGGAGTTCTACTTACACGTTTTCAATTTCAAAAAGTTCTATGAAAACCTTAACGCCTCAGCTAATAAAAAATCTAACCCACACTTAATCATTAACCCCTATCCTTTCTCGGATTTTCCTAAATCTCACCTTACTCAGATTTCGTCTCAGACTGGCCAAGACTAAAAATTTTAAGTTACTAAACAAAAATTTTCTAGTTAAAATCATTTTACTATTGGCTTTTTCATAACGATCAGAAGGGTTATTACAAAAATATTCATATAAGAGTGCTGCAATGAGAGGATAACAAGTGTATTTTTTGTAGAGCGCCCACATACGTTATCGTTTGTAGTTGGTAGACTTACAAATAGGTAAATATTTGGATAGGGAAAAGATAGAGATAATTAAGCTCAGATGGATCCAAACTGCTGACGCTGGATCCTGGGAATGGTAAAATCATGTGCTCCCTTATAATCCATTTTCGACCCACAATTTTATTATCTTTCAATTTATTTATTGAGTAAAGTATTAAAAGTATATTTAAATTATTTCATTTTTAGTTTCGTATTTAGATTAATAAGTGTGTGAATTTTGTATTTAAATTGTTATTTATTAATTTAAAAAATACGCATCAGTTAATATGTGTTGGTGTGTATCTCTTTCTTTTATTTGAAAAATTCATTTTGACAAACATTTAGCAGAGGATAACTTCAACTTAATATAATTATCTCATATCACCTGCGTACCATTATAACTCTTTTTCTTTTTTCTTTTTCATTTTTTTAATTTTAATTTTTTTTATTTTTATTATATTCGATATGCAAATAGAAAATATTTTCTCAAAAAACAAATTCACATAAAACACAAAATAAATAAAAATGCAAAATTCTTTTTGGGAGGTGGGATAGGAATTCTTTTTTTAGATAAAAGAAAAAATCACTAATTTTTTTTTGAGGGGGAGGGGAGGGTAGGGGGCGAGTGGTTCAAAGGAGGGAGTAAATTTTTGTTTTATTTTATAAAAAAATTAAAACTTTTTTTTTGGGGGGGGGGAGGGGGGGGGGAGGGAGGGAGACGATGATATTTTAATTTTAATTTTAATTAGTACTAATAATTTATTTAATTTTTGTTAAGGTGAAATATTTTGTCTATGTGCCAAGAATTTTTAAATAAAAAAGAGTGATGTACATGCATCCATCAGAGAGGTAAACGAGAGATCTATGTGTTGTTTGACTCAAGTTTTTAAATATTCTTGACAAGTTATTTTTGAAGTTTTGGTGTAGTTTGACCATTCATTTGACCACAAACTTTTTCAAATTTTGGTGAAGTTTTAAAAAATATTATATTTGTACTTGTAACTTCTAAGAATTATTAAAAATATTCATAAGTTTGTGTTATCATTTAATAATGAACATGTTTCGTTAAAAAAAATATAACATAATTAATACCAATCAACAACAAAATAACAATATAAGCAAGAACAATACATTAATCGAATTAAAAATAAATTATTCTTTTTTCCAATCTTGTCACTCAAATTACATTTTTTCTGGGGAGGTAATAACAAACTATTTTTTTTATAAAATCTTCTCACATTGTAGAAATAATCTCTTCCCAACAAGCTTTCATTTCTAGATCAGATGATCGAGAATGCGAAACAATAGAGTAAGTTAGTAGATAAATATTTAGTTAGAATTAATAAATGATGGATGATTTTATAAAATATAAAAGTTTGTGTAATTTTTAAATTTTTAAAACTTTCCAAGTTTTCAAGTTCTAGTTTTTTCTACAACTTGGGAACTTGAGATTTTTGTCAAATATATTTGCCAATGGACAAACACTAGTTTTCAAGAATTTTTCAAGTTTTTCCCAAAAATCACCTGGAGCGAAACACTTATTAATAGCTTAGAAATGAAACTGACACTCTCAATAGTTTAGGGATGAAATAAAAAAAAAGATAGTTTAAATGTATTTTTGATAATTCACTCTTATTTATTTGATACAGGCTAAAATAATATAATTTTTTAAATATTTTATAATTTTAAATTGAAAATATTTAAAATATATCAGAATATTTTTTAATTTTGTATTTTAATGCATGTCGTGTAAAAATTGTCAGAAGAAAATAATATTTTTTATTGTGCTTTCTCCCGATCTAACAAGCTCACTATGAATTTGACAATTAATTAGCAACTGATCCAAATTCCATCCTCCCAGACAAAAATACAATTTTTTTTTTGTTATCTCCATTTGCCTAAATGATATTAGTTTTACACCAATCATAACAAGGAAAACTTCTCTGTTAATATATATGTTATGCTATGCTAATGTTTTGAACGTTCTGAATCAAGGACTACACTTGCTTTGACATTCTTCTTTTCAATTAATGGGAATTACAATACCTAAATCCAAGAAACAAAGGAACTCACTCAACTTCCTGATTGCAACAACTGAAAAGTAGGTGATAAGTTAGATAGAAAACAAATACAATTGATAGTTTAAATATATGAAATTCGCAACAAAAAATAAATAAATCCTTAGGTATTCTTTTGATCGTTATCTAAATAAAAGGTTACTTATAAATATTTTTCTATTCTCAAGTCTTTGGTAATAAAAAGTGAAGAATTTCATTAATTCCATCACAGTACATACAAATTTCAAAGGAATCTTCGTAGCTCAAAAAATTTATTACTTGATCTTATTGAAAAAAATATCATCAAATTTTATGCTATCTCCATTTCAATTTGTTTATCCTATGTTTTGTTAATCCTTTTAAAAAAATATTTTTTTTCTTATTTGACAACTTTTTAATTCTAATTTTCCACATCACATGTTTAAAGACCCTAAAATTAAAGAGTATTTTTTAATATAAAAATTTGATACATCTTTAACTTAAATCCATAATATTCACAAATTTATTAAATTTTGTATCAAATCAAAACAAGACAAATAAATTCAAATAAAAAACGTAGTAGAAAACATTCATTCAAGTGGTGTTCGATATAAAACTACAAACAAACTGCGACTATCACTATAATAAAAATAACTTTTGTTGTAACTAAATCAAGAGTAAGAATCCTAAGTTGTTTAGGATTAGTTATTTGATATTTATTTAATTCATGTCTAATTAGAATCTATTTGCCCTAGTTCATATAGGAATAGATTTTCTAGTCCTAGTTTAATTTGGTTTGTTAGTATTATAAATAAATGTGTCTTATTACATATTTTCAATATAGTGAGATACAAGAATTTTGAGTTATTAAATAAAGTATCCTATCTCTTCTCTCTAGCTTAATAAATTTCTTCTATATAATCTTTGTTGAGTCTTTCACTTGCATATATATTATTCCGCTGTGTGGTTTTATTTCCTTCAAATTGGTATCAGAGCTTGTGTAAGATCCTATTAAAGGCTCGTGTGAAATTCGACATATACAAAAAAATATGGATATTCACTATTTACCCAATTGTCCTGTTTTTGTGTTTGATGGCAAAAATAATTTTGAGAGTTGGCATCAACAAATGAATAATTTTTTCAATGCGATTGGATTATGGTCCTTTATTGATAATGAATTCGTGGAATCTCCAGAAGACATAACATTAACTGGTGAAACAGTTAAACAATTGGAGAAAAATACACAATTAGATTATAGGACACGTTTTTACCTTAATAGGAAGGTCGAATTGCATGTATATAATAAATCTTTACATGCTAAGACAACAAAGGAGGGTTGGACACATCGAGGTTCCACAGATGTAAGAAAAGTCAAATTGCAAGAGCTTAGAAGACAATACGAGTTAGCCCAAATGAAATCAACAGATTCCGTCAAAGAATTTTTGACAAGAGTTATTAATATTGTCAACAATATGAGAACTAATGGAGAAGCATTAGACCAAGCTGAAGTTGTTGAAAAAGTATTGCGATCCTTGAGTACAAAATTTCACACCAAGAAGACGGTCCTAGAGGCCACCAAAGTTCTCAACACTTTGACATTTGATGATTTAGAAGGTGAATTGGTGACATACGAGATGTCTCTTAATCAACAGAGGACAGAAACAATTGATGAAGTGTTGCAAGCAAAGGAGACTCAACCTAATCGAAGAGAAGAGATATCAAACTTGGCTGAGACAAATCAAAGAGATCAGAATTTCAGAGGTAGAGGACAAGGGAGTAGAGGTAACTTTCGAGCTCATTGTAGAGGTAATTTCTCTTATCAATAGAGAAATAATAATAATTTTAGAAAGGAACAACAAAGTAATCAAAATTTCCATAGACGTGATAAATTAGCAGCTTAGTGTCATAATTGTAGAAAATTTGGGCATTATCAAAGAGATTATTGATTTAATAAATCTAAAAATAGAGAAGAACATGCAAAGTTGGCTTAAAATTATGGAGATAAACAAGAGACTTTATTATTTTGTTGATTAGGAATTGAAGAAAATAAAGGGATTGAATGGTTCATTGACTCTGATTGTAGCAATCATATGTCTGAAAATAAGAAATTATTTATTGATCTAGATGAATCATTTAGAGCTACTGTAAGACTTGGTGATCTAGAAGATGAATTTCTGGTAAATGAGATGTATCTTAATCAACAATCAGATAAGATATTGCAAAGAAAGGATAATCAATTGAAACAAAAAGAAGAGTCATTGGATCTGACAGAAATAAATGAAGAACACGAAAGAAAGGATGATCAATCAAAAGAAAAAATAAACTCATCGAATCTGACTTATGAAGAAGACCAAAATTTGAAAATTGTGGAGAAAAGAAGTGAAGTTAAAGATAATTTTTACTATGGTATAAATATTCTTGATTGCAAAAAAGACTCCAATAATGGTCAATCTAAAAAGCCAATAATTTTTAGAATGACTAAAAAAGATAATTTGGTTGAAACTGGTGCTATTTTGATAGAGATTGATGATTTAAGCCATGAGACATGTAATAGACGTGATTGGTCTATACAAGGTGAAGCTATTGAAGAAGAAATAGAAATATTCACTATTATCTCGCAAGAAAAATTGTTTGGCGCTTTTGATGATGAAGCTAGCAATAAAAGAAGCAAAAGTATTCACCAAGAGCAAGGTTTTGATGATCTATCCAAAATTGAAGTATAAACAATTTAAGCTCTAGATCCGCAATTGAATTGCATGATTATGGATATTGAAGATACAATCAACTTTAAGTCCTCATTCAAAATTGTAGATTATGAAAAGTATGAACAATTATGCTTTGACGATATTATTTTACTACATATAAAAAGATAAATTGAAGATGAAAAGGCACACAAGATCAAGTACAACTCAAGTGGAGAAGTAGATGATTTTAATACAAGAATAGTTATTCAAGAATACAAGAAAAGAAAAAAACATCATGATAATATTTCAAAAATATTTAATATGAATAAAGTTAAATTGACTTTAGATCCCGTTGAAGAGAAATTGAAGTTTACTAAAGATGACACACATATTTTTTGATGCTATATATTTTAGAAAATTGGTAGGGAATCTAAGGTACTTGACTTCTACAAAGCCTGATATTACTTATTGAGTTGGATTAATTAGCAGATTTATGAAATTTCCTCGTCAATCTCACTTGCAAGCAACCAAGAGAATTTTGAGATATATACAAGGTACACACTGTGATGGCTTATTTTATTCAAAGAGTAATGATAGTAGTCTTGTTGGATTCACTGATAGTGATTGGGCAGGTGATATGATGGGACGAAAAAGTACTTTTGGCTATTCATTTTATTTGGGATTTGGCATATTTTCTTGGTCTTCAAAGAAGCAACAAGTTGTTGCTTTGTCAACTACCGAAGAAGAGTATATGACTGCAGCAATAGTTCTACACAAGCATTATGGTTAAGAAGGATGCTTGGATTTCTTCAATACAAACAAGATAGTCTTACAAAGATATTTTGTGATAGCAAATCTGCAATCAAGTTAACAAAGAATTTATTTTTTCATGACCGTAGCAAACACATTGACATCAAATGGTACTTCATTCGTGATTTGGTTCAAGATAAAGAGATAGTGGTTGAATATTGCAAGACTGAAAAATAAGTTGTTGAAATTTTCACAAAACCATTAAAATTGGAGTGGTTCATAAAGTTGAAGAGGATGCTAGGCATGATCTCATTTGAAGATATTGGTTTAAGGGTATCACGACCCATCCCACCGGGCCATGCGGGCACCTACTCTAACACCTAGCTAGGAGAACCCTTACAAAATATCATGCGGATGTTTAGCAAAATACCATTATAAGTCCTAAAAGAGTTAGGAATACACCAAAAATTGAATTTTTAAAACTCCAAGGTTTATTATAAGAAATACTTAACACTCCATAGGATACTAGTCTAAATAGGTACAAGAGATTCTAAAGATGCAGAGTATAAATAAAAGCAAGACACAACTTCCACCATAAAGAATGAAGAGTAGAAGTTGTTTGACACTCATCTTCGTCTTCACCTATGAAATATCACTGACCCTACAACCAGACTATGCCAAGTGGCATAGCAAGAGTACTATCAGTACAAACAACACGTACTGGTAGGCATCATCGATCAATTCGATACCCACCGCATAATATAAACAAATCAACAAGAAGAAAACATACTCTGAAGAGATTCACCGCCAAATTTTATGCAAAACTCTTATCATTCTCATTAACCTCATTAGAGTCGTTCAAGCCTAACTTTCATCCTTTCTAGTTGGTCCGATGACAATTCTAATACAGATCAAGGCCTAACACTTCTATCATATAGAGAAGTTTCCAAACTATGGGTCAGTACTAACATTATCTAATCCGTCTACTATATTTAGTTTCACACCATCACATGACCTTAGGATAATTAACATCTCACTTGGAAGAGGAAAACATTAGGGGGACTAAAGCTCACCTCCTAACCACTACTGTCCCTCTATGGCGGGACCTATCCAGATCTAGCGGCCTCACCACAGTGGGATTCCTCTCGCTAGGGCGGCTTATTAGGAGACAGAATCTCTGAAAACCTTCCAATCCTTTTTTTAACTCATGTGCTTATGGGACATCAATAATAACTGACTTTAAGTTATTAATCTCCCTTAACAACACACTAACTGCTTTTCACTGATTTACCAACAACCTCATACCTACTATGCGGATGTATTTAGCACCCATAACATAATCCAATCAGGCATATATATGAACACATTA
Source organism: Solanum dulcamara (assembly GCF_947179165.1). Taxonomy (NCBI): domain Eukaryota; kingdom Viridiplantae; phylum Streptophyta; class Magnoliopsida; order Solanales; family Solanaceae; genus Solanum; species Solanum dulcamara. The sequence continues at coordinate 22,552,348 of NC_077248.1, forward strand.
TCAATTTACCATTTTAGGAGAAATGTATAATTTCACAAGGTAAATCTCAATTAAAACAGTCAACATGATAACACTAGGACCTTCGGTTCTTTCATATCAGTTATTACATAGGATGGGCATGCTCAGTTATAATCTGATCAGTTTTTCTATCATCACACATATAGTCAAGATCAATTCACAAATAATAGTCACACATTGGTTCTCTCATGGAACTCATACCTAAACCATATATGTGTCGGAACGTGACACCCAATTTTATATACGTGTTCGAATGTCACACTCGATCCTATATATATGTGTGTGTCAGAACGTGACACTCGATCCAATATATGTGTCGGTACGTGACACCCGATCCAACCTCACAATTACAGTCTACAATGAATAGTTCATATACTTGCACAATCAAGTAACAAGTTCATTGCATGTAATTGTTCACAATAGTCATTTCATTAGTTACATTCTATTTTTCCCTTCATTAACAATATTTCATCAAGCCTAATTTATTTAAGGCATCACTTTTGGTAGAGCAAGTTCAAGATTATGGATTTCACAGTCCTGAAATTGTAGACCCATTACAACAACATATCAACCATTCAACCAAAATAATTAAATACATAAAAGACGTCATAACCTTACTCAATCACTATTGAGAGTCTCTCTATGATATAGACCAACCATAACCTATAATCACAGATAATTAATAGGTTCATTCAAGAGATTTATCAATACTAGATCAATTAGCTCCTCCCATTACTTCATGATTCACATTACTCAGATAATTCACATAGAACCATTAATCATATCAACAAGCAATATTACAGTTATCATCCAAGAACTAGACTATCATCACTAGTCACAGGATAATCATACTCACATGGTACATTCCTATCATAAATAACAATAACAATACATTCATCCATCCAAACTCCGTGTTCGAAGGCCTAGGCGTGAAATCTCTTGTCAATTACAATATAGAATACGTGGGAGCAGATTTATAACTAATCAATTAGAGAAACCTAGCCTACTTGGGCGCAAAGCAACTGTAGAGAGGCATTTTGGATTCAATCATAGCTTTCAGACAATGGAATGGTGAAAGTGGGCCTGAATTCCGCCAATTGAAACCTTTCCTGTGCTGAAATCTCCTTGTCCCTCCTTTTCCAATCCTAGAGCAGCCTTCAGAGGGTTTCTAGGGTAACCTTTGCCTTTTTTGGCACTTAGGGACAAGAAGAGAAAATAAGAATTTGTGACATTAAGTTCTGTCCCGACCATCCCGCTCTGGTGGCTCACATCCTGCTGGAGCGCCGCCGCCGTAGTGGGATTATGTCCGCTCTGGGGGATGGTGCGTGTCCAGATGGCAAAATTTATAGTTTTCCATCTCCCTTAGTAACGACGGTTCGGGTTGTTACAAAGGGAGGATATGTTGGAAATAAACCAAGAGTAGGAATCCTACGTTGTTTATAATTAGTTATTTGATAATTATTTAATTCATGTCTAGTCAGAATTTATTTGTCCTAGTTCATATGAGAATAAATTTTCTAGTTCTAGTTTAATTTGGTTTGTTAGTATTATAAATATGGGTGCCTTATTACATATTTCCAATATAGTGAGATATAAGAGTTTTGAATTATTGAGTAAAGTCTTCTATCTCTTCTCTCTAGCTTAATAAATTTCTTCTATACAATCTTTATTGAGTCTTTTACTTGCACATATATATTATTTCGCTGTGTGATTTTATTTTTTTCAAATTTTAATGCTAATAAATATGCATATTAACAAAAAATGCTAAAGTCTTTAGTGGCAATAAATATTCATATATAACCAAAACGTGTTAAAACCTTTAAACAGAAAGTGTTGTATGTACATGAAGTTATTGAAGTACCTTATCAAATACTAGTACAAACAAAGAAAAAACAGAGAAATTCGTTGAATTGATTGTTCATGGACTAACACAATCCACAATCATAGAGACAGATGCCTCAGAATAATTGAACAACTTATTGAGTGACAATCCACCAAATCTTTGAAATAAGGAGAGGGATTCTTTGTTTGCTTTTCTTGTGAAAATGGGATCTGCACCTATAACTTGATTTTGACCTTCCTTGTTTTGCAACTTAGCAACCTCTTTTGTCCACATATCTATCAGCCCAGACATTCTTCTTTAATTTCCTTAACACTTTTTCAACTTCAAAAGAAAAAGATAAAAAGAGCTTATTTTTATAGTTGATTGGAAATTTGGTGTGCCTTGTATCACTATAAATCTCTGTTTATATATAAGTCTGTAACCGCAATGCAAAAAGAAGACAGAATAGGAAGTGTACCGCCCACATATTTCCATTTTGCTGATGGATTCACAAACAAATGTTTGGCCAACACAGAAAGGAGAGTTCAGGTTGGGTCCAAAAGCTGTGGATCAAAAGTGCATAATTGGGAAACCATGTGCTCAGTCTTATCCTTTTTTGGCCCACAGTTGTATTTGTATAGACTTCTTCCATATGTATTAATTAAAGGATAAAACATAAGGGTCTGTTGGGAAAACAACCTGCTTATTGAAATTGATATAATTACTAGATAGTAATTACTAGCTTATTAATTACACAGTCTAGTAATTATGATGATCTGTTTGTTTATCATAATTTATTTTTAGTGTAATTATAATTATTCTGTTTGGTTGTACACGTGTAATCACAAGATTATATAAAATTTTTAAAATAAAAGTTAATCTTCTAAATTTAAAATTTATATTAGACAAGGATATTTATAAATGATATTAAAATAAATATTAATTAATAAACATATGTTCTTAACTAATATTATAAAAAAATAATTTATTTATATTTTTTAAATTAGTATATTTTAAATAATTTAATCAAATAAACTAAAAGTATAAGATTTTTATGAACATCATGAAATGTATGCTTGAAAATAATGTTAATATTATAAATATAATATCATAATATTATTAAAACATTTAACAAAAAAATAATCTATCAAGTTTAACTAAAAAATAAATGTTTGGCAATGTGAAATATGAAGTCAATAGTACTAAAATAAATAAAATTGAAAATGACATAAATCCTAAATTCAAAACAAAAAATTTTACATAATGCTTTTATATCAAATTTTAAATATGATTTTAAAAATTAGAACACTAACAAAATATTTTTAAAAAGAAATAGAATAATAATAAATAAATAATATAAAAAATTGCACGAAATGAAAAAGTAAAGGTTGAGAATGAGAATAAAATAAAATATAAATAAAATATATATATATAGATTTAGAAAATATTAGAATAATAATTTTTTTTAAAAAAATAGTAGAAATAAAAAATAAATTAAAATAAAAAAATATAAATATAAATAAAAGAAGAATTTTAAAAAATTTCATGCAATTACATAATGTAATTACACCAATTTCTTACCCTCCCTTGAGAATAATGTAATTACTCCCCTTCAATTTCAACCAATTCCTCTTTTACCAAGTAATTACTTGGTCTACCAAACATGTCAAAGAGTATAATTACACCAAATTACAATTATATTGTCGCTTTCCAAACATGTTCTAAATGACACGTATAAATATATTTTTTTAAAAAAATATTAAAACTTTATTTTAGAAATTCAAATTATGTTTTATTCCAATTGAATAATACATGATACAATAAATTAATAAATTAATGTATTTTTTTTTTAAAAATAAGACTATAATTTTAATGAGCTAAATAAGTTTATTATTAAAAAATGAGGCTTAATGATATAGGATGCCAACTAGGAGAGAAAGAAGCTTTGAGGGATAAAGTATTTTTTGAGAAAAATAGTGATAATTAATAATATTTGTGTCCTAAATAAAACAAAGTGATATTTGAAAGGGAATTAACTCAAAAAATACTCAAATCATACCAAAAAAATTAATGGACTCGCAAAAATAGCCATATAGATTTTACCTATTATTGGTTATTAGCATAACAAAGATAGGATACTGAGGGAGTGGTGGACAAGTGGAAACATTCGAGGATGTACTGAATTTATTTTTAATTAAAGATGTCCTTGATCATCTACGGCTTCATCTTCTGTAAGTAACTTTACTACCAAATCTGTAACATCTCCTCCCTTGTGGTCGTACAAGGAAAGGTCACTTAATCTCATATTTGGATTAGTATGCTTAATATTAGAGATCAAGAAAAAAATAATTTATTTTGAAATATCAATGTAAACACGACTAATTTTTTATGGGATATTGAATAAAAATGGGGGTCGTTACTCATATCAGTCATATGGTAACCATTTCTAATGATCATGATATCAACAATTTATTATGGAGGACAAATTATAAATTGAATACCTTCTCTGAATATTTTGTAGTACACATTTTATATATGGGTATCGAAAAAAATAATAATCAATCTAATAAGGCTATATGGATGTCAAATATCAATGATTTCTTTACTATTTTCTTAGCTTGGTCTATCGCCAGATAGGAAAAATAATAATAATCAAACTTTCATAAAGAGAATCTGATCTCTTTCAATATGTAGAATCTTAAAAGAGAAACAGCTCATACATGATAAGCTAATAAAATTTGGCAATACATATATTTTTAAACATTTTTATTGCAGAAGTACTCAAAAACAAACTATCGATCACACATTTATGAAATGGAAGATTGCTAATGCTACTTGAAATGGATTTGAAATTAAACGAGACAACATAGTCATAAAGATTATGATTCTTAGGTGGTAGAGTATCAAAACTGTCAACAGTTTCCTCAGTGCACAATACAAATAGCTCTCATAATAATTTGTTGAGAAATATGAAAATTCAAATGTGTGATTAAATATGAAGATACTAACATCTTTGTTTAGAGAATTAGACATATTATTTTTTTGGCATCTCAATGGGTGATATCTAAGAGAAGAAGCATAAACAACTGGGATAATGTTTTGAAATACCATATGTGCACATATTATGAATCTTAACCCTCAAACTGAATGTATACTTGGTAAATGGACTAGACCCTTAGATACTTGGCTTAACATAAACACATATGGGAACAAGAATATGAAAAGATCAGCTGGTAAAGAAGGCATTTGTAGAGATATGAATGATGTAATAGTAATGGCTTTCCATTGCCCTGTTAATTACATCACAATAACTTGGCAAAGGCAAAGACTCTCTCTTGCAGGCTGAATTGGTGCAGAATAATGGCTTGAAGCATGATTTTATTTTGATTGTAACTATTTTATTGAAAAAGAACAATTTTACATGGCAGATGAAAGATACTATACATGAAGCGAAGATACAAATTGAGCATTGTGATTGCAAAATTCAACATTATCACAAAGAAGCTAATTGGGCTGCGGGTGCATTGACTAAACGACGTATAGAAAGAACTAATTGAGTTATCTTTTCTTCTAATAGATTGCCTGTTTTGGCAAATGGGCTTACAAATTGGACATGCTTCATATGGCATCTATTAGGACATATTTATAGAAGAAATCGATTTTTGTAATTGTAAAAGCATATCTTTGTCCTGTTTTATAGAAGAACTTTATCGTATAGAAGATACATTTTCTATTTTCTTTTCGTACTAGAATTTGTTAAGAAGTTAAGAATATATAATTCTACTTCTATGTAAATAATTTTGTATATTTATAAAGGACAAACCACTATACGAAGAAGATGCATTTTACAAAAAAGTAGTAGAAATTCAATCCTAACTCCTAATGATGATACTATATACACTCTCCATTTCAATTATACTCCTAAAATTTGTCTGACCCGTCGTAATTGACACCCACTCTAACCCTCCAGTGGGAGTATCATTATTACAACCCAACTAAGCAATATTAACAGGAGAGAGATATTTAAAGATATGGAAACAAGTTTAAATATCAATTTAAAAGCTGAGTTCCCATAAACTCATTAAGTTAACAAAACAAAACATAAAAATGCGGAATTTCAACCCCTAGAACCTGAAATTCATTGTACCAAAACTCTACTAACCAACAAGTCTAAGGAAAAGGGGATGCAGCCCCAAAAAACCATAACATAATAAGTCTATATAAAAGTCTAAGGAGGAAAGGATGGACTAAGAACTAAGATGGATCCATGAAAACCTGAAAGAGCTGGCTCACCCTTGAATCAGACAAATCAATAATCTCCTAAATGAGGTCTATCAATAGCTGCCTGAAGATGCCTTGTACTTAAAAGAAAGAGTACGTGCAGTATCGTACACAAAACAATGGTGTACTGGTAGGATCACGCGGCTATTCCAGTAAGATAAATATAAACAAGTAACTACAACATCGTAGACACACATGTACAAAGTACTTTACCACTTATCAACTCATAATCAATACATATACATATACATAAATTAACAATCTCAATTTTAATGTAACGGTCAAAGAATAGTTCTCTATGGAACCTACACCCAAACTGTTAGTGTGTTGGAATGTAACAACCAATCCAATTATGTATCAGAATGTGACACCCGGTCCAATATTGTATCAGAGCGTGACACCCGATCTAATTATGTATCAAATTGTGACACCTAATACAATTATATGTCGGAACGGACACCCAATCTAATTATGTGTTGGAACATGACATACGATTCAATCAAACACAATCAGAGTCTCAATCACAATGAATAGTCTCACACAGTTACGACTATCAAGTAACAGATTCATTGCATGCAACTGATCACAAATAATTATTTCATTAGGTTGATTTCATTTTTTCCTGTTCATATACATACATGCTTGAGAAATTAACAACAATATATGACACAGACGAAAAAACAAACCATCACCTATCCCGAAATCAAGCTTGAATGCTCTTACAAGACTTGAGCCTTCCCTTTTCAGAGTCTCTCAACTTGTTCTTGGTCTAAAATAAGTGTTTAATGCAAATGATCAATAATTATGGTCTAATTTACCTGGATTATAACAAAATACTAACCCTTGGCCAAATTCATGATCCTAATGCCCTACTAGGGCTTTTTAGAATTAATTTTAAGCCAAAATCCTTCCCCAAGGATTAGTAGGGAAGATTCTAGGTTCTACTAATTAATACGGATTAGGAGAGTAATTAACTTCCCTTTAGAACGAGAATTCATGGAAAACTAATAAGAAACTGCCCTAGGTTGTCCCTTAACTCTTAAGAATGAAATTTTCAGAAAAATAACATTTTTTGGATTTTTTTTTATTTAAGCCGCGATTGTCCTGCCACGATGGGCCCCATCGCACCAAAGTGGCCCCGTCCTGGCAGACTTAATCCCTCCCTAGTGGGTTTCATGGGAATAGAACCTCAGAATTTGTGCCCCAAACTTCCATTTTTCAACATGCCCCAAACCATAATGTTCTAAATTCAATCCTTCACGCCAAAATCAATTACGGGAGTTCTACTCACCCGAATTTGATTTCATAAAACCATACATGTTTTTATTGTCTTTTCTATCAATTTAAATGATCAAAATCAAAATTAAATCCCTCATCCATTAGCGAATTATATTATACCTCACATAATTCAGATTTTGTCCAAGTTTGACCTAGACTCAAAATTTCCAAATCACTATGCAGAAGTTTTCTCGCTCTAATTCCTTTTCCATTAGTTAATCCATAATGATGGGAGGCATTTTGGGGGGAAGAAATCGGCCCCCTTTTGCGGCAACATATCATTACAATAGATACCAATTTATCTGTCACTCGTCCAGGAGTGACAAACTAGGAAAAACTGGGCTAAGACAAGAATAGAGTAGTACTTGAACCATCAAAACATTGAGGATACTTGTCTCGCATATCCTTCTCGGTTTTCTAAGTAGATTCCTCCATTGGACGATGCTTCCATTGAACTTTTATTGATTTAATCTCCTTGGTTCTCATTTTCCGGACATCGTTATCTAGATTGCAACTGGTTCTTCCTCATACTGAAGATCTTTGTTTAACAAGACTGAGTACGACTTGATGATATAATCTCCATCTCTATGGTACTTCTTCAACATGGACACGTGGAATACTGGATGGATTCCATATAGGCTAGGAGGTAAAGCCAACCTATAAGCCACATGTCCTACACAATCAAGGATCTTAAATGGGCCAATGTAGCGAGGATTGAGCTTGCCCTTCTTACCGAATCTCATCACCCTCTTAATGAGTGAAACTTTCAAAAGGACTTGCTCATCAGCTTGAAATTCTAAGTCCCTTACCTTACAATCAGCATACTCCTTTTTGTTGACTCTCGGCTTCTAGAAGCTTGACTTGGGTGCTCCTTACCTTATTCTGAGCATCATTTATCAATTCAACCCATAAAGGTTTCATATCTCCAGCCTCAAACCACCCTATGAGTGCTCTATATCCTCTCCTACAGAGTGCTTCAAATGGTGCCATATCAATGCTGGAGTGATAACTATTATTGTTGGAGAACTTACACAAAGGTAGGAATCTATCCCATGCCCTCCAAAGTCAATTACATATGTTCTCAACTTGTCTTCCAACACTTAAATGGTCCTCTCCCACTGTCCATCAGTCTGTGGATGAAAAGATGTGCTGAAAGTGAGTTGAGTGTCCAACTCCTCGTGCATTTTTGCCTAAAACTTTGATGTATATTATGTACCATGATATGAGATGATAGAAAGGCGCACATCATGCAACCTTATTATCTTTTTCACACAAATCTTTGCCAATTACTACACATGATAATCTACTATAACTGGAATGAAGTGGGATGACTTTGTTAGTTTGTCAACCACAACCCAAATGGAGTCAAAATTTTCCAAGGTCTTAGGAAAACCTACCATAAAATCCATAGCTATTATTTCCCACTTCTATTCAAGAATGAACAACCTTTGAAGTAACTCGACATGCCTTTGATGCTCATACTTCACTTGCTGATAACTCTGATACTTAGCCGCAAACTCGACTATATCTTTCTTCATGCCAGGCCACCAATAAAGACACTTTAAGTCTTGATACATTTTGATCACACCTGGATGAATAGAGTACCGCGAACCATGAGACTTGAACAACACTTTCTGAATTAAGTCATTCACTCGAAAAACACAAATTCTTCCCTAAAAAATGAGAACACCACGTATATCAAAATCCCCATCTGGTACCTTACAAGACATTGTCTTCTTTCTTAGCTCATTCAAACTCTCATCTTCAAGTTGCTTGTCTTTAATCTCTTCAATGAAGGTGGACTTAACCTCAATACTGGCTAGTACCCCACTTCACGAATTTGGTCTCTAAAGCTTGAATCTCCCTAGCCAAGGGTCACTTTAAAATACCCAAACAAGATAGACTGTCCATTCTAACTGGCTTTTGGCTTAATGCGTCTGCCACTACATTAGCCTTACCCAACTGATACTTAATGGTGACATCGTAATCCTTGAGTAACTCTATCCACCTTCATTATCTCAGGTTCAAGTCTTTCTGAGTGAACATGTGTTGTAGCTACGATGGATACACTTTATACTTGACACTGTAAAAGTAATGCCACAAAATTTTTAGAGAAAAAACTACTGCTGCCAACTCTAAATCATAAGTCAGATAGTACCTATCATGAAGCACCATCTGAATACGCTTCTTGTACGATATATGGTCCATCCTACTTTGAGGTAAATTTGCCTCCAAACTTATGTGAAGTGATAATGAGTCTTCTTACTACAAGTACTTGATATCCAACTTGGAAGCACCTCAAATGAACCTTTTTGTTGAGACCACAAGACTGAAGGGCTTGATAACATTCAAGATTTTCTTGAGCTTCCAGCCTCTTTTTATCAAGTACTTCTAACTCGGCAGGACGTAGTCGAGCATTTGCTTCTCCAGTGAGTCCTTCTTGAATAACAAGTCTTAAAGAAGGTATTTGACACTCAAGCGGCAGGACTGCTTCAACTCCAAAAGTACGTGAATATGGGGTTGTTGAGTTGGTGTGCGATATGTCGTCTTATGTGACCATAAAGCTTCTTCCATTCTTTCATGTCAATCTCGTTTGGACTTGGACATGACTTTATTCAGCAGATTGCGTAAAGTCTTATTGAATGCTTCAGCTTGACCATTGGCGGTAGCATGATACATAAAAAATTTACACTGCTTGAAACCAAAGAGATCACAAATTTTATTCATCAATTTGTTATCAAACGGCTTGCCATTGTCTTTTATTATGTATCGAGGAGTACCAAAATGATAGATGCTATTTTCTCAGATAAAATTTACAACATTCTCCTTCTTTACTTCTTTAAGAGCAATGACTTCGACCTATTTTAAGAAGTAATTTGGTGCAACCAAGATATATAAGTGTCCACTAGAAGATTTTGACAGTGGTCTAACAACATCCAATCCCCAAGAATTGAATGGGCAATATGCAATAGTTGGATGTAATACTTCGATGTTTTGATGTATGAAATTTGCATGAAATTGGTAAGCCTTGCATCTTCGAGCATAGTCTAAGCAATCTTTCACCATGATTGGAAGTAATACCCCATTCTCTTTATGTGGAAGTAGAGCGTTGGTCCAGATTGATATGATCCACATACTCCAGAATGTGCTTCTTGTAGAGCTTGAACTACTTCTTCCTCTACTAAACATCACAAAAGTACTCTCTCAAATGACCTTCTGTATAATGTCTCCTTGTAGTATAGGAAGCAAGGTGCGCGACGACGAATGTCAGTCCTTCTCTTTGGATTTTCTAGAAGTATCTCATAACACAAATAGTCGGTAATAGGTTGTCACCAACCTTTTTATTTGGCCTTAGAAACAGTGACGAGCTGCTCAAGCTCATTTTTTGTATATTCATCCTCATTTGACGATGATACTACCCATTTTTGATAGATAGTAATTTGGCTCTGATCTGGAAGAGTCAGAGTTGAAGCGAGGGAAGCTAGGGCATCAACTTTCTTGTTCTCTTTTCTTGGCATATGTTGGAGGGTCACATTTCCAAGCCATTCTATCAACTTCTGAGCATAACAATGATATGGGCATAGTTCAGGCTTCTTGACCTCATAACTTTCCAAAAATTGACTGATCACCAACTGATAGTCACTAAAGACTTGTAACTGCAATTGCTTCATGTCGACAGCCATTTCGAGGCATCAAAAATTTGGATGAAAACCCATTTTCCCAATCTGGGCAATTTCAACTTCTTAAAATTTATAATATGACGACACATTGCTACTCTAACTTTTCTCATATAATTAAGAATCATTGAAATCTTTATTATTGTCTCACTACTATTTAAAGGTTGGCACAAACTAATTATTTAATTATAAGCTAATTTTCTTATAATATATGTAGCTAACAAAGTTATTTATTTTTTATTTATATTGGCACTTTAGATACAATTTTGTTTTACTAATTATTATTTCATTTTATTGTATTGTATTTATTATTAATTTTAATGAGGCGTATCAATAAAATGATTAAAATGGGAACCTTTTTTATTTCTTAAAAAATTAGCTTAAAAAGATTTTCATGTCAACAAAATTTAATGAACAAATTATTCAAATTGGTTGAAATGACTTTTTTTGTGAAAAATCAATAGTTTAGTGAATTTTAAGTTATAAATCAAAGTTGATTGACTTTCTAAGAAAATTACTTTTAATTGAGTTACTTATGAGTTATAAAACAAATTTAAATGACTTTCTAAGAAAACTAAGCTTAATTGAATGACTTTTGAGTTATAAAATAAAGTTGAGTGACTTTCTAAGAAAACTACTCATAGTTGAGTATCCATCTAAGATATTATCTCTAATTATCTCCCAAATAAAGTAATAAATCAGACAATTAATATTTTTCCAAGTTATGCATATCATATTTCCTTGATGAAAGGAAAATTTTAGTAAAAGTCCAAGGGCTACCGTATTTTATTGAGAAGTCCCTAGGTTAGAATTTTTGACTAAAAATTTCTAGGACTACTTATAAATATGTATGTGACTCCATCAATCTAGCATCACATTCTTGTGATAGGCATAACCTAGAAGATTCTTAGAGTATTTCTTTACCACTTTCTTGCGACAACGATTCTCCATAACACTTGAACAACTATTGAAGGTATGTTCCTAGTTTTATATTTCATTGCGTTTGGCTCTATGTATATATTGAAAATCATCCATCATTTGATGAAATATAAATAGGAGTAAGTTAAACAGTCAATACTAAATTAGAGGAATTAATCATTTAAATCGTCTTGTCTATTCTATTTTGAGATATAAGCGTATAGATAAAGACATTTTTTAGCCTATTTTTAGTTTAAGATTCCACAATTATCTGAGATTTTAAAAAAAACATACCCAGAAAATATTCTTAAAAAGCAACATGTGTTAATGTTTTTTTTTCTTCTTGTTCATTATTTTTATTATTTTTGTTATGAAACTATATAAAATAATAATACGAAAAAAAGTAGGGAGAAGAGAGAAAACTTCTTAATTTTCTTGAAGGATTCGAGATTGAGAGATTCTTTACAATGAGGAAAACCCCTTTATTGATAGGGAAAGACTGACTTAGTCCCTAACTAGGATTCCTAACTTTTCTTCGAAGTAATTTATATAATAGACATTTACTATAATACAAATATGTTTATAACACTCCCCCTTGGATGTCTATTTGATAGATTATGTGTCTCGTTAAAATCTTATTAGAAAAAAGTCAGTAAAAAAATTCTAGTGAAGGAAAAAAAGTACACATATCTAATAATATGCATTTTGAATGCCTCATTTTATAAGGAAAACCCATTGGGATAAACCTCGTGAGGAAGAAAGATAACATCGCGTATCAACTCCCTCTAATGAGAATATCAATCCTAAAATTGGAATCTTCGCGTCCCAATCATATGCACTATCTTCTTTAAAGTTGTAGTTGGTAGAGACTTGGTGACTAAATCAGTCACATTGTCACTCAAATAAATTTGTTGCACACTGATATCACCATTCTGGTGGACGTCATGTGTGTTGAAATATTTTAGTGAAATATGCTTTGTTGTATCTCTGTTTATGAATTCTCCTTTCAATTGTGATATACATGCTGCATTATCTTCATATACAATTGTGGGTACTTTGTCACATTTAAACCACATATTTCTCGAATAAAATATTTTATTGACCTCAATCATACACATTCTCGACTTGCTTCATAATTTCATTGTAATGCAAAACAACATGATAGAACAATAACCCTTCATCAAAATAGATAGTGTGCCGGTATTGAACTTTTTTTTCAATCAGATTAATGTCTTGTATATTAAAAAACTTGACAATATTAGTTAGAATAAACATATTCATATCAAGGCTTATAATTGATCTCTCCATATAATAGTAAAATTCTATTATGTTCATAGTTATAGCAAGGTATATGAATGAAACAATTAAATAAGGATAGGATACTTCAGGACCAACTAATTCTACAAGTTGCTCATTTCAACTTCTTTAAGAAGATAATCTAATGCTTTAGAAAAATTCCTCAACAGTTTCAAATTTAAGTTAACAACTTGCGTAACAATATGAAAGATTATTTGATCTAATCCATACGAGGATTATAAACAAGTTTGTCAAAAATTTGCATATGCTTTATATTTTGAATTCTTCATATCAATTTTTGCAAGTGACAATATTCAATATTAAATGTATGACATCTCCCAATGTCTAGACTATAAGTCAAATAAGTTTTACACTTATTAAGATGCACCATTTCACTTGATAAATATTTCTACATCAACATGCTTTAATAGACCGTCAAATTTAGATCCTCATAATCTTTTATAATATTACGCTATTTGTATCAAATATATCATCGAAAATATATATTTTTATATTGATTTGCAATGGACATAACTTATTGAGATCTCATCACTTTCATTATTTTTCTTAGGTACCTAAACCTCTCATAAGGTTTTACAAACTATTTTGTCATAAGCTTTTCAAGACCACATTGCCTCCTTATTATGATCATTTTGATAATTTGCATCTCCATCTCTTTCAATGATTATTTTATTTAAAGTCAATCAGTCTATCATACTTCATGTATGTCGTAGAGTCCTTCATGGACATACAATAGTCTACAGCTAAATATAAAATAAATTTTGGTTTAGCAAATGCTCCTAGAATTTGGCTTTAATTATATTTTGAATGAGGATCATAATGATAAAAGTTACAACATATTTTTTCATTACTTATTAGCTCCTCCTTATGTTAGGAAAACTAACACATATAATTTAATCTACTTTAGAGAATTCAGCTCTGTGCATCATGATATATTCATTAATCATATACTGCACATAAAAAATTATTATATGAAAAACATTTGATTTTTAACCCTGAATCAATTGAGAGAAAAAAGTTAGTAATTATAATTTATTGGTCTGATGCATACAACTACTTTTATATGTAATATATATAATATTTCATACCAACTTATCGAGTTTTATTCTCATAAGTAATGATGCAACTATTTATTTGAGGCATTTACGAATGTCAAACTGCAAGTTGACAATAAGCATACATGTGATCATGCATTTATTTAACATATCACATGACAAGTGAACTGACCTTTATTCACCTTTTATACTTTCCAAAGCTTAGGGTGTTTAGTCCTAACATTAGTTGACCCAATCAACTTGTCATGAGAACAAACAACATAAAGAATTCTTGAAGAACCTTCTAGTTCTTTAATATATATATTGAATACTTAATATGCACATCTTCTGGATGGCTAAATCGTTCGTGTCAACTAATAAAAATCTTTGTACTAGTAGACTCCAAGTTTATCATGACTTGTGCCTTTTAATTTAATAAATTTTAGATTTACTATAACATGAATAAATTACTTATTTACTAATTAATGAGTATATTTCAAATGTATTTCTTCTCAATTACTCTATCTCTTCTGGAGGTGAGTCGTGATCCTATCACAATAAAGTGCACATCCGTATTGATAATCTTTGTTGAATACTGTCACGATCCAACTTACTAGGCCGTGCGGGCACCCACTCTAATGCCTAAGCAGGAGAATCCTTAATCCTAAAAGGTTATAACATGCGAAAGTTTAATAAAAATATCAAAACAATAGCCTATAAGAGTCATGAAGACACTGTATATTAAATTAAAACTTTAAGGTTAATTACACAATAATATTCTAACACCCCTCAAGAATACTAGTCTAAACAGGTACAAGAGCCTCTAAAGATTGTATACATAAAGTAATGATACAACTTTCACCAATAGGAAGGAAAAGTAGAATTTTTGGAGAATCATCTTTGGCTTCACCTATAGAACATCACTGGCCCTGCAACCAGACTATTTCAAATGGCATAGCAAGAGTAGTATCAGTACAAGCAACACGAACTGGTAGATATCGTAGGTCAATCCGATACCCACCACATAATATAAAAAAATCAAGAAGAAGAAAAAATGCACTTAAAAAAATACACCCGCCAAATCTTTGTGCACAAACTCTTACCATTTCCATTAACCTCCCAATATTCTTCAAGCCTAGCAATTATCCCTTCTAGTTGAACTGCTGCCAAATCTAATACATATCAATGCGTAGACCTTCTATCACATAAATGAGTTTCCAAAATACGACCACCACTAACTCTATTTAACAAATCTACTACCTTTCCTCAAGCTTTTACACCGGCACCTGATCATAGAATATTTGGCATCTCACTTGAAAAAGGACAATATTTAGGTGGTCTAAGCCTCCTCTCCATCCTATTTGCACTAGTCCAGCATGGCGGGACCTAACCTGCTATGACGACCTCTTCATAACGGGATTCAGCCCACCAAGGCGGCTTGCCCAGATACAGAATCTCCGAATCCTTCCCAATCCCCTCTTTAACATTTGTACCAACAAGACATCATCAAAATTTGAATCTAAGTTACTAATCTCACTAAATAACCCAACAACTTCCCTCCACTTGCTTACTCATAACCTCATGCCTACAATACAGATGCATTGATCAACCACAACGTAATAACACATATGACACCTTTAAGGTAGGAAAATTGGTAATACTTGGACTTTTGGTCCTTTCATATTAATTATTACACAAGTTGGGAATGATTAATCATAGTTACAATAATCAATTGGTTCTCTCAAGGAAAAATAACACATACTTGGTCCTCTAATGAAATCCACACCCAAACGTTAATACATGTCGGTGTGACACTTGATCTAATAGTTAGTATGTGTCGGCGTGACACCTAATTCAATATATATTAGTGTGGTATCTGATCTAATATATGTCAGCGTATCACCCGATCCAATATGTACCGTCATGGTACCTGATCCAACAATCATAATCAAAATCACAATCATAATTAGTAATGAATAGTTCACACACTTGAAGTAATTCCCCAGCTCACTGATAGGTATTACACGCCCCGAACCCCCACCATTCATTCCATATAATTGATCATCATAGTGATTTTATTAGGTTCATTACGTCTTTCCCTATTCACATACATGCATGTAATACTATATATATAGCTAACATGCATACATAGCACAAACAAAAAAATAAACCATCACCTACAATTATAAATACGGGCATATCCCACTATATACATCAATAGCCTAAGACCGAACCTCGCTTTTGCTTATCACAACTTTAAGGATCTCGTAATAGCCCAGAAATCTCCCTACACTTAATATCACATTAGTTACACCCCTCTTAAGAGGAATTACAAAAGTTTACATTCAAGTAATGGACTACTACCACTAGTCATAGGCTAATCATGACCCATCTACAAATACATACCTGTCCTAAATAATAATAACAATCATTTAATCATCTAAAATCCATGTCTGAAGGACTAAGCATGAAATCTCCCATCAATCTATGGTATAGTGTGGATGGGAACAAGCTTACAACTAGTCAATTAAGAATACCTAGCCTACCTGGGCGCCAAGCTACTGCAACAAGTAAGCTGTGCCACTGATGATCTTCCTTCTTTTTCATATTTTTGAAGGCTAAATCATTTAATAATAACAAGTATAAATTACTATCCAAACAAATACTTTAAAATTCAAATCCATTAGTTCTATCCTCCAATCTACTCTAAATCTTTATATTTAGGAATGCTTACATCAATTTCTAGACCCAAGGACATAATTTATTAATACTAATTCAATTTTAAGATATTTTCAACCTATTACTTTTCTTTACACTAGAAAAGTCTATCTAGGTTAATTTTATACCCCAACCATGATCAATCTAAAGTTTTTCTAAGGATTAAAGAATCAAATGAGTGTTAGATTGATGGAAGGACTTACCTGAAGGAGACAATTGATGGAAAATTGAAGAAATTGCCCCTCCCTTGCCCTAGCCTGACCTTGGATGAGTTTTGGGAGTAAAATAATATTTTAGGTCCTAACATAACATTTAACTGTGTGTATCCCACTGTAACGATCCCTCTATGTCAGCCTAAATCCCACTATGGCGGCCTCAACTAGGACAGTGTTCAGTAAAATGGTCATAACCTTTTACTCCAAACTCCAAATGAGGCAAAATTAGTGTGGTTGGAAAGAAGACTCATAGAGCTTTAATTACATAGGTCATAGACCACCTAAATAATTATAATCTAAGATATATGATCATTTAAAGTTGACTTTAGTTTAAACTCAAGCCCAAAACTAAATCGAAAAGACACTTTCAACTTAACTTTGTAATATGGGTATTATACGACCTTAATTCACAAGTAATGCACTCACATACCAAGGAATTGATCCCAACCTTATAATGAATGAGATTCATATATCTTTACAGCAAATATATTTAGTAACGATAGATTATGTCATTACAAAAGCTATCACATTCACTTTAGGAAATGAATTTGTTTCGGTAGCATTTATCAAATTATGATTAATCCCTTTCTCATGTTCATGTGCATTATTTAATCACTTATGTTTTTTCAGACATATTATGCACTGCTATCACATTCACTTCTAGAGATGGAGCGATTTCAATTGGTTAGGTATCATGACTAATTTTCACCAAAATACATTATTTTGCCTTAGTCATCATTATATCATCAATTTGGCGCATTAAGACTCAAACTCAACAACTTACTCATCACTACACCAAAAATGAACTTTAGCGGTAATTAATTAATGGCAATAGCTTAATTATCTCTCTTTCTATATATATATATATTTAGAGGTAATTATCACTCTTTATAAATGTCTTTAAAGTCTTTAACGACATTTGAACCAAAGACAATTAATTAATACCGATAAAGACTTTAGAAACCTTTGTTAATGTGTATATTTATTATTATTAAAAGCTATTTTTGTTGTAGTGCATATAAAGAAGAGTTAGATCATAAAAATCCCATTCTAACTAAGGATTCTTGTGGTTCTGGAGGATCCAACTACAGGAGAACCAGGAACGGAGGGCTTTCCCCCCTTCCGCTCGACTCTTTGGTCTTAAGAACACTGGTCAATGAGACTTGAACCCAATATCTTAACATTATAGTGCTCGGGGACTCTAACTCGATGTCTTATCCTGTTGATGCAATGAAACTCAAATTAACCATCTTATTCATAAAGAGGATGTAACACCCCCAAAATCCTAACTCAGACCAACTCAGAATAACCCAGAAGAAAGATAGGAAAAGTCCTCAAAATTGTTAACAACGAGCAACACGTATAGACTGTAGAAGGAGCTATAGGGCGTAGGTGTGGCTCGTAGTTCACTCCCAGACTTTGGAAATTTTTGTTTTGTATCCCAAATTTCCTATAGATGGCTTCTATGGCCCGTAGGAGGTCCTACAATTGTAGATGGTGCTCATAGGAAAAGTTTAGATAGTCAACTTTTTAAGTGTGTAGGACAAAGGGATTCTTGGCCAGTAAAAGGGTCTATGGACCATCAAGGGTCCCGTAGACCAAGTCTTGAGACTTGGAAATTCAAGTATGCATGACGGGCAGGGTCTATGACCCATGGAAGGGTCTACCAACTGTACAAGGTCAGGTAGATGCAATTTAGAGGTCTTTTTCCTGAGTCATCTTCTATGAGCCTTCTTACGACCCATAGAAGATTCTATGAACTCTGTAGACCCAAAGCCAGAGAACCCTATTCTACGAGCAGGGTATATGACCTGTAGAGGGGTCCATAGACTGAAACCTCAGAAACCCCTAGTTCCAGTGAGATTCCATGAGTGGTATTCTATGAACTATAGAAGCTTCTACGGATCGTAGATGGTAGGTGACTTTAAAAACTTTTAATGAAGGATATTTGTGTATTTTGTCACTCTTTTTAGTCCAATCCTTGATGTTTTAGGACCTAATTAAATCCCTTAATAGTACCATACGACCCTTTTCTCCTCATAATCACTTTCAAGACTTAGATCACGGTTCCAAGGGGGAGAAAGGCTAGGGTTTGAAGAGCGTTCATCGAATTCTTCAAGTTTCTTCAAGAACATTCTTCTTCTAGGTATGTAAGGCTAATCATAGTGTTCAGTTGAGTTTTTTCTCATGCCCTACATCTAAATTCAGTTCGTAAGTTTCTATCCTAGGGGTTTTACCCTAATCGTTTCATTTAATTATGTTTTTACGATTTATTGTTATTTAATTCAATTATCTATCGTTAAGCTTATGATTCTTTATATGATCTAGTTATTGAATGTTGTTAATGCTTATTTTTTAAATGAATACTATTTAAGTTGTTGAAGGTCTTACATTGCTATACATTATGCAATATTTAAGTTAAAGTAAAATTATTTCAAAATGATGAGTAAGAGAAGAGTTTTAAGGGAACATAAGTGTCCCAAGTACATTACTTTCTTGAGTTTTTGCATTACTATTCATTATGCACATTTTTCAGAGTTTTAAATAAATTAAAGTATTTTGCATTTATCATCAATAATGAGTTTTGAGGGAACTTGAATGGTTCCCAACGCATTACATGTATTGAGAAGAGCATGAGTATTTTAAAAGAAAGCATAAAGAGTTTGAGAAAGCAATTTCAGTTAGATAAGTAAAGTCCATTGTGACTTTAGAAAATTATTTTGAGTATTAACTCAACCTAGAGATTTTTATAAGTATGAGCATTATTGCATATTTTGGGAGTAGTATTAAGCACCGATTAGGGTAAGAGTTTAGATAACTCAAACCCATAAACTATGTACCCAACATAAGATAGGATCGTGCTATTGATTCGGGTGACTCCTCACCTGCCTCACTGAGAGCTTTTTATATGGATCTATGAGTTGAGTTTGCGTCCCTTATCCTTGCAAGGTAATGGATGGCTCTGGCAACGTGAGTAGTACATTGTTTCATCATAAGGTTCATAGTGATGGTTGTCAGTTGGAGAAACTACTCAAGAAGAGAAAATACTATTTATTTTAGAGTTGCATTTATCGCCTTATTTGATTTGTAAATCTTTTGAATACTTATTATACTTCCGTTCTTTACTTTCTGTAGGGTTATTTTTAACATTTCTTTCAGCATGAGTAGTTAATGTAGTTATATTTCATTCAACTATTTTACATATAGTAAATTTCATGTACTAACTTCTTTTGACATTAGATCGCTTATGAGGTAGACACATGTACTTAGGATCTTCAATAAGTACTCCGTTGAGATTACACTTTGTCAGCCTTTGGTGAGGCCTCTTTGCTTTCGGAGGGCTCATTATCAGTTATTTCTTTCATTATTAGTAGTTTCTTTTGAGGTAGTCGTGGGCTTGTTTCAGTACCTATTCGTAGTTATAGAAGCTTCATAGATAGAATTGAGGTTGTCTAGACTTTTCAGAGTATATTTTACACTTGGATTTTCATTATATTTAGAGGTTTATTCATACATGCATGAGTTTGCATTTAAATATTTGAAATGCTCACCCTTTTTAAATGCTTTTACTATTTAATTTAGTCTTCCTTTAAGTAGTCAGGTAGGCCAAGGATTTGCTTTGGACCAACAATGGTTCTCAAGTGACGGCCACATGTA
Source organism: Solanum dulcamara (assembly GCF_947179165.1). Lineage (NCBI taxonomy): Eukaryota > Viridiplantae > Streptophyta > Magnoliopsida > Solanales > Solanaceae > Solanum > Solanum dulcamara. The sequence goes on from NC_077248.1 coordinate 22,573,283, forward strand.
GGGTGTTGCAATATTCCAAGTATTTGAAGGTTGGAATATGATATAACAAGGTTAAGCATTGTAAAAATGGCCTCGGTGGATTTTTAGGTCAAGTATCTTGGAAAATAAAATTTTTCAAAAATTGCACTTTCAGAGGAGTACACAATAGGTTCGCGATATGGACCTGTTCCCCCATAGTTCATTTTCCTTCTAATTAAAATCTGGCAAAATTTTCATTCGCACTAAATTGCCCTATCAGGGAACAACTCCGCGTAGTGGACTTGGGATCCTCTTTTGGTCCGAATTTAATTATTAAGTAGGGGCACTTTAGACATTCCCCTAACTATTAGTTAATGAATATGGACATTTTCAATTATACTTCTAATTGATATATTTTTTCATGAATTATGTATGGGTTGATATAAATTATTCGATTATGCATGTTTTCAAGTCAGTTTTACGATTTCCAAGTCAATTAATTATGAACCTATATTTTCACCTTAATTTCAAGTATAAGTCATGATCATAAAATTTCAAGTGTTCAAGCAAGTTTAATGAGAAAGGGTAACTTAAGACCCTAATGATACTTTTTATGAAAGAATATTCGTAATAATGGAATGCCTACACCCACATTACATGAATCACATGTTAATGAACTGTTCTTATGAACAAGTTTTATGAATTATGAAAAGCTTATGATTTATGACAATTATGATTTATGATAATGATATGTATTGTGTGGGATGTTGACTTAGCACCGAGAGTACTTTGAGGTGGGGGCTCGACCTAAGGGGTCCTTAGTAGCATTCTCTAGTCCCTTAGCTATGTTGCCACCATAGGATTGCTTTTATGGCCTAGATAGTAGATCCACATATAGCATATGATGATGATGATATAGAGTTCACCTTCGCAAGTAGCCTCTCTCTTCTCAATGTGTGAGTTACATCGGATTCCATGTTATAGCTCACATGGTCTTAAATATCAGTTATGGTTATCTTCCACCTAAATATGTTCCTTTATGATAATTTACTTGACTAATCCTATCCTTTACTTCTATATGATATTCTTATGGTTTATAGTGCATTAACTCTTCTCATGTCTACATATGAATTTACTACCTCTTCTATCATGCTATTTGAAATGGTCATTTACAAAATATGATTTTATTATGCATTATATTGCCTACATACTTAGTACATTCAAACATACTAACACATACTTCATTGCCTACATTATATCACAATGTAGGGATAGGCGCTCGTTGCTAGTTGGTGATTGTTGAAGATTGTGTAGTAAGTCCTCATGCTTCGAGGGCAAGCCGAGTATATCTTCCTCTTTGGTCATTCTTAGACTATGTTGGTACATTGAGGCTATTCCTTGCTATGCCATTTCTTTACCTTAAGGGTGAGCTAGGAACATGTCCTAGTCCCCGCCTATGTTAGTCATGTTGAGGCATTTTGGATATGTGTATGGAGTCTATGTTGTCTTGCTTCATTCTAGCAATGCTATGTTATTGGATTTCTTATGAGTTTTTGTTTTATTATTACCTTATATATGCTTATGATATGCTAAAAGGCTTGGTTGGGATTTCTTCGGGAATCTTAATCATTGTGTCACACCTATAGCATAGCTTGGGTCGTGCCAGGTATAGACTCGCGATGTGATAAACTTGGTGTAAGTGCATAGAGTTCAAGTGTCTAAGGATGTCTATGAAGCCGTGTCTAGTGCAGTCCTTCTTACCGGTGTAAAACGCATCATTACCTATACTAGGGAGGCTACAAAATGTTAGGAATTGTCTCACTTTATTCATACTCTAGATTCGTGTGATAGAGTTTGACTCGATAAAAATACTGCCAATCAAAGGAATATCACCAGTACTGAGGTCCTAGCTAATACTATGCCTCCACCCTCAAGAATGTAGACTCAAAATGGAGCTTGAGTGGTTGATCAAGGAAATGGTAATGGAACTCAGGAGGTGCCTGCTAGCACTCTAATGATTCCACAGACACTTGCTACTTAGCCTTCCCTCACCTCTAAGGCAGAATTTAGAAGAGATATTACTATTCTCACTTAGTTGATGGCTACTCAGTTAGGCCGCTAGAGTATTCCAATCACTAGCTTCAGTTTCCAAGAGTCATCAATTGCAACTAGGATCAGGTATTTCTTGAAAATGAATCCACCAATATTCATCGGGTCTAAGGTCGAGGAAGATCCCTAGAAATTCATTGATGTGTGGAAGATCTTAAAGGCTATGCATGCGACTGAGATTGAAGGAGTTGAACTTGTTTCTTACCAGATTAAGGATGTAGCTAATGTTTTGTATAATAAGTGGGAGGAGAGTCATGGTGAGGATGTTGAATCAACTATTTGGGATGATATTGAATAGGCATTCTTGGCTACTTTTTTCCTCGAGAACTAAGGGAGGCAAATATGGAAGAGTTCATGAATTTGAAGAAGGAAGGGTTAACGGTGCAAGATTACAAGCTCAAGTTCATTTAGTTATAAAGATATGCCCCACAAATGGTTCCATATATGAAATCAACGATGAGGAAGTTGGTCTATTGATTTGGAAAACATGTGAAGAAAGAGTGCAAGGTCACTTTGCTGATTTCAAATATGGATATCTCAAGGCTAATGGTTTATGCCCAAATGGTTGAGGAAGATAAGAATAAGGATAGGAAAGAGCACCAGAATAAAAAGGCAAAGTTGGCAAGACATGAGCCCAGCTAGTAGAAAAAGTAGGAACGGTAACCAGTCGGTTTTCTAGAAGAGGTCATCTAGGCTTGTACCATCAACAACAAGTGCATCGATATTGTCACATCCCAAGCTAGACCCTAAGAGTGACACGGATATCGAAAACCTGAAGGATCCTTATCAATCAATCTTCCCATATATTGCATTCAAAAGTTCAATAAAATATAAGGAAATCAAGTGGAAGAAACATCTCAATCGCATAGTCTAGATATGAATGAAGGAAACTCAAGCATATGTCCGAATGAACTATATCCACTCTATGTCTAAACATGCCTCTACATACTAGATGGGGGCTTAGTATAATATCCTAGCTCACCCTAACATAAAGGAGTCAAAAGTAGCAATGAGAAAGAAAATCTCATCCTCGATGAATAAGGACTCACCAACCAACTCTAGAAACAACAACAAGCTCTAGCCATAAATAGGATGCGTAGCGTGATCTTCCATCCCTATATTATGATACAATGTAGGCAATATATATATTAGTACATAGAAGGTACTAAGTATGTGATGTATGAATGAACAATAAAGTAAAGCATGAGCAATATGGACATAGGATGCATGACTAATTTAATGAAAGCATAGATAAAACTTAAAAGCATTTGAAATTATATTGAGAGCTTGTGGCCAATGCGTCATAAATATCATAGTAAAACTTACATCATTTCATATAACTTGTGTGGGGTAATAACTTTAACCGACATCTAAGACCATGCGATCTATAACATGGAATCCGATGTAACTCTCATATTGAAAAGAAAGAGGCTACTTGTAAGACCCCAAAATTTGGAAAGCCAAAAAATAAGGATCAAAACATAAAATTACTGAAACCTGCAATTTTTGGCACCATGTGATGACCACGGAAGGGACTTGGTCCGTACTATGCCTCGTGGTGATCTACCATAGTGGTGTGTCTAAAGCTTAGATCTATAGGAAGGGACCACGACAAGGGACCACAGACGATGGTGAGCACCACGAGCCATGAGGCCCTCTATGGACAGGACCACATCTCACCACCACAGGCTGTATAGTCCTTTATGGACAGTGGTGGGTTCTGTGGTGGTCGCTTTTGTAGACCATCCTGCAGGTCCTGCACCACTCCCATACTTTATGAACCGTGATGAACTTCACAGACCATGAAGGGTTCCGTGGAGGAAATTTTGAAACTGTTCTGCTGCAACCCCAAGATTTCAAGTTCAATTCTGGCATCACGGACACCACTACGGGTCGTGATGAGCATCACGATCCATGATGGGTCCTTCATGATGAGTCCTATTCCAGTTAAATGCAGGGTATTCCGGTTATTTTTCCACTCTTTCATTAATGTATGTGGATGTTTTTAGGACTAGATTCATCATGAAATTGTCCTAAATACTCCTAAAGCTATTCTTTTTCCTCATTAATTTCCAAACAACTTTAAGACTTCTCTCTTAAGGTTGCTCCTAGAGTCCATATTTTTCATCAAATTTGGCCAGGGTTTCTTCAAGAATAAGTCTCCTTTTTCAATTCTAGGTTTAAATTTAAGGTTTGTAGGGATTGATCCATGGGTCCTTTTCATCCATGGAGTCCTAAGGTTTTATTTAAAATCTCATGAATTTTAATTGGATTTGTAATTCTAATTTGATGAATTGCATTGGGCTATTTCAATTATACTTTTAATCATTATAAATAATCATTATAATTATGTTTCTACATGAATTACATGATTTCAAGTTGAATTATGACTGCCCATGCATGAAACTATTTTCAATAATGATATTGTAAAGTATGAATTATGATCATGAATTACAATTATGTTCAAGATATGAATCCTATGGAAGTTATGAAGAGGGGTGACTTAGGGCCCAATGTGATAACCTAGGAACCTAATGACATGAATTATTCAAGTATGATTTATGATGATGAAAGCCAATACTCATATTGCAATTATGATATGAAATGAGCTATTCTATGAGTTTCAAATCTATGACCAAGTCTATGATATACGTTAGCTATAATTACTATAGTATGTTATGTATTTTGTGGGATTTGACTTAGCACCAAGCGGACTTTGAGGTGGGGGCCCTACCAAAAACCTTAGTAGCAGCCTCAATTCCCTTAGTGCCATGGTAGGTTGCCTTCATGTCTTAGCTAGTGGATCCACATGTAGCGTATGTACATGAACTGCCTAGTGGGGTAGAGTCTACCTTAGCAAGTAGATTCCCTTTTTTCCATTGTATGGGGAGACATCGGGATTCCATGTTATAGTTTGCATGGTCTTATTGTTGGTTATGGTTCCTATCCCACATATGTATATGTTCTTTACGATCTTAATGTTTTTAACCATGTCTTTCAAATGCTTTAATCATTAAGGTTTCCTCATGACTTTACTTATTCTCCCTTATCATGTACATTGATTGATCATTGTATCTTATGATCTATATTGCAGGTCATTCCCTCATACTTAGTACATTTAAACGTACTAATGCATATTATTGCTTACATATCTCATAATATAGGGGTTGAGGATCACAGTCCCATATGTGGCTAGTAGAGCTTTTATCCGGTGAAGTTTTTGGTGACTCCACATTTATCAAGGGCAATTTATGAGTTTTTTCCTTGTTAAGACTTTGTTTACATTCTTGTTGAGGTGAGATAGGGACATGTCTTAGCCTCCGCTCATCTTAAAGTAGTAGAGTCATTGTTGGAAAAATGTTATAAAGTAAATGTCGTCAAGTAACATTCTTCTTTCATGATTCATGTTTAGACTCTTTTTATGTTATTTTCATATTTGCTTTACCTTATGCATGCTTATGATATGTCAAGAGGATTTGTTGGAGACCTTTAGGATTTTGATCGCCGTGTTATGACTAGGACTTAGATTGGGTCATGACACTACTTGCCAAGGTAGACTCCGTGAGAACATCATGAAAATCAAAAGCTATACGTAGATCCACTATCTAGGCCATAAAGTCAACCTGTGGGAGCAATATAGTTTGGGACTTTAGGTTGTTACTAGGATTCTCTTGGGTAACAAACCTTTGCTTACCAAAATGAACCCCACCTAAAAGTTCTCTCGATGCTTAGTTAATATACCAACAGAATTTATTAAAACCTCATCAATAGCATCATCATGAAAATAATCATAAGAGTAGCTCATTAACTTAGTGATAAATAGGAATTCATAAACTTGGTAAGAATTGTCCTTATCACCCTTTAATCATGATTGTGTGAGAATTTTCCTTATCACACCATAAAAATCTCTTGAACATCGTTGATATATCATCTATAATCTTCATCATTCATTCATAAATCTCAAACATCTTTCATAAAAGTTTTCTTCAAAAACCATTGAAATTCATAATCATAATTCAAGGAAATCATCATTGAAATTAGATTTATGCATGGGAACTTGTAAAAAAACTTGAAATTATCCAATAAAGATATAATCATGCTTATAATAATCATTGAATCCAAATAAAAATGTAATTGAAATAGCCCAATGCAATATCACCAATCTAGGGTTAGAAAATAATTGAAATTAAGGAGATTTTTGAGATAAACCTTGGGACTTCATGGTTAACGGAACCCATGAATGAAATCCTACATACATTGATGAATCTAGCTCTGAAATTGAGAAGGAGACTTGAGTTCTTGAAACCCTAGCTTTGACTTGTAGGAGAAGACCCTTTGAATGCCTTAGAAGTATTTTGAGAATGAATTGGAATAGGTGGAATTTTTAAGGGTTGGGTAGTTATAGGTTCTGAAATTTCCCCCAAAAGTGTCTAGATTCATTGAACATAAAATGGGAAAGGACCATAATACCCTTAACTAAATTCCATCGGCAGACCCTACGACTGAGCTTCTATGAATTGTATATGTTTCTATGAGTCGTAGAAATGACTCATCCTATAGAGTCTAAAAATCCCTAAAATCCCGAGTCTCTAATCTTCCTTTACGAATCTTTTCTATGATTTGTCATCTTGTGTATGGGTCGTAAGACCCATTCGTCTTGTTTACCTTAAGAAACCTACAATATTGAGCCTCTGAATCATTCTTACGAATTCCTCTTATGAGTTGTCAAGGTGTCTACGAGTCATCGACTTGACTTATTGAACCTTCCTCATACTTACAACTTTCCTTCCTCAGTATCATCCCTATAAGTCACTCCTACGACTCGTAGGTCAACTCGTAGACTAGGGGATATTCCAATTTTCTTGAAATTTCCCTTTGTTTCACTTTTCAGCTTATGGGGTCATACAAGTATCGAGTAACAAAAATAATTAGAGGTAACAAAATAATCAAAACTTCAAAACTCAAAGTTCTTAGTCCCAAGGTAGTGTGGCTCAAGGTTCTTCTCGAAAGATGCCTTGTGGTAAGTATGGGGGACTCTATCTAGGAGAGTATCTTGATGGCACAAATAGTTGTTACAAGAGAGGAAAGATAAGTCATTTCAAAATAATTGCCCAATGGGAAATTGAGGTAATGGGGGAAATAAGGCCTATTCTTCATTAGCGATAACATCAGACAGGGTTACCCCAAGAGGTACTATTTTGGGAGCAGGCAAAGGTTTAAACAATTAATATGCTATGGCTAGCACCAAGATCAAGAAAACTCGCCAGACGTTATCACTGGTATGCTTAAAGTCTTTTCCCTTAATGTTTATGCCTTACTTAATCCAGGTGAAAACTTATCTTTTGTGACTCCTTATATTACCATGGAATTTGGGATTGATCTCGAACACCTTCTAGAATATTTCAGTGTATCTATTCCAGTTGATTAGTCTATTCTTGCTAAGAGAGTCTATCGAAATTGCATGATTTGAGGTTATCATAAAGACACCATAACTGACTTAGTCGAGTTAGACATGGTGGATTTTGATGTCATTCTAGTAATGTATTAGTTTCATGCTTTTTATGTCTCCATTGATTATAAAACTTGAGTAGTTAAGTTATAGTGGAAAGGTAGTCGAGTAGTACCTAAGGGTCATTTTATTTCATATTTTAAGGCCAGAAAGTTAGTATCCAAGGGATGTATCTATCACATTGTCTGAATTAGAGACTCTAGGATTGCGACACCATCCTTTTAATCAGTTCCTATTGTGAATGATTTTCGAGAAGTCTTTTAGGATGGTTTACATAGAGTCCCTCCCGAAAGTGAGATAGACTTTGAGATAGATGACCTCCTCGATACTTAGCCTATCTCTATTCCGACATATAGAATGGATCCAATCAAGCTGAAATAGTTCAAAGAGCAGTTGAAAGATCTCTTAGATAAGGTAGTTTATCAGATCGAGTGTCTCATCTTGGGGTGCTCCCGTCATATTCATGCAAAAGAAATATGGTTCCCTTTAAATGTGTATTTATTACCGTTAGTTGAAAAAGGTCACCATAAAGAACATTACCCTCTTCCCATAATCAATGACCTGTTTGACCAACTTTAGGATGCCACTTGTTTCTCCAAGATAGACCTTAGATCCGGCTATCACTGATTGAAAGTGAGAGAAAGTGACATCACAAAGACAGCTTTCAGAACCCATTATGGTCACTTTGAGTTCCTTGTAATGTATTTTGATTTGACTAATGCTCCTGCAACATTTATGGACCTATGAACCAAGTATTTAAGCAATATCTAGACATGTTTGTTATCATTTTCATCGATGACATTTTGGTCCACTCTAGAAATGAGGAACAACGTGCCAACCATTTCAGAATTGTTCTCCAGGATCTCAAGGATGGAGAGTTATATGCTAGGTTTTCAAAATGTGAGGGATTCTTATCTATTTCATCTCCATTGATTAATTTCACCCAGAATAAGGCTAAGTTCCAATGGTTTGAAGCTTATTAAAAAAGCTTTCAGGAATTGAAAACTGGTTGACTACTGGTCCGGTTTTGACTCTACCAGAAGGTACTGATGGTTTTATTTTTTATTGAAATGCATCCACATTTGTAATTGGGTATGTTCTAATGCATAAAGGTAAGATTATAGCACATGCCTCCAGACAACTTAAGATTCACGAGAGGAATTATCCAACTTATGTTCTCGAGTTGGCGGCTGTGGTATTTTCTCTAAAGATATTGCATCACTATCTCTATGGTGTGCATGTGGATGTGTTCACTAATCATAAATGTCTTCAATATGTCTTTTGTCAGAAAGAGCTAAACCTGAGGCATACAAGGATTATGATATGAGAATTCTCTACCATCTAGGTAAAGTTAGTATTGTTGTTGATGCTTTTAGAAGGCTATCCATGAGTAGTACTGCTCATGTAAAGGAATGATAGAACGAGTTGGCCAAGGAAGTGCATAGGCTTGCAAATTTTGCAGTTCGCCTAGTGAACTCAGATGAAAGAGGTGTTATAGTTTAGAATGGGGCTCAATCATCATTAGTGGTGGAAGTGAAGTAAAAGGAAGACAAATATCCCGTCCTTCTTCATTTAAAGGAAGATGTTCATAAGTAGAAGGTGATGGCTTCACACAAGGGGGAGATGCCATGTTATGATAACAAAGAAGATTGTATGTTCCGAATGTTGATGGACTCTAAGATAGGATCATAAAAGAGGACCGTAATTTGAGATATTTGATTCATCCAGGGTCTAGCAAGAAGTACCATGAATTGATAGAACTCTAATAGTGGAATGGTATGAAGAGAGATACTTAGCAAGTCAAACTCGAGCACTAAAGGCCATGGGGGTGTGGCTCAGAATATGGAGCTTCCATAGTGGAAATAGGAGATTATAAATATGGATTTCATTACAAGCTTACCGTGACCTCACCTATAGCATGATTCAATTTTGGTGATTGTAAATTAGATGAATAAATTAGTCCATTTCTTAACAGTTAAGACTATAGATTTAGCAGAGAACTATGCTAGATTTTACATTTGGGAGATAGAATTCATGGGTGTCCTTTGTCTATCATTTCATAAAGATGTTCTCTAAGGTTCACCACCCAATTTTCAACATTGTTTTTAGAAATCTTATGTTCGAAGGTGAATCTTAGAACCGCATTCCATCCTCAGATCGATGGTCAGACAGTACATATATTTTAGACTCTAGAGGACATGTTGGGGGCATGCATTATTTATTTTAAGGGTAATTGGGATAACCACTTGCCTCTCATCGATTTTGCATACAATAATAGCTACCCTTCGAGTATTCAAATGGCTCTTTTTGAGTGTCTTTATGGGAGAAGATGTAGATCTCCAATTGCTTGATTCGAGGTTGGTAAAGTGAGTTGATAAGGCCAAATTTGGTTCATCGGGCTATGTAAAAAGTGAAGATCATCCAAGAAAGTTTGAAGACCGTGCAAACTCATCAAAATTTCTACACTGATGATAGGTGAAGAGATTGAGAGTTTGAAGTGAATAATTGGGTGTCTTTGAAGGTTTCACCCATGAAGGGTTTCATGAGGTTTGGGGAGAAAGGAAAGCTCAGTCCTAGTTATATTGGTCCCTACTAGATTTAGAAGAGAATTTGTAATATGGTTTATGAGTTAGAGCTACCATCAGAGTTAGCGGTTTTTCACCCAATATTTTACATTTCTATGCTTAAGAAGTGCCTAGGAGATTGTTCACTTATTATTCCTACAAAAAGAGTTGGTGTGAAAGATATCTTGTCTTATTAGGAAATTTTAAACCAAATTCTTGATCGTCAGGTTCGCAATTTGAGGATGAAAGAGGTTGCATCACTCAATGTTCTATGGAGAAATCATTTTATTGAAGAGGCTACATAGGAAGCCAAAGAAGATATGAAAGCTAGATACCCTCATTTATTCATCCCTCCTAGTGTTTGTTGAAGGTAATAATTTGTCACGATAAGTAATTGGGCCATGATGGTCTACTATACTCTCCAAGTAGGCAAGCCTAAAATCCAAAACACAACTTGCAGATGACAGTAATTCAAATGTAAAAGCAATAATAAGAATAAGCGGAAGATAGGAATATCATATAAGAAATGGGCCATATCATAAATATGTAGTTCAATACAAAATATACAAAAGAGGACCGAAAGTGACCAAGAAGACAATGTGACATAAGATCAAATCTTCGAACCAAGTGTCACCTATACATGAGCTACTAAGTATAGGAAAACCATATATACAAGAGAACTGACTAAGAAAAATAAAAAAAATACAAGTCAGTACAAAGAGGGAAAGAAGAAAGTCTCAGGGCGCCTGAAGCTCACCACAATCTGAGTCTATGATGGCCAAGGATGATCCAACGCTCACTGAGGGTGACTCTACTGGGAGTTGTATCAGAAAATCATGCAGAAGTGTAGTATGAGTACCAAAGCACGAGGTACTCAGTAGACATCATAGGTATCATAGGCCAACTGAGATTAGAAAGATATATATATATATATATATATATATATATATATATATATATATATATATATATATATATATATATATATATAAGTAGCACGATAGTATTAACAGGAGTCTGATAAAGGCTAAACGTAATCCTATACTACCAACAAGTGAAGAAACAACTAATATACCACACTAAGTAACAACACAATCAGTCAATCACATAATAAGGTGCAATGCATATGTGGCCAATGCAGAATTAATGCAAAAAGTTCCGGAGTTATCTTATTACCTTTCCTGGGGACCCCCGAGGCAATTACGGGACCCTATCTCAACTTATCAAAAAACGTAAAAACCCGTAATTTAGTTTGCGGGATGGTAGAGCATATCAACATATGCCTTATAAGGTAAAAAATATACATCTCTCTCAAATCCAAGTTTCCATTAGTAATATCAGTTGAAAATCAGTAATCCCACTCCATTGGAGGTCAAAATCCTGTGTAAAGTGTAGTGTAACCAAAAATAGTTCAAAAACCTCTTTACTCTCAGAAGTTAGATGCGATTTACCATGAACATGCTCTTATACGAACATAATTCAGTCATCATCACAAAACAATCCAAACCATACGCACAACCAAGTACAAAACCTATCCACAACTCAAATGTACTAACTTGGAACTCCGCCAGTTCAAGCTCACGGCCTTAGGCCCAATGGTACAATCAATACAAAGATAAAAAAATAAGAACTAACGCAAAGAATCTAGAAGTCCAAAAAAACTCAAACCCAAAGAAACCAAGTTTCATATAACCTAGAAGCATTTTAAGGAGCTAAACCCTTATTCCACATCCAAGGATTAACCTAGGCTAAACCTTACTGGCTAAAATACCCAAAAATGGCCAATTCATAGTCTAATTATCACACAAGCCTAAAAATAATCACCTACAACCGTCCTAGCGATCATACTACTCAAATACATATATAAACTAACTGGGCCAAGTCTAAGAGAAGAAACCATAACCTACCTCAAGGCCAAAAACCGCCCACAAACAACTACTCAGGAGCTTTTCCCTTCTGAAGATACTTCGAACGGTGTTACACTATAAAGTTAATGGAGAAAACATCAATACAAGAAAATGATATCCATACTGCATTTAATAAATTTAAAAATGAAAATAGCTAAGATTAGACCTTGGGACTGGGACCCACACATGAAATTGTGAAAACGACTCTGTCACAAGGTCCCAATAAGCTCAAGGAACTTATTCTCCTAAAATGGGCACAATCCATGCAATAATCGAGGTAAAAAAGTCCGACCATTTTCTAGCTCAACAAGGATCAGAAATGGAGAATTAAGGAGGAAATTGAGGGATTTACCAAGAGAAATGGAAGATTCAACGACTCTGGAACATGCCCATGCAACTTTTCAACACCCTCTAACCAGAATCACTAAATCCCCCAAGAAAAGCTAACTAAATCTCAAATTTTCTAATCTTGGAATGGGACATACAAGTTGAAAATAGGTCTTTTAAAAGACTGAAATGCTTGGTACTTTGTTCTCTACGAATGTGGATCCTTGTACGCAAATACAGAGGTTAGACTCCCTGACCCTTCATTAACATGGAGGTCTTGGAAGCTTTACCCCATGAACATAGAGCTCTTCACGCGAATGCAGAGGGTAAGTCACCTACCACTCCGCTAATGTAGCCAAGGGCCCACATATCAAGCTTAGTCTCTCCAGTTACCTCCTTGATCGAATGATTCCTCCATTGAACCTTTACTCAATTTCCTAACCTGCCTATCTAGAATGTCCACAGGCTCCTCATCAAAAGTCAAAGAGTCATCAAGTTGAGCCAAATCCTATTGAAGTATGTGAGACTCATATGGAACATACCATCTCAGCAAAAAAACATGGAAAACATATGAACACTCAAAAAAGCTGGAGGTAAGGATATCTCATAGGCCACCTCTCCTACCCATCTCAGAATCTCAAAAGGACCGATGATCCTGGGGCTATGCTTGCCCCTTCTCCTGAATCTTATCATGCCCTTCATGGGCAACACCCGCAGAAACACATAGTCACTATCCATAAATTCCAAGGGTCATAGCCTTTGGTCCGCATAGATCTTCTGCCTACTCTGTGCCATACAGAGTCTTTCCTGGATCACATGAACATTATCCATAGAATCACGTAACAAGTCGGTGCATTGTGGCCTAACCTCGAAGGCATCAAACTAGCCCACCAGAGATTGATACCTCCTACCATAAAATACCTCAAATGGATCCATATGAATTCTAGAATGGTAGCTATATTTATATGCAAACTCTGCCAAATCCAAGAACTGATCCCACTGACTCCCAAAATCAATAGCTTAGGCCTGAAGCATATCCTCTAAGACCTGAATAGTCCTCTCAGTCTAACTGTTAGTCTATGGATGGAATGTTGCATTGAGCTCCACTCTAGTACCCAAATCTTTCTATATAAATCTCTAAAAATGTGAAATGAACTGAGTACCATAATTTGAAATAATAAAATTGACACATTATGAAAATAGACAATATCTTGAATGTAGGTAGTCTGAACTGGCAAAAAGTGAACAGACTTGGAAAATCAATCTATGATGACCCAAATAGCATCAAAACTCCAAAAATTATATGGAAAGCCTACCACAAAGTCCATAGCTATCCTCTCCCACTTCTACTGTGAAATGGGTAGTCGCTGGGTCAAACCACCTGGCCTATGGTGCTTATACTTCTCCTACTGATAGTGGAAGCTTAGCCATAAAAGATAAAATATCCCTCTTCATCCCATTTCACCAATAGTGCTTCCTCAGATCCTAATACATATTTGTTGCACCGGGATGAATAGAATATCTAGAACAATGGGACTCCTCCACAACCAGTCTAACCAAGTCTCTAACTCTAGGAACACAAATACGACCCTCAATCCTCAAAACACCCTCTGGATCTAAGGCCTCATTCCTTTCCTCGCCGCTAAGAACCTTATCTCGAATCACACTCAATTGTAGATCATCAAACTGTTGTGCTCGAATTCTCTCCATCAAAAAAGATCTAGCCTCTACACAAGAAAGTACTCCGCCTGACTCAGAAGTATCATGTCTAACCATTCGGTTGGCTAGACAATGAATATCCACAACCATAGGTCACTCCTCCACAACTAAGGAAGCAAAACTCCCCATACTCACTGGCTTCTGGCTCAAAGCATTTGCTACCACATTAGCCTTGCCCGGGTGATAAAGAATAAAGATGTCATAATTCTTCAGTAACTCCAACCACATATGCTATCTCAAATATAGGTCCATCTACATGAAGATATACTAAAGACTACGATGGTCAGTGAACACCTCACAGTGGACTCTATACAAATAGTGCCATCAAATCTTCAATGAGAAAACTATCATTGCAAAACTCTAAGTCATGAGTGGGGTATTTCTTTATGTGAAGCTTCAACTACCTAATAGAATAAACAATAACTCTACCCTGCTACATCAACACACAACCAAGCCTAACACCAAAATCATCCTAGTAGACTGTAAACCCATGTCCCTCAAGAAAAAGAGTCAAATTCTAAGCTAAAGTCAATAGAGCCTTGAGATTCAAAAAGCTAGTCTCATACTCGTCAGGCCACTTGAAAGGGACATTCATCTAAGTCAATATAGTCAAAGGTGCCTCTATCGAAGAAAACCCTTCCATAAACCGCCTATAGTAGTCTACTAAACCGATGAAACTGTGAACCTCGATGGGAGAAGTAGGACTATTCCAATCATACATGATAATAATCTTTACCGGATCCACCCTAATCCTATCCTTGGACACCACATGCCCCAAAAATGCTATAGAATCAAGCCAAAACTCACACTTAGTTAACTTAGCTTACAACTATTGATCTCGCAAGCTCTAGAGTTCAATCCTCAAATGCTGCTCATGCTTCTCCCTAGCAGTCCATATAATCAGAGGAAATACCTTTGGCATGCATAAAGTAACCATCTTGAAAAATAATCAAAGACCACATGATAAGGAGATAACCAATCCATACCTAGAATCAAGTCAAAGTCTACCATATCCAATATAATCAGGTCCGCCCTAGTATCATATCGAAAGATAGTCACTATACAAGATCAATAGAGTCGATCCACTACGAAAGAATCACATATGGGTATATCTACAAGTATAGGCTCTAGCAAAGGGTCACACAATACATCCAGACAAGTAGAATTATAGCAAATACATATGAGTAGATAGACACTAGATCAAATAAAACATATGTAGGTTGTTGAGAGATGGAAATCGTACCTTTGAAAATTGCATTTAAAGCTTACACCTATGGCCTCCTCGAAAAAACATACATATGATGTTCAACTTGCCCAATCAACTTGCCTGACTGGACACCATGACCCCAATACCCTAAATGTACACCCTGAGAAGTCTGAACCAGAGCCAAAATCATCTAACCACTAAAACCCACAGTAGTACCACTATTTATAAGGTGAAGAGTTGCATGAACCTATCTAAGGGGCTGGAACTGATGTGGGTAACCTCTGGCTAGAAACCCCCTCCCATGGGATTAAGACCCACTAAAACCACTTAGATGATGGGGCCTCTTATCGCTGTCCCCATAGGCCTTGCGACGGATCTCATTAGTGGTGCACACATGATCAATTATCTGAATAAAAGAACTGCCCAACACCACTTTCTACTCTATAGCCATCCGATGTTGGAATGAGAGCCCTTTGACAAATCTATGCACCCTTTTGTGCTCCATCGGCATAGGCATAGCCGCATGTCTGGCCAACTCATAAAACTTTGTCTCAAAATCTATAACTGATAGTGATCCTTGGGTCAAGTCTATGGACTCATCCCGCAACCTCTCTCTCAAGCTGCAATATACATACTTCTCCAAGAAAGACTCAGAGAACTAAGCCCAAGTTACCGGAGGTAATTTGACTAACATGCATTAGAGATAAGACCTCCACCACTGCTTCACTGATCAACCCCCTGAGACTCCATTAAACTAAGATTATGCAACCTCTCCTGATAATTGACTAGAAACCCATAAGCATTCTCGCCCATTGTACCTTTGAACCTTGGAGGGCCCAATCTAATAAACTTCCCTAGAATCTTTTGATCCTTAGAAAAGATGACTGGTATGGGTGCCATAGGTGGAGAGAAAGTAGGAACTGGCTAAACTATTAAAAAAAGAGCCGCAGCAACAAACTACACTTCTAATACCTAAATACCTGGTGCTCCTGCCTAGGCTAGAATTTGAGCCTCATCTCAAACCTAGGGTCCCGCTAAAGTACTAGGCAAATTCCTTGTCCGGTACATACCCTCCATTAAGTTGAGGATCCTATATAGTGTATATTGAAGTACTAGCATGACAACAAAACCTTACAGAGGCTAGGCTAACCCCATATAATCCAACTGATGCTGAAAGTCCCCAACCTCTATCTTGCACTCTGGCGATGCTGTCCGCTCCTGATCTTGAGTCGGTGTTGTAGCTCATGACTAACCTCAACATTTAGGTCGGCGTCGACCTCTACCCATAGTTGAGGCTCTATATGCACGTATAATAGGCTCTTACCCATCCACAGACATTCTCGTCCTAGCCATCTGAGAAAGAATAAAACAAATGAAACTTAGAAGCTGCTAAGGTCATAGATGCACGATAAAGAATACAATAAGTAATGTATTCCTAAGAATACACTATAGTATGTCACGAAACAAGATAGGCCCTAGATGTGATATGGTGATTAAAATCCCGAAGTATCCCAAGCAAGCCTCTTAGCATATCATACATGAGCAT
Organism: Solanum dulcamara; assembly: GCF_947179165.1. NCBI lineage: Eukaryota > Viridiplantae > Streptophyta > Magnoliopsida > Solanales > Solanaceae > Solanum > Solanum dulcamara. Next base: position 22,590,129 of record NC_077248.1, read on the forward strand.
GCATAAGATAAATAAAGCACTAAGACTTATATATAGATGCAGAAGTGAGTCTCAACATGAACAATCTCAATAAAAGAGAATAAGTCTCAAACTCAAAATGGAAAGACAACATAGACTCCATGATAAAACATGCCTCTACTAGACTAGATAGGGAAATAAGACAAACTCCTAGCTAACCCAATATAAAGATGAAAAAGTCATCAGAAACAATAAAATATAATGTCTTTTCCTGGAACCATGAGGAGTCACCAACACTAAGGAATAATATCTCAAAACTTTAGCCACGAGTAGGAGGTGCGTGATGATTATCCGATCATAAAATATGATATAATACAGGCAAAAAGTATGCGCTAGTACATGGAATGCCCAAAGTATGTGAGAAGCATACATAAATAATAATAATATGACATAAATAATATGAACATGAGATACATGACCAATATCTTAAAACATGAGTAAAACCTTGAAAACATTTGAATAAAATCATAATCATGTGATCAATACATAACAAACATCATAAGGACTTATCTCACTTCATATTCCTTGGTGTGGGATAGGACTTTTAATCGACATATAAGGCCATGCAAGGTGTAACATAGAATTTGATGTAATTTCCATATCGAAAAGAGAGAGACTATTTTGCCAAGGTAGAATCCATGAGAATATCATAACATCATAAGCTATATGTGAATCCACTAGCTAGGCCATATTGGCATAATAAACCTACGCGGGCAACGTAGTTAGGGACTAAAGGTTGTTACTAGTATTCCCTTGGAAAACTACTTGAGCTTTTGGACCGAACCCCACTTCAAAGTCCTCCCGGCAGTTAGTTGTTATCCCAATAAAATTCATAAATCATAGTCATTAACATCATTAGGAAAGATAATAATATATATCAATCCTCATCATAAAATAATCATAAGAGTAACTCATTAATACATTGATCCTTAAGAATGCATGAGTCGGTGAGAAAGCCTTTCACCTCTTTAACATGAGTGTGTGAGGAAAATCAATCACAACCTTAGTAATTTGCTTGAAAACATCATTGAGTTCATAATTCATCTTCATTCTTACTTTCATGAGTCATTCATAAGCCTTGATAAACATTCTTAGATCATTCATACAAATTCCTTTAAAATTCATGATCATAAATCCTTGAAATTAGCATAAAGCACAGGTCCATAAAAATCAACTTGAAATCATGCAATGTAACTTGAATTATGTATAATTATATCAGTAATAATGAAATATATCATAATTGAGATGACACAATGAAAATTCATGAAAATTAGGGGTTAGGAGAAGAATTCAGAAAAAGAAAATTTAGAGAAAACCTTGGGACTCTATGGATGAAAGGATCCATGGATGAATTCCCACATACCTTAGAAAATAGAAGCCCTAAATTGAACTTGAATTGGAGAATTGACTTGAAACCTTTGATACTTGCTTGAGGAAGGTGAAGGCTTTTGAAAGAGAACTTTAAAGAGAAAATTTTGTGATTTGGGTATTAGGGTGAAAATGACGGAGTTAGGAGGGTTTAGGATAGTTAATAGAATAGGTTCTAACCCTAAAATCCATAAAAATATATTAATGACATAATAGGAAAAAGACCAAAATACCCCTTAACTTAACTTGATGAGGGCACCTAGATAGAGGGTCACCACAATCCGTGAAGCTCACCATGGTCTATGGTGATAGTCGTGGTCCTGAAGGGAGACTGAACCTTGATGGGTTGACTTCCATGAAGGACACCATGGCTCGTGGTGCTCGTCATGGGTCTATGACCCAATTGTGGTCATCTTGCAACTTAAGGATCTTGGGGGAGTCAAGTTCACGGAAGGGATTACGGTCCTTGGATTCCACGATGAGTTGTGAACCTTTTGTGGACCTTCACCCATTTTCCCAACTACCAGTGCTGGACCATGTTACCTCTACACGGCCCGCGGTCCTCTTCATGGCCCATGAAGGGCTCTATGAAGTCCACCTGGTGCCAAAAGCTTCGAGTTCCTGTGATTTTCTTTTTAAACTCTATTTTCCATCATTCTAACTTTTAGGGTCTTACATATCCTCTCGAACATAGGATACATACGTTATCATACTAATCCGAGAGAATCTACTAGGCAATTTCTCTTATACTGGTGAGACGAGTGAACTTAATGCTCTGATACCACTCTATCATGATCCAAATTGAGCCATGATAGAGCCAACTACACCCCCGTAAAAGGAAAGCCTAAAACCCAAAAGACAACTTGCGAAAGATAATAATTTAAATATAGTAGCAAAAATAACAATAAGCAAAAGACAAGAATATCATATAAGAAATGGGTCATATCATAAATCTGTAGTTTGATACAAAATAGGCCCGAACATGACCAAGAAGAAAAACTAACACAAGAACAAATCTCCAGATCTAGTATCACCTATACATAAGCTAGTACAGGAAACCCATATATACAACAGAACTGACTAAGTAAAATACAAAAAGATACGAGTTAGTACCAAAGATGGAAAGCACCAAGTCTCTGGATGCTTGGAACTTACCAAGATCTGTGTCTATGATGTCCAAGGAAGATACAATGCTCACAGAGAGTTTCTCGTACTCGGAGCTACATAAAAAAAGATGTATAAGTGTAGTATGGCTATTGAAACATAGGGTACTCAGAAGGCATCATAGGCAGACCAAGCTCAGAAAGATCATGTGTATATATATACTAACAAGAGTCTGATAAAGGCTAAAAGTAATCTGAAACTACCAACAAGTGAAGCAATAACTAGTCTACTACACCAAGCAATAACATAATAAGTTACAACCCAAATGTGGCCAATTCAGAATGAATGCATAAAGTTTTGGAGTTGTCTCGCCGGTTGTCCCACTGTCCCCCGAGGTGACTATGAAACTCTCTTAGCTTATCAGGAAAGTAAAAACTTGTAATTTAGTCTACAGGCCGCCAAAGCTTATCAACATATGTCTTATCAGGTAAAAATGGAACATATCTCTTAAAACCAAGTTTCCATCAGTAAAATCAGTTAAAAATAAGTAGCTCCGCTCCCTTGGAGCTCAAAATCCAGTGTAAGTGTTGTGTAACCAAAAATAGTTCAAAAACCTCTTTACTCTTAGAAATTAGATGTAATTATGCCATGCAAATGTTTTGATACCAATGCAATCCAGTCATCACAAAATGATCCAAATCATACACATAATCGGGTAAGACACCCGACATAACTTAAATGCCCTAACCAAGAACTCTGTCATTCCAAGCTCATGACCTTAGGCCTAACATTACAATAAATACAAAGATAAAAGCAACTACGAACCAACATAAAGCATATAACATTCCAAAATTCTCCAACATGGGAAAACTAAGTTTTACATTACCTAGAAGCAATCTAAGGAGCTGAACTCCCAAGACACGTCTAAGGGTTAACCTAAGCTAAGGCTTACTAGCTAAATCTAGGCTAAAGCACCCAAAATGACCAATTCATATTCTAATGATCATGCAAGCCTGAAAATCACCACCTAAAACCTTCCTAATGATCATACCATTCACATAGATATAAATTAACTGGGCCAAATCTAAGAGAAGAGACCAAACCTACCATAAGGATGAAAACCACTCACGACCAACTACTCGGTACCTTATCCCTTCTGAAGAGTCTCAAAATAGTGTCACATTATCAAATTAGTGGAGAGAATATCAAAGCAAGACAAATGATACCCATATTGCATTTTATAAATTTAAAAATGAAAATGGCAAAAATCATACCTTGGGACCCGCACACGAAATGACAAAGATGACTCTGTCAAAAGGTCCCAATAAGCTAAAGGAATTTGTTCTCCAAAAGTGGGCCCACTCTAGCAATAATCGAGCCAAAATAGTCCAACCTTTTTATAGCTCAACAAGGATCAAAAATAGAGAATTAAGGAGGAAATTGAGGGATTTATCAAGAGAAACAAAAGATTCAATGATCCCACAACATGCCCACATGAATTTCCAACACCTTTCAATAAGAATCACTCAAATCTCCCAAGAGAAGCTCTCAAAATTGCCAATTTTCTAAGTCTAAAAATAAGACATGCAAGCTAAAAAATGGTTTTTTAAATGTCTGAAGTGCTAGGTACTTTGTGCTTCGCACTAGTGAAGCCTTGTCCACAAAAGTGGAGTTTATCCACATTGACCTTCCAAAAATGCCGTATGAGGCCCACGAACCTGGAGGTCTGGACCACTGACCTTCTACAAATGCGGAATGAGGCCCATGAATACAGAGGTCTGGGAAGCTTCACTCCGCAAATGTGGAGCTCCTCACCTAAAAGTAGATAGTAGGTCAGCAACTATTTTGCAAACATGGCCAAGAGCTCGTGATCATAGAGAAGCAAAGTGAGTTCCACCAGGAGCTTAGCATCAACAACTCACGAAGGATTAAAATTCCCCAATGGGAACTCAAAATTCATTCGGAATCCATTCGACTAAAAAAACTATACGATCTTATTGGAAACAATATTTCGAACTCAAGAGAATCGGCAAATCGATCAATAGAGGTCGTCTTGTCAAAATATTGACCAAAGTCAACACTTACAAAGAAAAGCCAACAAAATGCTAAAAAGAAATGAGTTCATCCCGAAAGCCTCAGGAATCAAACCAAAGGTTGTTCTAGATCAAATTTGGCATTTTGGACCTAATTACACTAATGGAATTTTAGTCCAAGGACTTTTATCAAGAATCTTGATGGAAGTCAAATTTTGGCCAAAACTTCAAAGCTAAAACGCCAAATTGCACCAACTATACATGAAAGCCCCCAAACCCAAACTAATCATTGCACTAACCAAAAATGACCCTTTCGGAGCTAATGAAACTGATGGATTGGAATCTCTGGATGTATATTAAAGCCAACTCTTTCAAACCTTAAGCCTTAAAAATGATCAAACTAACTCAAAACTCACCCGACCTCCTCGAGAAGTGTGCCACTTATCCCAATATTACATAAATGCTATGAGAAGGGGAAAAATAGTAAAAGCATAAAAAATAGAAATGACCGTGATGGTCATTATATACTCCTTTCTCCGTCTCTGATTTAGTGTCTATTTGTACATTTGAGAACTTCATATTGTACGTTGTATTCATGCTTTGTGTAATTTTCTAACTTGATCATCATCGAGAATGAATGATCCTAAGGGAGAAATATTATAACACCTCAAAAATACTAACTTAGACAAACTCAGAAGAGCCTAGATAAATGATAGCAAAAATCCTCAGAACTTTGAACCATGAATAATACCTATGGACTGTAGAAGGAGCTACGAGTCATAGGCGAGGCTCATAGTTCACTCATAAACTAAGAAACACTTGGCTTATCTCCCAACTTTCCTATAGATGACTTCTATAACTCGTAGAAGTTCCTACAGATTATAGGTGGTGCTCTTAGGAAAAGTTTAGAGGCTTAGAACTTCAACTGTACAAGACAAAGGGCTTTTATGTCCCGTAGAAGGGTCTACAGACCATAGAAGGTCAGTTGACCAAGTCATGAGACTTCAAAATTCAAGTATGTAGGATGGGGAGGATCTACGACCCGTTGAAAGGTCTATGGACTGTATAAGGTCCCATAAAACAAACTTCAGAGGCCCATTCCCCAGGTCATGTTCTATGAGCTTTCATACAACCTATAGAAGGGTCTACAGACCATAAAAGTTTCTGTAGATCCAAACACAGAGTACCCTCCCTTAGTACCCATTATATGAGTAGGGTATGACCTGTAAAGGGGTTCGTAGACTTAAATCTTAGAAACCCCCTAGTTCCAATGAGCTTCTAGGAGAGGGCTTCAACGGATCGTAGATATCCTTTCGTAGCATGCTTTAACAACTTTTAACGATCGGTAACTGGGCTTTTTCCCACCCTTTCCTAGTCCAAGCCTTGACATATTAGGACCTAATTAAGTCCCTTAATAGTATCATATAACCCTTTACTCCTCATAATCACTCTCAAGACTTAGATTAAGGTTCCAAAGGGATAAAATCTAGGGTTTCAAGAGCATTCATTTCAGGTTTCTTCACGAACATTCCTCTTTAGGTATGTAAGTCTAGCATAATGTTTGACTGAGTTCATCCTCATGCCCTACATTTAAATTTAGCAAGTAAGAATCTATGTTTAACCTAATCCTTTTATATAAACTTGCATTTTATGATTCCTTGTTATTGAATTTAATTCTCTATTATTGAGTTTAGGATTCCTTATATGATTTTAGTTATTGAATATTATTTATGCTTATTTTTACATGAACCTTATTTGAGTTGTTGAAGGTTTTAAATTTCTATATGATAACTTTCAATTATACCTCTCGAAAGAAATATAGATTATTTTTAGCGGTATATTTACCCAACTAAGAGTCGGGGTTGATCCTACAGGGAATGGGTTCAAATAAGTCTATTATCAAGAACTTTTCAGTTGTAGTTTCGACTTTCCAAAAATAAAAGTGCATAAAGTAAAATTGGGGGGAGGGGGGTTACCGATTGATTTAGTAATAATTAATAATGTTTTAGCAAAGTAACTAACAATTAAGTTGTAAACAATATGATAATTTAGCTAGGATTGTGTTCTCCATGACGTTTAACTTAGCAGACTAATCGTGTTAGTGGTAACGTTTCAATGCATTGCATGTAAAATCTACCGATTAATGTAACATCTAATTCACCTCCCAGAACTTATTAGATATATTTCATTCATCTCTTTCCAGTCTCAGAATGTATGCTTTACTAATCCTTGCTATGGATCTCAGAGTATTATCCCTTTCTGGGCTCAAGTAACTTAGACGAAGGTTTGTTCCTCTGAGTTATTGTTGTGATAATCTTTTCCTAATCACTACCTCCCTCTCAGGTAAGTAATAAATACAGGTATGTTTCCAATGCATGCACTCATCAAGAAATACTTATAACATGAAGAAAATCACAATACATGCAAGACAAATCACAATAATCACTTTACACGTTTACCTACTTTATTATTTTGTCATGGTTGTCATATCCGTAGTTGTGGGCTTAGCTACTCATAATTATAAGTAAAAGAATAATAATTTATGTAGAATTCATAAACCAATACCTACGCAAAATAAACCTTGAATCACACACACGAACCATGAATTAAGAATGAAAATCGAAATTGTATTTCAAGAATCAATCTCAAAAAGTAGTAGAATGCATATTCAATGTGTTTACAATAATAATCCCAAAACTGATAATAAACATTGAACCCTAAAAACATAATAAATTCAAGTATTTATAGAATTACAAAATCTAATCCTAAACCAACTAGGAAAACATAAGTCGGCACATTTCACACTCGATCACTATGAACTGTATTGGTATTAACGGTCTGTGGTCCTACTTCCATGGTACTTGACTTGGCTTCATCACCTGTGTAAACCTTTGCTTCTCCATGGGCAAGCATCACACCTCGTGGTGCTTACTACAACCCGTACTGGCATCTGTAGTGCTAGCCTATGCCAATTCTCCAATTTCTTCAGTCAACCAGCACGATCAATCATCACGATCCATAGTGGACTCCACGGCCCATGAAGGGTACCGTGGATTTTCACTTGGCCAAACTTCAATCCACTTGCAGCTTCTTTCATTCAGCATTATGGAAGCCACCAAGCCCATTCAAGGCACTATGGTCCATAGTGGGTTCCGTGGAGTTATGATTTATCAAAGTTTCTTCAACAACTTCCTTGTCTAATCAGCACTACGCCAACCACCACGGCCCATGAAAGGAACATCCAAACTCATGCGCGACTTAGTTTTCCTGCAAAATAGAAAAAACACACATCATATCTACAAAAACATGCTTGCAACGCACACTAATTCACAGTTTTTAGCGTTGAAAATATCATAAATATGCAACACATCACTACATATTATGCATTATTTTTAGTTAAAGTAATATTATTTCAAAACAATGAGTAAGAGAAAAGTTTTAAGGGAACATGAGTCCCAAGTATATTACTTGATTTTGAGTTTTTACACTACTATTCATTGTGCATGATTTTTTCAGAGTTTTAACTGAGTTAAAGTATTTTGCATTTATCATAAAGAATGAGTTTTGAGGAAACTTGAATGGTTTCAAATGCATTACTTGTATAGAGAACAACATGAGAATTTTAAAAGAAATCATAAGGAGTTTGAGAAAGCGGTTTCAGTCAGATAAGTAAAGTCCATTGTGACTTTAGAGAAGTATTTTGAGTATTAACTCAAACAAAAGATTCTTATGAGTGTGAGCATTATTTCATATTTTGGGAGTAGTATTGAGCACTGATTTGGGTAAGTTTTCAGATAACTCAAACACATAAACTATGTTGCCAGCACAGGACAGTATCGTGTCATTATTTAAATCAATGAGTAGAGTTTGCATCTCTTTTCATGGAAAGGTAATGGACAGCTCTAGCAATGTAAGCAATATTTTATATCATCACGAGACTTATAGTGATGTTTGTAGGTTAGAAAAACTCCCCAAGATAGAAAATACTATTTATTTTTGAGTTGCATTTATTGACTTACTTTAGTTGTAAATCTTTTGAGGTTTTAATTATACTTGGATGCTTTACTTTTCAATTGGGTTATTTTTAGCATTCCTTTCCACATGAATATTTAGTGTAGTTATGTTTCTTTCATCTATGTTATATATCGTACATTTCATGTACTGACGTCTTTTGACATTGCATCATTTATGATATAGCAGCAGGTACTCAAGATCATCAACAAATGCTCTATTGAGATCACACTTCGTCAGTCTTTGATGTGGCCTCCTTGCTTTTGGGGCCTCCTTATTAGTTATTTATTTCGATATTAGTAGTTATTTTTAGGTATCCGTGGGCTTATTCTGGTACCTATTAGTATTAATAAAGGCTTCATAAATAGACTATAGATTGTTTAGACTTTTTTGGAGTATGTGTTAAACTTGGATTTTCATTATATTTAGAGATTTATTCATACATTCTTGATTTTACATTAAGTATTTGAAATGCTCACCCTTTTTAAATGATCTTGCTATTGAGTTTAGTCTTTCGCTAAGTAGTCAACTAGTTCAAGGGTTCACTTGAGACTAGAAATGATTTCTGAGTGTTGGCCACACCTAGGGTGAATACATGGGACATGCTAAATACTCACTATAACGACTCTTTTGATCATTATGGAAAAGGAAATGGTGAAATTATTTGGGAAACTTTTGAGTAGTAACTTAAACTTTTAGTCTCAAATAGAAGCTGAGCAATGTGAGGTCTTGAGAAATCGGGGAAAGGATTGGGGTTAGTATCCAATCTTGGGTTGGATGTTTTAATTTCTAAGGTGTTAAAGAACCCATAGAACTTTTTGGAAGTGAATTTAGGTAAGTAAAATTCCTGACATAAAACTTAGCGTGAAGGGGATAATTTAGAAAGCTAAGGTTTGAGGGTGTATTACGAAATGGGGACTTTTCGAAGGATTTCTAAGTTTTTGTCTCCATGCAAGCCTCTACAATGGGTGGAATCCCACTATAATGGGGCCATTATAGTTGAATGGGGCCCACTATGGTGGGGTAAGTTGGAATTTTATGTAAAAATATCCTAAAATCGCTTATTATTTTGCAATTTCATTTTGGAAAAGTGCAGAGGTGACTTAGGGAATTATTCACTTATTTTCTATTGGTAAAGTAAGTTAATTACTTTCCTGACTTGTAATTCGATTCTTAAGCCTAAAAATCTATGGTGGTACTCTTAGAGGAGGGTTTTGACTTGAATTAATGGTTAAAAAATCCCTAGTTTGGGTAGAATGATCACAAATTGGCCTAGGATTAGGATTAAGGTATAATCCAATTTTAATTAGGCATGGTTCATTGATTCTACTATTTTGTAATTGTTTGAGGCCAAGAACAAGCCATGATTGATAACAAGGGGAAGTCTCAGATTCAATAGAGTTTTCCAAGCTTGAATTGAGGTAGGTGATGGTTGTTTCTTTTCCAAGTTATATGATGAGTGCATGTTAATTTCTTTATAGTATTACTTGTACAATTCATTTGGTGAAAACATAAGGGATGAATGTGAAATGAATGAACCTGCTTAATTTACTTGTGGCTTCAAATGTGGTTGTTTCATGATAATTGTCATTGTGCATGTTGTTTGTGACTAATAGTTGGCTCGGATACCACACTTGATACGAGAATACTAACTATTGGTTCGGGGACCATGTTTCATACAGGAACACTAATGGTTGGCTTAGATACCATGCTTGATACTGGAACATTAACGGTTGGTTTGGATACTACGCCTGGTATGGGATCTTATTAGTTGGCTTGGGTACCACGCCAGTACAGGTTTGACAAGTTTGCGTGTATGTTTATTAGTTTCTTGAGTTAATCAAGTTTGTTTGTGATCATATGGGATATGTTTCATATGTTTTTAAGTCAAGATTTATGATTGAGAGTCTATTTCTGTTATGACTTCTTGATATTGTGTTGGCTTAAATTACTGTACTTTGGTTTCATTTTACATTCATATCTTTGAAAATAACTATAATCCTACATGTACACTGTGGTTTGTGTATTAATATTGCACTTTCTTTTTTTGTTGAGTATAGGGCATATTCAGTTGGATGATACGAGACCTCAATGGTGAGATGAGCGACATTTGAATCCAAAGGTGCGCTACTTCTTCCTTACTATCATGGATTTCTCTCTATCTCTTTGTCTATCTTTTCGAGCTCAGAAACTTTTAGACTTTTAGATTTTATATTCTTGTTTGGGGTTGCATCTCCTACTCTTGACTTACTAGATACTTTGGTACTACGACTTTCAATTTCTAGAGGGATATTTTTGCATATTTTATCGTAATTGATTGAGTTTATGGGAACTTAATCTATTATTTTCTTTAAATTGTTTTCTTAGTTGACCTATTTAATGGTCTTGTTTCTTTACATTATTGATGGGTTAAGTTTTAGATTAATAATTAGTTCGCCCACTGGAGGGTTAGTATGGGTACCACTTATAATGGTCTGGATCGTGAAAAAGTTGGTATCAGAGCCCTAGGTTAGTTGATCTATACCAAAAAGGAGTCTAGTAGAGTCTTATGGAATGGTACATAGACATCTGTACTTTCTTAGAGAGGCTACAAGACTTTAGAAAATATGTCTCCTTTCTTTGTTCGTGCTATAACTTGATTTCAATTTATATCTAGGATCCAAATTAATATCCAACATCATTCACTCTTTTTCCATAGATGGTTGATACACAACATAATGGCACAAGAAAAGTGTCCAACTACAGAGCCGGCATCAGTAGGCAGAGGTAGAGGTAGAGGTAGGGGCAGGGAAAAATGGAGAGCAACACCTGCCAGGGGTGGAGCTTAGGCGGTGACAAAGTCTAAGGAAGCGACCCTTCCCTACCCTAGGATCATATGGAAGAAAAGGTTAAGGTTGAAGTTGAAGAGGATGTTAAGCCAGAGGTGGCAACTCATATTGGGGGTGCAGGTTTTCCTCTTATGTCTTCTAAGATGGTTCAGCAGTTGTTAGCATTTTTTAGCGGATCGAGAGGTACCAAAGTCACTCCTACAATATTGGTTACTCAGAATCTAGGTACTCATCCTATTGCTACTACGACACCTAGGATAGAGGTAGCTTTGGGAAGTGATATGTTCTTCCATCTAATACTGGGCCCTACGATGACTGGGATAGAACATGAGGTGCTGACTAAGGTTTTAAAGTTAAAGCATCTAATGTTCCACAATTTAGAGAGTGATGATGCATTTGACTCTTAGATTGTTACAAAAGATTACATAAGCTGGGCATTGTGCAACAACATGGGGTTGAAATTTTTACTTTCCAGTTATAGGGTGAAACCAAACAGTAGTGGAGAGCCTATGTAGTGTGTCGTTCATTAGTTATACCTTTATTGACTTGGACTTAGTTTCATTCCTTGTTTCTAGAGTAATAGGTACCTCAAACTCTGTGAGATCATAAGATAGATGAATTCATGGCTCTTGAGCAGGGTAATATGTCAGATGCAACCTATGAGGGTAAGTTTCATGTTTTTTACCATTATGCTAATCAACTTATGATCATTGGGGAGGAGAGGAACCATATTTATATGAAGGGGTTGAGAACTGACTTGCAGGTCTTATTTGTTCACATGACTTCAGTTGGGAGGAGCTCAATGAGGTAACAGACTATGTCAAGAAGATTGAAGGAGTTCAACAGGTTGGGCAGTATCACGACCTAGACCATCGTGTGTGGCATCCACACTAATCCTCCAATTGGAGAACCAATTACTAACCCAAACTCAACCTAGTAATAATTAAAAGGAGAGCAGTCTTAAACATAACAGTTAAAACAATAAAAAATTTAATTCACATAAACCAAATCCATTAACAAAAATAATTTTGGGAATAAAAGTCCATACTAGAACCTGAAAGTCACAGTACCAAAACTCTAAAAAGTCTAGACTATGAAGATGCAACCCCAAACAAGAAAACATAAATTTATAACATCTAAATAGTTTGAGTTTGAACAGATAGACTAAGAAATAAGGAGGAACCCATGGCAGCCTGAACGAAAGATCGCACCCTTAGATTAAAAAGTCAGATATCTCATATTTAAGGTCTTGTAGCAGCTGCCTAGATATGCCGTGTACTCAACAAAGAAAGAGAATATGCAGTATAAGTATACAAACCACTGTGTATTGGTAGGATTTCAGCTAGTTCCAAAGATATGAATGTAAAATAGGTAACCACAATACAATAAGCAAGTCAACACACATAATAATAAGTCAACCACAAAATAGACTCGCAGTCACAAATCTTTGATTTAACAAATACATTAAGCATATCCCACATGATCACAAACTAAACCAGTTCACTAAAGGAAATAATAAAAATAAACAACTGAATCATGTCAAACCTGTACTGATGTGGTACCTGCGCCAACCATTAGTAATCCCATACTAGGCGTGGTACCTGAACTAATTGTTAGTAATCCCAAACCAGGCATAGTAGCTGAGCTAATTGTTTATAATCCCATATCAGGCATGTACCTAAGCCAATCGTTATTAACAAACAACATGCACAATCAGAATCACAATGAAACAACCACACTTGAAGACATAAGTAAATTAAATAGGTTCATTTTCTGAGATTATCAACATGTTATCATTTCACATTTAGCCCTTATATTTTCCCACATGCACTGCACAAGTAATAGTATAAATCATTTAGCATGCACACATCATATATAATTGGAAAATAAACAACTATCACCTACCTCGAATCAATCCTTGGAACTCTATTGAACTTGAGCTTTCCCCTTATTATGAATCTCAACTTGTTCTTGGTCTAAAACAATTACAAAATAGCATAAACAATGAACAATGGTCTACTTAAATTCAAATTATAACTTAATCCTAACCCTTGGCCAATTTTATGATCATTCTACCCAAACTAAGACTTTTCCCACCATTAATTCAAGTTAAAACTTTCCCATAAGGTTATCATCATAGATTCTGAGGTTTAAGAATAGAATTAAAAGCTAGGAGAGTAATCAACTTACCATTACCAAAGAAATTAGTGGAAAAGTGAAGAAAACATCCTAGGTCACCCCTTTTTTCCCCAAAAATGAAGTTGCAGAATAATAAACGATTTTGGGACTTTTCGTGCATTAATTTATGACTAAACCAATATAGAGGCTTAGCAATAGCAGAATTCCTCCCTCTATAGCAGCTTGCACTGACACAAAACTCATAAATCCTTCAAAAAATCTCAATTTCACAACACGCTCTATAACCTTATCTTTCTAAATTAACCCTTTTATGCCAAGTTAGGTATCCAGAGTTCTAGTTATCTAATTTCAATTTCCAAAAATCCTATGGACTCCTTAATGTCGTAGCTAATACAAAATTTAATCTACACTTAGAAATTAACCCCAATCCTTTACTAAATTTCCCTAGACCTCACCTTACATATATTTCATCTAAGATTGGCCTAGCCTGAAAGTTTTAAGTTATCTCTAGTCCAAATCTTTTCACCATTAACTTCCCTATAATGATAGGAGGGGTCGTTACAGGAAGTCTAAATCATTATCTAAGAGGTCTAAGAATATGGCAATTATAGTGGTTCCTACTCCAAGAGTTCTGCTAGAAAGTGTATTCAGCCCGTCCAATTCAATTAGCTTTGCCCGCTTCTATAGGTGGTTATTCAGGGGTGTCTGTTATGACCTAAGTTAGGCCCTAGATATGACACGACGATTAGAATCCTCAAGAAATCCAATCAAGCCTCTTAGTATATCATACATAAGCATACATAAGAAAATTAGGTTGCTCCTTGCCTTAGACAAATTTCTGTTTCTTAGGACCTTCCCTACCGATGGCTTCTACGGAACGTAGGAGTTCCTATGGGCCATAGATGGTGTCCGTAGGTAGAGTTTTAGAGACTCTGCAATGTTGATGTGCAGTACCTTTACTACAAGTTAGCAGGATGGTCCATAGATAGTTCTACAACCCGTAGAAAGTGGTCCATAGGTCCATCTTCAAAGACTAGGCCATGTGCTTAGGCTCCTACGAGTGGAGTTTCTATGACCATCAATGGGTTTATGACCAGAAGGAGCTTGGTCATATACCCCCAAGGAAAATTCTAGTAAGTCCAAAAATTGGACATTATGTCCTATGAGGAGGACCCTACAATCCATAGGAGCTTCTACGGCCCGTAATAAGGGCCCATAAATGGCCCAGTACTTTTTAATGAGGGGTATTCCGATATTTTCTCCACCTCTCTCAAACTTAACCCAAGACATTTTAGAACTAAATTTAACCTCTTATCAGTACCCAATGTGTATTTTCTCTCATTAACACTTAGAAATATTGAGAGCACTCATTGGAGAGAAGGAAAAGTGCTAGGTTCAAGAGTTCCAAGCCAAATCTTTGCTTTTCGATCGGTTAATTTTCATTTCAGGTATGTAAGGCTACCATAATGTTGGACTAAGTTCGTCCTCGTGCCCTACATGTCCCTAAAATCAATTGAACTATGAGTTTTAGTTTCCAACTCCATAAAAGTGAATTCTTGATGTATTACTTTCTTTAGAATTCCAATATATATATTATATTGTCCTTGATGAGTTGATGTTTGAGTTTATGGATTCATGATCGTATCCATACGAACCCTATTTGAGGTTTGGATTATATATATTTTATGCATTATTGATGTTAAAAGAATGATGATTTATCCATACTTAATAAATGATGAGTTGAGTATGATGTTGAGGTTGAAGGAATCTTTTGAGGTCTATTTTCAAGCATGAATATTAACATATTTACATGTAATATTTTAGTATTGTCCTTGATGAATTGATGTTTGAGGTTACGAATTCATGATCGTATCCACATGAACCCTATTTGAGGTTTGCATTATATATATTTTATGCATTAGTAATGTTAAAAGAATGATGATTTATCCATACTTAATAAATGATGAGTTGAGTATGATGTTGAGGTTGAAGGAATCTTTGCAGGTATATTTTCAAGCATGAATATTAACATATATACATGTCATATTTTTGAGAAGTTGATGTATGTTGCAAATGCAATTAAAGAGTTGAATGTTATCTATAATTAATTGAAGAGATGATGATGAGAGAATATGATGTAAATTTATTTAAAAGTACAATGAGACTAGATGAGATGCATTTTGAGTATTTCACTCACTTGATGTATATGTATATAAGTATAATAACATTTTGGGAGTAGTATTAAGCACCAACTTTGGAAAGAGTTTAAATAACTCAATCCCCATAATCTACATAGCCAGCGTAGAATAGGATCATGCCTTTCATTTGGGCGACAACTCATTGTTCCAAAAGAGAACTTTTATATGGATCCAGAGATGATGTGATGTCCCTTAGCTTGGTAAAGTATTGGACAAATGTGACAACAGCATCGCTTCGTTGTATCTTCACTAGGTCATAAGTGATGGTTGTCGGTTAGAGAAACTCCCCTAATGAAGTAGAAGTACAATATTTTATTATATTGAGTGACATTATTGTTGCATATCTTTTAAAGCACTATTTCATTATAATGCATGCTTTATTGAGTTGACTTATCTTCAGAGTCGAGTCCCTTGGGTTTAGTATCTTGATGTGAGTTCTTTCTTGCCATTTTACATACTCGTACATTCTATGTACTAACGTCATTCGACCTGCATCATTTTATAATGCAGATACAGGTGTTAGAGATAATCATCAAAAGCACTATTGAGGACCTATCTTTTATAGCTTTTGGTAAGGCCTCTTTGCATTTAGAGGAGCTTCTTCATTACCAGTTTAATTTCATTTATTTACTTATTGAGGTGGTGGTGGAATTGTCTCGGCACCTTCTTAGTAGTTACTAGAGGATTCATAAAAGGAGTAGGGTGGAGTCATTCAGTCTTTCAGAGTTGGTTTTGAAAATGCTATTTTTATTATTAAGATATAACATTGACTTATATTTTAAATGAGTACTTAAATCTATTGCAAAGTTGATAATGTATGTGATTGCCCACCTGATATTACTCTCTATTCAGTTTGAGTCTTCTGCTGAGTAAGTTAGTCAGGCTAAGTGGTTCATTTGGGACCAGCAATAATTTTCGAGTGCCGACCACATCTAGGGTGTAAGCTTGGGGTGTGAAAAAATTGATATAAGTTAAGGAATAGAAGTCTTAGTGATTTTATAATATGAAGTGATTGTGTATCCTGATTATATGTGTGATGATAGAGGAACTGATGCAATTATAATGAAATATGTTGATCCTATGGAATAATTGATATGAAAGGACCGAAGGTTCAAGTGTTACCAGTTTCTGTGGTGTGGTGGTGTTATTTGTTTTACCACATTGTATTGTAGTCATCTGTGAATCTCTATATTGCTCTTGGAATATTATAGTGGATAGATGTGTTCAAGATCCCAGGAATGGGAAGCTCAATGTGTTTGTTGTTGTGTTGTTTAGTAAGATTAGTGACTTAGAGTCATATATTAATTGTGACCTATTGGTACATATGTTAAAAGGGAAATTTGGAAAGGATTTAGAGATTTTGTCTCCGGGTAGGCCGCCCTAGCGGGAGGAATCCCACTATGGAAAGGCTGCCATAGCGAGTTAGGTCTCGCCATAGAGGACATTATAGTTAAGAGAAGAGCCTTAGTCCACCTAAATGTTTCTCTCTTGCAAGTGAGATGCTAATTATTCTAGGGTTAGGTGTTGCAGTGAAAGCTTAAGGAAAGTAGACTGGTTAGACAGAGTTAGTGGTGCTCCATAATTCGGAAACTCCTCTATCTGATAAAAGGGCTAGGCTATGATCTAGGTCGAAGAAACTGAAACTTGGGAATGGTAAGAGTTTGTACATAAAGGTTTGGTGGGTGTATTTTCTTAAGTTCATGCTTTCTTCTTGTTGATTTCCTTAAGAGTATCAGGTTGACTGATGATGCCTACCAGTACGTGCTGTTTTACTGATACTACTCTTTCTATATCACTCGGTATAGTGTGATTGTACGAGCAGTGATGTCTCATAGGTGAAGACAAAGATGATTCTCCAACAGCTTTTACTTTTTCTTCCTTATAGTGGGAGTTGTGTCATTATTCTATTTATATATTGTATCTTTAGAAGCTCTTGTACATATTTAGATTAGTATCCTTGGGGTGGTTAGAGTGTCTCTTATAATTAATCTTGGTGCTTTAATTTAATATATAGAAAATCCATAATCCTTTTAGCCTATTATTTGTATTTCATTAAACTTCCGCATGATATTTCTATTTAGGGGATTGATGGTTCTCCTACTTAGATGTTAGAGTAGGTGTTTGCATGACCCGGTGGGTTGAATCGTGACAACAATAGTTCAAAATTGAAAAGGAGAAGTAAATTAGTACATGAAATAATTATATACAAGATGAAATTGTTAATTTAATAGTACAATACATAATATTATAATTTAAATACAAGATAAAAATACAATACATAACATAGTAATTTTAAAACTTACAACAATAATTTAGTAATGTGGTAGGTCGTTTCTAGATCCACCAATATCCCAAAAAAATAGTGAATGGGCCAGAGAATTGTTGTGGCTGAGGTTGTGGTTGCGGCAACGTAATAATCTTAAAAATTGAGTATTCATGTAAAATTAAATTTTACAAGGATGTAATTTATGTAATTGTATTTAAAAAGAATAAAATTTTATATTACATGAAGATTGTATATGATGATTATTTGGAAAAAAAAGATTTATATTATAAAATAAGAAAATAAAAATGAAATAAAAATAATAATATAATATTAAGGAGAGGGAAAAAGATTTCTTTTAGAGATAAAACAGAGAACTGGGTTGGAGTTGGTTGTCTCCAAATATAGAGATTTTCTATATTTGGAGAGTAAAATAGAGAATGGGTTGGCGATGCCCTAAATTTTGAATAGGGTGGACCTCAAGATAAAATGATTAAATCATGATTGAACATGCTATATAAAATTATAATTTTAAATCAGATTGATATAAAATAGAAGCTTTGTATGGACATGTAATTTGAATTTCTTAAGTTCTATTTTTTAAAAACATAAAAACTTTCATAAGTTCTGAAAACTATCAACATTTCTTCAATTTTTATATAATATGACCAAATGAATAAATCATACTTAATAAATAAGATATCAGAATTTCCTAAGATGCCGCATTAATAAATCACATATTTTCATATTTTTTTTTGTAAATAAATAAATCACTAGTCAATAATAGTAATAATTAGTTTTTTTTATATATAATTACTTCACACGGTACGAATAATATGTTCATGCTGAGCATGAGTCTTTATTTACAAATTTTAAAATGATGATTCTTTTTTTCAAAAAAATATAAATTTATGGGTCAAGTTTTGCATTTTAAAATTTTGAAATCATGATTTGGATGCCTAAATCATTCTTTTTGAAAATTTGAGATTTGAAAATATGATTCCAAATTACATGTTCAAACACTGATTTAAAATCATACCTCACATCGGATGTCCAAACACATGCTAAATGAAAACTTGTGCTAAGTTTAGAATGGTTGTCTATGTAATTGGTGCATGATTTGGATGCCCAAATCATTCTTTTTGGAGAATTTGAGATTTGAAAATATGATTTCAAATGTTCAAACACTGATTTAAAATCATACCTCACACCGCATGTCCAAACGCATGCTAAATGAAATATTGTGCAAAGTTTAGAATGACCGTCTATGTAATTGGTGCAAACTTTCAAAAAAATAATTTATTTTTTCTTTCATTACAATTTATTTATTTTATTATGAATTGACAAAAAACTTAAGAAAACATTTTTTAAAAAAAATCTTTTGATATTAAATTAAAGATATGTAGAATGTATTAGGAATATTCTTAAATCTAGTGATTTAAAACATATTATATGAGAAATTGAAATTAAAAGTTGTTCAAAAAGAAAAAAAATATTCTATATTATACAAACTAAAAAGAAAAATAAGACAAACAAATTAAAACAGAGAAATTATTTCTTTTCCAACTAATGTTGTGTTCATTCTAGTGGTGTCAAAAGAAAATGAAAAATTGACTGAACCTAATTGTACCAAATCGTTTTATATCATTTTTTCAATAAAATTGTGGACCTTCATTTAAGGGTATAATCATCCCAAGAAATTGGAATGGTCTTTTCAATTTATAAAATTAAAGAAAAATTTCCAACCAAACCGAATAGCCTTACATGTATGCAAATATATTTTATATATTACAATATGTTAAATTTAATATATATATATATATATATATATATATGTATTTTATAGCATTTTTCAAATATAAATATAAACTAGCCTCTAGTAACAGCTGGATGACTTTGGGATTTTGCCTTTTAATTAGCATTTAATCAAGGAAAAATTATTTAAATACACAACTTATTTTACCGTATTCTCTAAAATTTTCTATCATTTGAAAAAATTACAAAAATCCCTGTTCTTTCCTATTTTCTGATTCATCACTGTACGCGATGTATCAGTCGGATACATCACTTTACGTGATGTATCGAAACATCGGATATATCACTTTATCCGATGATGTATCGAAACATCGGATATATCACTTTATCCGATGCATCAGTCAGATACGTAATGTATCAGGATATCGGATACATTATTTTACACGATGTATCGGTCGGATACATCACTTTACGTGATGCATCAGAACTTACGTGATGTATCTAGATTCCACAAAACTTAAGGGATTTTTGTAATTTAAAAAAGAATAGGGATATGATATAATTAGCACTTAACAGTATGGGATTGGTATAATTTATTATTTAATCAATTAAATTTGAATTTAAAAGATACTATAGGTACTCCATCAAACAATACGGTAAAATTTATGCAAACACTCTTATTGAAAGTTTTAGATTAAACAATATGGCAACAAAGTTTTACATTCTTGACTTTTTGGTGAAGAATTGATGTGTTTTTTCAAGAACATACTTGCGGAAGTTATATTTTAATAATAATAATATATTTTTATGATACTTTAAAAGTAAAAAAATTCAAAAATTAAGCGAACCTTACCGATACCGAAATGTTTTAAGAAAGCTCATTTGATTATACATTATAAAATATTCGAAAAATTGAGATGATATATTTAATTGATGTATTCTTTATGAAACAATAAATCAAGAGAAAATCACACTATATATTTATTTAAGAGTATATATATTACAGATTATAAATATACTATTTTATAATTACTAGGCACAAAGGTTTAATTACAGGTCTTAACAAATTCGAATTAAATTAAATTATATTTAATTTATTTAATACTTATTAACATTCAATAAATGTAAGAACAAAAATGGGGATACATTAAATTTGAGTAAATCTTTTTGTCACACTGCAAGCTAGACCTTAGGTGTGACACGGCGATCAGGAATCCGAAGGATTTCAACCAAGCCATCTTAGTATACATCGCATACGTAAGGTAAACGAACATAATAGAATAAGCGGAAGAATCAACTCAACATAGAAGTCAAAGGAGAAGTAAACCCAACTCAAATGTCCAACATGGACTACATAAACTTTCAACATCTAAACATGCCTCTATACTAGACTTGATGGGGGGTTTTAGGACAAGCTACTAGCTCACCGAATCATAAGATAAAATCAACTAGAAATATAAAAGAAAAGTCATGTCCTCAATGAATGAGGACTCACCAACTCTTGAGAGACTTAAACCAACTCTAGCCACGAATGTGAGGAGTGTGAGTATCGTCCGTCCATACATTATGAGACAATGTAGACAAAATATGTGTTGGTACATAAAAGATACTAAGTATGTGAGATATGCAGGAAAAAGAGATAGAACATAAGCAATATAACATAGGATGCATGAGGAATATAAATGTAATACCCCCAAAATATTTTCGCTAAGATTCGAATATTTCTTCACGTGAGTGTAGACTCGGACCGAAGGACTTGTAATTTTACACATGAGTTAGGATTGATTCCTAAGTATTTGAAGTGTGTTAGATGTGTTTAGGGGTCATAAGGGATCTCTAACACCAAGTCGAGTCCAAAGAACTCCAATCGATTAAGTTTTCGGATGAGTTAGTATAAGGTTGAACTTCAAACGAGCATATCTCCTAGGATATAATGAACTGGGTGGACCACAACCTTCCAAATTAAAATTTTTCGAGTCTTCTTTCCAACGCCACCAAGATTGTAATTTTTGGAGTTCAGAGTCAAAAGATATGTCGATCCTAAGATGAACTAGCACAGCAGGGATTTTAGGCCTGGGGTTCAACTACTGGAAATCTGGGTTTGGCGCCGCAGTGACGCGATGCGCCACTATTGTGCCAGGAACACGCCTCCATAGTTTGGCCCCTGACGCGGCGTGCCACTATGAGGTGTGCGGGGTTTTCAAGCCAATTTCCAGAACCCAGAAAGATTTGGCCTTGGCGCTGTAAGGGCGCGACGCGCCACTATCGCGCCAAGAATGTGCCTCAGTAGTTTGGTCCTTGGCGCGGCGTGCCACTAACCGATGTGCAGGTTTTAGGTGTAATCGGCCTGGCGCTGCACTGGCGCGACGCGCAACTATCGCGCCAAGAGCATTTTAGCCTATTTTTCAGAACTTTTGAGAAGGGGCAATTTGGGAATTCGTCTCAAATTATATATGTATCATCCTTGAACATTTTGGGGACACATTTTCAGCCCTTCTCTCTCTCTAGAAAAAGCCCTAGAAAGATCTTCTCTCTTCTTCTTCTTCTTCTCCAAGTCCTTCTTTAACAAAGAATTGTTCCAAGAGCTTCAAGATTCGAGTTCTCCATTGAAGACCCAACCACAAGGTTTTCTTCAAGTCTTCACAAGGTATGTAAGGCTAACCTAAAATATGGATTGAGTTCTTCCATATGTCCATGTATGTGTTGAATAGTAGTTGTGAAAGATTTGAACCTTCTAGGAAGGTTTTCTTGAAATTTTTTCTAAACCCTAGGATATCTTTATATACTAGAAATTGATGGATGATTTCATGACTTGATTCTTAAATGTTCAACTTTCATATTATTGACTACAAATGTATTTTGTATATAGATTTATAGGTATTGACGGTATTCTTGAGTTGAGTTTTGTTGGGAGTATGGATTCATGTTTCATTCACATGAACCCAAGATGAGATTTTTTTGTCATGATTGTCTTGAGGTTGAGGTGGATGGTTTTGTGCATTTATGTATTGATTGGAATGAAAAGAATGAATTGGATAGTTGAGCACGCCCCTTTATTTGTATAAATTGAACATAGGACTAAAATAAGGATTGTGGAGTAAATGTTTGACGATCGATGTGATAATAGTATTTGATAATGACGTGGATGGTGATATTTGATAATGGTGTGAATGATGATATTTGATGATGATGTGAATGAAGAGGTTATGTTGATGAGGATGTTGTGTGAATAAGTGGATTGGAGTCTAATTTGATTATGTGATATGTGATTTACCTAATTTGATGTGGTTGGAGTCTTATGAGCATTTTGAAAATAAATGAGTTTTGGAACCATTTTTGCATAAACTATTTATACACTATTTTGAGTTTAAAGAGTAATTATTTTCGTTTATGATTTGAAAAGAGTTTAAGCATGAGTTGAGTTTGACAAGTCTTTAATTATTTTTGAACACGAGTATTTTGAGTATAAGTGAGTTGAGTATTTTTACTTTATGTTGACACCCAATTTTGATCATCCACAATGCAAATTAGCTATCGAGTTTCTTTGAATTCGAACATTTTGAAATAATTAGCTTTTATAAAAATATATATATACATATATATATATATATATATATATATATATATATATATATATATATATACATATATATATATATATATATATTCATATTATTCTTAATTATTTTTATCTTTATATAAATTTTAGTATAATATACATATTTCTATATAACTATATCTTTGATTACTATGTATGTGATTATTCGAAAATTATCTCAAAAGATTTTATTTTTTACTAAATACAATTTTAGTTAGGTTAGTTTAATTATGATTTGATTTTTGAAATTTTTAGTTTTTTCTAAAAAAAACTAAAAATGGACTTCTCCCACATCGAAAATACATGGAAAATTTGGGGGTTTTGGAGCCTATATAAAGGCTCATATTCTCATTAGAAAGAGGGAGAAGTGGGAGGTTTTTTAGCCACCCCAAAGTTAGAAATTTTCTTAACTTGGCTAGGATTTTTGAACTCTTGTCCCCAGCCTAAAAGTTGTGAAAATTTCTAGCTTTCAATTTATATTTTTCTTCAAGGAAAATAGGAGATTGAAGTCAAAAGTTAGGCTAAGAACAGTGTTCTTATAACGTCGAACCCACGAAGGTTTGAGTCTAAATTTTTAATCTTTTATTTTATCTTTTTTGTAGATTAGAGTTCCATCAAGCTCTTGGATGGTGGTGAATGTCTTCCGCTCATCGTCTTCCATCTCGTGGCCCGGAAAAAGGTAAAATATTTTCTTAGCTTTATTTTATTTAATTATTTAATATTATTTCATGTGTTTATAGTTAGTTGATTAGATTTTTTCTTTAAAATTGAGCTAGTTAGCATGTTGTTAGTCACTTCTAGGATGCCCATCAATTTAATAACTCAAAATACCATGATATATTCCTTGATTTAGTTTAAAATGAGTAAATGCTTCTGTAATTTTATTTTTGGTGCATGTGATATCAATTCGAGTCAATCTTTGAACTTTATCCTTGCATATCGTTGAGTTTTGAGTCTCCTATCATCTTGATCAAATGACTGAAAATTGATACATGGAAAAAAGGGTAATATCTATGATTTGAATATTGATATTGGGTTGTATACACGGAATACAAGCAAAAAATAGTATCGTATACACTGATACACAGTGTGTATACAATTTGATGTATAGTATGTACAGGGGAAGAGACACTGTATACAATGTTATATATACTGTATATACACTATATACAGTATATATGTAGTGATATACAGTAGATACAGGGGGAAAACACTATATATAGTGTATATACAGTAATATGCACCAGCTACAAGGAATAAAAACATTATACAATGTATATACAGTCTGATACATGGTGATATAAAATGATATACAGTGATATACAACATCTACAGGAAACAAACACGTGGTATATGGTGTATATACAATTCAATATAGTGTATATACAGATGCGATATATAATGGAATTAAGCTTAAGGCCCAAAATACAGATGGCCCAATAACTTAGTCCAGGCGTACAGAAACTAAGTGTTGGACCAAATTTCCATACTTTATTCATTTATATTTAATTCGGGTTATAATAATTTATTTATTTATTTACGTTTGTTTATACTAACGTAGAAGTTGATTAGTTTGATTTAACTTAATTGAATTCCCCTAAGGATAAACCAATTAAAGTCTTCATTTCCTTTTAAATTAATATTTCCCAAAATTAGTCAAATAATTTTTAAATCGTTGGATAACCGCATGTTAGCGGCTATTTTAAGTGCTAAAACCTTCTTAAAATAGTAATATGAACCTCGTATCCTTTTTCTCTAAATTTTTAAGACTTAAATCTGTTAGAGTCTTTTAAATTAAGTTTTCTTAATTTCTTTAAAAAATTAAGTGGCGACTCCTCTTTTACTAAAATTGATTTTTTCTTATAAAGATGAAATTAATTTTACACTTTGTCCATTTTTCGACATAACACTTTAAAATGTCGATTTTTCTGAGATTGTATAGATTTTAAAGAGAAGAGTTTGATGATTTGAGATGTATTATGTATTACCTTTGGTCTTTTGGGAACACATTTTTACAGCCTTACTCTCTCTCTAAAAGCCCTAGGAGCTTCTCTCTCTCTCTCTTCTTCTTCTTCTTCCCCATTTCCAACAAGAGATTGTTCCAAGAGCTTCAAGACTTCAAGCTTTCCATTGAAGACCCAACAACAAGGTTTCTTCAAGAGTCTATTCTAAGGTATGTAAGGCTATCCAAAACATGGGTTGAGTCCACCCATGTGCCCTACTCTTGCGTTGAGGTTAGATGTCCATGAAAATGGAGTTTCTTGGTATGGTCTATGTTTGAATGAGTTTTGTCCCTTATTTATTGGATGCTATATGTGTTGATGTTGTTGAGCTAAGAAGTTCCTAAAACCTTCATGTTTGTATGAATTGATGGAGATGACTTGTTATTATATTTTGTTGATCTCTTTAGCCATGTAACTATGTTGCTTAAGTCAATTTCCTTAAATGTGTTATTCTACTTGTGTTGTTGAGCTGAAGTCATAGAGTTGTGATGAGTCTCGAGGAGGTATCATAAAGGCTTACCTAAATGAGGCTTGATTGAGTAAATTGGAGGATAGAATTGACGAGTGGACGAGGTCCTAAATGGAACTTGCCATTATGACTTAATTGAGTTGAAATGAGAATGGAGTTGATGAGTTGGCAATGTCCCACATGAAACTAGCCGTGAGGGCTTGTTTGAGATAATTGGAGGGAGTCTTATGAGCATAGAGTCATGGGTGTAGTATCGAGCACCGAGGCGGGTGAGAGTATAGTTCGTACTCGAACCCCAAGAACTACGCCGCCAACGTAGGTAAGGATGGAACTGTTAAAGTCGGATGCTTTCCATGGGATCGAACCGTTAAAGTTGGATGTTTCCCATTTATTTGTCCTGAAATGATAGGACTTGACTAATCGATGGTATCCATGATTAGAGAGGTGTTCATGCCCTGACAAGGTATGGACGGACGTGGCAACAACGTCTGATTATTGTACTATCACCGGCTCATAGGTGATGGTTGTCGAATAAGAGAAACTCTCATTTAGGTCTTGATAGTACTCCGAGTCAGTTGAGTTGAGAGGCTTATGAGTTAGTCCCATCTAAACTATTCTTGTTAGACTTAGGACACTTGAGTGAGTTGTCATGTATATATATGAGTTGAGGTCCTGAGTTGATACTGATGTTTTCTTGATGTTATTTCATTCGGCCATTTTACATACTCGTATATTCCATGTACTGACGTCATTTGGCCTGCATCATTTCATGATGCAGAGACAGGTACCAGAGATCATCAACCGGTGCTTCATTGAAAATCCACACACACTCCCGGCTAGTTGGTGAGTCCTCCTAGCTTCCGGAGGATGTTGAGCTTCCTTGCATAGTTTTGTTTTGTCTTTATATTTTGATTGTTGGTAACCATGTGCTTTTCATTGAGACCTTCCAGACTTTGGTAGAGGCTTCATAGACTAGAGTGTGGGGAGGTTGAACTGTTATTTTGAGGAGTCCTATTATACTTATTTTGTTGAGTTAAACATATTTGGCCTTCGGCCCCCATATTGTAAATAGCATGTTATAATTGAGCCTTCCTTTGAGCGTATATGACTGATTGACGGAATGATTGAGTTAGGTGGTTCGCTTGAAGGTCAAAAATGGCTTTCAAGTGCCGGTCACATCTAGGGTACCCTCCCGGGGTGTGATAAACATGGTATCAGAGCCCAGAGTTCAAGAGTCCTAGGGAGTCTATGAAGCCGTGTCTATTAAAGTCTTGCTTATGGGTGTGTTGTGCACCACACTTATAATCAGGAGGCTATAGGACATTAAGAATGTGTTTCCCTTCTTTCATATTCTGAATTTGGGATCATTTCTGGAGCATACCTGGACAGCTGGATAAACTTCAGGCCATACTCCTTAACTGTCATACCCTTTTGTTTCAGATTTACAAACTCCTCCACTTTTGCCTCCCTCAGTTCTCGGGGAAAGAAGTGGTCAAGAAAGGCTCCCTCAAATTTATCCCATCTAGCAGGTTCAGCATCCTCACCCCTACCTTGCTCCCATTGGTTATACCAGATGTTGGCCACATCCTTGAGTTGATAAGACACCAACTCAACCCCTTCAATTTCTGTAGCATGCATGGCTTTCAGAATTTTTCACATCTCATCAATAAAGTTTTGGGGGTCTTCATCAACCTTAGAACCCGTGAATGCAAGCGGATTCATCCTCAGAAAGTCTCTAATTCTAGTGGCAGTAGGTGGCTCTTGGGGACTAGAGCTAAGAGTCGGCGAACTCTGCTTACTATTTCGGGCAGCCACTAATTGCGTGAGCATCGCAGTCGCCCCTCAAAATTCTATCTCTGATGTGGGTGCAGTCGGAGTAGCAGGCACTTGGGTTGCCTCCGCATACCTCGCAGGTCGGCCTCTAGCCCTTGCTGGGCGTACCTCTGATTGGGGCATCTCGGCGTTGTCAATGTTTCTCTGGCTAGCCGTGCATTTAGGAGGCATTATCTGTAACGTATAAACGCACGAATTAGAAGGGAAGTTTCATAGAGTTTAACTCCATCGCACAAATTTAGAATATGAAAGAAGGGAAACACATTCTTAATGTCCTATAGCCTCCTGATTATAAGTGTGGTGCACAACACACCCATAAGCAAGACTCTACTAGACACGGCTTCATAGACTCCCTAGGACACTTGAACTCTGGGCTCTGATACCATGTTTGTCACACCCCGAGAGGGTACCCTAGACATGACCGGCACTTGAAAGACATTTCTGACCTTCAAGCGAATCACCTAGCTCAATCACTCCATCATTCAGTCATATATGCTCAACGGAAGGCTCAATTATAACATGATATTTACAATATGGGGGCCGAAGGCCAAATATGTTTAACTCAACGAAATAAGTATAATAGAACTCCTCCAAAATAATAGTCCAAACTCCCATACTCTAGTCTATGAATCCTCTATCAAAGTCTGGGAGGTGCCAATGACAAGCCCATGGCTACCAACAATCAAGATGAAGGAAACAACAACAACAAAACCATACAAGGAAGCTCAACATCCTTCGGAAGCTAGGAGGACTCACCAACTAGCCGGGAGTGTGTGTGGATTTTCAATGAAGCACCGGTTGATGATCTCTGGTACCTATCTCTGCATCATGAAATGATGCAGGCCAAATGGCGTCAGTACATGGAATGTATGAGTATGTAAAATAGCCGAATGAAATAACATCAAGAAGACATCAGTATCAACTCAGGACCTCAACTCATATATATACATGACAACTCACTCAAGTGTCCTAAGTCTAACAAGAATAGTTTAGACGGGACTAACTCATAAGCCACTCAACTCAACTGACTCGGAGCACTATCAAGACCTAAATGGGAGTTTCTCTTATCCGACAACCATCACTTATGAGCCGGTGATAGTACAACAATCAGACGTTGTTGCCACATCCGTCCATACCTTGCCAGGGCATGAATGCCTCCCTAATCATGGATACCATCGATTAGTCAAGTCTTATCATTTCAGGATAATAAAATGGGAAACATCCGACTTTAATGGTTCGATCCCATAGGAAGCATCCGACTTTAACTGTTCCATCCCTACCTACGTTGGCGACGTAGTTTTTGGGGTTCGAGTATGGACTATACGCTTACCCGCTTCAGTGCTCGATACTCCTCCTATGACTCCATGCACATAAGACTCCCTCCAATCATCTCAAACAAGCCCTCACGGCTAGTTTCATGTGGGACATTGCCAACTCATCAACTCTATTCTCATTTCAACTCAATTAAGTCATAATTGCAAGTTCCATTTAGGACCTCGTCCACTCGTCAATTCTATCCTCCAATTAACTCAATCAAGCCTCATCTAAATAAGCATTTATGACATCTCCTCAAGACTCATCACAACTCTATGACTTTAGCTCAACAATTCAAGTAGAATAACACATTTAAGGAAATTGACTTGAGCAACATAATCACATGGCTAAAGAGATCAACAAAACATAATAACAAGTCATATCCATCAACTCATACTAACATGAAGGTTTTAGGAACTTCTTAGCTCAACAACATCAACACATATAGCATCCAATAAATAGGGGACAAAACTCATTCAAACATAAACCATACCAAGAAACTCCATTTTCATGGACATCTAACCTCAAAGCAAGAGAATGGCACATGGGTGGACTCAACCCATGTTTTGGATAGCCTTACATATCTTAGTGAAGGCTTGAAGAAAACCTTGATGTTGGGTCTTCAATAGAGGACTCAAATCTTGAAGCTCTTGGAACTTTTCTTGTTGGAAATGGAGAAGAAGAAGAAGAGAGAGAGAGGAAAACTCCTAGGGCTTTTTAGAGAGAGAGAGGAGGATGAAAATATGAGCTTAAAATGGACTAGGGTGATACATATATAATTTGGGTAAGTTCCCAAATTACCCCTCCTCAAAAGTTCTAAAAATAGGCTAAAAAAGCACCTGGCGCGATAGTGGCGCAGCGCTCCCTTGCAGCGCCAGGCTGATTACGCCTAAAACCTGCACACCTCGTAGTAGCGCGCCGCGCCAAGGTCCAAACTACTGAGGCACATTCTTGGCACGATAGTGGTGCGTCGCGCCCTTACAGCGCCAAGGCCAATATTTTCTGGGTTCTGGAAATTGGCTTGAAAAACCCTACACACCTTTTAGTGGCGCGCCGCGCTAGAGACCAAACTACTGAGGCATGTTTCTGGCGCGATAGTGGCGCGTCGTGCCACTGCGACGCCAAGCCCAGTTTTCCAGCAATTACAACCCAGGCCTAAAAATCTCTGCTGTGCTAGTTCATCTTAGGATCGTCATATCTTTCGACTCTGAACTCCAAAAATTACATTCTTGGTGGTGTTGGAAAGAAGACTCGACGACCTTTAATTTGATGGGTCGTGGTCCACCTAGATTGTTGTCTTTCAAAAGATAAGATCATTAGAAGTCGAACCCTCATATGAACTCATCCTAAAACTTAGCCACGACGAATCTTTTGGACTTAACTTGGTCCTAGGGGTCCTTCGTGACCCCACATCACCTCTAACACTTCTCAATTTCTTAAGGACTCGTCTTAACTCATGCAAATGCTCCACCATACTCGAGTTCGACCCTACCCGAATACAAGAAGGGTCCAAATCTTAGGGAAAAATTTTGAGGGGTGTTACAATAGATATGAGCATATTGAGTCTTAGGAGGAGTATCGAGCACCGAATTAGGTAAAAGTATAGTCCATACTTGAACCAATAAACTACGTCGCCAAACATAGGAGGGGATTGAACTATTAAAGTCGGATGCTTCCCTAAAATATTTGTCTTGACATTATAGGACTTGGTTGGATTGGATCCCTGATTGGTTGATTCGTTCATACCCTGGCAAGGTATGAACGGACGTGGCAACAACGTCGGCTTGTTGTACTATCACTCGCTCATATGGTGATGGTTGTCGATTAGAGAAACTCCCAAATTGTATGGATTGTGCTTGATATGATTGGCTTGATTGTGATTGGAGATGATTGAGTTGAATTGTAAAACATTGCATAATTCAATGTGCATATTTATTGAGTTGAGTCCTTTGAGTTGATTATTGAGTTGATTGTATATGATCGGATTGGATTCGATTGGATAATATATTATTGGATTGTATATGATTGGATTGGAGTAGGTGATATGTAGTGGATTGGATTAAATGATATGTGATCGGATAGTGTACGATTGGATTGGATTAAATATAATGATGTGTGATTGGGTTGAATAGAGTGGTGTGTGATTTGATGGGATCGAATTGTAAATGATTTGATTGAACTGTATTCTTACTTTAGACTTATGGCGCCTTATTTGAGTCTCTCTTATCTTTCTGATTTGGAGATATTTGAACCAACGTTATTCTTCCTTGAGGTATGTTTCATTCTGCCATATTACATACTCGTACATTCCACGTACTGACGTCCATTTGGACCTATATCATTTCATGATGTAGAGACAGATTTAAGAGATCGTCAATAGAAGCAACATTGAGGATCTATACATACTCAGCGTATTGGTGAGTCTTTCCCTACATTCGGAGGACACCGCTTATGTATTCTTTCATCGAGTTAGCCCTTTCCATTTTAATTTGAGGTAGCCATGAACATGTCATTGGCACTAATTAGATAGTAGTGGTAGAGGCTTCATAGACTAGACAGTGATGGGTCGATTGAGTATTTCTTTTCTTGAAATTATTATTGTCAAACTATTTTAATGACGAAGATTGAAGTTTGACTTGTTGGCCCATGGCCTTTATTCTTTGAGTTAGACTGACGATTGGAGTTGCCCGTCAAATATTTTTCTTTATTTTAAGTCTTTCGCTGATTGAATGAATGAACAGATGTGTGATCAGGCTATGTGATTCGCTTGGGAGCCAGAAATGGTTTCTGAGTGCCGATTACGTCTAGGGTACCCTCCCGGGGCGTGACAATAAATGAGCATGAGTAAGGTTTAAAAAGCATTTGAAATCACATGAAAACTTATGGTCAATGCATCATAAAACTTCATGGTAAAACTTACGTATTTACATATAACTTGTATGGGATAAAACCTTTAATCGACACCTATGACTATGCGAACTATAACATGGATATCTGTCATGACCCAAAATTGAGTGTGATGGCATTTGTCCTATCCCACCAGAATAAGTCAGCCTAAACCCAATAATTAGAGAAGATACTGTGGAAACACTATGTATATCAAGTAAACAAAAATGAAAGTCTTAAATAATCTCAAATAACCCTCAAAAATCTGATTGTCACGTGTACAAGCCACTAATAAATGTGAAATGAAAGATAATACAAGTCTCAAATGTCTTTGTATCTCAAATAGAACAAAGCATAAAGTAAAAAGGGACAAGGGAGATCGTCGGGCGTCAATCAGCTACCTCTCTAAGTCACCTCGAAACCTCGGAGGATAATGGATATCTCAAACTCAGTGTCCAGGCTCAGAACCTACACAAGTGTAGAAGCAAGGAGTGAGTACCAACCAACACGGTACCCAGTGTTATGTCGGAAAAAGACGGTTTAAAATTAATTTCAACTTTTATAGAGAAAAATCAATTTTGGAAAAGAAGAGTCGCCACTTAATTTTTTAAAGAAATTAAGAAAACTTAATTTAAAAGACCCTAACAGATTTAAGTCTTAAAAATTTAGAAAAAAAGGTATGAAGTTCATATTACTATTTTAAGAAGGTTTTAGCACTTAAAATAGCCGCTAACATGCGGTTGTCCGACGATTTGAAAATTATTTGACTAACTTTAGAAAAATGTATTTTTTAACAATAATCGAAGCATTAAACAATTTGAAAGAAGTATAAATTTTAAAACATTTAAGATAATTTATAAGAGTGATAGACTTGGTATAAAAATGATGAAATAAAAGAGGGATAAATAATTTAAATGAAACAAACGATTATAAAAAAATGGTTTCTCTTCAAGGGATTTAATTAAGCTAAACTAAACTATTAATGTTAGAATTAGGCTAAAATTAACTAATTAAATAAAAGTAAAGGCAATAGAAATTAGTGGCGCCTAAAAGGAAACATTTTAGTTTTTAACATTAAACTACCCCCAAATATGTATAAACAAAATATTTTAAAATAGACGAAAAAAAATATTTATGTATTCATATTTTTCGGATTAGCGCCGACTTATTAATTGAAAGACAAAAATATAGTATTTTGTTATTTTTTTGTTCGGATCGACTTTCATCATTTTCGAAGGGCCTAACTACCCCTACCCCTCCTAAGTTTATTTATTATTATAATCCTAAAACGATCTGAAAGAAACAATAAAATCTAACATCCTAAAAGGTGTCTAACGTCCCTACTTAAATATCCAAGAGGCATTGGACATACTATTAGGGTAGGTTTTAGACTAAAAAAAATATAAGCATCCTAATTAGACACATCGCCAAATAAAACAGATGGAACGAGCAGTTAGCACATAAAATCTCAAGTAAGCCTCTAAATTAATTATTTAGCATGCTTGAAAACACAAAGAAATAGTAAAACTTATAATAATTATGTGTGTGCATACAATCAGACGTAGGTGTCGTATATATAAAAACTTGAATAATATGAAGGGCAAATTTAATTACTAAGGTGATTATAATAAAAGAAGCATGCTCGATAATTTTACTTATTAACTAGTAGTGTTTATGAAATTCTATCAACATGATTCTTAGTTAGCAGCGTGCTGAGAATTTATTAAAATACTATAGATATGATTTCTAAATATTGATATGCTGAAGATTTATTAAAATATAGACACCATTTTAAAATATAATAACATAATAAATATTTATTAGACCCCTATAGGCATGGCTTCTACACATAATATTATAAAAAATATTTATGAAGGCCTAATATCTATTTAATTGTCATGTTAAAATTATAATACCTATAAACATGATTGTTATATGATAAACTATGCTAAAAATATTGTTAGGTCCCATGGATCTAATAGGCTCAAAATATTCTTACCTTATTAAAACCTACCTACAATTTTTATATCCCAATGGCATGCTTTCAAGCTAGGAATTATTTCATATTGACACTACCTAATAGCATTTGCCAATATTTATTACACCCATATAATGAGTTTAAAAAAAATATTCAATAAGGGCCATAGCACTATAAATACTTAAATATTCATTAAATCTCATAGACATGAATTGCTATATGATATTTAATATAAAATTCTATGAGTGATTTATAAATAATCAGCATGTTAAAAATATTAATTAAAATATATATAGACATGATATATTAAAAATTATAAATCCTATGGACATGATGTCTATACAAAATGGTATGTTTTAAAAAAATATTAATTAAAATATATAGACATGATGTGTTAAAATTATAAAATTCTATGGGCATGATGTCTATATGAAATGAGATTTAAATCTAAATATGATTATCATCACAGTCAAAATTATTTAGTAGATTCAACATACATGATGTTTAAATAGTTAATATGACAAAGTTATTGTTTGAAACTATAAACATGGTTTTAGGTTTAAAAGGCAAGTTATAATATATAATAATCATCAAAGTGATTATTCTAATGAGATTTAAAATTTAATAAACAAAGATAACACATATAAAATAGACAAATTATTTTTGAAACATATATGATGATAAACGATATTTAACAAACTATCCTTAGATTATTTTATTTTATTTTATTTCTTGAGTGAAGCAAATATCCTGTAAAAAATATATATATATTTATATCGTGAATAAATAAACCTAAGCATGTGGATATGAGTATTATAACTAAATCACATGTATCCCAAACACACATAAATTTATGATAAACTAAGAAATAAAATAAGCAAGTAGCAAGTATATTCCCTCCCCATGTATTTTCCTCTTTTTATTATATACAGAGTTTATTATTACATGCCAAAATAATTGAGAGAGAATAATATACAAATAGAAATAATAAAACAGGAAACTAAAACCATCTGGATCCTGTTCCAAATGAACTCTTCATGTCTTGAACTTTGAAATTCAAACCCTGCTAAACCATAAAGAAAATGCAAGCAATATACAAATATAGAGGTATAACATGATCATATGATTTTATTTCGATAAAGTAAACAAACAAGGCAAGAATATTTTTAAAATAATAAACTAACATATAAAGAAAGGTTGGAACTAACCTGAATATTTTAGTTAGGAAGAATAGGCAAATAGAATCTAACTTGTGATGTTGAGAACAAGCAAAACAACAATAAAGTATGTAAGAAATTTTTCTTATTGTC
The DNA here is from genome assembly GCF_947179165.1 of Solanum dulcamara. Classification (NCBI taxonomy): domain Eukaryota; kingdom Viridiplantae; phylum Streptophyta; class Magnoliopsida; order Solanales; family Solanaceae; genus Solanum; species Solanum dulcamara. The sequence continues at coordinate 22,625,237 of NC_077248.1, forward strand.
TTTGTTTTGGTTTTAGGTGTGTAAGAAATATAAAGTAAAATATATTTTGTTCTTTTCCTTTCTTTCTCTACTCTTTTTGTGTTTTTGCCGTGTGTAAGAAATAGAAAGTAAAATATATTTTGTTCTTTTCCTTTCTTTCTCTACTCTTTTTGTGTTTTTGCTCTTCTGTCTATTCTGTGTGTGTGTCCTTTCTTTCTTTTTTTTCTCCCCTTAAAATGAAGATGTGAGTTCTTCTTTTATAATGATGGAAGATATTCTAAAAAACAAGGAAATCAACAAAAGTAGTTTCACTATTCTTAGTCAAGACTCTTTCAAATAATTCAAACAAAAGAGCAAATATTTCAAAAGGGATACCAAATTTCAATAAAATCAACCAAAATTTTCAACAACAAATCAATTAAGATTTCAACAATGAAATCTATCAAAATTAAAACAAGCAAATCAATTTGGTCAGATATATTCAAAAATAAATGGTAGAAAAGTCAGAAAGAGCAACTCCATTTGTCAGGAAAAAAAGTCTCAAATATCATGATAAGAGGGACCCATTGTCAATAATTTAGAAGAAACTAATTAAAGGGAATAATCAGTTTCAAAGGATAATAAATTAAGACTACAAACCATCAAATCCAGATCCATCAATGTTAAATCAAGAATTATCAATTGTAGCAACTTATGTTAAAATTTTAAGAGAACAAATTATATTCATACTGCTGAAAATATTAGAGTTTCAAATTGGCTATTTCAAAACAAATCAAGACAAAAGGAAATATCAATCTAAAATCTAATGGGACTAATTCAAGATTAACAAAGGGGAAGAAATGAAATAAATAACTCCATCGACTCACTACAAATTCTCAAATTCAACATTAAAGCTATTATAATTGGAAACTCATAAGTTAGGCAATACAGTACATGTTTCAACAAAATTAATGTCCCTGTATGATTTTTATCATGGGTTAAAGAAAGCATATACAATAATATAAATTTCTTAAAGACATAAACTAACACACAGTCACACAACTCGAATTCAAAATCAGTGATACGAGAACCATAAGCACTAAATAGGTAAAAGAACATCCAAACATGAATTAATTCAAAATTGAACGAACTGGGACAGATCTGTCAATATCCATCTTTAACAAATCCAAACCTCGACCTTTTGTTTGACCAAAAGTGTGTCCACGGTGATGCTCGTCGTTGTCTCAGTCTCCGCCTTCGCTGGTTCGTCGGACGTTGTAAGCTGCTGTTGTTGTTGATGTTGTTCTCGGTTGAGGGTCGTTTGTGTATGGTGCTGCAGGACGTTGCTGGAGGAGCGGCAGTGGAGAAAATAGAGGAAAAAAGATGAGAGGCGGACGGAGGGAGGAGCATGAGGACGGCGGTGTGAGAGAGAGATCGACGAGGATGAGAGAGGTGTGAGGGAGCAGCGTGAGAGAGATCGAGATAGAGGGAGGCGGCGGCTTGTCTTCTCTTCATTTTGGAGAAGATGAAGACTAGAGAGAGAGAGTGTTCTTCTTTTGAGAAGAAGAATCAAATTAGTTTAGTGTTTTGGGTGTTAGAGATGGAGAGAGATAAAGAATGAATAGGGGCCGTTTGATCAATCAAATGAACAGATGAGATTGAAATTGAGATTTAAAATTAGACCACATTAGATTCAATTAGGATAGAATTGAAATGAGTGGGAAGCGGATTGATTAGAAATTTAATAAATTGGATAAAAGGACTATGCTTTAAATAAAATGGAGAAAAAATTAAATAGATTGTCATCTAATTAATAACATAGTATATATATTGAATAAGTAAAAAATCATGAACTTTATCAATTAATAATTTTTATGTATAAAGTAAATACTTATGTATATACTATGTGAATGTAAGTATACATATATATATGTATATATATATGACGTACGTATGTATATAATACTTACTAAAATAGATGCATAATTAATATAGTTAACTAAAATATATAATAAACTTAATTAAATAATAACTTTATATGCACATGTATACAAGACGTATTAAAATAGATATGTAATATGTATATATTAATATGAATAAGTAAATTATAAAATAAACTTAGTTAAGTAATATTTTTTATATAAAGAAAATACACACATATATAATATATACTAAATAGACATGTCAAAATATTCGAACGTATGAAGCTCGTTATTTAAAAAATAAAAATAATAAAGTTAATAGTTATAATATTAATAAATAGAAAAAATATTATAAATTATGAATGTCAAAATATATGATTTATTGGGTAAAACTAAATATAACTTTATTTATTTAATAAAGAAATATTTTTCAAAAAATGCCTTTAGCAATCTGAAAAGTAGTTATGGGTCGGTAAAAATTGGGTGTCAACACCCAGCAAGCCAACTAACAAAACTAAGCAAATCTAAAGAATACAAGAACTGCATTCCTCCCAACCGAACCTCCATAACTACAACCTGCACAAAAAATCAGCCCAACATAGATTTCACAATACACAGTCCAATATGCCCTAAAATCACAGTTAAGTCATCACAAGACATAAATTATAAATAGCACACGAATCAATCAAAAGAGTCAATACACCAAAAATAAGTATGCAAGGGTGCTCATTCACAATCAATAATCGAGTATCAGTCACATTCGCCAGCAATGAACTCAGTATCAAACTCTCGCCGAAAATGCCATCGGTATCACACTCTCGCCGGCAATGACCTCGGCATCACACTCTCGCCGGCAATGGCCCTGGCATCACACTCTCGCCAGAAAATACCTCGGTATCACACTCTCACACGAAAAGACCTCGGCATCACTCTCTCGCTGGAAATAACCTCGATATCAAAGTCTCACCGTAAAAGACCTCGGCATCACACTCTCACCGGCAATGACCTCGGAATCACACATGTCCATCTCATCAGAGTGTTCAAGAACAAAATACAATTCAACTTGTTCACACAATAATGAGAAAATGAAAAATATAAGCAATTCACAATCACAATGCATCTATCAAAGCATATCATAAAAACGGTCATCAATATCAAGATCAAGGCATTTCACACTTTTCCATTACAATCAAGCAAAACATTACCTTTTTATTAACCACGTTCATTATTAAAGGCAATTCATTTGAATAAATAACCAATCACATCATTTCCATTACTCTTCAATGCATACAAAAAAAGAAATTCGAGTATTCTAAAGATTTACGGAGTTTTAAAAATTTACTTGGCTCAAATAATCAAGCAATCACTTCGGTACTTGAGTCTTCCCCTTTCGTACAGTATCCGAAATACCACAATCTAATCAAATAAATGATCACAATAAGATTTTGAAACTAACAACATCCACATCACTATATGTCTAGTCTAGACCCAAAAACTTGTCAAATCTATAATCAAGTTCCTAATTATTATTATTATTTGATGCCACTTAATATGTCAACTCCCTTTTTTTTCAAATGTCAAGCCTAGAATTAAGTCTAAATTCCTCCAAATAACACCTAATCATATTCGTATAATACAATATATTTAATACTTAATGGTTGCAAGAATCTCGACAAGAACCAAACAAAAACTTTAATATAATATTTATAATGATGAGCCAATCATTTTTGTATGAGTGTTGCTCCTAATTAGTCACTAATCTATCTCCGCAACAACCAATAATTCCAAAAAAAACGCTCACGTTGCAGCAGCAACCAAGAACTCCAAAGAAATAATTTTATTTCCTTATTCCTTTCCAATCCAAACCTGCCCTACTAATCCTTTGCCAACGCTTTATTATTACTATTATTATTTTATATACTGCATGCATAAGAAGAAGAAAAGTATTCAAATCTATATTTCAAGTTAAAAAGTCAGTAACTTAAATTCGAGAGAGAGTAGGCCATTAATCCGCCATCCGACCCTTCTAATCATTATCCTATAATATGCTAATCATTACCCAACAATTATTTATTATTAATCTACCATTAAACTAAATTTTTCCTTTCTCCAAAGTCCACCGTCTTTACTGCAATTTGACCAAATTTCCTCATTTTCCAATTGTTAATATAATACTAATAAACTCTTTTATACCCTTTTCTTTCACCATTCAAATCATATAATAAGGATAGTATCACTCTATACATATCACAAACATAAAGAATTTTACCTGGAGACTTCGGTTCTTTTTTCTCTTCGTCGTGCAGGTTTGCCGCACTTCGTTTGTAGAAAAGACTTACATTATATTAACTCTATTGACTTATTTTAATAAATAAGATGGTATAGGGTATTAAATAAATTATCAATTTAACCCACCAATTAAATTAATTATCTAAAATTACCTTTCAACTAATTAACTATAGTAACCAAAAAGTCTAAAATCCAATTTAAATTTATGCAAAGAGTGTTTTATGAAACAGAGAGGACTAGTTCTCAAAATGATCAAACGAGTCATTACAATATCTGATGTAACTCCCACATTGAGAAGAGAGAGTCTACTTTCCAAGGTAGACTCCGTGAGAACAACTTAACATCTTGGGCTATATGTGGATCCACTAGCTAAGTCATAAGGTAACCTACGTTGGTGAAACAGTTTGGGATTTTAGGTTGCTACTAGGATTTTCTTTGGTAACTAACTATGTTATCGGACCGAACCCCACCTAAAAGTCCTTTGGCTGCTTAGTCAATATCCCAACGTAAATAATTAAAACATTGAAACATCATTTGAAACATCATCATTAACTTCATCATGAAAATAATCATTAGAGTAGCTCATTAATTGGTGATTCATAAGAATCCATAAACTTTGGTGAGAATTGTCCTTATCAGCATCTTAATCATAATTGGTGTGAGAATTGTCCTTATCACACCATAATAACTTTCTTGGATTATCATTGATAATCATTACAACTTTCATCATTCAATCATAAATCTCAACTTCATTCATAAAAGCTTTCTTTTGAAAATCATTGAACTTCATAATCATAATTCATGTAAATCGTCATCTAAAACAACTTCATGCATGGGCCTTTATAATTCATCTTGAAATCATGCAATTAATGTAGAAGCATGCTTATAATGATCATTGATAACAATTAAAACAACCCAATGCTATTCATCAAAACTAAGGTTAGAAAATCAATGAAATTAAAAGAGATCCTTGAGGAAAACCTTGGGACTCCATGGGTGAAAGGGACCCATAGATCAATCCACACATACATAAGTGAATTAACTCAGAATTGAAGGAGAATCTTGTTGTTCTTGAAACTCTAGCTTGAGATTGTGAGAGAACCTTGAGAGAATTGATTTATATTGCCTTAGGGAAATTGGAGAATGATTTAAAATAGAAGGAAATTTGAAGGGTGGGGTAATTATAGGCTTTGAACTTGTCCAAAAAAGTGTCTAGGTTCATTGAACCAGACTTGAGGAAAAGACAATATTACCCTTCATTAAACTCAGAACTTGACCCTATGAATCATAATAAGTCCGATGACTCATCATTCTGAGTCATCCTGCAGGCCTAAGATTTACTCTAAGATCCTAAGTCTATGAAGTTGCATCTACGAGTTGCTTTCATGACTCGTCACCAAGATTATGGGTGATAGACCCAATCCATCCTACAGGTACTGAGAAACCTCCAAATCTGAGCCTCTAATCTTTCCCCATGAGTCAGTATTACGAGTCGTTAATAGGCCTACGACTCTTCATGTTGAGTCATAGGACCTTTCTGAGATTTGGTTCTAAACAGGCTCAAGAGCTCCCTATACAACTCGTCCCTACGAGTCGTAGGAGTATCTAAGAGTTGTATGGGGAGTCGTAGACTCAGACAGTCACACCTTGAGAGATTTTCTTTTGTTCTAACTTTCTAATTTTTGTGGTCTTACAATATCTCCCCCTTAAGAATATTCATCCTCGAATGAGATTCAACTAGTGTAGGAAAGACATGAAAAGAGGACTAGCAATCTAACATGATTCATAATGACACATGAAAATGCATAGAACAAGAGATTCTCAAACTTAACATAATACATGACTTAAAATCAATCTTCATGAACATGCATGCATATGAATGACATAGAAAGAACTAAATACGTAGAAGTTCAATCGATTTGAATATGAACTACTTACTACCTTAGTCTTGAATAGAGGGAAAGAGATATGGGTATCATTTCATCATATTCGCCTCCGCTTTCCATGTAGCACTCTTTTCTTGTGATTTATCCATAATACTTTGATGGACGTAACCTCTTTGTTCCTTAACTGTTTTACTTGCCTATCTAACTTTTCCATCGTATCTTCCTCATAAGTCAAATTCTCCTCAACACTCACATCTTCTAATGGCACAATGGAATTCGGATCACCCATAATCTTGCTCAACATGGACATATGAAATATTGGATGAACCATAGCTAACTCGAATGGCAAATCTAACTCATATTCCACCTTGTCAATACGTCTCAATATCTTATAAGGTCCAACATACCTAGGACTCAATTTCCCTTTCTTACCAAAATGCATGACGCCCTTCATGGGTGAAACCTTCAAATAGACCCAATCATCCACATCAAATTCAAGCTCTCTTTTCCTAACATCCGAATAGGACTTTTAATGACTTTGAGTCGTCTTCAACTTCTCCCTTACGAGTCGTACCTTCTCCATAGTATCCCACACAAACTCGGAACCAATTAATACCATCTCATCTACTTGAAACTATCCCACCGGGGATTTACACCTTCTCTTATACATATCTTCAAAAGGAGCTATTTGAATGCTAGAGTGATAGCTAATATTGTAGGCAAGCTCAATCAATGGTAGATGCTCATTCCAGATTTTTTTAAAATCAATAACACATGCCCTTAACATATCCTCTAGAGTTTGAATTGTTCTTTTGGCTTAGCCATTAGTTTATGGATGGAAAGCGGTACTTATCTTGACTTTCATTCCACGACCCCTTTGAAACGACTTCCAAAAATACGAAGTGAATTGAGTTCCGCTATCCGATATAATAGACAAGGGAACACCATGCAACCTTACCAACTCACAAATATATAACTTAACACAATCTTCGGCATTAGAAGAAGTCTTAACCGGTAGAAAGTGAGTCGACGTAGTCATTCCATCTACAACAACCCAAATAGAATCATGTTGCTTCTTAGTATGAGCAAAACCCTTCACAAATTCCATATTGACATCTTTCCACTTCCAAGTAGGAATCTCAATGTCTTGAGCTAAACCTCTTGGTTTTTTATGCTCAACCTTCACTTGTTGACAATTAGGACACCTTGTCACAAATTTTTGCCATGTCCTTTTTCATGTCATTCCACCAATATACCTCTCTCAAATAATGATACATCTTGGTGGATCCCGGATGAATTAAATACAGGGAACTATGTGCCTCATCCAATATCAACTCTTTTAATCCATCAACATTTGGCACACACAAACAACCTTGATATCGAAGCACGTCATCTCCCTCTTAGGAGAAAACTCAATGGATTTTTTGGAAAGTGACTTCTTCAATTCAACCAACCTAGGATTATTATCTTGCTTAGCATTAACATCCTCCACAAGGGGTGATTTCGAACCATTTTGAACAAGGATACCTACATCATCGAAATCAACAAACCGAACACCCAAAAGGGCCAATCTATGCACATCCTTAACCAATTCTTTCTTACATATCTCAACATGTGTAACACTATTCATGGACAATCTACTACGTACATCGGCAACTACATTAGCTTTACCCGAATGGTACAACACACTCATATCATAGTCCTTCAACAATTAAGTCATCACCTTTGCTGAAGGTTCAAGTCCTTTTGCTTAAACACATATTATAAACTATTGTTATTGGTGAATATATTCACATAGACACCAGAAAGATAGTGTTTCCAAATCTTCAAAACAAACACAATCGCTACTAGTTCCAAGTCATGAGTCGGATAATTCCTTTCATACACCTTAAGTTGCCTAGAAGAATAGGCTATAACCTTACCATGTTGCATCAAAACACAACCAAGATCAATCTTTGAGGCATCACAATACACAACAAAACCATCTGACCCTTCTAGTAAGGTCAAAATAGGAGCAGTAGTAAGATGATCCTTTAACTCTTAGAAACTTTTCTCACAAGCTTCCGACCATTAGAACTTCATTATCTTTTGAGTCAACTTAGTCAAAGGTGATGAAATTGATGAAAACCCTTCCAGAAACCTTATATAATATCCAGCTAAGCTAATTATTCACCGCTTCCATTTTCCTTGGATCAACCTTAGTTCCATCACCGGATACTATATGACTGAGCAATGCAACCTCCCTTAGCCAAAACTCGCACTTATTGAACTTGGCAAATAATTTCTTATCCCTTAAAGTTTATAACACAACCCTCAAGTCACTGGCATGTTCCTTCTCATTCTGAGCGTAAACCAAAATATCATCAATAAACTTAACCGTGAACATGTCCAACTATTGCTTGAATACCCTATTCATCAAATTCATAATATTGCGGGGGCATTAGTTAATCCAAACGACATAACTAAGAATTCATAATGTTCATACCTTGTTTGAAACTCCGTCATTGGAATATCACATTCCCTCAGCCTTAGTTTTGATATCTAGATCGAAGATCAATCTTAGAGAAGTAACTAGCTCCTTGCAATTGGTCAAAAAAATCATCTATCCTCAGAATTAGATACTTATTCTTGATGGTCACTTTATTCAATTGTCGGTAATCAATACACATACGAAGCGAACCTCCTTCTTTCTTACAAACAAAATGGGAGCACCCCATGGGGATATACTTGTCCTAATGAAACTTTTGTCCAAAAAATCCTTTAATTGATCTGTTAACTCGTTTAGCTATGCTGGAGCCATTCGGTACGGAGGAATAGAAATAGGTTAGGTGTCAGGAAGAAGGTCTATGCCAAAGTCAATTTTCCTTTTGGGAGGAATACTGGTATATCATCGGGAAAAATATCCGGGAACTCATTAATGATAGGGACCGACTCTAGAGCAGGGGCTTCAGAATTTATATTCATAACCCTCACAAGATGGTAGATGATACCCTTGGAAATTATTTACCGAAATTTAAGGCACAAGATAAATTGATCCTTAACCACGGAATTACTACCCTTCCATTCTAGAACTGGCTCATTAGGGAATTGAAACTTAATCACTCGGGTTCACAATCAATAGAAGCATAACGTGCATATAATCAATCCATATCAAGGATAACATAAAAATCATTCATATCAAGCTCAACTATATTACATAAGGTAAAATTATGGAAAACCAAAATCGAACAATTTCTATAGACCCTCTTAGCCACAACCGACTCACCCACAGGAGTATAAATGGAAAAAGACTCCAATAATATTTTGAGGCTAACATAAAATCTCATGGCCATATAGGGAGTAAAAAAAGACAAATTCGCACCCGTATCAAGCAAGGCATACACATCATAAAGAAAGACTCGTAACCTACTAGTAACAACCTCGAGAGTCTCCTCCACCTCTTGCCTACCATGAAGAGCATAGAACAGATTATTGCATTGACCACCATTTGGATGCACTTGGGAACCTTGTTGCACTTGGCCACCATGAGTAACTTGGCCTTGCGGATGACCATCCTTAACCCTACACTCCTTGGCATGATAACTCGACTTGCCACATCGATAGAATATATTCAAACCCGCTAGACACTCTCCTTTGTGATTCTTTCCACATTTATTGCATGCGGGGGTAACTTGGCCAATTGGGGTACCTCCTTGAGGCTTGGGGTTGGGAACCCTATCCTTGTAAAACCTTGGGGTAGTATCACTTAAAAAACCTTGACCAGAATATCTTTAGCAAAAAATGAGAAGCCCTCCACTTCCAAACCTAGCATGAGAGGAATCACCATCATTGGTCCTTGCCCTCTTGGACTCCTAGTTTTCTCCCTTAGCTTATCATCCTCTATTTTCTCTGCATGGGTCATAAGTCTAGATATGTCCATTTCCCAAATCAACATAGCCATCTTGCATCCCTTAGAAACCAAATCTGACACACCCGACACGAACTTGCTCATACGAGCTCTTGGATCGACAATCATGAATGGAACATACTTTGACAATTGGGTAAACTTGAGGACATACTCCCTCATACTTATACTTCCTTTCTTAAGGTTGATGAACTCTTGTATCTTGTCCATCCTCAACTTCAATGGGAAAAAGCGATAAAGAAACACTCCTTTGAATTCTTCCCAAGTCATAAAATCCACCTCTCTAAGCCTCTCACTCTTCCATTGATCAAACCAAATCCTAGCAACACCCTTCATTTGGTAGGTAGCCAACTTCTCTCTTTCAACCAAACCCCCATTATCTCAACAATCTTATGGATACTTTCTACAAACTCTTGTGGATCCTCATCTACCTTAGAACTCCAAATTTTGTAGGATTTATCCTCATGAAATCACGAACCTTTGTCACCGTCGTACTCATATTTGGATTCATGGGGGCTACCACCTCATCATTCACTTAGGCCATCATGGATTGAGCAAGTACTTGAAAGGTCGCTCGAAACTCGGCAATAGTCACTTGGTTATTCAAGGGGTCATTTGGAGCTTGTTGCTCCTCTTCAACGCCATTTCTTCGAATGGGGTAGCTTCGTGGAGGCATTTTTTTTCTGAAAATAGTAAAGAGCAAGCATTAGAGGGAAAGACTTAAAGTATCACTCTACAGCACAAAAAAGATCATGAAAAAAGTGAGATTTTCCTAAGACACCTCATATACTCCTATTCATAGATGTGGTGCGCTTCACACCTATGAATAATACTCTACTTGAAGTGGCATATTAGACTCTCTAGGACACTCCTAAACCTTATGCTCGGATACTAAGTTTTTCACACCCCAATCTAGGAGTGATACGGCGATAGAAAACCCGAAGGATCCCAACCAAGTCATCTTAGCATATATCGCATAATAAGGTAAATGATATAATAGAATGAGTGTAAGAATTAAATAAACATAGAAGTCAAAGGAGAAGTAAACCAAACTCAAATGTCCAACATGGACTACATCAACTTTCAACTCTAAACATTCCTCTATACTAGACTTGATGGAGGCTTTAGGACTAACTCCTAGCTCACTCAAATCATAAGATAAAATCAATAGCAATATAAAAGAAAAGTCATGAACTCGATGAATGAGGACTCACCAAATCTTGAGAAACTTAAACCAACTCTAGCCACGAATGTGAGAAGCGTGAGTATCGTTCGTCCCTACGTTATGAGATAATGTTGGCAAAATATGTGTTAGTAGATAGATGGTACTAAGTATGTGAAATATGCATGAACAATAGATAGAAGATGATCAATATGACATATGATGCATGACGAACATAAATGAGCATGAGTAAGGCTTAAAAAGCATTTGAAATCACATGAAAACTTATGTTCAATGCATCATAAAACTTCATGGTAAAACTTAAATCTTTACATATAACTTGTATGGGATAAGACCTTTAACAAACATCTAAGATCATGCGAGCTATAACATGGAATTCGATGTAACTCCCATATCGAGAAGAGACAGGAAAATTGCCAAGGTAGACTCTGTGAGAACAACTTAACATCTTGGGCTATATGTGGATCTACTAGCAAAGCTATAAGGCAACCTACGTTGGCGACATAGTTTGGGTGGGTAACTAACTACGTTACCAGACCGAACCCCACCTAAAAGTCCTCTCTTTGCTTAGTCAATATCCCAACAGAAATCATTAAAACATTGAAATATTATCATTACCTTCATCATGAAATTAATCATTAGAGTATATGATTAACTTGGTGAATCATAAAATCTATAAACTTTGGTGAGAATTGTCCTTATCACCATCTTAATCATAATTTGTGTGACAATTGTCCTTATCACACCATAATAAATTTCTTGGATCATCATTGATCATCATTATAACTTTCATCATTCAATCATAAATCTCAACTTGATTTATAAAAGCTTTCTTTTGAAAATCATTGAAATTCATAATCATAATTCATGTAAATCATCATTGAAAATGGATTCATGCATGGGCCTTCATAATTCATCTTAAAATTATGCAATTACTGTAGAATCAAGCTTATAATGATCATTGATAACAATTAAAACGTAATTGAAATAGCCAAATGTAATTCATCAAAACTAGGGTTAGAAAATCAAGAAAATTAAAACAAATCCTTGAGGAAAACCTTGGGACTCCGTGGATATAAGGGACCCATGGATCAATCTCCACATATATTAGTGAATTAACTCAGAATTGAAGGAGAACCTTGTTATTCTTGAAACCCTAGCTTGAGATTGTGAGAGAACCTTGAGAGAATTGATTGATCATGCCTTAGGAAAATTGGAGAATGATTTAGAATAAAAGGAAATTTGAAGGGTGGATAATTATAAGCTTTGAATTTAGCCATAAAAGTGTCTAGGTTCATTGAACCAAACTTAAGGAAAAGACAGTATTACCTTTCATTAAACTTGGAACTTGAACCTACGAATTATAAGTCCTACGACTCGTCATCCTGAGTCGTCCTACATGCCTGAGATTTACCCTAAGATCCTGAGTGTTTGAAGTTGCATCTACTAGTTGCTTTCATGACTCATCAACAAGATCCATCCTGCAGGTTCTAAGAAACCTGCAAATCTGAGCCTCTGATCTTTTCCCACGAGTTAGTATTACGACTCGCCAATAGGCCTATTACTCATCTTGTTGAGTCATAGGACCTCTCTAAGATTTGGTCCTGAACGGGCTCAAGAGCTCCCTCTATGACTCATCCCTACGAGTTGTAGGAGTATCTATGAGTCGTATGGGGAGTCGTAGACTTAGAGACAGTCACACCTTGAGAGATTTTTTTTGTCCTAACTTTCCAACTTTTAGGGTCTTACACTTTTTCTACAATCTAGGGATTTAATTATACTTACAGACATCTCCCAAAATGCTAAGACTCAGTGAACCTCTCTCCATATTATTCTCTCCAAAATTATCTTCTTCTTCAAATCATTTTTTGTGTTTTTATATTATTTCATTTTACTTTTGATATTATGCCTAAAAAATCTAAAATTCTTCTTACTCCTAATTTTGAGTTACTCACTCAAATATCTGTATTTGTTGAATCTGTTGATGATCTGGTCAAATGTCCTCATTTGAACTGATGATGGTTTCTTTTGGTTCCACTCCTACTCTTATTTTTGCAGGGAATTCCTTATGTGATATCCTAGAAGAGTATATCTTCCTACTATGCAGCATCCCATTTTTGGCACGTATTTTTATGTATGGCACAGAGGTATTCTCACTGGTGACTTTAATATGCAGTGATTTGATGTATTATTATGGTGTTTTCATTTATTAATTGCTTGTACTTTTCTTTTGGTGTGTATTTTTTGTACTACAGATCAATAATATTAATACTAGAATAGACAAATCGATCAAAAAAGTTGGTGAATGTGATAACGTTGCAATTGAAATAAATTTAACAAATAAAAAAGGCAAAAAAAAGAGTAAGATGGTTTCCTCTCCTACAATAGAAGATTCAGACTCCAACTAGAATTTTGTACAACAAATTTCACGTAAAAGAGCAATGAATGTTTGATATGAATTTGGTATGAAGTTTTAAATTTTGTATTCATAGTTCAGTTACATACTCATTATTTATACAACCTATATAATGCACAATCTATTGGTGATATTAGATAGTAATTTGGTATGAATTTGATATGTGGAGGGAGAGGTTGTAGACCAATAAAGTCCAGTTTACATACCCATTATATAAACAACATATTGATTATTTTTTATATGAATTTGGTATAAAGTTTTCAATTTTGTATCCATAGTCAAGTTACATACTCATTATGTACACAACCTATACAATGCACAACCTGTTGATGATATTTGGTATGAATTTGATATGTGGAGGGAGAGGTTGTAGACCAATAAAGTCCAGTTTACATACCCATTATATAAACAACATATTGATTATTTTTTATATGAATTTGGTATAAAGTTTTCAATTTTGTATCCATAGTCAAGTTACATACTCATTATGTACACAACCTATACAATGCACAACCTGTTGATGATATTTGGTATGAATTTGATATGAAATTAGATATGATTTTTTCTTATTTATTGTACCATGGAAATAAAGTTATACAATAATTACATATCAAAATTGAGTTTTGTGTGAACCACTGAATTCCATTTACATATAGATTATATACACAAATTATTGGATATAAGTTGGTATAATTTTGATATGAATATTGCATATCAAGAATATCAGGAAGGAGTATATCTAACTACATCAACTAATTGAGGAATTTATGGTCTAATAAATGCAAATTCAAAATATTTCACATAAATATAAAAGTATTTTTATTATTTTACCCATATTAACTATAAGCTAAACGTTGGGATTGCTGCTGCTGCTGCTGCTGCTGATGCTGATGATGATGATGATGATGATGATGATGATGATGATGATGATGATGATGATAAATAAACAAAAATGGATATTTCCTTTTGGTATAAGGGCATCTCCAACGATATTTTTATTTACTCTCTAAATATAGAGTTCTCTATTTTAGAAGACAGTCAACTTCAACCCAACTCTATTTTACTCTCTGAAAAAGAATCTTCTTTTCTCTTCCCTCAATATTATATTTATTATTTTCTATTTCATTAATGAAATAATACAATTACATAAACATTACATAAATACTCAACTTTAGAAGCTATTAGCGACTCAACTGTTCGTGAATACATGTGACAAGAACAACTACTAATAGTTGAAAAAATAAAGCAACAATTACAACTGCAATCACAACCACAACAATTCTCTAGATCATACACTAATTTGTTTTTGAATATTGGTGAATTTGGAAATAACCTACCGAATTACTAAATTATTGTTGTGATCGTTAAAAATATTATGTTATGTATTGTATTGTTATCTTGTATTTAAATTATTATGTCATGTATTATATTAATAAACTAATTTTTTGTCTTATCATTTACATTTTATGCATTCTTCATAGTGAAAAATAACAATAATTTCAAATTATATCACTTAAAATAACAAAAAAAATTTAAAAAGAATTGAAATATTATTAATTCGGGATGAAAGTAGTATATATTAAATAATATATTTTTTAAAATATTATATTACATTAAAAAAATTACGAATATTAGAGATTTAATTAATGATCTTATATGATTTATAATATGTTAACTGCAAATACTACATAATAGAAATAATAATATAATAATCAAAAAATGAAATAGAGATCTAGAATATGAATAGTAGTTCTACAAATTTGGAGAAGTACTATTCACCTCACTATAATTGGAGAATAGAAAGTGAAATGAAGAATGGTTGGAGAATCCATTCTCTATTCTACTCTCCAAATATAGAGAATAGAGAGTAAAATATAGAGGGATTGGAGATAGTCTAACGAGCCAATAAAAAGTGGGACAGGAAATAATAAAATTTGCCAAAAAGGAATATGAAAGAACCAAAGTTGATAAAATATACTCCCTCCGTTTCAAAAAGAATAACATGCTTTAACTTGGCACGGAATTTAAGAAAATAAAAAAGACTTTTCAATTTTATGATTCTAAATTAAAATTATATCAAATATACAAAAATGCTCCTTGGTCCAAAATCTCTTAGCAAATTCGATGGTTCCATTCTCGGATATTCTCGATGCCGAAATATCACAAGTACCGCCCCGTCCTGGGCCATCACACAAAAAATTATAACCGAAATCCTTTTTATCTGGCATTAACTTGGAGCTACGTGCATCTAAAGCACCTTTTACTAAGATCAATGCAGTTGTATGTAAACCAAGGGCAAGCACTGTCAAAGCATTTATGCCAATACCCACTTTTTATAAGATCGTGCTCGAGTATAGATTCCCTATGCTCATGTAAACGGTCGGGGTGGGCCGATCTGTAGATCTAAAAGGATCCAGCCATAGGCCTGACCGAATATCATTTGTCCACAGACAAAACAAAAACAAACTATTCAAGGTCTATTGGCTTTCTTGCTTATGTGGTGGATGGCTCGGGTAAGTCTTCCACCATAAGGAAAAAGAAGTGGAATGACGAGTAAGTGGAGAGGAAAGATCTCCAGAGATTCTAATCTCATTCCATTCCAGTGACTCAACCAGTAACCAATGGCGAAATTCTATCTGTGCGATGTTGATCAGTTCCGTAGAAGTACAAAGTTGCTCGACCAACGGGACTTCTTCTTTGCTTAAAAAAAGGGGGCGTACTAGTACCTGCCACCAAAACATCATGAAGGATTCAGTGAACATCTTGAAACTCTGTTTAGGCAGTCACAAGCTTGCTAAAGCTGCAAGAGAGCTCTCACCTTGACAGAAGGATTGACCTGATTGGTCAGACGACGACTACGTCATTTATTATTTTAGTATTAGCCGCCTATCCTTGGCCATTTCTCTCTTTGTTTGCTGCTCTGGGAATGTGTTACTAAAAAAAGAAGAGAGTCACCATTCCTTTTTAAAGGAGGAAAATAGTATATAATTTTGGTCCTCTTGGCTTCGAAGCGGCAGGATGATCTATTTGACTGCCAAACTGTCCCCAGTCTTCTCTGATGTCCCACATAAGATTCCAAAATTACCCTTCTCCTTTGTTGGGTAAGACATTACGTCATTCCTCTTATAACCGTCCTTTGCCCGAAAAGGCTAAAGCTGTCTAACGAAAGCGACAATCACCGTGTGAACACTCCCGTTTCTGCCATGTCATCAACTGTTACCCGACAACCCGATTTGTATTCGTCAATTTCACTATCCAAAATCCCACGTGCCCACAGAATCAATTAATTTAATTTGAACATGCCAGCTAAGCTAAAATCAAATCCGTGTACAAAAAGTGTATTGATCTTTATTCTCATCCTATTCCCCCGAGTATATAAAAGCTAATAAATTAGAAAAATCAGAAACCATCTGAACACCAACGACCAAAGTTTTCTCAGCTTTTTTCAAATTTCAATGATGCAGAGGTCAACTAAGAGAACTAATCAAGAACAAACAGCTTCAATGAACAAACCGCCTAGATTCAGTGACGAACAAGAGTTTTCAATCATGGTTGCTGCTTTAAAAAATGTGATTACAGGCAGTACTCATACTTCTCCTGTCATGGATGCCAGTGCCATAATTTCATCACCTTCTACGAGTATCTCCCATTCTATTGAACCGCCCCTGTTTCGTCTTCCAGCAGAACCAGAGCCTTGTCAATTCTGCAAAATAAAAGGGTGTTTAGGCTGCAACTATTTTGGAACTCCAGCTGATGCTGCTGGTGGCAATAACAAGACATTAAATATTATTGCGAAGAAGAACAAGAAGAAGAAGAATTACAGAGGAGTGAGACAGAGACCATGGGGAAAATGGGCTGCAGAAATTAGAGATCCAAGAAGAGCTGCTAGAGTATGGCTTGGAACATTTACTACACCAGAGGATGCAGCCAGAGCTTATGACAGAGCAGCTATTGAATTTAGAGGTCCAAGAGCTAAGCTTAATTTCTCATTTGCAGATTATACATCGATTCAACAAACGAATAATACTTCTTCAACCCTGCAAGTGCAACAACAACAACAGTCCACGCAGTTACAACAGGAAATTAACACAGAAGAAGAGTTCTGGGATCAATTGATTTTATCGGACAATGAAATTCAAGATTGCTTGAAGACAATGAGTTTTAATGGAGAACCTTCTGATTCTGCTAATGGCTATATTGCTCATAGCTTCTGATCACTTTCAATTAAAAACAAGAATTGAAAAGGAAATAGAAAGATAATTTAGGACAAAAAGAAAGAAATTTATAGCTGATAGTTTTGGTAGTATCAAATTACATTTGTTTTCCAAATTTAGGTCTTATATTTTTGTTCTTTAATTAAGATTGATTGTATCATAAATAATTAGACACCGTACTGGAATTCTGTACGGAGAATATTACATATGGGGGCCTGAGAAAATGACGCCAGAAATCACCTGATGATTTTGATGGCAGCTTGCCTACCAACTTCAACGAGTATATCTTTTTTTAATTAATGGCACGTGCATAAATTAAAGTTAAATATTGGGAGTATATTTGATGTATTGACAAACAATGTTCTCACCAAGAGAAGTAACAAGGTTATCCTCTGCCATTCAACATTACTTTATTATACTAGTTTATCAATTTTACTAGTTTTTAGGATTTGGATGAGTTGAATTACTTGAAATTATCTAATATAAAATATCAGTCATGGTTTCAACATGGCTACTAGAAGTCATTTAAGGATATTTTAGTCTTTAAGCAATTCTTAATAATGAGTCATTACTGCATTGTCAATAAATTAGACCCCTGGCGCGGATCTAAATACACCACATACAACGGTGCTTTAGATTTAGCCTAAAAAGACTATTAATATCTCTATCTCTCACTCTTCAACTCATATGCTTCTTCTATGTGGTGGTGTTCTTCTACCAAGTATAGTTCTTTGTCAAAGGATTATACCATATTGCTTTTAGATTTATGTTAAATCTTTTTCTTTTTGGGTTATAATTTTTGAGTTTTGATTTGGGGTTTCTCTCCATCTTGATAATTTCTAATGGAGGAAGATCTAATTCTTCGATTCTTTCGTCTCTTAACTAAATTGAGCCTTATTTGTTAACGGTTGCAAATAACTATTGAATTGATGGTGGTATCAGTAGAATAGAAGGAGATTATAAGATTTGTAGGATTTTCTTTCGAACTATATTTTATTTATTTATTTGAATTTAGATATTTGTTTGATCCGCAAATTTCAAAGAGAATTGCATCTTGTATTCTTTATTTTTATCACGTAATTGTGGTTGTGTTGGTCTTGTAATTATGCCCTGTTATTGTAAATCTATGTGTATGAGTTTTTCTGTGTATTTATTACTTGTGAGGTATTTTGTACTGTCTACAGAGGAGATACACAAGGCCTATTGTCACAAGGATTCAGACATGTGGTTGGTTTGGGGAGAGCGTAACAGCTAATCCAGGAATTCTAGGTTGGGACAGAGATTTCTGGTTTTCTCATCCTGCTCTTTGTAAGATAAATTTGTTTTACCAAAATCGATGTTATTTCTTAATGAATTTAGATACTGGATTCTAACACTAAGTTCGTTGACGATTATGTAACAATCGATTGAAACAGATCTCGCCCCGGTAATAATTCAATTCCACCTTCCCGAAAAAGATATGAGGTGCTCGGAAATGGTCGAAGTAGTTGAATAGGAGGATCACTATGACTATAACTAATACTAGTTTCTTCTGATATGATAGGTAAGAGCATACTGATCTTGAAATTAGTTTAGTAGTTTAAAATTTAGCTCGTACCATTATTCCCTAACGCAGCCTGAGGGTTGGAAAACCGATTTATGCATTGCAAATTACTGGGAATGATATGTAACAGCATATGTACGTAAGGACAGATAATGCACGTAAAGGGCACAAAAAAAAATTACGTGAAAATTTTCTTACTCAATGGAGAAAAATCACAACTAGTCCCACAGAGTTTAGCAATCAACTTTCACTAAGGTGCAAGAGTAAAGTTATCTATTACAACTTGTTGTAACTAGATACTAACCCTCTCCATCCCTTGGCTTACAACAATTCTATCACAAGACTTTGAGCCTAAGCAATATTTCTATTGCCCACTACCCCAACTAACTCTTAGACTTTGAACATTCCGATCAAGGCTAACTCTAGCAATGACTCGAAAACTAAGCAATACATGTATTGTCCACTACACAATCACTCCTAGGTTAATATTGACTTTTCTAACTATTTCAGAGTTAACTCTAGCAATGAAGTTAAAATGACAAACAAACTGATCAATGTTCCTTTATAGTGTAGGAACTGATCTTACAATATTTAGCACCAAAGATACAAAACTCAAAATCCAAATGAAGATGCTGCAATGCTGGATCTGGTCGTTGTTGAGTATGAGCAATGTTCATATTTGAAGATGAATTTTGCTTTGTGTATATGTTTGATTTATAAAAGTTTGGTGTGTTTTGTCATAATGTTCTCTTCATAAGAGAGACAAAAAACCTTGGAGCCACGCCATTAGTCGGGGTATCTATTGTTGCAGTGCCTCTGTTGCAGTGCCACCATCCACATCAGCTTTAGCGGCTTTACAACTGGTCTCCAGACTGTCTGTGACTCGCCTTGTTTATGGGACCAAGTCCGTCTACCGAGTCTCATGATTTGTTAGTACATCAAAATCCGAATATAATATTTTTTCCATTTTTTGATGATGACAAATCATGCAAACCTGTAATTCATGTTTCTGCTACCAGGTCCTTCATACATTCCCCATGTCGAGTAGTTCCTCCTGTCACATAGCTTCTAGACATACCATGAACACAACTTCATCAAGTTCGCTAATTAGGTCTCATGGTTTGTTGATGCATTAAAACCTGAATTATAATAGAAAATCTTGAAACTTATTGGGAATCATGCAGCTTATTACTCCATAGGGATTATGGCTATTTAGATCTTGAAGGAAATTGGATAGGGTCACTCATATGGGTCAATTCGGATTCATATTAATAAATAACAAATATATAATTATTATATATTTATTTATTAATTAAAAGGAAGAGACACAACTAATTGAAAAGTTATGTCCCTTTAAATTTATAAAAAGTTTCTCTTCGGAGAAACAACACATCTTTTTCTCAGGAAAAAAAAAAGAAACGCTTCTTCCTTCTTTTTTCTTCCCTTTTCAATTCCTAAAAGGCTCCTGTGAAGATTCTAATGAAGATTTCTTCTCCGAAAGTGTTGAAACAAATCTGTAACAAAGTACGATTTTAGACTGTGGCTTTATATGGTATAATTCGTTTTTGTGTGTGATTGCATTTTTTAACTAGTGAAACGAATTCAATAATTCTACAAACTAAGTGTTTGATTAGATTCTTCATTAGCATCAGAGCCTGCATTTTATTTGTTCGTAATCATATGTTCCATTGTTGACACTATCGCATCTTGTTAATTTTAAACCAAAAACAGAAGATCCCTGATTTTTTGAACAATCACAGAGGTTAATTTTTTTTTTTTTGATCTGGCAAGGAAACTACAAGTGATGTTTTTATTAAAAAACTATTTGGAAAAGGTTTTTAACAGAAGATGCCATGTTTTTTTTGAAAATAAGTTTTCCACTCCGTTCTTGGAAGGGACTAGATCCTTTTTTAAAGTTTGTTGAGCTTTTTTGTTTGTTTGTCTGTAAGACAATAACAGACGGAAAAAAGGGAAGAGAAGTATATGGTTGTTCATATGGCATGTTTGGGGTTTAGATAGTTCAAGTGTTTTTTTGTTTGTCTGTGTGTTAGACACATCTTGTTAGAAAATTTATTTGTGTAGTTTTCTACCCAATCTTTGTGACAGTAGCGTGCATCCCCAAATTTTTGCAACAATTGCTTTAAAAAAGGACTGCTGCAGTTTCTTAAAATTTAGCAGATTTTATTTAATTTATAGGCATTCGACCACCATAAACTTTACGAGTAGACCGTAATCGAGTTTTCTTATTAAATCTCATACAAGACTTTTTTTATATAAATTGTTGTATAATTTTTTCTTTATGTGGTTAGTCCTAATCATTTTTCAGAAAATCATGGTAATGATAAGGACACACAGACAAGTTTTCACAAAACAACAGAAGGATAAGAGTAAAAATTTTGATTGACAATTTGATTAATCTTAGCCAAAATTCAATGTTCAAGATGATGATCTCACAAGATTTGTGAAACACATAACAAGAACTAAGGAGTTAATTCTAGAAGTTGTGTGGAATGAGAGTTTATTAACCATGGAGAAGAAATATATGGCTTTACGGTCTGCATTGCTTGATGTTTTTCAAAAAACATTATTTGAGAAATCTTGGGATAAGTTACATCTTAAAAAGTCGAGATCTTACAAATCATTGGTCTGACATTTTATGGATAAATTCATAGACTTGATTGTAAAGAAGACTGTGTCATTCTCATTGGTTGCCTATAAGATATAAATTGCTTATGGACTTGTGTATAGATTTTATTTTATATATTCTTGTTCACAAAAAAATATTACAGTGATAATGTGAATATTATTTGTATGTATTTGTAGTTGTATGAATTTAAATTTATATTATTTAGGCAATTACATTTTTAATTGAATTTTTTATATTTATTATAGAATTATGCATAATTAGTCTTGAATCATGTAATTTAAGAAAAGTGGTTCTTAGATGATTGATTGTGTTAGATTTACGACATTAGAATTTGGATGATGATTGAGAACTTAGTCAACTTTCGAATTTGAACCTAATGTGAAATAAATATTGACATAGTTAATTATGTTAGGAACAATTATGTATATGAATTTAGACTATAATTTATATATAGTTGTCTCACGTTACTTTATACTTGTTTAATCTGTATGTCAACTGCTGTAAAAAATATTATTTCCAAGCTTAAAAAAGGTGATAAGATTAACAGTAATAACTGTGAAATATAGAACATGAAAATCAATTATGTTCTAAAAGAACATGAAACTTGTGAAGCTCTAATTGTGTCTATGACACTTCTTGAAAATGGTAATACCCTCCAACATGTGAACGTCTTATATAACCCTAAAGTTAATCAACAAGAAGAGAAAAATATTTTTGTTCCAAAGATGTATAGGAGTTTGGCTAAGCTTAAGTGCTATAACTGTTAGAACAAGGAACACTTTGCTCATAATTGTCCTGAGCCTAAAAAGGTACATGACCTTATGAACAATTTATATAGTGATGTAAATGTTTCTTATTCTATTTTTTAAACTAAGTCACTTTCTATGTGGATTGTAGACTCGGAAGCCACCGAACATATAGCAACTGAAAGAGATACTTTCGTAGATTATCGACGAATCCCACGAGGATCCAAATGGGTGTATGTAGGAAATAATTCTCGAGAGGAGGTTATGGGTGTATGTAGGAAATAATTCTCGAGAGGAGGTTAAAGGGATTGGTACCTGCAAACTTAAAATGTGTTGTGGTCGAACTCTGCTCCTACATGATGTGCTATTTGCCCCATCAATTCGTCGTAATATATTCGTCGTAACACTGAAGTTTTTGGAGTTGATTCGATAAGCCGATCAAATGCAGAAACATTAGGAGTCATGCCATTCAGTCGATCAAACACATAAAGCTTCTTGTTGAACATCATAGGTTCTTCCAAAGGGGTAATGTAGTTCATGCTCATCCTTTTTATAGAGATTCAAACTGGTGACGGTTGTTTGTAACTCAAGCCTTTGCGCGATTGCTTGACAACATACCCTCTCTCTATCACCATTCTTTGAGTTGGATTTAGGCCATGATTTGCCTTTTTAATAACTTCATTTGGAAGCTTCCCTACTTTAAAAGCTTCATTGGGATTGTACCCTACTTTCACCAACAACTTATATGCATTTGGGTCAAAACCCTTATTTGTACGCTTTTTAGGAAGTGATTCATATGAATCATGATTTAATGGTCTGACAAATCCTTCTATCATTTTTGAAGGTGATTTGATTGCATTAATTTTCTTGATAGGAAATGTCAACCTTCTACTCTGCAACTCAGAGGGTGGGATCTTGACCTTGTTTGTCTTTGGGACATAGTGAAAAATAGGAATCGCTCTCTTACTTGAAGATGCCTCACTTGTCTTAGGTACTTTACTCATATCTGAAAGCGTTTTATTCTTTTCAATCATGACCCTCGCATTATCAGGTGCTACATCAATCTTTTTTATGATATCAGCCTTTTTGATTGGTATTGCGTTATCAACTTTGACTTCTTTTGAGACATGATTCTTTAAGTAGAATTTTGCATCAGCAAAGTGCGCTTCTGTCTTGGTGAAAGGTTCATCATCAGCAACTACCTTCTTTTGAACCCCATCTTCAAAGTATTTGAAACATTGATGGTAGGTGGACGGTACTACTTTGTTCTCATGTCTCTATGGCCATGCACTCGAATGCATATCTCCTATCGTTATATCTAATTTGACAGCGCCAATGGCTCTCTGCCCCCCTTGGTTAAATTCCTGAATCATCAGACGACTTTCAGATAGTTCATTTAGCAGAATTTCAAGTTCCTTCACAATGCGAATAGGGAGAATAATGACCCTAGATCCATCATCCATCATGATCCTATTTACTTTATGTCCACGCACAAAACCTATCATATATAAATGATGATTATGCAACACTTCACCCAATAAAAGATCATCATTAATGAATGTAAACTTTGCATCACAAGTATCCACTTCTTCAGACTAAGACTTGATAGGGCCTTCATGTGATGGAAGTAATGATGACAATGAGTTTTCTCCCGTTGTCTCTTCTTTATCAATGTTACAACATGAGGCCTTGGTGTCACAATGAGAAATTTTTTCACGGAACCAACTTGGCAAGAATTCCTCGAATGTCACCGGAGAACGTTGCTTTTGATAGTAATTCCCCCCCAACTCTTGACTTCTTCATATTCTTCTTTACCCTTTGAGTTTTAGGTAGTTTCTTCATCTTTGCTCTTATCACTTGCTTACTTGGCTCTCTTTGCAAGCTTTTTTTACAACGTCTTCATTGTGTTACTAAAATCCATCCTTCATCATCAGTATAAGCACCGCAAAATTAATTTTCCTCTAGACGTTTATCTTCCCCTATTACTTCATTCATCAAAGGAATGAGCAACGATGTGTTAACTTCTATCGATTTGAAGTCACCAAATTTAATTATTTTTGGTGGTGATGTAGCTAGGACATCACCACTATCATGTATTTCGATAAAGTTGCAAAGAACTATGGGATCGAGTGAACCAAAAGTGATAGAGACCTGATTTGAACTCTTCTTCTCGCCTTCAAGCAATATCTTTCCTTCACGGGCCAAGTCCATGATCTTTTTCTTAAAGATAAAATACTTTTCAATAGGATGGCCCATCAAATGATGATATTTGCAGCAATTTGGATCATTATTCCTCCCAGCCTCATCTAGATGCTTCATTTCAGGTAGCTCAAAGAGTTTTAATGCCAGAAGCTCTTCAAAAATTGCTGGAACATCTGAGTCCAAGAATGGATACTCTTTTGCCTGCATTTCCTTCAAAGTCAGCTTTCTACCAATGTTATTCTGAAAAGTCGTGGTATTCACCCTTTGATTCTTTCTTAGACTTGTAGCCATTTTTAAAGGTACGGCATTAACATTCATCGACTCCTTATTTCCAAATTTAGGTGCCGATTTCCTCTTTTCTTTACCTTTATTTTGTCTTTTCCCTTGCGAGGCTCATAAATAAGTGGTCCTTCAATTCCGCTTGCAGAAATGTTCAACTCCATATCATGAGAACGTGTGGCTAGTTCCTCAAATAATTTGGGTTTAATACCCTGTAGGATATAACGAAGTCCCCAACGCATTCCTTGAATACATATTTCTATTCCGAAAGTTTCACTAAGCCTATCCTTACAATTGAGGCTTGCATTTCTCCATCGGTTGATGAACTCGATGACATGTTCATCTTTTAATTGATGTGTATTTGTGAGTTCAACCATGCTCACAGTGCACCTTGTGCTATAGAAACGATTGAGAAATTCATGCTCAAGTTGTTTTCAACTATCAATAGAGCCATCCTCGAGATCCGTATACCAATCAAAGGCATTTCCTTGTAAGGAGCGCACAAATTGTTTGACCGGATAATCTCCATATGTTTCAGAATTATTGCAAGTTTCAACAAAATGGATAATGTGTTGCTTTGGATTTTCCTTTCTGTCAAATTGTTGAAATTTTGGAGGTTGATAACCTGCAGGCATCTTCAAAACATCGATTCTTGAAGTGTATGGCTTTGCATACGTAAATGATGACTTTGAAGATACGTCATACATATCTTTGATAGTTCCCATAATAAAGTTCTTCAGTTGATGAATGGAAATTCCTCCATCAGCAAATATTTGCAGCTTATCACCCACATTTATTTGCTTTGTAACTGAATCTCCCTTTTCTTGTATGCATGACTTGAGTCCCCATCCATAACATTTCCAACTTTGTCCGTCAATTTGACAATTCGATTATCCTGATCTTGCACATATTTTGTTAGACCTTCAATTGTCTTTGTCAAACTCACCAGTTGTTCTTCAACAGTTGAAGTGTTAGTCATCATCGCTTAGATGGTCGTTATGGATGATGGAGTAAAGCACGGATTTTCTCTCAAACTGAAATTTATTTGAAATAAGTTATGTGGAGTGACTGAGGCAGATCTAGTGATCAAGACATCATCTTCATCTTGAATAGTACAATTTCTTGTGTTAAAAGGACTAATCGAGCCAATGTCTTTTCAACAATATCAGCTATATTCTCTCCTTCTTCCAATTCATTCGGAAAGAATCTTGCCCCCTTTGAAGATGGAAGATCGAAAATATGAACTGATGCGAACGACACTTGAATTGCTTATTGTCCTAGCAAGTTTGCTTTGTTCCTAGTGATGGGTCCCAAACTTCCCATAGTAGCATCTAGTATGTTCTTCACCACAGAGAAAAACTTGGAATCAGTAGCCTTAGCAACAATAGTCCTGAAGTCAAACTTCTTAGATGCCATTTAAGTATTCTTGAAGTTTGATGATTGATGTAAAGATATGAGAGGTAGAGATTGTCCCACTAGGCGTGCCAAAATTTGTAAAAAACAAATTTTCGAGCCGAGAAAAATAAATAATCAAGACCGAAAAATTAGAGTAACAAAGTGTAATATTTGATTTCAAAATATAGTGTGTATTACAATCTCTATGATAATCCTCTGATTCTTCAAATAATATGGAATATGTTGAACTTGAATTTGATTTTGAGTTAAGGGCTTGAATAACTTGATCTTGAAT
The DNA here is from genome assembly GCF_947179165.1 of Solanum dulcamara. NCBI lineage: Eukaryota > Viridiplantae > Streptophyta > Magnoliopsida > Solanales > Solanaceae > Solanum > Solanum dulcamara. The sequence goes on from NC_077248.1 coordinate 22,652,116, forward strand.
CTTCGTCTTCAAATTTGAATTTGAATTATTCGTCATGAACACTTGTACGGTTATGACGAATAATAAATATGAACAAGTAACTTGATCTCGAACTTTTTGATATTTGCCTTCATTCTTGATCTTGAACTTGAATTTGAATTTGATTACTTAAACTTTGTAGCTTTGTAGAGAATTTGCGGCTTTTGATCCACAAGCTCTCTTCTTGTTTCTTGTTCTTCCAAAAAAAACCTTCTGAGAATAATGGGGACATCTATTTATAGTTATAGGGAGTAGTATGCTGGTGTGATTTGATTGGTCGGTTTGAACTGACCAATCAGATTCTTTTGGTGAAAAACTTTAATTTGATTGGTCAGAATATGCCACATAATCATGTGACATTATTCTAGTGGCTCATTTAATTTGACTTGAATTGCCACATAACTTCGACACATGGCATAATTTTAGTGGCTTATTTAATTTGACTTGGATTTCCACATAATTTTGGCACATGACATAATTCTAATGGCTCATTTAATTTGACTTGGATTGTCATATAATTTTGACACTTGGTATAATTATAGTGACTCCTTTAATTTGACTTAGATTGCCACATAACTTTGACACGTGGTGTGTTTTTAGTAACTCATTTAATTTGACTGAAATTGCCACATCATTTGGATTATTTTCTTGAATTTAATATAGTCCAATTTAATTTATGGATTTAAATTCAATAAAATTTTAATGCTTACACATATATATTGTTAAAAATCGATATTCTTTTTAAACAAACTAAAAAAGAAAACAAGACAAACAAATTAAAAGAAAGGTAAAAGGTCAAAAATACCCTTAAAATATGTGAAGTGAACAAAATTGCCATCAGTTTATAGTTTGATCCAAAAATATTTTTGCTATCAATATTTTGGTCCAAAAATGCCCTTATTGTTATTTAATGAGTCAAAAATGTATTTTTTCAAATAAATATATATTATTTATTTTCCTTTTGAACACATTCTTTTTCTAATAATATTTTTTATTTGCAAATATTTATCCTGTTTCAATTCAAAAAAAATTAAAATATAAAATTATTTCTTATTTTATTATAATTATGTTTTATCGTTATCTAAATAAAAATTAATGATGGATGTACTATGATCTTATATATATAACAATATTATCTGTTAAAAGGGTACATGAAATTATTATATTTTAATTGATAAAATGAGTTAAGAAGAAAAAAAAATTATTTCCTACATTTTTGTTAGTTAAAGTGGGTTTAACAGAATAAAACAAGAACATAGTTCTTTAAAAGTAATGGTTTTATTCAGAAAAAGATTTATTTTAAAATAATAAGTAACAATAATAATATTTATTCAAAAAGGGTATTTTTGACCTATCTAATAATAGTAGGGATATTTTCGATCTAAACTATCAATGATAACAATATTTTTGGATCAAAGTATTGACGACAAGGATATTTTTGCACCAAGATATAAACGAAGGACATTTTTGTTCATTTCACATAGTTTTCTGAATATTTTTGATCTTTTTCCGTTAAAAGAAAGATGGTATTTTTTTGTCATCTAATATTGTGTTAATTGATTTAAAATCATAATCATATTGTTAAAAAAGACATTTTTTTCAAAATGAACTAAAACAAAAAACAACACAAACAAATTAAAAGAAAGATGATATTTTTTTCAACTAATGTTGTGTTTATTCATACCAATACTAGTATTATATTAGTCTATCCGTTCATCTTTATTTGTTCATATTTAACTTGATGCATCCCTTATGAAGCAATAAATACAAAAATATTATTATTGATCACTTCTATTAATTATAAGTCATCTAAATGTTATGAAATAAATAATATTTAATAATAAAAATAAAATAGATATAAAATAATAAGATATTTTTTTAATTTTTCAAAACTAAATAAATAAAAGTAATTATTTATTTTTTAATATTGTGAATAAATAAAAAATAAAGGAGGAAATAATAAAATTTGATAAAAAGGAATATGAAAAACAAAAGTTGATAACGAGGTATTATATATAGTTTGGTCCTCTAGTCTTTGCTTCGAAGCGTCTTCTTTGATGGTCTCCCGTAAATTCCAACATTACCCCTCTCCATTATGTCATTCCTCTTATAACCGTCCTTTGGCCAAAAAGGCAAAAGCTGTCTAACGAAAGTGACAATCACCGTGTGAACACTCTCTTTTCTGCCATGTCATCAGTTATTACCCGAAAACCCGACCCATCATCCACACATCCAAAATCCCACGTGCTCACAAAATCAATTAAGGAAAAAAGGATCAATTCCCCTCAAAATTGTACTGATTACACACTTTAGCTACTGGGACGACCTATTACATATCTATTACACATCTATATAATTCAAATGTGTATTTATCTACTCTTTCCTACACTAACCCCATATATTATGTCCACTCGCCCCACAATAATGTCATGTATTAAATCATGAACCCCCAATGTCACGTGTTAGCATTAATAAAATCACCAACTTCTTCATCTTTCTCAAATTCACTCACATTGCTTCTTCTTGATCTAATTCAAAGTTTCAAATCTTTCCACTTCCTCTTGCATACATAAGAGAGAAAGGAATAAAAAGTTATATTTGATTCTCCTTAAAAATAACTGAGCTTGAATTTCAATTTGGAGCTTCAAATCTTTTTTTTGTTATGAAAAGCGGGTTTGATTTTTTTTTATTTTATAAATTCAACTTGACTTGTACCTGGAATAGAGTAAAAGGGTATCCAATTGCTCTTTTCATTGATTGTACAGCTTTCTCGCAAATTTAAGCTTTGATGAACAATTAATTCTTCAGTTTTTTTCGAGTGAAATTTTGGATAAGGTGGATGGGCTATAATATTAATTTTCAAGAAATTACCATTGGATGACCATTTTAATAAAGAGTTCATCTCTGCATAAAAAGGCAAGAAACTAGGTGAACATTTCTTTCAAGATTATGTTGAAACCTAAATGGAAGAATACCAAAAAGGCTGCTGCAGCGGATGAGGACGACGGAGCAGTGGTGGTGGTGGAAGAGTTTGTGAAGGAGTGGGAGACATGGACAACAAATCTTGAAATTTAGAGGTTGAGTTTTTCTTAGGTTATCAAATTTGGGAATTTAGAGGTTGAAATTTTTCTTGAATTATCAGATTTGAAAATTGAGAGGTTGGCTTTAGATGCAAAAAAAAGGGATCATTTTAATTAAAAAAAATAAAAAATCGAGTTTGTAAAGGTATTGACGCGCTGAAAAATTGTGACTGAAACGTGCTTGAGATTGGGTGTAGGAAGGGGTAAATAAATACACTTTTAAGTAATATAGATGTGTAATAGATTGCCCAAATAATTATAGTATGTACTAACTTTTCGATACAAGTTCAAAAGAGAATTTAGGTCTTTTCCCAATCAATTAACTAAATTTGAACATGTCAGCTAAGCTAAAATCAAACCCGTGTACAAAAAGTGTACTGATTTTCATTCCCCTTGTATATAAAAGCAAATAACTTTGAAAAATCAGAAAATCGATAATCTGAACACCAAAGACCAAAATTTTCACAGCTTTTTTCAAATTTCAACGATGCAGAGGTCAACTAAATTCAGTGACGAACAAGAGTTTTCAATCATGGTTTCTGCTTTAAAAAAAGTGATTACAGGCAGTACTCATACTTCTCCTGTCATGAATGCCAGTGCCAGTGCCATAATTTCATCACCTTCTACGAGTATCTCCCATTCTATTGACCCGCCTTTGTTTCGTCTTCCAGCAGAGCCAGAGCCTTGTCAATTCTGCAAAATAAAAGGGTGTTTAGGCTGCAACTATTTTGGAACTCCAGCTGCTGCTGCTGGTGGCAATAACAAGACATTAAATATTGTGGCGAAGAAGAAGAAGAAGAAGAATTACAGAGGAGTGAGACAGAGACCATGGGGAAAATGGGCTGCAGAAATTAGAGATCCAAGAAGAGCTGCTAGAGTATGGCTTGGAACATTTACTACACCAGAGGATGCAGCCAGAGCTTATGACAGAACAGCTATTGAATTTAGAGGTCCAAGAGCTAAGCTTAATTTCTCATTTGCAGATTATACATCGATTCAACAAACGATTAATACTTCTTCAACCCTGCAAGTGCAACAACAACAACAACAGTCCACGCAGTTACAACAGGAAATTAACACAGAAGAAGAGTTCTGGGATCAATTGATTTTATCGGACAATGAAACACAAGATTGCTTGAAGACAATGAGTTTTAATGGAAAATCTTCTGATTCTGCTAATGGCTATATTGCTCATAGCTTCTGAGCATTTTCAATTAAAAACAAGAAATGAAAAGGAAATTAAAAGATAGCGGGACCATTTAGTTTTGGTAGTATTAATTAAATTTGTTTTCCAATAAAGACTGTATCATAAATAGTAAGGCACCATACTGGAGTAATCACCTGATGAATTTGATGACAGCCTGCCTACCAACTTCAAGGGGCATATTCTTTTTAATTAAACGAACGTGCAAAAAAAGAAAAAAAGGAACGTGCATTAATTAAAGTTACAATATTGGGAGAATATTTGTTGTATTGACAACAAACAATGTTCACACCAGGAGAAGTTATCCACGGCCACTCAGACGTTTACTTTATTATTATCTAGTTTATCTGTTTGACTAGTTTATAGGAGTTGGATGAGCTGAATAAGTCGGAATTATCTTTAAAATAAAAGGCACACAATATCATATTTACTGTTTCCTTAATTATTTCTTTTATATCTAATCGACACATGAATTAGGGTGTCACGCCCCAAATAAAGGGAGGTGCAACTGACCCTCGATATCTTATTCGATCAAGCTAGCCTCTAAAACATAATGGAAAGGGAACATCGAGGCTCGACAAGACCATCACAATTAACTGTTGAAACCAGATAAATGGACCGGCGAGGTCATAATAATATCAGTTGACATCTCAATGCCTTTCAAAGAGGGTCTTCTTAACAATAAAATAGTAAAAACTGACTCATTATATAGATTTGTAATTTTTATGATTCGTGCGATATGAAGATGTCACAATCAGATTTCTCTGGTCATGATGACACCTATTAAAACCACCATTAGGTAAGCCTAACCCCTAGCCAGGAACTAGAAGCACCGGGCTAATAAGCGGAAGAGAAACATATGAAGCGGAAAACGATAATAATGAAAAAAAGAGAAATAAACATAAATATATACAAGAACCATCCCCAAGACCTGACATTAGTCGATATTCGGACATCTAATCAAAATAAGAGTACAAGGCTTAAACAAATATAAAATAGATACAGATAGCCTTCGAAAGAAAGTAAAGACTAGTCCTAGCCCCAAAACAAATAAAAATCGACAACTCCGGACGATAGGAGATCACCCAATCTCCGAATACAAGCTGCTTCACACTAAGTTCAATCACTGGTGATAACCTGTTCTATAATCTGCAGGGTGCAAAAGAGTAGCATGAGTACCAAAAGAATGGTACTCAGTAGGCATAGGCCAGCTGAGCTCCAGCGATAAAGCAAGTATAGATAACATATAAAAAGGTAAATATAGCTCAAGTAAACAAATAGGATCTAATACAAGGTAAATTAAAGCAGGAATAAGAGTAAAGAGCTAGGATATATGAAGAAAGGAAATAGAGTCAAAGAATGCACCTGTAAACACACGCCACAACCTATTTACAATAAGAAGGCACTAAAAGAGTCAACTAATCAAGAACGAAGTACTGATTGCCACTACTAATCACATAGTCACCTAAGGACTAATCCAACTGAACCTAATAGGAAATACTAACAACAACTCCAGAATAAGACATCCTGCATACCAATTACAAATACAACAAGAGATAAGTACAAGTAAAATCAAATAATAACCGATCAGACACCTACACCCCTGAAAGGTACAAACAATGGCAAACATACCCAGGTCCACATAAAATCAAGGGACCAAAACACAAATAAGTATATTGGTGATAGGCGGTGCCAATGAATGCAAGTTTATAGTAAAACTAGTAACATCATCGGTGGCTCTCAAAGATCATCAACAAGTGTATAGACCTATCCTGCCCTCGGCTTGCCAGGTAGGACCCATACAGCTCCCTCATCTAGTTCAATGGTACACCGGTTATAGAGGCCCATAAGGGGATGCGAGAAGTCCATATACATGCCCGGGTCTGAATCAGGTCTTATATAAACATATAGCATCTCCGTAGTGGTACCGCAGAGTGAGTAGCCAAGTCGATGTAAGAAAAAGGATGATGCCACGCCAGATAATCAAATACGGGCTAAAGGCATCCTAGGTGCAACCGATGTCATTTAAGGGAGGTGCTGCACTAGATATTAATAAAAATTGAGCGCATCCTAGATGCCTCTGAAACTATTAGTATAAAAAGGAACATGCCCTTGATGCCTCATAATCTCAAAATCAGTTTCAAAATGATTCAGGTGGTACGACTCCTGTTAAAATCAGTTTAAAAGTAGTAAAAGTATGAGAAATACTTTTCAAAAATAGTAGTAAAACTCCATGAATAAACCGTCATTGTACCACAAAATATGTGAAAATGCTCAATCAATGCAAGCATACCATCACCAGTATCAAACAAGACACACACAATCCGAGAAGTAATATCAAGTCATACCATACTATCAAGAAAACTGAACTAACCTGGGATCCAATTGCTCCTCAAATACGGTCTTGGGCCCAACAATAGACAATAAACATAAAAAACATCACAATCCTACCACTAATCATAAAGCGAAGTAATCGAAAAATAGCTCAAATCTGGACAGGAGGAGGAAATATCTTTAGCATCGATGTCTTACCCCAAAATATGTCATCTCAGCTCCCAATGAGCACAGCTAAGCCAAACCTACGGATACAAAGAACCACTGAAGTCTCAGACACTAGCATAAGGTATACCATTTATAGCAAGCTCTACCAGAAGCTACGCCTAGCTATAATGGCGGTACATCACATCATAAAGCATCTAAGGCTCAAACCTATCCTAAGGTCATCAATACCAATCTTAAATAAGGGTAATAACGCTAAGTCAAAACTGCAACCAAGGACAATAGCCTAATCTAAGGATTTCATGTGACTACTCTAGTCTAAGGCCCAACTGAGAACCAAGATGTGAACTGGAATGAAGCAAAACCTACACTCGGCAAGTACCAACCTAAAATCATATGTACTATGTACTTAAAAGATATCTAATAAATCTTAGTCAAAGTGAGAGATTGTAGCCTATCTCGAAGTCGAACATGTACGCTTTGAATCCACCAAATTAAAGTTTTGCATTATTGAATCACCTTCAAATGCCACCACTCTAACAAAATACCAATCACCATATCAATACAAATGTTTTACCACCAAAATCGCATTTTTCAGAGACGGATCCAAAATTAGGTCTAAAACGAGATTGTGGAACCCGCACTAGAAGTTTAAAAATCGACTCTATGAAAAGGTCCTAAACACCTCCCCGAACTTGTGTTTCAAAATAAAACGCAATTCGGAAAGAACAAAGACATGCAAGATTTTTCTCAAATTAGTTTTAAAACACAAAAATGCAGCAGGTTCTAGCTCGAATTTACCTCAATCGAAGGTCCTTAACCATTTTCCAAAGTCCCTAAGACCTTCGCCTAGTAATTCCCCACAAATTGGCCTTTGAACCACCCAAATCCGCCAAGAAACAAGAGAGTTATGAGAGATTGAAGTTGGAAAATAAATATGAAAAACGGGCTTCAAATAAGTCCTCTAGGGTCGCAAAAGCCAACAAATGTTTGCAAAAACGGACATCGCAAAAGTCAATTTCATGTCCGCTTGTAGCGGTTGGTTAGGCTAGGCCGGTTAGAACCTCTTTGCAGTTCTCGATTCTGATTGAACTATTGGAGAATAAATATGAAAAACGGGCTTCAAATACGTCCTCTAGGGTCGCAAAAGCCAATAAATGTTTGCAAAAGCGGACATCGCAAAAGCCAACAAATATTCACAAAAGGGGACATCGCAAAAGCAAACAAATGTTCGCAAAAGTGACATGGCACCAGAAGCCCTGCACCAGCTTTTAAGCTAAGAGTGCCAAACTTCAAATGGACCCTCGGAATTCATTCGGAGTTCAAACGATGCAAACCACCTGGAAACGACATTTCAGACTCAAGGGCTTAGTCAAAATTTCCATCCGATGTTATCTTGATACAAAGTGGGTCCTACACCCAAGCACCATTTAAAGCCAAAATCCATAAATGGGCTCCGAATGAGACCGAAAGCCTTGGGAATCGTATGGAAGGTCGTTCTAGGGCAAGCTCTATATTTCAGAGCTAACTGTGCTGATGAAATTTCAATCTGAGCATGTTTACCAAAAATGTTGAACAAAGTCAAACTTAGGCTAAAGCTTAAAAGCTAAAATGCCTACTGGTTCAAACTCGCATCGAAAGTCTCGAGACTCGAGCCGAACATGCTTCTAGACTAAAATGATCATTCCAGATCTGATGAAACCATCATAATTCTGTTCTAAAGTTGTTTTCCCGAATTTTGAACCGAAGCCAACCGTTCAAACTCTAAGAGCTCCAAAATAAGGAAACATACATAAACCCAAACGAACAACTAGACCACCGAACTATTAGTTCTAGCAAGTCATAAATGGCTTGGAGTCGCTATAGAAAAGCTCTAAATAACGAGAAGATCGAAAAACAGAAAAAATGACCTGAAAGGGGTAGGGGTGGGGCATTACAAAAGAAGATGAATTTTGCCTTAACATGCCTTAATACCCACCTTCCAAAACTTCTACAAACTTTGCTACCCATTTTCTTGGCTCAAAACCTGTGATTTGAAATAATTTAGAATTCACATAACACAAAAATTGAGAAGTAACAAGGAAATCACGAGGCATATATGTATATATGTAAAAGAACAATCAAGAATAGACGTGGCAGCTATATTCTCTCTTCTTCTTCTTTTATTAACCACGCAGAAGGATAGATAGAATATATTTCTCATGATCAAATGGAAACAAAAGCAAAAAATTTATGAAGAAATCTACTAATTTTTATTGGATGAAAAATGAAATTAAAATGTGCAATTACATATATATATATACAAAAATGCTACAGGCGGTTGGCCGCATTCACTTAGTCATACATAATATATATATATATATATATATATATATATTTTTTTTTTAACAAAGTGCTAACTTTCATTGCTGGCCACTAATTTATTAGTAATTGTCACCCATTTTCTTTACCTCCACCAACACCCCAAAAATAATCTCTATCCGATTACGCATACTCGGCATATACAATTTTTTACATATATTATAATTAATAAAAAAATATTTTCAATAAAGCCTACCTCATATATTAATAATTCTTCAATATAATTAGTCTCACTATCTCCATAAAAATATTAATAAACTATAAATTCTTATAAAATAATTTAGACAAATATATTGTAATTAAAGAATTCTTTTCATAAATTTAAGGCATCCTTAAAGAGACTAAAAATATATGTTTATCAAATTTTAATTTAAAATTGATATTCCCAAATGCGAGCGGTGTTATAATAAAATTTATAAATTTAAGCTCGTAAGTCATTGACACAAAACAAAAGACAACCGTAAATATCTGAGGCGTTACACAGGGGCGGACTGGGCGGATCTACAATAGCGAGTATAGATTTTCAGGAATCCAATAACTTTTTCAAAATTCTATATTAAAAGCATGAAAACCCTTAGATATATTTTTTAAACTTTTTACCCTTCATTAAAAGACTTCGCTTTAGAAAAATATATTTTTTCACCATTTTCTTAATTATTATGATATTATTTTAAAGATATTAAATATTAACTATAATATAAATCCTAAAATAATAATAATAATGTGACTACAATAAATTTATGTGAATCTTAATTATAGGAGGAAAGGTTTAGAATTAAATATATTATTGGCCAAAATTCCCTACGGGTAGATTTGGTGGTAACTTGATTATAATAAAATTACATGCATTCTAATTTTGTGAGAAAAAGTTTAGAACTAAATATGATAAAATATTAATTAATTTTTAAATTAAAAAAATAGGAAGAAGTAACACCAAAACAAAATGGGATCTTTTCGTGCAACAAGACTCATTAGATTTAGAAGTCCTTATTTTTTCTTTATTATATAATTATAACCAAATATTTTTTTTATAGTTTAATTAATTTAGTAAAATTTAAGAAAATTACATGAAAGAAAAAAATTAAGAAAACTACGACTAAAGAATCCTGGCTTTTAGGTTTAGGAGTCCTTAATATGTGTGTAAATATTAGGAAATGTACTTTTTTTAATATCTTACTTATGAATTATAATTTGCCTACAACAACAACAATCCAGTGAATTCCCACATTGTGGGGTCTGGGGAGGGTAGAGTGTACGCAGACCTGACTCCTACTAATGTAGGACGGCTGTTTCCGAAAGACCCTCGGCTCAATAAAAGCATAGAAAAAGGTCAGACAAGATTATTAGAGTAAATAAGTAGATGACGAAAACGGTCCAAACAATAGTATAATCAAAGCACAAAAAAATAGTAGATATTATTATTAGATAATAACATAAATACCATAAATAACATACATCAGAGTACAAGGAATCATAGTGCATTAATACGCCTACGAATAAGGGTGAATAAAACCACTATGTACTAACCTTCTACCCTAATGTGTGTCCTCCACACCCTCCTATCTAGGGTCATGTCCTCGGTAAGTCGTAAATGCGCCATTGCCTATTTAAATTATTTAAATATTTATGTAATAATATAAAATGGTACAAAATAATTTTCACGACAACATTATACATGAAAAGTAAGAGAAACTTTCAAAAATGACTATAGTTTGGACTTAATTAGAGATCTATAACTATAGTTTGATTAATTATATTATGATTCATAGCTACATGTTAGAAGGAGGAGAGAGGTGAGCGGCGAGCGAGATCTAGGAGAGAGAGATACAATTAATTTGTATATTTGATTGATAAATGTATCACAAACACAATTCATACAATCGATTTGTATCAATAAATACAATTGTATAAAAAATTAGCTACATGTTTGAAGGAGAAAAAAGACGAGCAAAATTGAGACAAGAAGAAGGGAGGTGAACAAAATCTGACAGAGAAAGGAGAAAGGCGAGAGAGATACAATTGATTGTATATCTGATCAATTGTAAGACCCCGGAAGTTGGAAAATTAAAAACCAAGAAAATTTCCTCGAAGTTGACTGTCCTCAGAGTTACAAGTCACTTTACGACTCGCAACCATCTCTATGACTCGTAGGAATGAGTCGTAGAGGGAGCCCTTGGACTTTTTCAGGACCAAAGCTCAAGAGAGGTCCTACGATTCAACATTACGACTCGTAGTCCATTCGATGAATCATAAAATTGAGTCATAACAAAACTTCAGAGGCTCGTATTTTACAGGTTTACATACCTTGCAGGACGAGTGATGTTTACCACTTGTAATTCAGTTGACGAGTCGTATAGGGAAGAATTAGATTAAAATTAAGGTCCTTTTAGGACCTGCACGACGACTCAAGTCTATGAGTCGCAGACTTTAGGATGAGTCGTAGAACATAACTCATAGTCCAAATCTGAGTTTAATGAAGGGCAATTTTGTCTTTTTCCAAAGTTCGATTCAATGTATCTAGACACTATTATGGCCAAGTGCAAGCCTTTAACTATCCAAACCCCTTGAAATTCCCTCTATTCTAAATCATTCTTCAAATATTTTCCTAACGCAAGATCACAAATTCTCTCAAGCCCTCCTTCAAATTTCAAGCTAGGGTTTCAAGTTCATCAAGGTTCTTCCTCAAATTTGAGTTGATTTCACCAAGGTATGTGGGGATTGATCCATGGGTTCCTTTCACCCATGGATTTCCACGGTTTCTTCAAGGTTTTCTTCAAATTTCAATTGTCTAATTAACCCTAGTTTTGATGAATTATATTGGGTTGTTTTAATTTTATTTTAGATGTTATCAATGATCAATATAAGCATGTTTCCACATAAATTGCGTGATTTCAACTTGAATGATTAATTTCCATGCATAAAGTTACTTTCAATTATGATTATGAGATTCAGTGATGATTTGCATGAGTTAGATTATGAGTTCAACGATTTTCAAAGAAAAGCTTGTATGAATGAAGTTGAGATTCATGAATTAATAATGAAAGTTATGATGATGATAAATTATGATCCAAGAAAGTCATTATGGTGTGATAAGTAGAATTCTCACACAATCATGTTTAGATGGTGGTAAGGATAATTCTCACCGAAGTTTATGGATTTTTAAGAATCACTAAAGTTAATGAGCTATTCTAATGATTATTTTCATAATCAAGTTAATGATGATGTTTCTATGATTTAATGATTTTCGTTGGGATATTGACTAAGAACCGAGATGACTTGTAGGTGGGGTTCAATCCGGTAACGTAGTTAGTTACCCAAGGGAATTCTAGTAGCAACCTAAATTCCCAAACTACGTTGCCCCTGTAAGTTGCCTTCATGGCTTAGTTAGTGGATCTATATATAGCTCTTGAGTTAAACGTTGTTCTCATGGGGTCTACCTTGAAAAGTAGCCTCTCTCTTCTCGATTTGGGAGTTACATCAAATTTCATGCTGTAACTCGCATGGTCTTAAGATGTCGATTAAAGATCTTATCCCACACAAGTTAAATGTAAAGATATGAGATTTACTATGAAGTTTTATGATGAATTGACCATAAGTTTTCATGATATTTCAAATTGCTTTTAAGTTATTCATGCTCATTACGATTGGTTATGCATTTTATGCCATATTGTTCATGTTCTATTACTTGTTCATGCATAAATTACATACTTAGTACCATATATGTACTAACACATATTTTGCCTACATTGTCTCATAATTGTCACGACCCAACTATGTAGGCCGTGCTTAGTACCCAAGATGGACACTTGTATATACAATTGTGAGCTATATGATCAATCCACAACTAAACATAATATGGAACCTATAAAGACCCAAAACCTAATCTCAAAATTTTTGCATAAATATACATATCAGGCAACCTGTCTCCTGAGGAGTCACAACTATCAATGGGTAACACAGCACATAAGCCGACGAGGCAGTCATAGCATGTGCAAACATTCCACTACATATATATATATGCACCGACAAGGTTGCCACAACATAATATCTCAAAATATACATCTACATGCAAGCCGATAAGGCTGCCACTATGTATGGGAACGTCCCAAAATAAGTTATGCTAACACAACCGAACAACATCCATATAAAACTTACACATATGTCTACAGACCTCTAAGAGTACTAACAGTAGCATATGATAGGACAGGGTCCCACCGTACCCCTGGATAAACAAAGATATACATCAAAAGGATCTGTACCAAAAGTCTAGGCTCCGAGACAATGGAGCACTCCAAAATAGCTGAATGAAAATCCTAAGCTGGCGTATCTCAAAACGAGTATTTGTACCTGCGAGCATGAAACACAACCCCCCTCCCCGAAGGAAGAGGGTCAGTACAAGAAATGTACTGAGTATATAAAACATGAAATATAGTAAAAAAGATCATTACTAAAGTAGAGAGTCCAAGAGACAAGTATGATAATCAAGAACTCACTGTACCTGTGCCTTACGGAACAAATAATGCATATCATTGTCATATACCGTATCCAACCCATTATGGAACTCAGTGCCATAATCATATCATTACATATATATACCGTACCCAACCCTCTGGTAAGGAACTTGGTGGATAAAGTCATATACACGTATACCATACCCTGCCCATCATGGGACTTAGTGAATGATGTAGCAAAAAATGTGCATGATAACATACCCGACTTAGGACTCGGTGAAAGATAAAATGACAATATGCACGAGTAGAGTAGTGAGTAACCATATATATTTAGATCATCATTCGAAACTCAATAGATAAGTAGGCTAATTAATACTTGAGTATCAAGGCGATAGTCATGTTCAGTACTCTTTGAATGTCCTTATGAACTATATTAAATAAATCTTTAGGGATCATAGACACGTATCAAGATAACACGAGAAAACTTATAAAAGTTAATGACATTAATCATTATAGAGTCTTTAAGAATAGGGACTTTCACATACCAACTACTGTCCAATGTATAGAAGACTCAAGGGCAGTAGCTCAACTACTTTAAGAGTTTTAACATCCCGAAGTAAATAAAAATCATGAATCATACTCAGAACCTATGAATGGAATTACCCTAAAGCTCATATCATATATCACTTATATCTAAGACATGCCAAAAGAAATAAGGGATAACCTTACATACCTTTAGGGTTTATTGGAAACACAATATTTATATGCTGCCCAATAGTGTCTCAACCTGTATTAAGATGTCAAAAACGATGGTTAAACTATGGGAAGATTCAAAATGCATTCTAACATTAGTAACTCCTTTCTAGAAATTAGACGACATTTCCCTTATATTCAAACCAACCACACAATGACTAAGCCAATATCAACAATCACACGTTCAAGTGCTATATCAAAGTTAGCCAAGGCAAGATTCAAGAATATTTTGGGACAACCCACACAATATTCCAAATCAGTCCACACATTCTGACGTTCCATAATCTTTAACATAACGACTATGACATATTCAAGTTACTCTTAATAATCTATAGCCACAACACTTCATCAAATGACCTTATAATAGTCCAACAATTACAACAACACTATAGCCTTAGCTACTCTTAGTCCTTCAATTCTACAAGAATTTAGTCCTCCAACTCAACAAGAACAACAACACAACCAAACGAGATCATTCTCAATACAATACAATTATAACTTTAAATATCAAATTCCCTCACTTTTAACACATAATCCATAACAATAATAGCAACAACAACAATCAACCCAATCTAATTTAAGCAGCTCTAATTCTGTCTATTTTAATATCAACACTAATCATGGAGTTTTCTTACTTCCAATTCCATTTAATTCAAGTTAATCTCTTCATTACTACATCATTAGCTTTAAATTTTATTAGAAAAGTAGAAACCTTGCCTCAAATTTAATTTGGGCAGATTCCATAATGACTTGCACCATTTGCACCATTTCATCTTCTTCAACTTGAATTCCTAACCTTGCTGCTCCTTTTAGTACTTAGAACACCTTGGATATTAATAAATTTTCTCAAGAACGTGAATTACTCAAGGGCAGCCATGGCCGTGAGCTTGGCAACCATGGTTGTTCATACTTCCTTCTCTAATTTAAGGTAAATTTTAGCAATCTAATGGGGATGAAAAGAGTTGGCCATGAGCTTCAAAGGATGCTACCATGGTCGTGACTCTATCTCTACTTGGTGAAGATGAGAACTTCTCTCTCTAATTCATTATTGTTAAAGATAAATTCTAAAGTGTATGACTAATATTAGTCATCAATTCAAGTTATATAGGCTGCCTATATTAATGACACATGTCCAACCATAATGATATGTGTCCCACTCAACCAACCACCAATCAGATTTAACCATATTTTATGGGATCCACTTAGTGGTCTAATTAAGTTAATTAATCACTAATCCCCACTTAATAATATAATATGGTTAATTAATCCCTAGTCTCCATTAATATTTCTATACCAAATAATATTTATAAGCATTCGTACTCTTAATTAAAATCAGGGATTAAAAGTCTCTATCTCATATCTCAAAATGATTTTGTCCTTAAACTTATCTCGATTAGCGTAAAATATTCTAACATTCAAAAACATGGGGTATAACATATTTCTCCCCTTTAGAACATTCATCCTCGAAAGTTAAACAAATCCTAGAAGATCTTACAAAGATTTCGGGGAAATCTCTTTTATTGCTACAACATATAGTTTGATCTATCAATCCATGTAGTCAGTTTAAGAGTTTAGATTACCTGTAGGCGTAGGGAAAAAGTACGGATATTTATTTTTCATCTTTTTTTTTCCAGCTTCCCAGGTCATCTCTTTCCGATTATTATTTTGCCATAATACCTTAACGGAAGATATGTCCTTAGTACGCAACTTTCTCACTTGACGATCAAGTATAGCTATAGGTTGCTCCCCATAGGAAAACCCCTCCGTCAGTTGGATATCATCCACAGAAAATACTCTATAAGGGTCGCCTATACATTTGCGAAGCATCGATACGTGGAAGACGGGATATACGACCTCCAAATTAGATGGTAGGTCCAACTCATAGGCAACCTTGCCTACCCTATGAATGATCTGATAAGGGCTAATGTACCTCAGATTAAGCTTCCCTTTCTTGTCGAATCTCATTACATTTTTTATGGGTGACACCTTCAAGAACTCCCAATCATCAACCTGAAACTCTAAGGGTTAACATCGATTATCTGCATATGATTTCTGTCGACTCTGAGCTGCTAATAGCCTCTCCTAAATGAGCTTCACTTTATTAATAGCTTGCTTAATCATGTTTGGGAATATTAGTTTAGTCTCACCAACATCAAACTAACCAATAGGTGACCTACACTTCCTGCCATACAAAGCCTTGTATGGTGCCATTTGGATACTAGAATAGTAGCTATTATTATAAGCAAACTCAATAAGTGGCAAATAATTGTCCCAGCTACCTTTGAAGTTAATAATACAGGCCTACAACATATCTTCTAGCGTCTGAATAGTACGCTCGACTTATCCGTCAGTATGAGGGTGAAATGTTGTGCTAAGACTCACTTGTGTCCCCAATCCTTTTTGGAATGATCTCCAGAAGTTAGATGTAAACTGAGATCCTCTGTCCAATATAATAGATATGGGGACCCCGTAAAGTCTTACTATCTCCTTGATATATAACTTCGCATAGTCCTCAACTGAATATGTAGTCCTAACTGAAAGAAAATGGGGTGATTTTATCAGCCTATCTACAATAACCCATATGGAATCATACTTCTGTGAAGTGCGAGGTAAGCTTGTAATAAAGTCTATATTAATTGCTTTCCATTTCCAAGTCGGGATTTCCATCTCCTTTAATAGTCCACCAGGCTTTTGATGCTCGATCTTAACCTATTGATAATTCGGGCACTGGGCTACGAACTCTGCTATGTCCTTCTTCAGGCCATCCCACAATTTAAACATCTGAGGTCATGATACATCTTTGTTGACCCTAGATGAATAGAACAACGAGCATAGTATGCCTCTTCCATAACCTATTGTCGTAGCCCTATAATCTTAGGCACATATAATCTACCCTTATATCTTAGCACTCCATCAGGTGTGATCTCGAATGGGGTCTTCTCCTTTTGAAGGGACGTATCCCT
Source organism: Solanum dulcamara (assembly GCF_947179165.1). Lineage (NCBI taxonomy): Eukaryota > Viridiplantae > Streptophyta > Magnoliopsida > Solanales > Solanaceae > Solanum > Solanum dulcamara. The sequence continues at coordinate 22,669,445 of NC_077248.1, forward strand.
ATACTGTGCCAGAATAGGGTTCTCATTCTGGTGTCTCTTTACCTTTTCCATGATAGTGGATTCAACGATTCCTTGAACAGAAACTCCACCATCATCGGAATCAACCAAACAGACTCCAAGGTTAGCTAACTAAAAAATTTCATGGACTATCTCTTTTTGCTCTGGTTGTACATCTGCCAAACTACCCATAGATTTACGGCTGAGTGCATATGCTACAATATTTACTTTTCTTGGGTGGTATAGAATGTCAACATCATAATCCTTTAGTAACTCTAGCCACCTTCTCTACTGCAAATTCAACTCTTTGTTCTTAAAGATATATTGGAGACTTTTGTGATCCGTGTAAATATCAACATGCACGCCATATAGATAATGCCTCTACATTTTCAAAGCATGAATTACTACTGCTAACTCTAAATGATGAGTAGGATAATTTCTTTTATTCTTTCTGAGCTGTCGGGAGGCATAGGCTATAACTCTACCATGTTGCATCAATACATAACCTAATCCGACATCGGAAGTATCACAATAAATGACATAGCCATCTGATCTTTCAAGATGAGTTAGAAATGAGGCCGTAGTCAACTTATCTTTCAGCAATTGAAAGCTTTATTCACAAGCATCGGTCCACTGGAACTTAGTTGCCTTCTGAGTTAGCCTTGTTAAAGGTACTGAAGTCGAAGCAAACTTCTCTATAAATCTCTTGTAATATCCTGCTAGCCCCAGAAAACTACGTACCTCAGTAGGTGTAGTAGGTCTAGGCCAAGTCTTTACGACCTTAATATTCTATGTATCTAGTCGAATACCATCAGCTTCTATGATATGCCCCAAGAATGTTACTGAAGTCAACCAGAATTCACATTTAGAGAACTTGGCATACAACTTCTCGCGCTGGAGCACTCGAAGTACCACCCTCAAATGATCTGCATGCTCCTCTTTTGATAGTGAATAGACCAGAATATCATCAATAAATACAATCACGAATAAGTCTAGGAATGGCTTGAACACTTGGTTCATTAGATCCATAAACACTGCTGGAGAATTGGTCAGCCCAAAAGACATCACCCTAAAGTCATAATGCCTGTATCGGATCTTGAATGTAGTCTTTGGAATATCTGCCTCCTTTACCCGTACCTGGTGATAGCCGGACCCTAAGTCTATCTTTGAAAAACACTTAACACCATGCAACTGGTCAAATAAATCATCAATCCTGGGGAGGGGATATCTATTCTTTATTGTCGCCTTGTTCAGCTGCCTATAATCAATACACATTCGCAGCGATCTATCTTTCTTTCTCACGAATAGTACCGGTGCTCCCCAAGGTGAGATGCTGGGCCTAATAAAGCCCTTTTCTAACAAGTCTTTCAGTTTCCCTTTCAACTTTTTTAGCTCTGCGGGTGCCATTCTATAGGGAGAAATAGATATGGGATGAGTATCTGGTAATACATCTATGGTGAACTCTATCTCCCGCTTAGGAGGAAGACTTGGAAGTTCATCTGGAAATTCATTAACTACCAGAACTGACTGAAGAGTTGGTACTTCTACTTCTAAGATATGCACACGAACCAGATGATAACTATAACCCTTTCTAACCATTTTCCTTGCCTTGAGGTATGAAATAAATTTACCTCTCGGTGATGCCGTATTCCCCAGCCACTATATGATTAGTTCTCCTGGAACTGAAACTAAACTATCTTGTTTCTACAATCAACATTAGCATAATAAGAAACTAACCAGTCCATAACCGTAATAGCATCAAACTCAGTCACATCTAACTCTATCAAATCTACCAAGGTATGACGACTATATATATCCATCGAATAATTTTTATATACTTGCTTTGCTATAACAGAGTCTACTATCGGTGTAGCTACCTTAAATAGTTCTATTAATTCAGGTTTTATTCCTATTCTATTAGCAACAAAGGGAGCTATATATGATAAGGTGGAGTTTGGATCTATTAATGCATATATGTCCCGAGAGAAAATCGATAATATACCTGTAACCACGTTTGGTGACGCCTCCTGGTCCTGTCTACTAACCAAGGCATATATGCGGTTCGAAGTACCGCTAGAATTAGAAGCTCCACCATGGCCTCTACCACAACCTCCTGGTGTCTGAATACCTTACCTCATAGGGCATATAACCACAGAAGAAGATGAACCAACAACTGAACTAGTAGGCTGAGCTGCACCACCTGGACTACCCCCGAATGTACACTCCCTCATAATATGGCCTTGACGGCCGCAATTAAAGCAAGCACCTATAGAAAAATGATATTTCCCAAAATAAGGCCTACCACAATGAGAAGATCGAGGCAAAGGTGGCCTCAACTGGCGCGACCCCCTGTTCATCTGTGAACCTGAAACCCTAGAGCTCTGATCGGCTCTTGAATACCCTGTACTATTGGATCTCCTACCTGTGAACTATAGAGGTGCACTCTAGGCTGATTGAGAAGGATATCTATTGTACTGCTGAGGCTGCCCACCTCAAAACTCACTAGAATACCCAATTGATCTAGCTCTTTTATGCTGGCCTCTGTCATGATCCCTATCGGGATGACGCCCTCTGTGACGCTCCTCTACCCCTTATGCATATGCCTCTACCTGAGCAATATCCATACCTAGATGATATGCCATTACCATACAACTATCAACCAAATAATGATAAAGCCCCATCATATAATGATGCACTCTATCAGCCATATCGGCCACAATAGTAGGCGCATGTCTCACTAATGAATCAAACTCAAGGCTATAATCTCGAACACTCCTGCCATCCTGCCTCAAATGCAAGAATCTATCAACTCTGGTTTGATTTATCTCTAGAGGTAGAAAATGGCAAAGGAAGGCCTCTATAAACTTATCCCATATGCTGGAGGAGCACTCTCACCCCTAGACAACTCCCAAGACTCATACCAATTAACAACTATATCATACAACTGATATGAAGCTAACTCAACAGACTCAGTTTCAAAAGCTGTAATTATCCTCAGCGTATGCTGTATCTGCTGAATAAACTCATGTGAATCTTCCACGGGCTTTGACCCATAGAACTCTGGGGGATTATAAGTCAAGAAGTCATGATCCCTTAAAATATCATGTCTATCCGCATAGTCAACCCCTAATCCATGCTTGCGAGCCTGCCCTGCCGCTAATCTGGTCAGTAACTGAACTGCGTCTCTCATGGACATATCCTCTGCCCCTGGCTGGGGAGATGGAGTCTCAAGTACTGGGGCCTCAAGAGTTGGCGGTGGAGCCGCCCCCTAATCTGCAGCAGCTGCTGCTCTAAGCTCCTCTAGAGGTGGTGGTGTAGTAGAGCTCATTGACTGAAGTATAATCTTGGGTATGGACTGGGAATGGGCCCTAGTAACTCTATAAGTTTGACTAGCCTCTTCTGCTACTGATTTTTCCTTCTGGGCAACTGTCGCTTTTTTTGAAGGCATAGCTATAAACATAATAATCTGTTAGGGAGGGATTATCCTAAAAAATATAACTCTATCGCACGATCTAGAGTAAGGAGGAAGGATAACATCCTAAATGTCCTGTAGCTTTCGGTTTATAGATGTGGTTCACAACACACTGATAAACAAGACTCTACTAGACACGGTCTATAGACACTCCGAGGATGAACTGCTCTGATACCATTTTTGTCACGATCCAACTCCGTAGGCGTGACTGGTTCCCGAGCTGGACACTCGTATATACACTTGTGAGCTATATGATCAATCCATAACTAAACATAATATGGAACCTATAAAGACCTAAAACCTAGTCTCAGAACTGTCGCATAAATATATATATCAGGCAACCTATCTCCTAAGGAGTCACAACTATCAACGGGTAATACAGTACATAAGCGATGAGTCTGTCATAGCATGTGGGAACGTCCTACTACATATATATATGTAAAACGACAATGCTACCACTACACACAACATCTCAAAATATACATATATATGCAAGCTGACAAGGCTGCCATCATATACGGTAATGTCCCAAAATAAGTCATGCTCAACCGAACAACATCCATATAAAACTCACACATATGTCTACAGACCTCTAAGAGTATTAAAAGTAGCATATCATGGTATAGGGCCCCACCGTACCCCTATATAACCAAATATATACATCAAAAGGATCTGTACCAAAAGTCTAGGCTCCGAGATAATGGAGTACTCCAAAATAGCTAAATGGAAATTCTAAGCTGGCAGATCCCTAAAATGAGTATCTGTACCTGTGGACATGAAACACAGCCCCCCGAAGAAAGAGGGTCAGTATAAGAAATATACTGAGTATATAAAATATGAAATACAGTAAGAAAGATCATAACTGAAATAGAGAGTCCAGGAGACAAGTATGATAATCAAGAACTCACTGTACCTGTGCCTTATGGAACAAATCATGCATATCATTGTCATATATCGTACCTGGCTTATTATGAGACTCAGTGCCATAATCGTATCACCATATTATCATATCATCACATATATATACCGTACTTGGCCCTCTAGTAAGGGACTCGGTGGATAAAGTCGTGTACACGTATACTGTATCTGACCCATCATGGGACTCAATGAATGATGTAGCAAAACTGTGCATGATAACATACCCAGCCCAGGAATTGGTAAAAGATGTAATGACAGTATGCATAAGTGGATTAGTGAATAACCATATGCATTTAGATCATCATTTGAAACTCAATAGATAAGTAGGCTAATTAATACTTGAGTATCAAGGAGATAGTCATGTTCAACACTCTTTGAATGTCATTATGAACTATATTAAATAAATCTTCAGGGATCATAGACATATATCAAGATAACACGAGACAACTTATAGATGTTAAGGACATTAATCATTATAAAGTCTTTAAGAATAGGGACTTTCACATACCAACTACTGTCCAATGTATAGAAGACTCAAGGGCAGTAGCTCAACTACTTTAAGAGTTTTAACATCTCAAAGTAAATAAAAATCATGAATCATACTCGAAACCTATGAATGGAATTACCCCAAAGATCATAGAGTATATCACTTATATCTAAGACATGACAAAAGAAAGAAGGGATAGCTTTACATACCTTTAGCTTTTATTCACAAAACAACATGTATATGCTGCCCAATAATGTCTCAACCTACATTAAGATGTCAAAAACGATGGTTAAACTATGAGAAGATTCAAAACGCATTCTAACGTTAGTAACTCCTTTCTAGGAATTAGACGACATTTCCCTTATATTCAAACCAACCACACAATGACTAATCCAACATCAACAATCACACGTTCAAGTGCTATATCAAAGTTAGCCAAGGCAAGATTCAAGAATGTTCTGAGATATCCCGCGCAATATTCCAAATCAGTCCACATATTCTGACGTTCCATAATCTTTAACATAACGACTACGACATATTCAAGTTACTCTTAATAATCTATAGTCACAAAACTTCATCAAATGACGTTATAATAGTCCAATAATTACAACAACACTATAGCCTTAGCTACTCTTAGTCCTTCAATTCAACAAGAATTTAGTCCTCCAACTCAACAAGAACAACAACACAACCAAACCATATCATTCTCAATACAATACAATTATAACTTTAAATATCAAATTCCCTCACTTTTAACACATAATCCATAACAATAATAGCAACAACAACAATCAACCCAATCTAATTTAAGCAGCTCCAATTCTGTCCATTTCAACACCAACACTAATCATGGAGTTTTCTTACTTCCAATTCCATTTATTACAAGTTAATCTCTTCATTACTACATCGTTAGCTCCAAATTTTATGACAAAATAAGAAACCTTACCTCAAATTTAATTTGGGCAGATTCCATAATGACTTGCACCATTTGCACCATTTCATCTTCTTCAACTTGAATTCCTAACCTTGCTGTTCCTTTTAGTACTTAGAACACCTTGGAGATTAATAAATTTTATCAAGAACGTGAATTCACTCAAGGGTAGCCTTGGCCGTGAGCTTGGCAGCCATGGTTGTTCATACTTCCTTCTCTAATTTAAGATAAATTTTAGCAATCTAATGGTGATGAAAAAAGCTGGCCATGAGCTTCAAAGGTTGCTGCCATGGTTGTGACTCTGTCTCTACTTGGTGAAGATGAGAACTTCTCTCTCTAATTCATTATTGTTGAAGATAAATTCTGAAGTGTATGACTAATCTTAGTCATCAATTGAAGTTATATAGGTTGCCTATATTAATGACACATGTCCAACCATAATGACATGTGTCCTACTCAACCAAGCACCAATCAAATTCAACCACATTTTATGGGACTCACTTAGTGGTCTAATTAAGTTAATTAATCATAATTAATCATTAATCTCCATTTAATAATCTAATATAGTTAATTAATCCCTACTTTCCATTAATATTTCTATATCTAATAAAATTTATAAGCAATTCGTACAATTAATTAAAATCAGGGATTAAAAGTCTCTATCTCATATCTCAAAATGATTTTGTCCTTAAACTTATCTCGATTAGCATAAAATATTTCAACATTGAAAAATACAGGGTATAACAATAAGTTAGGGATAGATGACACCCACACTCCTCATATTCGAGTCTAGAGCCGATTTAGTTCTCAAGAGTTGGTGAGTCCTCATTCATCGAGGACATGACTTTTCTTTCATGTTGATTATCTGACTTTTTTCTTATAATTCAGGTGAGCTAGGAGCTTTTTCTTAGCGCCTATCTAGTCTAGAATAGAGGCATGTTTAGACGCTCATGTTGATGTAAGTCCATTTTGGACGTTTGGTTGGAGTTTACTTTCTGTTGACTTCTTGAATGGATTCTTCCGCTTATATTATCATGTTCTTTTACCTTATGTATGCAATGTTATGCTAAGAGGCTTGGTTGGAGTCCTTCGAAATTCCAATTGCCGTGTTACGACTAGGTCCTAGATCGAATCGTGATATCAATAATTGTATCAAGAATACAATTGATTTATATCAATAAATACAATTGTATAAAAAAGTTATTGTATTTGTTGATACAATTTATTTGTATCAAATATATTAACGAATACAATTTGTATCCCAACCTTTTGCTCCGTTGGTGACTCAAACTCACAAACTTAAGATTGAAAGTGGGGTATTTACCATCCGGGCAACTCTCTCTCATCTGTTTTTCTAATCTTTCTCTATCTCTTTCTAACTTTTTTTGTCTCATCCGTTTTCTCCATCCTATTATCTGTGTATATGAGTATATATATAGTGTACGTGTGTGTTGTGAATTGGGATAGTGTGATGAGGTAATGGGGTTTGGTTAGGTTAATATATTTTTTTTAATCTTTTGATCATTTAAAGATACAAATAAGATATAATGGTAAAAATATTAGCTAATTATTTTGAATTGATAATAAGTTTTTGGCCCGTAAATTCAATGAAATATAGAAAACTTAATGGATAATTTTAAAGACCTTTCTTCAGATTTGGGTTAATAACACTAATCTTCCTTGTGATTTATAATATTACTCTCATCTCCCTTATTTCAATTTATTTGTAATAATTCTTCTAATCTATTTATTTTAATTACAAAGGAATATTGTGATCCTACTAATTTACCCTTAATGATATGCTCTTTTATTTGATTTTATTATCTAAGCATATCTTTTTAATTCATTTTCATCATCTATTAATGTTACATTTAGAGAAATTCACATGACAATTAGTTTCCGTGATTGAGGTGCTCATTGTAAATCTATGAACCTCTATTGGTTGACCTTTAAGGTTATTATATTAAACGTTTTTCAGATTATAAAAGTTAAAATTACTATAAAAAGAAGTCGATTGGTTAATGAAATTTAAAGATTTGATAAATCATTTTCTATTATATATCTCTACAATTGCAATATACAGACCCTTCAACATTTTAACATATAATCACAGAAAGAGTATGAAGAGAACCTAAGATATTTTATTAGCCAATCGGTGGTGTAGTTTATTTTCCTTCAATTCCTATAGCAACGAAAAAACAATTTTTTAGTAAAATTTTCGGTAATTTGTTATCTAACGTATACATAAAATTAATTAATTAGAACAGTTTAATATAGGATAAGAGAAAATTAGTCAAGATAAAATTATTTTACATTAATATTGATAGATTAAAAGAATTATTACACAAAAATCAAAATAAGAAAGGTGAGTGTAATATCATAAACCACAATGGATGTTAGTGTTATCACCCCAATTTTGAGGGAAGTCTATGAAACTATCCCAAAAGTTAACGTAAGCCGAGTGTATGTTTCCACGGATCAAAACACAGGAATGAACAGAGGATTTGGTTTTGTCAACTTTCTCAACAGAAAAGATGCTGAGAGGGCCATAATGTCACGATCCAAAATCGGGTGTGATGACATTCGTCTAACCCATCAAGACGAGTCAGTCTAAGAGTCTGAACAATTCAAAGTAAGCGGAAAGGTAAAGTCTAATATGATATAGATAAGGATAAGTGAAAAATAGATTCTAAACTATCCAAGACTTGGTGTCACAAGTACAAGCCACCATTTCAACAGAAATGAAAAAGATACAAGTCTATATGTCTCAGTCCTCAAGTAGAACAAAACATAAAGTAAAAGGACTACGAGAGTCTGCCGAAGAAGATAAGCTACTACCTCTCATGCCTCCAGAAGCTTGGCCCGATCAAAGGAGTACTAAGAGAAGGAGGTGCCGGGCTCAGATCCTACATAAATGTAGAAGTAGGGGGTGAGAACCAACAATACGTTACTCAACAAAATGGAAATAAATCCTAAGTAAAGCAATGAGGAACACAAATACTCTTGACATTCCAACCACCATCCTCCAAAACTACCCACCTACACTCAGACAACCCAATCTATACAGTTTATATCACAATTATACCAGAATACTAGACAGTCCACAAGTAGAAAGTACTCATGCGTCCTCACCACCATACTCAGACAAACACAAAAAATCTCAAATTATAATCAATCACAAGATGAAATAGATGCAAATGCAATATCAAATATCGTGATGCATGTCTGTCCTACGATACACATCTGCTGATCACCTCAGACCAAAATCCATGGGGGCCTCATATAGACCATGTAAAAGACCTCTACCAATATTTGTCAAAAGAGAACTCGGCCATAATATCCACCGGAAGAGACCTCAGCCGTGGAAAGAAATCTCAGCAAATCACCTCAATTAGTAGAAACCTCGGTCCCAATATTCAGTACCTCACTCATATCATTTCTCAGCCATCACAAATATAATATATGCACAAGTAATGAGTGAAACATGATCAATATTCACATATGATGTCATATATTCCATAATCGCACAATAGATCAATGCCTCATAGTTCACAACACTTAGAAAATTATCACAACCCAATCCTAGGGCCTAGACATGACATGGTGAATGAGGAACCCGAAAGTACCTAAAACAAGCCTCTTAGCATTCTTTTAGCCATTCATAGGTAATGACAATAAATAAACAAGTGAAAATCATAATAGTAAATCTTCAACTTACATATGTCCAACAATACCTCTAACTTTTAGATTTAACGGGCTAACACAAGTCCCTAGCTCACCCTCAATCATAATAGAAAGAAATATCATAGTAAGTGTCTAAAGATGTCAATATATCATAAGCTAGAAAGATAAAAAAATATTATTCTCGGAACATGGAAACTCACCAAAAGTAGCCTCCAAATGAAATCTTAACTAGCCACGTGGAGGATAATGAAGAGGAGCACCGGTCCCTACATAATGATATCATGTAGGCAAACGAGTATGTGTTAGTACTTTGAATGTACTAAGTATGTAGGCATGCATGAATATGAAGAAAACATTAAAACATTTATGTAATATAAAACATAATGCAATGCATGCATAGTCAATTGTATAGATATCCTTTAAAACATTCATTTTATGGAAAAATGAACATAACAGACATTTAAGACCATGTGAGCTATTACATGGAATCCAACATAACCCCCTATGTTGGCCAAGGAGACTACTTGCCGGGTAGAACTCTGTCAACTTTCCTCATTTCTATAACTTTAACTTTAAGGGCTTTCGTGGATCCATTAGCCTAAGCCTACAAGGGCTTCTATGTAGGCACATATTTAATGAGACAAGGGTTTGCTACTTGGATTCACTTACCGAATTCCACCTCAATGACCCATCGATGCTAAGTCAATCCCACGAAATAGTTTAAAATGTCAAAATAGTCATAGCATATAGCTTGAGAATTCAAAACATCACATTCGGTAGAATAGCTCATTAAAACCTTTAGTGATTCAAATATGCAAGAATTGTCCTTATAGCATAAAGAATCCATCATTCATAGAATTTCATCATATTTTTATTTCATGAGACTCCCTTTTAATCATAGAAATTGCTTTCATAAACATTTATTTGGAGTCAAAGCTTTCAAGTCAAACTTCATTGAAAATATAGTAAAATTAGGTGAGTTTAAATCACTTCAACTTTCAATCATGTATGTAAATGAAATTATGCATAAATACTTTAAAATATATTAATTAAAAATTATACTTTAAATAACCCAACATGAATTTCAAGAACCTTTAAAAAGCTAAATAGAGAAAATACTTGCAAACCATCAATTCATACATATAAAATTATTTTGCATCAAAATAGATCAATAATCATTAGTTTAACCATGATTCATGCTATTAAGTAGAAATAAAAATTTCCCATAAGAAAATCTTGTTTGAAATCAAGAGATTTAGTTGAAAGAATTTTGGACTACATGGGTGGAAGAACCCATGGATAAACACCCACATAACTTAGAGTAAAGCTTAAAATAAATAAATATAATTTATTATATAATCAAAATAATTTAGGCATGAGAGTGGAAGGAATACTCTCATTGAAGCCTTACATACCTGGAATCCGAAGCCTTACTTAGAATTGAAGGACTTAATGAACACTTTTGAGTCTTAGCCTTTTCTCCTCGCCGGAACGTTTTGTGTATTATCTGAAGTATATGAATCATCAGAATAGTATTTCTGTACTATTAAGAACTAAAATTATATTTTGAGAATGAGTAAAGAAGTGTATAAAGAAAAGAGTTACTTGAGAAAACTTGATGAACAAAATGATGAAATAAGGTGGGTATTTATAGGTGCGAAGAAGAGACCTAACAATAATTAAAATAATTATAAAGAAAAATCTAAAAATTTAATAGAGGATTGCGATGCCATGGGTGTTGTCAAATGAAGGACTATTGATGTCATGGGTGATGTCAAATGGATCTAGATCTTTTCATGGTTGGTGAGATGAACATTCTTTTAACAGAATACCCTTTTTTGGAGTTGTGTTTGAATAAGATAACTTCTTTATTAGGATTTGGTGTCTCATATGAATTGTTCATATAGAAGTCTACTTTCATTTCATTTAAGAATCAATTAATTTGGAGCATTATATAGTGAGATATGAATTTTCTTCTACAAATACTCAATTTCATCATAGCTCCATATCTTGCAAAAAATAATTTATTTGACCTACTTAACCTCTGAATCTTAAGATATGATCTGTACGAAAGTTGTAGGTAATGATGTTAAGGTTATTTAAAAATTTGAATCATCTAATTTGGACCAACCTATGAAAATATATGCCCAAAATATAGAAGTTATATTATTTTCATCGAGAATTGAAACACTATATACAACGTTTTTAGGGGATGTTACATTATCTCCCCCTTGGGAACATTCATTGTCGAATTAGGCAAGACTTAGATTGAGTAGAGTAGAGTGTAAACCACTAAACCATCATTAATACAATAGTACAATTTAAAACATCGTTCGAAACATATTTCATAATTTTGCAAACATATGACAAGAAAAGTTAAAATGCAAGGATTTCAAGTAATTGAGCAAGGACAACTTAATACCTTATGTTCGGTAGGGAAAAAGATGAGGGTATCGCTTAATCATATCTTCTTCCTCTTTCCATGTAGAACTTTGGACTAGTTGATTCCTCCAAAGGATTTTAACATATGCAACTTCTTTGTTCCTCAATTTCTTAACTTACCGGTCCAAAATTTCAACCGGGACTTCTTCATAGGTCAAGTTTTCTTCAACATTCATTACTCCTAAAGGAACAATGGAACTAGGATCGCCCACACATTTTCTCAACATAGAAACATGGAACACTGGGTAAACCATGGCCATTTCTAATGGCAACTCCAACTCATACGCAACCTTATCAACACGCCTCACAATTCTATAAGGCCCTACATACCTATGTCTCAATTTTTCTTTCTTACCAAACCAAACCACACCCTTCATGGGTGAAGATACACCCAATCATCCACATTAAACTCAAGATCCCTTCTTCTAGTATCAGAATAGAACTTTTGACGACTTTGAGACGTCTTCAATCCTTCTCTAATGATCTTCACCTTCTCTAAAACATCAAGTACCAAATCAGGGACCAATAAGGTCATCTCACCTCCTTCGAACCAACCAACCGAAGATCTACATCATCTCCCATACAAATCCTCAAATGGTACCATCTCAATACTTGAGTGGTAACTATTATTATAGGCAAACTCGATGAGAGGTAGATGATCATCCCAATTTTCTTTAAAATCCAACACACAAGCCCTTAACATATCCTCTAGTATTTTGATCGTCCTTTTGGCTTGCCCATCGGTTTGAAGATGGGATGCGGTGCTCAATTTTACCTTAGTACCAATTCCCTTTGAAACTATCTCCAAAAGTGAGAAGTGAATTGGGTACCACGATTCAAAATAATGGATAACGGCACACCACACAACCTCACCAACTCCCGAATATACAACTTGGCATAGTCTTCAGTACTATAGAAAGTCTTAACTGGTAGGAAGTGACCCAACTTAGTCATTCTATCAACAATTACTCAAATCGAATCATGACGCTTTTGAGTATGAGGCAAACCCACTACAAATTCCATATTCATATCTTCCACTTCCAAGTAGGGATTTCAATCTATTGGGCTAGGCCACCCGGCCTTTGATGTCCGGCCTTCACTTGTTGGCAATTTGGACATTTGAACACGAACCTTACTATGTCCTTCTTTATGCCACCCCACTAATAAAACTCTTTTAAGTCTCGGTACATTTTCGTCGAACTGGAATGAATGGAGTATGTAGAATTATGAACCTCCATCAAGATCTAACTCCTTAGACCATCCACATCTGGATGAACCGAGGCTAACTCCAATGACAAATCACATTCATAGGACACCTTACAAAAAAGTCTTAGGGTCCTATACCTCTATATGAAATTCTATTCTAAGAGTACTACCCCTTGTTACCATATTCAACAAACCACGAGACCTAATAAAGAAACACCCAATACATCGTACATTTACCCACATGCCATCAATGCCACATTCAAGCTTAGTTCTATAACCATTCTAATACACTTATTTAAAACCCTTAACAAGAAGTCATCAATATCCTACTACAATCATTCACATATCTACAACCATGCATTCAATTCTACCATTTTAACCACTTTACGGCTCCCTTGAAGTCAACATCACTTAAGAATTTTCATGCCTACCTTAGCAGCTGTACATCCATATTTGCATTAACTCCTACCAAGGGCATACCAATATACTCTTACCTATCTAATGCACACAACAAGATCCATCTAGCTCTTCTTCCATGTCTATAACATTAAATGGAATAAGCATGCCAATATCATTACTATATGGACACTCACTCTCTCTCTATCTATCATGACTCATCTAATATCATTAACATTAGAACAAACAACCGACCTTGATAACTAGGTACTCTATCTCCCCATTATGAGAGAACTTCAAACTTTTTATCAACCAGCAATTTCTTTTATTTAACTAAGAATGGACCTATGTCTTACCTTGCTTTTACATCCGATACCAATGATGATTTCAAACCATTTTGTACAAGAATACCACCCTGATTAATATTAATCCCCCTTTGGATTGGAACTCTTCTTGAAGGCATCTTTTGAAAATCACAAAGAATAATTTTTAGGGGGAAAAAGACCTAGAGTATGCTTTATAGCATGAGATAGATCATGAAAGAAAGAAATTTTTTCCTAAACGCCTCATAGTCTCCTATTCATAATTGTGGCGCGCTTCACAACTATGAACAAGACCCTATTCAACGCGGTATGTTGGACTCTAAGGAAAATTCAAAACCTAGGACTCTGATATCAAGTTTATCACTACCCAATTCTATGGCCTAGACTTGACATGGAAAATGAGGAACTCAAAAGTACCTAAAACAAGCCTCTTAGCATTCTTTTAGCCTTTCATAGGTAATGACAATAAATAAGCAAGCGAAAATCATAATGGTAAATCTTCAACTTACATATGTCCAACAATATCTCTAACTTTTAGATTTAATGGGGATAACACAAGTTCCCAGCTCACCCTCAATCATAATAGAAAAAAATGTCATTGTAAGTGTCTAAAGATCTCAACATATCATAAGCTAGAAAGATAAAAGAGTATTGTTTCCGGAACATGGGAATTCACCAAAAGTAGCCTTCAAACGAAATCTTAACTAGCCACGTGAAGGATAATGAGGAGGAGCACCGGTCCCTACATGATGATATCATGTAGGCAAAAGAGTATGTGTTAGTACTTTGAATGTACTAAGTATGTAGGCATGCATGAACATGAAGAAAACATTAAAACATTTATGTAATATAAAACATAATGCAATGCATGCATAATCAATTGTATAGATATCCTTTAAAACATTCATTTTATGGGAAAATGACCATAATAGACATTTAAGACCATGTGATTTATTACATGGAATCCAACATAACCCCCTATGTTGGCCGGAGAGACTACTTGCCGAGTAGAACTCTATCAACTTTACTCATTTCTATAACTTTAACTTTAAGGGCTTTTGTGGATCCATTAGCCTAAGCCTACAAGGGCTCCTATGTTGGCACATAGTTAATGAGACAAGGGGTTGCTACTTGGATTCACTTATCGAGTCCCACCTTAATGACCTATTCGGTGCAAATTCAATCCCACAAAATAGTTTAAAACGTCAAAATAGTCATAGCATATAGTTTGAGAATTCAAAACATCACATTCGGTAGAATAGCTCATTAAAACCTTTAGTGATTCAAATATGCAAGAATTATCCTTATAGCATAAAGAATCCATCATTCATAGTATTTTATCATATTTTTATTTCATGAGACTCCTTTTTGATCATAGAAATTGCTTTCATAAATATTTATTTGGAGTCAAAGCTTTCAAGTCAAACTTCATTAAAAATATAGTAAAACTAGGTGATTTTAAATCACTTCAACTTTCAATCATGTACGTAAATGAAATTATGCATAAATACTTTGAAAACCAGTAATATGTGAACAATATGGATCTTATAAGCAAGAAAATATGAATAATAGACAAAGTAATCAATCGGCCCAATATTTGTTATGAAATCAAAATATCCGTAGGCGGAGTCTAATATGAGAAGATCTAGATATTTCGAGCAAGGAATTTATTAAGAACATTGAATACAAAATATAATCATCCCAACATGTACACAATAATCATAAATGGAGTATGAACAATACATAGTTAATAAGAGTTAAACGAAAACATACCAAGACGGATCTGTGAAGATCCATCTTCGACCTATTGTCTTGTTCGTCTAATGGAGGCGCCGCTCGTGTTGGTGGTGGTGGAGTTGCTATCCGCCGTCGTTGGTGGCTGCCTACCATCAGAGTTGAAGAGAGCACCGATGCTCTTTTCGTTGTTGTTGCTGTCGGTTTTTGTGGTAGTTCGCCGGTGGCAAGATGGAGGTGGGAAGAAACGACGGAGAAAAGAGGAGTTAGGGGGTGTACGACGTTGTGAGATTTGAGAGGGTGGTGGAGACTATGGTGAATTTTTTGGGTGATTCGCCGGAGTTCTCGCAAGAGACAAGTGGAAGAGAGGGGTTCGATGGTGCATGAGAGGAGAGAGATCGAGAGTTGAGGGGAGAGAATGGAGGAGAGAGGCGGCGGCTTATCTTCTCTTCTCTTTGGAGAAGATGAAGAGAGTGTATAGAGAGAGAGATAGTGAAGAAGAGAGTTTAGAGAGAGAGTGGATCTTCTTTTCCTTTTTTTTAAAGAAGAATAAGATTAATTTAGGGTTTTGGGGTGGGTAGAGAGAGGAAAATAATCGAACTAATTAAGGCCATTGATCAAGATGTAAAGGATGGTTGAGATTAAAATTGGGATTTTAAAAATTATACCACTACTTATGTATATACTATGTAAATATATGTATATATATACATAACATACGTATGTATATAATACATACTAAAATAGATGTATAATTAATATAGTTAACTAAAATATATAATAAACTTAATTAAGTAATAATTTTATATGCACATGTATATAAAATGTATTAAAATAGATATGTAATATGTACATATTTAAATGAATAAGTAAATTATAAAATAAACTTAGTTAAGATTTTTTTTATATATATATAAAGGAAAACAAACATATTCTAAATAGACACGTAAAAATATTTGAACGTATGAGACTCGTTATTTAAAAATAAAAATAGTAAAGATAATAGTCATAATATTAATAAATAGCAAAAATATTATAAATTACGAATGTAAAAATATATGTTTTGTTGGGTAAAACTAAATATAATTATTTATTTAATAAAAAAATAATTTTAAAAAATGCCTATTTATTAAGATAGCAATCCGAAAAATAGTTATGGGTTGTCAAAATTGGGTGTCAACAGCTGTCTCTTTCTTTGAGTAGGGTCGATGAAAGAGATTCTGGTTAAAGAAAATTGACAAATCCAATTTTGACGCTTGATTTGATGCACAAGAAGTTAGGACACTTTGTAGTTTAAGACGCTTGATTTGATGCACGATTTTGAAAGAATACAAAAGCTATCCTGGTTTAAAATTATGGAGAGACCAAAATTCTTGAGAATGAGATGAAGGAGTTTGTTGGACTACAGTCGAGTTTTCAATACCGAGCCTACCTATATATCCTTAAATTTAGGAATCAGTCTGCTTGTAGTTCGACTCAATCGGTTGAAAAGAAGATCTTTTACGCTAACATAACCTTCGGTTAGGAGGAGTGACAAATGGATAGAGTATGAAAAGAGACTTGCAACCTCTTAGCCATGAATGTGGCACACTTCACACCCATAATTAAGAACTTATGCGGATTTAATTTTCAAAGCTCTCGGTGTATTGTCACTTAGATTGAAAGTTATTTCCGATGATGAGCTGCTATTTTCTAGAGCGAAATTGAAACTAACGAACTTGAAGAGATACCAACTGCCTTCTAATAGGGGTGTGGTTTGGTTGTGTTAGAAATTGTTTTTCAACTCGTATCCCAATTTACTGCTGAGCAAAGTTCAACTTTCTGCATTCTTTTGACGTCGTCCACCTGTGGCTTAATTGAGAATTCATCTTCTTGGATGCTCTCGACAAAGACTAAGAGCAAACAATACGTATTTCATAATTTGATGTGATTTGTAATATATTCCTTGATTGAAATTGCTTAATTTTGATGTAATATGCAATGAGTTAATATGATGCGATATGATGATAAATTGACATGATATAAAGATGGCCTTTCGGCAATGGCATGATAATGGCCCTCTTGGCAATAAAATGATAAATGATGGCCCTTTCAGCAATGATATGATAAATGATGGACCTCTTGACAATGATAAATAAATGATGGCCCTCTTGGCAATGATAAATGATGGCCCTCTAGGCAATGATAAATGATGGCCCTCTTGGCAATGATAAATGATGGCCCTCTCGACAATGAAATGATAAGTGATGGCCCTTTTGGCAATGATAAATGATGGCCATATTGGCAAATGATATTACCACCTCCGATAATATAATATGAATAATATAATATGAATGACCCTCTTGGCAAATGATATTACCACCTCCGATAATATAATATGAATAATATAATACGAATGACCCTCTTGACAAATGATATTACCACATCCGATAATATAATATAAATGGCCCTCTTGGAAAATGATATTACCACCTCCGACAATATAATATGAATAATATAATATGAATGGCCCTCTTGGCAAATAAAATTACAACCTCCGGCAATATAATATGAATAATATAATACGAATGACCCTCTTGGCAAATGATATTACCACCTCCGATAACATAATATGAATAATATAATATGAATAGCCCTCTTGGCAAGTGATATTACCACCTCCAGCAATATAATATGAATAATATAATACGAATGACCCTCTTGGCAAATGATATTACCACCTTCGATAATATAATATGAATAATATAATATAAATGACCCTCTTGGCAAATGATATTACCACCTCCAATAATATAATATGAATAATATAATACAAATGACCCTCTTGGCAAATAATATTACCACCTCCGGTAACACAATATGAATAATATAATATGAATGACCCTCTTGGCAAATGATATTACCACCTTCGGTAACATAATATGAATAATATAATATGAATGACCCTCTTGGTAAATGATATTAACACCTTTCGATAATATAATATGAATAATATAATACGAATGACCCTCTTGGCAAATGATATTACCACCTCCGGTAACATAATATGAATAATATAATATGAATGGCCCTCTTGATAGGGTGGTGATATTTCATTGATAAGATGATGATCGATATCTTTGAGATGTTAATATTGATCGATATTTGTCCTTATATCGAATATCTTGGCTAGTTTCACTTTCAAACCTTCTTCGGTATTTGATGCGGCTTATGTATGCCCTTTAGATGTCTTTGAGTATGGAGAATATAACTTGACGTCATTATGGACACTTGCATTGAAAGTATCTCCTTTGCGTTTTCCTGCACTCAAAAGCAAACAAGTGATAGACACATTATCGTTTTAACTAATGACTGAGCAAAAATATTTAGGGAAAAAGCTTGAAAATATGTACAAAGTGCCTGATCACTTTGACATTAGTATGTGAATAACATGCTCATTTTCGAACACTGTGTATTCATTGTGGCTCATGGTTTGCTGGAGATTTGAACGAGGTATTGATGTTCATATTTTGAATGTCTCCTTTTCGTCTGACGAATCCTGATGACAAAATTATCACTTTGAAAATTCTTTGTTCTTTAACTTCTTTGTACTTGCTGCAAAGAGGGATATGGTGATCGTTTATAAATCTGCATCCACGGAAAAATTATTAGTTTTGAATGAATTAATCTGTGTTGAATTCTTTATTTGTTTTCTCCTTGTCTTGCTATCTTCGATTGCCTGCTCTGATTCTCCACTTCTTGGTAGATATCAGACGAAAATATATTTATGTAAAATGTTTGATGTATTAAAAGTTTTAAGAAAGATGAGTTTTTTTTGAAAAGAAATTTGGAAAAGGTCACTGCCAAATGTCATGTCACGCATAGCTTAGAGGAACGTCTTTAGTTCAACGCTTTGAGCATGTTTGATGGCTTGTTCACGAAATTTTGAGGATTCTTGAGGGTTAAAGTTGCAAAGTCCTGACAGAGCTAGAAAGTTTTGTAGTTGAATCTGAACTCTGATGGTGCCAGAGATTACTGAGGTTGACATTGACCTTCTAACAATGTCGGGGATCACTTGAGGCCAACCTTGAACTTTGAAGTTGAGTAAAACCTTCTGATGATATTGGATAAAATTTTTGAGGTCATCCTCAAAAATTTCTGTCTCAGTTAGATGTCTTGGTAAATGTCAAACTACCAATAAGAGATTTGTAGAATTTTTGAGATCCTATCAAAAATTCTATCCCCATTACTTTTATGATGCACCTTCGTCTGGTCTTCTTTTGTAAAAAGATCTTTCTTTGAAATTTTTGAGCCCTCTCAAAAATTTGTCCCAGTTTTTATTATAAATAGAGAACTTACGGGAGATATGACCGAACCATTTTGGTGCCTACGTATCCCGTTGAGGCAGGAAATAGGTCAAACGTAGTTCCCCTCTCGGGAGATAAATGAGAAATGGAAGATTTAATATGAAAATGACCAAGGACGACATAGGCCGCCTATGTATCTCATTCTTGAGAATTCAGGTCACACGTAATTCATTAAAAAGTGGGAGGGTTAATTTAAAACAAACCAGTATAGAAATGATTACAGTCAAATGACACAATTACAAGCAAACAACACAATTACAAGTAAAGTGATGGAAGGAAACTTCGAACCTTCAAACATAGTATCTCTTGACGACATCTGAGTTGATTGGTTTCGGCCATTCTTGTCCATCCATCTTGGATAATATTAAGGCACCTCCAGAAAACACTCTGCGCACCATGTATGGTCCTTGCCAATTTGGCACAAACTTTCCTTTATACTCATTTTGATTTGGAAAGATGCATTTAAGAACCAACTGGCCAACTTCAAACATTCTTAGTCTCACTCGTTTGTTAAAAGTAAGAATCATTTTTTGTTGATACAGTTGACCATGGAAAACGGCAGTCATTCTCTTTTCATCAATCAAAGCCAAATGTTTAATTCGATTACGAACCCATTCAGCATTACTCAATTCAGCTTCTTAAATGAATTCTCAATGAAGGTATTTCCACTTTGGTAGGGATTACGTCTTCCATCTCATACACTAGCAAGTATGGGGTTACTCTAATTGATGTTCTGACAGTCGTTCGGTAACCTAACAAAGCATATAGTAGCATCTCATGCCACCCTCTGTGATTGTCAATCATTTTTCTCATAATCTTTTTGATGTTCTTGTTGGAAGCTTCTATGGCTCCATTCATTTGAGGACGATACACGGTTGAGTTTTGGTGGCTAATCTTGAATTGTTCACATATCTTCTTTATCAAATGACTATTGAGGTTTGCTCCATTATCAGTGATGATGGAATCCGGTATTCCAAATCTACATATCAAATTATTACGGATGAAGTCTGCTACTACCTTCTTCATAATAGATTTATACGAGGCTGCTTCCACCCACTTGGTGAAGTAATCAATAGCAACTAGGATGAACCTATGTCCATTAGAGGCGGTTGGCTCTATTGGACCAATATCCATACCCCAAGCCACAAATGGCCAAGGAGAACTCGTACCATTAAGTTCGTGAGAAGGTACTCGAATCAAATCGCCATGCACTTGACATTGATGCTATTTTTGCACATACTTACAATAATCGTGCTCCATGGTCATCCAAAAATAGCCGGCTCAAAGGATCTTCTTTGCCAATGTAAGCCCATTCATATGAGTTCCACAAACTTCCGCATAAATCTGTTGGAGAAGCTTCATAGCTTGAATGGCATCAACACACCTGAAAAGTCCTATATCTAGAGTCCTCCTGTAAAGAGTTTCTCCGCTTGGAAAGAAATTGTTAGCCACTTGATATATTGCTTTTTTCTGATTTAAAGTTGCATTATATGGATAAGTTTCGACTTCTAGATATTTTTTATGTCAAAATACCAAGGTCTCCCATCTGGTTCTGCTTCGACATGCGAACAGTGAGCGGGTTGTTCTTTCAAATATATCTCTACAGGGTCAATGCAACTTGTATTTGGTGCATGATCATTGAGGAGATAGTATCCAGAGCGTCAGCAAATTCATTTTGCAACCTTGGGGTATGTCTAAACTCGATCTAGCAAAACCTTTTAAACAAACTCTATACCAATTTCACATACAGTGCAATCTTCGAATTCTTCACGGCCCATTTCCCCTGAACCTGATAAATCTATAAATCTGAATCTCCAATTACTAGCAACTCTTGAATATCCTTATCGATCACCATCTTTAGACCCATGATGCATGCTTCATACTCAGCCAAGTTGTTCGTGCAATAAAATCGGAGTTTGGCTGCCATAGGATAATGTTTGCCAGATTCTGATATTAGGATTGGTCTAATCCTACTTCCTTCATGATTCACTGCCCCATCAAAAAATACTCTCCAACCAGGGTATGCCTCAGAGATATCTTCTCCTACAAATAATACCTCTTCATCGGGAAAATAAGTTCTGAGCAGTTCATACTCTTCGTTTATTGGATTTTCTACGAGATGATCAGCTAAGGCTTGTGCTTTTATCGCCTTTTGGGTTACGTATATAATATAAAACTCACTTAAAAGCATTTGCCATTTTGCTAACTTTCCGGTCGGCATCGCTTTCTGAAAAATATACTTCAATGGATCCATCTTGGAAATGATATATGTAGTATATGAAGATAAGTAATGTCTCAACTTTTGAGAAATCCAGGTTAAAGCACAACAAGTTTTCTCCAAAAAAGTGTAATGAGCTTTGTATGTAGTAAACTTCTTGCTTAAGTAGTAGATTGATCGTTCCTTCCTCCCAGTATCATCATGTTGACCTAGCACGCATCCAAATGCATTATCCGAGACAAACAGATATAGCAACAATGGAACTACTTCCCTTAGAGGAACTAGCATCGGCGGATTAGACAAGTAACTTTTGATAGCATCGAAAGCTATATGACACTCTTCGGTCCATTTTGTTAAGGCATCCTTTTTTAGCAGCTTAAAGATAGGCTCACAGATCAATGTGGACTGAGCTATGAATCGGTTATTGTAGTTCAATCTTCCCAAAAAGCTCATCACTTCCTTTTTGTTCTTTGGTATCGAATGATCCACACTCCCACGGGATTTGATAATGACATCATCAACATACACTTTAATTTCCTTGTGGATCAAATCATGGAAAATGATCGTCATGGCTCTCATGTAAGTGGCCCCAACATTCTTGAGACCAAATGACATTACTCGATAATGATACATGCCCCATGGTATGATGAAAGCTATTTTTTCTGTATCTTCTTCATCCATTAGAATCTGGTGATAACCCGCGTAGCAGTCCACGAATGACTACATCTCATGCTTGGCACAATTATCAATGAGAATATGGATATTTGGCAATGGGAAGTTATCTTTAGGTCTAGCTTTGTTCATATATCTATAATCAACACAGATTCTAATATTTCCATCTTTTTTAGGCACTGGATCAATGTTGGCTGACCAAGTCGGATACTGTGTCACTTCCACAACTTTGGGTTGACTCTGCTTAGTAACCTCTTCCTTGATCCTCAAGCTCAAATCCGGCTTGAACTTTCGAGTCTTTTATTTTATCGCACTGCAATCTGAATTGATTGGCAATTTATGAAAGACAATGTCTTTACTCAAACCTGACATGTCATCATAAGACCAAGCAAATATATTGATACACTCTCTAAGCAGACTAATAAGTTCCTTCCTCTGAGCCGTTGCTAAATGGACACTGAATTTGATTTCCATGGTACACTCCTCATCCCCTAGGTTCACAACCTCAGTTTCCTCTTGATTTGGCTTATATTATTCTTCAAATTATTCCAATCTCTCAGCGAGGTGTTCGGGTACCATAACTTCTTCATCATAATCCTTGAACTAATCACCATCTATTTCATTTTGCCTATTTAGCTGGTGACATGACATGATATTGGCAGGTTTTACGTTATTTTTACTGAAATCATAAGCAAACAAAGTTAGATAAGTAAAATATAGATCGGTAAGAAAATAATGAGTAAACTTTTGCAATAGAGGAGGTTTCCATTTAAACCAAAAGAAATACAAATTTTGGCCATGACTGTGGGTTAATCTGCCTTTTGTCAAACATCACAAGGGAATTTAAAGCGTAACTAGACAGAAATAATATAAAGGGTGGGTCTCAGGCCTCCTCCGGACTACCACCAAATTAAAATCAAATATATAATATATTTTTATCTACCAAGATGAGTGGGGAACTGAGAGCAGCGCAGACATCCAATTTGATAATTGCTCCTCTAGCTCAGCATTGCGGATGCTCGATGGCCTTGTTTCCTCTTCTAAGATTGCGTTAATTTCCTCAAAAAGATCTCATATTCCTTTCCCAAGATCTCCATCATTGACACATTTCCGCATTGGGATGACATATACAAGTGAGGTATTGTCTAGCCAACAACCGATTAACAATCATGTTTATCACATCTAGATCATCATCTTCCGTGGGGACATATCCCAAACCATACTTTAATCCTCTGTTGAGAATCTGAATAGGCTCGATGATTCCTTGGAAGTACTTTCCCAATCCAAAACCTGGCTCAAAATCGCTTCGAAGCATGATAGTGGCTATCATTTTATAAACAGAAGGCATAAGAGGTTGTGGGGCCAAATCATCACTAGTGGTGTTTACAAGCTCCATTGTGTAGAAGTCAGTACCTCTAGTAATATCATCAATAATTGGAGCACGACCATTCAAATGACTTCCTTTACCATAAAAGACCACCTCACGGTCATTCTTCACGAACTTTATCATCTGATGGAGAGTAGAGGGAAAGGCTCTAACCATATGGATCCATGGTCTTCCTAAGAGTAGGTTGTAGCTGGTGATGATGTCCATCACCTGACACTCTATAAAAAAATTAGTGGGACCTACCTGAATACCCAAGTTCACAGCTCCTAATATATCTCTTTGACCTCCATTGAAGGCTCTAACATTAACTTGGTTCTATTGGACTTTTCCTAAATCAAAGTCCAACTGTTTGAGAGTCGACAATGGATAAATGTTGAGACCCGATCCATCATCGATCAATACACGATTCATGATCTTATCTCGATACTTAATAGTGACATGAAGAGCTTTGTTATGCATCACACCTTCAAAAGGCAACTTTTCATCGCTGAAACTGATGTGGTGTCCTTGAACGACCCGACTCACCATAGCGGACAAATTAGCTCCATCTGTACCCACGGGTACATAAGTGTCATCCAAAGCTTTTATCAAAGCATGTCTGTGTTGTTGCGAGCTCATCAATAATGCCTACATTGAGATTTGGGCAGGTATTTTCTCCAGATATTTTGCTATAGAATACTCTCTTGGCTGTATCTTCCTCCAAAACTCTTCAGCCTCAGCTTCACTGATCGGTCTTTTTTTGTTGGTCTCTTTTATGCCGTCCTTGAGCCAGTTCTTCTGGGGTATAACACCTACCAGACCTAGTCATTCCCTGAGTTGCTGTAGTCTCAATCACGAACTTCTTTGGGTTAGGAATTTCTTTCGGCACTAAAGCAACAAATTTTTGAGGTGTCAAAATCACAAAATTCGATTTCTCCTTTACATTTAGTGAAGCTACAACCATTTTAAGACTAGTAGGATGGGCTGGGACTATGGCCTTTATTTTAAACTAATCTTCTTCCATCTCAATCATATTGATACTAACCCTTCCATGATTCGGCAAAGGATTACTATTGATATTAGAGGAGGTAGTTTGGAGAGTACGACCTCACGATCGATCAAATCCTGAATCCTGTGCTTTAAATTGACACAAGTCTCAATATCATGCCCGATACTTTTGGAATGATACGCACATGTTTTGTCAGCTCTTAAGAATCTAGAGCTTGTATCAGCCCATTTAGGTGCAATGGGATGAATAATGCCTACATCTCTCAATCTTTCGAACAGCTTAGTCCGACTTTCCACTAGAGGAGTAAAAACCATAGCGGGTCTATTTTCAAAATTGGGTTGGGAAAGGTTGTAGTTATTTTGTGGGGGTGGGGGTACATGGTGATAACTCAGGCAATTTTGGCGGGGAGGTATAGGAGTTTGAGATCTTGGACCCTGTTGGGTTTGATATTTTGGTGTTGGAGTTTAGCGGGGTACTTTGGTATTGTGGAGCTGCATAGTTAAAAGGTGGAGTTTGATAACTTTGGAGCAGGGCTTCGTAATTTAGGGGTGGAGTTTGGTAACTGGAAGGCGGGGTTTGGTAGTTTGGGGGTGGAGTTTGGTAACTGGAAGGCGGGGTTTGGTAGTTTGGGGGTGGAGTTTGGTAACTGGAAGGTGGGGTTTGGTAATTTGGGAGTAGAGTTTGGTAACTGGAAGGTGGGGTTTGGTAATTCGGTTGGGTATAGTAAACTTGGTATAAATCTTGTGGAGCTCGCTGATGGGCCTTGAAAGGCACAAATTTCCTTGGGTTACTGCTGGTGAATCTCTTCCCTTCTGGCATTTTGGAGATGGCAGATATATCTTCTCTTTTCTTCCTTAACAGTCCCAAAGACCCGGTTGAGGAGGCTATACGGGCTCTTGCATGCGTACAAATACTTCCACGATCTCTTTCTCTATCATGGGAGGTCGAACTCTGGCGGCCTCTTTCCTCTATCTTTATGCATACTCGCGATAACTTTCAGTGGATTTCTTCTTGATTTTCTCCAAAGAATATCAATCGGGAATGATCTCCATGTTGTACGCAAACCTTTCGATAAAATCTTTGGCTAGAGCATTCCAATTAGACCATTGTTTTATTTCTTGGGCACTGAACCAATCCAAGGCCTCTCCACTTAAACTTCGGCTAAAGATCCACATTAGCAATGCTTCATTCTTCCCAACTCCTACTAGTTGGTCACAATACACTCTCAGATGAGACAAAGGATTTCCGGTTCCTCCGAAAGTATCAAATTTTGGCACTTTGAACCCTTCGAAAAGGTCTAAATTTGGGTGGATACACAGATCTTCATAATTTAATCCTACAACATCTGAAGTGTAATGAAGCTCCTTCATAGCTTTCATGATCTCCTCTTTCATATTCCATTTGGTTGTCTCTTCTTTTTCCCTCCACTCCCTTTCCTGTTCCTCATAGTGATCAAGTTCGGAACCATTAGCATAGGGTTTATTTGGGATTGGGATTTGGAAAGCCGCCTTTTGAGGCAAGGGAGGGGTAAATGGGGGATTTTGTGTATTTTGAGGAGCTTGGTAATTTTGGGGAAATATTTGATGGTTAGTGTGCTGATTTTGGTGATGGGGAAAGGTCTGTGGATTGTTAACATTTTGGCTTTGTGGGGGAGGACAAGCTTGATAGTTGGTATTTTGTGGGGGAGGGAAGGTTGGAGGGTTGGTACTCTGAGGATGAGGTGGTGCTTGGTAGGAAGCGGAGGCATGATGGGGATTTGAGGCAGTGAGGTAAACAATGAAGGTATTTTGAGCAGGGTTTAAGGATGGGTTTTGAACGTGTTCCGTACTTGAATTTGGAGAATGGAAATGGAATGGAGGCCTTCCCTCACCTGGAACTTGCGTGTTGGCGGCAATAGCCAGATTTGACAACTCTCAATTTTTTTGTATCTCAACTCTCATCTCAGTAATTTGTTGCACTAGCTGTGCAATTAGCTTATTTTGTTCAGCGACGATAGGGTCTGTCACAACAATATCCGTCAAACCAGTGTTTTCATTATTATCAGTCATTTTTCTTTTCCATACTAACAGATTTTGATCAGGGAAGGAAACTTTGGAAGCCTTTGATCTCATAAAATAAGGGTGCTCGGCCAGTTTATCAACACAGATCAATTCTAAATATCTGGAGAAGAAAAATTACTCAAAAACAAATATGTTAGTCTTTGTTCGCAGCATGTAATATATAATATCACATACAATGAGGCAGATAACACATAAGACACATAAACAGTTATTTCGCGTCCTAAACAAATAGGTTGCCCTTTTATGGCAAGGGGTAGGCCTAGAGGATTTGAAAGACGTATGTAAGCATTTAAACCATTCCATTACCCCGAGATAATTCCGCATAAACAATAAATAGTGTCTTCCCATAGGATGAAAAAGGAATGAAACCTGGGGGGATTTAAGAGAAATACAAAAGCAAGAGAAGCCCATGTAGGGGTCTTTTTTAGAAACAAAATGCATCAAAATAAGATATGTGGAATGCAAGCCCGTGTAGGGGTGAATACATGGAATGAAGCCCACGCAGGGGTGAGACTACTGAGGTATTCTACTCGTTCTTTCTTCTCCTCGGTTCCTCTTTGTTTGACCCATGGCTTGATGAAGTGTATACTGAGTCATTAACCAATAACCATCATAACAACGTTTCTTCTCCTCCCAAGTTTGGGATCTTGTGCTCTCTTTTCGCGCCTCCATCCAATTATACAAATCCCTCAAATTATACCTTAAGTCTTCTAATTTTTGGGTTAGGATTTTTATAGTATGTTCGTGGTTTTATATAGTATACTCGTCCTCTTCTTATTTTTAAAGGAATGCCTTGTGCATTCCACGTGCTTCATTCTTGACTTGTTCTAGCTCTACCTTTGTTTCTGACTCTTTATCTTCAATACTATGATAAATGTTTGGAGTTGAAAATGAAATACCTTGCACGTTGTCGTTTAGCCACCTTTTGTATCCTTCCACGTATCCTACGTTGAATTGGTCTTCGGCAAGAATACCTTCAATCAATTTTGGGGGATTATTCCATTCTCTTAATATATTCCCCGCATTTGGGACTTTTTCATCTCCATGGTCGAACACATAATTACTGGGATGCCCTGTTGGAGGTACGATTTTCTTTCTCACAAATTGTCTCATAACTCAGATAGGTGCATATGGCCGAATCCTCGAATGCCCGGAATTGGCAAAAATAGATGCTTATGGCTTTGTATCACGATTTCTTTTGAAATGAATCTATTGAACATCCATTGTATGTCATCTTCTTTTAACCCATAGAAAATTCGAACCTATTCTGCCTTAGTGTTTCTTCTATCAAGATCCCCCCAATATAGCTCATGTCTAAGTCCCAAGAGGGGGTCTCTATTGTCTAGAGTAGTGAGCTCTTAAATTCCCTATTCTTTGAATAAATGACTCATTATCCACAATTGGAGGAGTATATTACATCCCTGAAAGTAATGATGCCCATTCCTGCACCTTCCGAGGTGTGATACATGTCGGCTAAGATAGTAGGTGCAAGCGGATAGTAATTTACCACTCCTTGACTAATAAGTCCATGGAAGTCAGTGTGAGAAAATATGATAATCCGAGTGTTGATAGTAAGGCTCGGACCCTGAGAAAACACCATGGTTCCTAACAGAGCAATGGCAAACGCTAACGGTCGTATTTCATCCCATTCTTTATATGACTGAAAATCTAGATTAAAAGTTATGTAAAAATCTGTATGTCCAAATCGATTATACAGATCCCTGAAAGCGACGCTTGATCCATGAACCCAATCAGCTCGATTCCTTTTCAGCTTGAGGTATTTTATAATATCATCTACGGTTGGCTTATTGGGAATCAAAATGTTCTCTTCTTTTTTGACCCTTCTCTTTAATCTTGTACCGATGGTGTCTATAGCATCTCGAATTTCCTCAATTGTCGGGGTGATTTCTACGGTCCCAAAACAAAATACTATTTTTTCATTATCCCAATATCCAGTGAGGGATTTGATCAATTCAGGCCAAACGGGCATTTCCAAGAGTGACGACAATAGCCCCATGTGCTGATTAAGTGTCTTTTTGTGGTTTCTGTTGAGATTGTTCCACCACATTTTAAGATTCAAGAGTGCTTCCACTACCATGTCGAATTTGACAGAATGAGCCATACCTACAAAATAAGGTACTGTTAGCATCCCCGCCCCCCCATGGATAATAGTTTGGTTGCACCCATACATCTTTCAAATGTCACATAAGGATGATATGTCTTTAGGTTATGGACCTTAGACATGATTTAGCGGTTTACTAATGGACTTAATACACCTTGGGTATTAAGACATCTCAGGCTAATGCCTAAATAGGGATTTGGTTTCTCTCTACGCTAGACAGATTAGAGTGGGCTTTGAAAAGAGACCGGATACCCGAGTCGGACAAACAGCAGTCTGACTATAATAAACGACGTTTGGAAGACCACGAACCAACTACCCGTTTATTAATTCAAGAAGTAATGGTTATTTTCTGAAGGAATAGCCGCAGGTGACTACGTAACCGTCCTTAATCCTAATGCAAACTATTTGCCATTTGGTGGAATTCTGCTATGCATGCAATGACAGTTCAATACTTCATAATTTTAAACATATAAGGCGCAAATAGAGAAAATAAATTATAATTTAAACATTTAAGGCACAAATAAAGAAAGTAAATTACTAATTATTACATTCCCGAATAGTTAGTCAAATAGGTTAGTCAAATCTAATGGTTAGAACCTAATTTGTCCCCAGCAGAGTCGCCATTTCTTTTATGTCAGGAAAAGACTATTTAAAATTAATTTCAACTTTTAAGAGAAAAAATCAATTTTAGAAAAATAAGAGTCTCTACTTATTTTTTTAAAGAAATTAAGAAAATTTAATTTAAAAGACCCTAACAGATTTAAGTCTTAAAAATCTAAAGAAAAAGGTACGAGGTTTATATTACTATTTTAAGAAGGTTTTAGCACTTAAAATAGCCGCTAACATGCGGTTGTCCAACGATTTGAAAATTAGTTGACTAACTTTGGAAAAATATGTTTTAACAATAATCGAAGCATTAAATAATTTGAAAGAAATATAAATTTTGAAATATTTTAAGATAATTTATAAGAGTAATAGACTTGCTATAAAAATAATTAAATAAAAGAGGAATAATTTAAATAAATCATTTAAATGAAGCAAACGATCATAAAAAATGGTTTCTCTTCAGGGATTCAATTAAGTTAAACTAAATAATTAATGTTAGAATTAATATAAGATAAATAAATATTATCAACTAATTAAATAAGAGTAAAGGCAATAGAAATTAGTGATGCCTAGAAGAAAACCTTTTTATTTTTTAACCTTAAACTACCCCAAATATATACAAATAAAAATATTTTTAAAATAGACGGGATAAAATATTCATGTATTCATATTCTTCGGATCAGCGCCGGCTTATTAATCGTAAGACAAAAATATAGTATTTTGTCATTTTTCTACTCGGGTCGACTTCCATCACTTCCGAAGGGCCTATCTACCCCTACCCCTCCTAAATTTATTTGTTAGTATAATCCTAAAATGATCTAAAGAAATAATAAAAAAACTAATGTCTTGAAAGGTGTCTAACGTCCCAACTTAATATCCAAGAGGCATTGGACGTACTATTAGAATAGGTGTTAGACTAAAGAAAATATAGGTTTCTTAATTAGACACATCGTCAAACAAAAAAAATAAGACGATATTTAGCACGTGAAATCTCAAGTAAACCTCTACAGAAATTAATTAGCATACTCGAAAACACAAATGAATTGTGAACGTCAAAGTAGATATTAAGTGTGTGTGAATGCTAAGTCGACATGACATAGAAGCAAAGTTAATTAATTAAACATATAAGAGCAAGCTTAATTGTTAGCCTACTTGTGATAAAAGAAAGACATTATTGAGAACTTTAATTTAAACTAAAGACCTTAAAGAGATTGTATGAACAAGATTTATACTTTATGACATGCTGGAAATTCATGAAAAAAAATACTATAGGCATGGTTCATAAATGAAATGATATGCTGAAAATTTATTAAAATGTTACAAGCATGATTTCGAATTGGATCAACATGATAAATATTTATTGGAATCCTATGAACATGATTTTTATATATAATATTATGCTAAAAATATTTATAATGGCATGCAGACATGATATCTACTTAATTGGTATGCTAAAATCATATTCCTTATAAACATGTTTGTTATATGATAAAGTATGCTGAAAATATTATTAGATTAATCATGATACATGCCAAAATAATTATCATATGCTAGCAAATTAAGAAAAATGTTAATTAGTATAATTATTTTTCAACAGACAAATATTTCAATCAACAAATTAGGCCATAATCAAGAAAACACTAAACCTTCTTCCTAAATTCAGAGATCAAAATATCAAGCTATCAATTAGCTAATCAAATTGGTACCCAAATTAAGGGATATGCATTTAGACAAGGGCAAATAATAACAATGTTACCGTAAAAACCCTTAACTATACTTGTCCATAATTACATACAAGAATATAAACATGGACAGAAAACAGCAACACAAACATGTCTAATAATCTTAATCGACTAAGAAACAAATAATCATCTAAAAAACGATCTATATTTTGTGCACAATTAAAATGTAAGAATATGAACATGAACATGAACAGAAACAAGAACAAGAACAACATAAGTATGCTTTGTAATCTTAATCGATTATGAATGAACAAAAATCTTTGAATCTTGAGTTTATCAAATTATTTGGAACAAAAATAAAGATCTAAAGTGATGTAGTAATATGTGAACAATATGGATCTTATAAGCAAGAAAATATGAATAATAGACAAAGTAATCAATCGGCCCAATATTTGTTATGAAAATAAAAAATCCGTAGGCGGAGTCTAATATGAGAAGATCTAGATCTCCCAAGGAAGAGATTTGTTAAGAACATTGAATACAAAATATAATCAGCCCAACATGTACATAATAATCATAAATGGAGTATGAACAATATATAGTAAATAAGAGTTAAATGAAAACATACCAAGACGGATCTGAAGATCCGTCTTCGACCTTCGTCTAATGGAGGCGCCGCTCGTGTTATTGGTGGCGGAGCTGCTGTCCGCCGTCGTTGGTGGCTGCCTGCCGTCGGAGTTGAAGAGAGCACCGATGCTCTTTTCGTTATTGTTGCTACCAATTTTTGTGGTAGTTCGTCAGCGGCAAGATGGAGGGGGGAAGAAATGACGGAGAAACGAGGAGTTATGGGGTGTGCGGCGATGTGAGATTTGAGAGGGTGGTGGAGACTATGGTGGATGTTTTGGCGTTGTTCGCCGGAGTTCTTGCCGAAGATGAGTGGAAGAGAGGGGTTTGGTGGTGCATGAGAGGAGAGAGATCGAGAGTTGAGGGGAGAGAATGGAGGAGAGGCGGCGGCTTGTCTTCTCTTCTCTTTGGAGAAGATGAAGAGAGTGTATAGAGAGAGAGATAGTGAAGAAGAGAGTTTAGAGAGAGAGTGAATCTTCTTTTCCTTTCTTTTTTAAAGAAGAATAAGATTAGTTTAGAGTTTTGGGTGGGTAGAGAGAGGAAAATAATCGAACTAAATAAGGCCATTGATCAAGATGTAAAGGATGTTTGAGATTAAAATTGGGATTTTAAAAATAATACCACTACTTATGTATATACTATGTAAATATATGTATATGTATATACTATGTAAATATATGTATATATATATACATAACATATGTATGTATATAATACGTACTAAAATAGATGTATAATTAATATAGTTAACTAAAATATATAATAAACTTAATTAAGTAATAATTTTATATGCACATGTATATAAAATGTATTAAAATAGATATGTAATATGTACATATTAATATGAATAAGTAAATTATAAAATAAACTTACTTAAGATATTTTTTTTTATATATATATATAAAGGAAATACACACATATTCTAAATAGACACGTAAAAATATTTGAACGTATGAGGCTCGTTATTTAAAAATAAAAATAGTATAGATAATAGTCATAATATTAATAAATAGCAAAAATATTATAAATTACGAACGTAAAAATATATGTTTTGTTGGGTAAAACTAAATATAAATTATTTATTGAATAAAGAAATAATTTTGAAAAATGTCTATTTATTAAGATAGCAATCCGAAAAATAATTATGGGTTGGTGAAAATTGGGTGTCAACAACAATCACATTTCGAAGCTATTGACACTAAAATCAAGGATTTCGAGTGAAAAGGGCAAAATGGTCAAAAATCTCATTTCAAAAATCAAACTCGTAATCTGATTATTTTTAGATGAAAATATTCTCCAATTAATAAAGAATCTAATGGTGAAAACCTTTTCAAAAATGGAGTTAAAATGAGTTGAAATCAATAAAAAACTAAATTTGCATTGTTCTTGAAAAACCCTAATTCCTCCAACTTAAAATCACCAATTTGACTTTTAAAAATCCAAATATGTAATGAGTAATCAAGAAAATAGGTTAGAATAGCTTACCCAATGTTTTTACCGTAAGAAACCCCATCCAAATCGCCTATCCAAAGCTTGGAAACTCAAAAATGGTGGACAATGGCTTAAACCCCGACTTTACACTGTTCAGATGATTTTTGTTCTCTGCGAATACGGAGACAGCAGGTAGATCACTCCACGAATATGGGTTGTCTTCCGTGAACGTGGAGAAGGAACCCAGTACACTTCGCGAACGCAGAGAAGGAAAACATTACCCTCCGCGAACGTGGAGAAGGAGTCGCGAACACGAAGAAGGATTTGGTAGGCACCAGATAGCAGATTTTTGGCAAGTTTCAAAGTCATGGAATAGACCCTCAAAATTCGTTCGGAACCCCGTATACACAAACCATAAATGCAACCCTACTAAATTCGATGTTGTGAACTCAATGGAATCATCAGAATTTAAATTCGAGGCCGCCTCTTTAACCCAAAATTCGATAAGTCACAACTAAACTTGTTTCGATACTTGCAATATCCAAAATACCCTCGGGACCTCTAAAAGTTATAAGGAGACCATTTCTATCATATGAATCACCCCCGAAATCATTAAATCATCAGAAATCCGATCCAAGCACCCGAACCCCAAATTGACCAAAGTCAAACTTAGATCAAATTTTAACTAAATTTCCAACTTCGGACCTAAATTCTACATTTTAAATCCAAATCTGATTCCAACATCTTTCCTAGACCAATTTCCACATTCCAAAACTAATGAAATTGACGAAATTCCATTTTGAGATTCAAAATTCTAAATGACTTCGAAACTCAAAATTTGACAACTTAATCCTTTAAAATCTGTTTCTTTAGCCAAACCTCAACTTTTCACAAGATTTCCAAAAACCAACTTTCAAACCCAATTTAAAATGACTCGGGATAAGTGACGAGAGGGGTAAAATGGTAATTTTATCAAAAATGACCTTCCGGGTCATTACATCATCCACCACTATAAACCATGTTCGTCCTCAAACATAAAGTAAAATAAATAAGGATACTCGATGCTACCAAGAGTCCGAGGTATAACCTCCAAGTTCTGTATTTGCCTCCGCCCAACTGAACTCAACCTTAAGCCATATCATCAGGATCAATTAACAAAATTGAACTTTTGAATCAAAATTAAAAAATCTACAAATCAGGAGTGATTACCAAGCTACAGGCTAATCCATGAATCGAACCTGAACCAAAACTCTCTAAATCATAGCACAACCATCGAAATGAACCCTTTTTACCACATAACTATTAGAAGATTCTTAACTGCTACCTACTAAAATCCGGGGTGAATCCAGAACCAACCATCAAACATAAATAATGCACAAATCCATCTCTAATCTTAGTTAAATTTCCTTTTCTTAACCTAATCCTTCCACGAGCTTTAGTTGTAAGCACCTGATATTTAGACGATGCATACACTTTAAGGGAGAACCCAACTAATTTGATTCAAAGAAGGAGATGATCAAGTAACCACCTGATGAACAATACATCCAAGCATACAAAACCTCTAATAACACCGCCGAAAAATTGAAATAGTAGCTATAATTGTAGTCAATTCCCAAACAGAAGAACTAGCTGAACGTATCCTCAATGACAAGGTAAAATCCACAACCTTCGAGAAACTGCAATATATAAGGTAGCTCTTCTATAAATTCTCTTAAGCAAGATGATAGTTGTAGAATTTCTGAAAACCTTTAACTTCTACAACATAACACAAAATCTGCCACATCTGAAATAACCAAACTTGCATCATCATCTTACCCCACCAAAAAAGGCATGGATCGGTACATCCGATCCACCACTAGAAATCCATCCATGAAAGTGAAAATACGCCATGAATCATAGACAGAGAATCATATACTAAACCCTGTCTGAAACAAAGTAGGTGGTCACATAAGAGTATACGGGACCGAAGTCGAATATCACAAGATATTCCTTCCATAGTGTCCATAACACAAATTTCCATTCGCCTGACTCCACAATAAGCCAGCCTGGTCTCATAACAATCGTAGACACCCTCGATTTATCAACTTTATCATACTCTCTACAATACTCCAGTGAAGCTAACACTACCAATACTACTAAAACATCATAGTCACACAGACCAGTTACTTTACTCTTAGATCTCCACTAGCATCCAGGTTTTCTTAGAAACACCTTGTTGTTCCCAAGATTTCAAACTATGGACCTCTCTTTTCCTATTTAAGCATTCCATGATAGGTGCGCGTCTCAACCAGTTGTTTAAACTCCAAATTTTGAATCTTATAGTACTTTTTCATTAAGATAAAATTATTGAATCACGATCAATATCAATTCCACGCAATCTTACACTTACCCAATTTCACTACTATTTAACCATCATATATACATCATGCCACGCTTAGAGTATCCCTTCCTCACCCCGATAATTTTTTATACTATGAATATATGACCCTTGGAACGCACAGCAGTAGCCTATGTAGTCCCATCAACAGAGTGATATTAACCCACTTGAAATCTTTAATAACTATGTAGAACTATATCTTATCCTGTAGTGTATTCATAAGTTGCATACCATCATATGAGCAATCCAACCCCACATAAACATAAGATCTTCAATACCTTAGTGTCTGTCACCTAAACTAAAACCAAACCAAACCTTCAAAAAATCATTGATGACCCATCATACATCAGTGCTGAATCAACCCACCTTGCATTGTCATGTTTGAACTGAACGACAAAAATACATACAACCTTCAACTTTGAACATAGGGATCTACACCTGAGGTCTTATTTCTTCACATTTATTTGCTTGTACCCACCACACAATACTCCAAAAAATTCAAACTCCTAACTCATACTCTTGACCTAATACCAAATGTTTAAACTCTTTGATGCACTAGACTCGTGTTCCTTTCCTTAACTCATTTATCATCATTATTTTCTTAGCCAAGCATCCACAACATATTACCTTTTAACTTAAATCAAGCTTCTCAAATGAAAACTTCATTGAACTCTTTTACAATCAAAAGTAGTAAACTCCACAACTCAAACCATGTACAAGTTCTTCCAAATGCTCAACAATCAACACAATCAATCATTCCCTACCTTGCCAAATCATACCTTGACAAAAACCAAGCACCACGAATGTAGACTTATGATGCAAAACTTGATATTTCAATTCAAATCGTGTAAACGAATCCCCTTATCAATTAACATTAGCCCATACCTTGAAGATTTTATGCAATCACACACCTTAACATATTATTAAACAATTATCCATCGATCTTGTCATGTTTCTCATTAGGAGACCAAAATCGTGCCAGTCATCAAACTTGATATCGCTATAAAACTTGTCACGACGCTGGAGTTGAGTGTCCATGGACTCTACTATCGAAGCATACTCAACCCGACTAATGAACTTGGGTGCTATTTCCATAACCAGAACAAGACAGATGAGGCCACATATTTCTAAACCCAACTCTCTAACTTCCCCTAAGTTAAATCCTTGAACTTTATGATCTTTGTAAGCATTCTTATCCTCACCTCATTCTAAAGGACAAACTACATTCCCGAATTCCATTATAAGTTAAAACTTTTCTCAATTCTACTCGTACCACCTTCTATATATCTACACTACTCATCAAGTAGTGGTAGGCACGACCTTTGATACTCGTAGGTTGTTATTATCATACTAGACACCATTAATCAAAAGCCATTACCAAATATTTGCACCCTGACCATAATCTCTCTCGAACTCTATTACCATTCTTAACATCCCTTGCCATTATCACAAAGTTAATACTATCATCGGCATGATAGCTCAAGCTCATAGTACAGTCAAATCTCATGAATTAACCAATTTTCATACGTACTTTCTCCTTGGTATACTTACTTGCCTTCACACAGGTGCACTCGTTAGGACTTTCCTTACCTAGAAACTTTTCATTTCAATATTAGTCTACTCTTTTTGGCTTATCATGAGGTCACTAGTCCCCAATTTAACCGTGTCAACTTAAATGTCATACCTTGCCGAAGAGACAAAACATGATCAATTCATTCGATCTACCATTATAACTTTTCTTCTAAATAATACTTAATCCAAACATTCATAGGAAAAACTACTTGATTTCTCAACTGAGAATGCAACCTCAAAACCTCGTTACCCGAGTAGGTGAAACAACTAATAACTCCATAGATGTCTTTGTTACCATGAATCACTTGTACCACGTCACAAATATCTTCTAGATTTACCACTTTATCATATCATATCCATTGACAAGGCCATACTCAAATAGCTCACAAATTTATACCTATTAAATAGCTACAAAACATTATCAAAGCATTTCAGTCTTCGACTGGAAGTGATATGCACCATTATGTAAGCTAGATCGATAGAAGAATCAACACATCCCATAACCTCATATATGTAAACACAGGTATCTCAGTAGTAGACATGTCATAATCTTTCCTGATGTACACTCACTCTATAAAATCGCCATAGAAATTCTAGTCTCGATTGACATAACATCACCATCATCATACACCATGCAACCTTTTTATGAAAAATTTCATAGTCTATTGTCCCTAAAGTCACTGTGCTCACCACATATTCATTCTCCTAATTATACCATTATTCATTGTCAGACCACTTTAGACATTAAATAAGCCACACCAATGCTATTTTTCATTGTTGAATACTAATAAAAAAGGATGAGATGTTCATGAAGTCTCTTAACAATTGTTCATCTTTCAATGCCATAACATCGAAATATTTCATTGAACCACAACCTTACTCATCCCTTTCAATTCACAAAATATTCCAAGTTTGACCACACATCTTTCCTATAATTATATTACTTCCTCCTCAATGCCAAATCCGACACTAAGACCAAGAGACGACACCTCAATTGCTCACACAAAGGACCAAGAAAAACTCATTGCTATAAAAGAGAGAACAAAGTGAAATAATAGAAATTAGATTGAATCAAGGACGCATGATAGAGAATCAAGAAGGGAAGGTATTTCCTAACAGTCTTCATAGCCCATCGAAGATAAGTAAAAGACGTCTTCTTATCGATCCTCAAGGCTCTACTAGATTGGGCTTGGACACATGTGAGACCTACGAACCTAGGTCTCTGACACCAATTTGTCACGACCCAAAATCGGGTGTAATGGCACTCGCCTAACCCACCAAGATAAGTCATCTTAAGAGTTTGAACAATTCAAAGTAAGCAAAAATAAAAGCGGAAAGGTAAAGTATAATATGATATAGATAAGTATAACAAAAAATAGATTCTAACTACCCAAAACATTTATCACATGTACAAGCCACTATTTCAATAGATATGAAAAAGATACAAGTTTATATGTCTCAGTCCTCAAGTAGAACAAAGCATAAAGTAAAAGGATGATGAGTCTGCAAAAGAAAACAAGTTGCTACCTCTCACGCATCCGGAAGCTCGGCCCAATCAAAGGAGTACTAAGAGTAGGAGGTCCCGAGCTCAGATCGTACATAAATGTAGAAGCAAAGGGTGAGCACCAACAACACGGTACTCAGCAAAATAGAAACTAAACCTTAAGTAAAGCAATACGAAACACAGGTACTCCTGACATCCCAATTACAATCCTCTACAACTATACACCTGCACTCAAACAGCCCAATCTATACAGTTTATATTAGAATTATACCACAATACTAGATATTCCACAAGTAGAGAGTACACATACGTCCTCACCACTATACTCAGGAAAACATAGGTAATCTTACATCATAATCAATCACAGGATGTAATAGATACAAATGCAATATCAAATATCGTGATGCATGTCTGGCCTACGATACACATCCACTAATCACCTCAGATCAAAACCTATGGGTGCCTCACATAGATCATGTATCTGCCAGGAAAGACCTTGGCCAATATCTGCCGGAAGAGACCTCTGCCATAATATCCACCAAAAGAGACTTCAGCCGTGGGAAGAAATCTTTGCAAATTACCTCGACCAGTAGAAACCTCGGTCCCAATATCTAGCACCTCACTCATATCATTTCTCATCCATCACAAATATAACATATGCACAAGTAATGAGTAAAATAAGATAAATATTCACATAAGATGACATATATTCTACAATCGCACAATAGATCAATGCCTCGTAGTTCACAACACTTAGACAATTAACCTTATTCGAATTTTACTATAACACTTCAACTTATATAATTCAATTCAATCTAATAAACCAACACACCCTAGTTTGCTCACATAGAAAAAAATACAAGGTTCAACATACTTAACAAATGTTAGAATTCCACTTGCCTTAGCCAAAAGTCATGAACAATTCAAAATCACCAATTTTCCCTTTTGACGATACTCCAAATCACTACAATCTAATCAAATATAGACTCATAATCATATTTTAAATCTATTGACACTAAAATCAAGCAAATCGGGTGAAAAGGGTAAAATGGTCAAAAATGTCATTTCGGAAATCTAACTTGGATTCTAATTAGTTTTAGATGAAAACATTCTCCAAGTAATAAGGAATCTAATGGTGAAAACCATTTCAAAAGTGGAGTTAAAATGAGTCTTTAAACCCATTTCTTTAGCAAAATCTCAACCTTTTACAAGATTTCCAAAAGCCAACTTTCAAACCCAATCTAAAATGACTCGGGGCAACTGATGAGAGGGATAAAATGGTAATTTTATCAAAAATGACCTTCTGGGTTATTACACTTAAACAAACTCAATGGTTATTGTAGCATCCCCTTTGGGAGGATGTCACTTACGAAGCAAAAAATAGTTTTTTTATAATCTCAAATAGTCAACACATTTAGAAAACTTATTTTGAAATGCTATTTCCAATTCAACACCATTGTAGGTCCATAAAATATACAAAACTCAAACTAATAATTATCACAAAACTATTATCTTTCTTTGTGCATAATGACAAGTCAAAGTATAAACCCAGTACATGGCATGACTTGAGTTCAAAGCACATTTCAAAAATAGCAAAACTAGTCACCCAGTTCAAGTTACAAGCATATGGTTTTGTTTTCACAAGCCTTCAAAATTTCATACATGAGTGCCACATGTATCCTGTACAAGTCCCCAAAATATTTACAAAACTAGATGCATATGCAAATGTAATCTTCACAAGGGCTCCAAAAAGTCTACTCCAAACGGCCGTCTTCATAGCTCATCCCGCAAATTAACTACGATAGAAAACAACTATCGCTAAGCATAACGCTTAGTGGTGTATAAACTTTGGGCTTAGAGCCATTAAATTATTCAATTCCCTTGTTCGTTGCGGGTGGCTCAATAAGGTAAAAGTAAGCCCAAGTGAACAAGTATATCAAAATATTGAATACAAACCTTGTAGAGTTTTAAAATATCAATATTAATATTCAAAGGCTCAAATATCAAGAAGGCTTACAATTCAATTCAAAAGAGTTGTCAAATAATCAATTTCACCCAATATATACGACATGCCTTCACACTAAGCATAATCAGTACCAAGACGGACCGAATTACCGAAATTAAGAAGGACCAAAACCCATATCAAGAAGGGTCATCACCCAATATCAAGAGAATCAAGAACTATGTTAAAAGTGGCTTTCTACTCGTACTCGAAAATAGATGAAAATCCATCGTCAAGATGACATATAAATCCAAAGTCAAGATGGGCAAGATCCGAATCGAGATACATGCCAATATGAAAGATATGTCACTGTAACAAGAAGGACAAAGTCCCAACAAGAATGCAAAATGATCAAGCAATTCGTACAAGTGAGCAGTTTAGCGAAAGTTTTTGCAATACTTGAGATAATAGACATACCATAATACAAGACAAGGAGTAAGGAAATAACCCATCAAAATACTTCAAATTTCAGAAAATAAAATATTCCAAGTTCAAGTTTATACACAAACCTTGGCGTATTAGCACATAACAAGTTCTACCAC
Organism: Solanum dulcamara; assembly: GCF_947179165.1. Classification (NCBI taxonomy): domain Eukaryota; kingdom Viridiplantae; phylum Streptophyta; class Magnoliopsida; order Solanales; family Solanaceae; genus Solanum; species Solanum dulcamara. The sequence continues at coordinate 22,711,168 of NC_077248.1, forward strand.
AACTCGAGGAGTTCAATTCATCTACGCCATAGACCAACCAAAATTCACTTCATCAAATAATTCTTCTTAGCTTGTATAAGAGAATATACACCTTAAATACAAAAATAAAATATCTACTTAAGTTTAAAAGTCTCAGTATATCGAAACTCAACATGAAATCAATAAAAATCAGCCCAAACTATCAAAATAGGAATTCTGGACAGCCTACTGTCTTGTTTTGTTGCTTAGTTTCGAAGGGGTAAATTAGGGAAATAGGCTTTGTGGCCTCAATGAAAGTTATATACATATGTATTAGGGTCACATACAATTTTGAATCACCCCTACAGAAATTCTATACAAAAAGATATGCCCAAAATACCAACAGCAGTCCATGTAGGATTTTTAAAATAAATCTGGGCAGCACCTCCCCTATACTTCATCACCATATTTAGAGCAGATAAATGCAAAACTGGATTTTAGAGATTAAATGAAAGTTATAGAACTATGAAATATCTTTCCAAAAAATCTTGAATTACTCGAAATGAATCTTTACAGAAGGAGTTATACTAATGTTACTAACAGCAGTCCCATCCAAAAATGGGTTTGCAAAACAAAGTTTATTCCCCCAATTTCGACAACAACAACTTATCAACAACATCAACAACAATATAAAAAATCATTCTTCATTATAACTTAACTAATTCCACCCATTTAATCCAACCAAAACAGCCCCTAATCCATAAGTCTCAACAAAGCAACAAACAAGCTTACAACGCTACTTCCTCCATTTTAATCCATTAAATCTCTAAACAAGCTTGTTAACAAGAAAAAGAACCTCAATATTACCTTAGGTGTGCAGCAACCAAGACAACACACTCCTTCTTAGCTGATTTGTAGCTCAAACTGAAGGCAACGCAACGTGCAACACCTTTCACTTCACGAGCTTCGGAATTCGGGACTTGAATTTGGGTCAAAAATAGCTTTTCTTAGCCTAGGAGTTCTCTCTCTCACCCTCTAAAATATTCTGGAAAGTTATGGTCTGAAAATGAAGAGATAAGACTGAACTTATCCTTTAAATGTCAGGGGAAATGGGCCTGACCCGACTTGGAATCAGGTTGGGCCCAAAATCGCTACCCAGCTTGACCTTTCTACCTTAAAACGTCCACAACATTTTATCCCGATATCACATATGATCCCACAAACTATGGTTGGAAAGGTATTTCAATTATATACAACTTTCATTTTATGAAATTTCCTAAATTTCTAAATGCTAATGGGTTTATGACCTTCCGGAGTCAGATCACCTGAAAACGTAGTTAAAAAAACATTTTTTTCTTCTTAAAAGAAAATTGGGGTGTTACAGTTATGGTTATCACAATCTCATCCTAAGACTTGAGTGGTCTGCTCCAAGACCTACTTAACTATTGTCTTCTTTCCTTGATCAATACCATGTTTAGTTAGATTTTGGTTGCGCTAACACCATTTTTATTTTAAGTTGTTATTGAATAAGTTTTGGAATAAAAAATAAAAATAGAACAAGGATAATAATATTGATATGAAATTTAAGAATATATTTTTTTACAACTTTCTTACAGTTTAAAATTAAAAATATGTACAATGTATTAATTTTTAATTTTTTTTGATATTAAATATATTATATAAAAAGAAATCAAATTAATTTTTTATTAATTTATTTTTAAAATAAATTAAAAAAATAAATTGAAATGATAAAAGTATAAGAAAATATGTGAGGGAAAAGCCGCGAGTGAATAGTATGGATAGAGCATACCGGTAAATCATCACTACCAGACCATCGTCGGACTAGTAACTTCAACCAATCAAAAAACAATCACCGCGCAGGTCATTCACCCACAAAGCAACCACCAAACTTCCATTTTCTTAATTTTTTCAGTGCGCACACCACCACCACCACCGTACTCCACCTTTTCATGTCCTCCTTGTCTTTTCCGACAAAACACACACTGAAGTGATCAGCAAACAACTCCACAACAATTCATATAGCACATTGTCTCTCCTTGACTTTACTGAAGATGAATCGTCATCGGAGAGAGTTTTTAATTTTCAGTTTGATCTAAATGCCAATGGAGTTCTAACTTAAAAAAATGAAAGAAAAAGGGGAAAAAGGACCATCACTGATTTTCTTGGATTCGAGGGTTGAAGTAACATATTTTTTGAATTAGGATGATTTGGCCCTCCTTGTCAGATATTTGATCGCAAAGAACATCGGACGACGACTTTGACAAAGATAATAATTAATGCTTCGATCTCTTTAAGAAATTTCAAGAGTTTATGGACTTAATTCAAGATATTGATCTCTTTATGAATATCCTAGAATTTAAGGGATATTCTAGATGTCTCTTTAAGATAATATATTTTATATAGGCGTAAACTAGGATTTAGGGTAGAGTGTGTTAGCCCTCTATGATTCTGATTCATTTCTTTTGAGAAACGACAATTAACCTAAAATATTCCTACACGAAAAGAAGAACACAAGATAGAGAGATGATGGCATGAAGATCACAAAGAAAAGAAAGTAAATCAGAACAAATCAAGCTAATGGGAATTCAATCAGGGACCAATTAAATCAGCTAAGGAAAACTCATCTAGTAAGACAAATAAATCACATGGAAGCAAGATATAGTTAAGGAAGAAATCTGTCTATTTCAAGAAGAAATCCGCAAGCCAAGATTAGAGGAGAAGACAATTAAATCAAGACATATGGAAAAGGAAATTTCACGCCTAGGGGTGTTTCGTTGTTCGATTTGTATCGGTTATTGGTTAAAACTAAAATTAAATCAATTTAATCATTTTTAAAATTTCTAAAACCAAACCAAACCAAATAAAAATAATAATCATCCATTTGGTTATTGTCGGTTTGATTCGATTTGGTTTTTGTTTTAGGTTTTTCAATTTGAAAGTAATAAATAAGCTTTGAGGGCATACACATCTCGATAGACACATATATCTAGTACATACACAATCCACAGAAAAGCAATTGTGCATTCAATTAAGTAATTATTAAGCAATACTAGAGTTATTATTACATTATCAAAGTGATAATAAAGTGATAATCCACATAAAAGAAAAAGTGTGACTATCTGAGGTAGGTAGGTAAAGACTGTGACTATCTGATGTGACGTAGGTAGGTAAAGACTAAAATAATCAATTTTGATAGACTTGAACTTAGAGGTTTAATAGTTGGGCTAAAGTTGAAGTGTTGGGCTTGAGAAAAAGATAAAGTTAAAGACTTAAGTTAATTAAAATCTAACAAAATATTTATACTTTATTTATGAATAATATAAAAATAATCATAAAAATTTATATATATAATTTCTTGATTCGATTTAGTTGTTTTTGTATTTTTTTTAACAAATCAAAACAAAATCAAATAGTATTGATTTTTAAAATTTATAACAAAACATAATCAAACCAAATCAAATATCAATTTTTAATCGGTTTGGTTCTGATTGTTGTTCGATTTGATTGTTAACCATAACCATGAACAACCCTAGCCATGCTAGGAGAAGAAGAACTGCAAAGAGATCTAATCAGAATATCAAGGAAGGAAAGAGATCATTGCACGCATGACCATATATGATATGGACATGCAATGTGCAGTTATTCTCAATCAAGAATTCCCTACAAATCCTTGATTGAATGAAATACCATTGAATTTTCCTTTTAAAGCAAAGAACTATTCTATAAAAAACCAGCCTTAGTATTAGGAGAAGTTTGCCACTTCACTTCAATTGATATACTATCTTTATTTTATCTTTCATAAAGCATTGTACTTTGTTAGTCTACAATTATAAGAAAAAAGGAGAAAGAAGAGAGGGTGTGAGTTCTACCGGTAGTAAAGTCTGTTAGAAGTTAAGAACCAAAATTTTTGTACCCACAAGTTTACTAAGAAACTCTTAAGGAAACCCTTGAAATGCAAAGGGATTGGGCTAGGCGTCACATCGGTGATCCGAACTAGTATAAAGTTGCTTGTCACATTTACTTTCGTGCCTTATATTTACTTATCATCAATTATACTAATATGCAGGAAAGACGACTCCTTTCCTAGGATAGTCAACCAAAGAAGAATTTTTTCATTCCAAAGTATAGAAAATGTACCAAAAGTGATTTTGGGTCATTAAGGACCTCTAGCACTAAGCCGAATTTAAAGCATTTCCTACTCTCTAGGTTATCTCATGAAATTATGGAGGAGTCAACTTCAAATGACCATGTTTCTTAGAATATGAAGATTTAGGTGGCCCATGAACCACCAAATTAAAGATATATGAGTTTTATTTCCAATGCTACCAAGTTTGACTCAATCAATGTTTGGAGTAAAAAATTATGACTATTTTACTACAGACATTCTAGTCTAAAAAATTATGTTGTAGGAACTACGACAGGAAACTATAGGCCATAAAAGCATTTACGGGCCGGAGTTTCAAGTCGTAAAATGGTATCAGAGGCTCAAAGTTTGCATCTAAATTCCACTGATCCAATCCAGACTCCATGTAATAGCTCATATAGTTATATGTCGGTTAATAGTATCTCCCTCAATCTAGTCATTGATATTTCATGACCTTATATTTAGTTATTTCAATTTTAATATTTATTAGTTTCATGTTTTACTACTTAGTTATTGCATCAGTTCATGTATTCCGTTCCATATTCAGTTTAGCATCTCAGATTCATCATGTTCAACTTTATAAATTTTCATGAATGTCTCATATACTTAATACTTTCAAAGTACTGATCATATACTTCTTTTACTTACATTTTTCATGTGATGTAGATTTAGGTACTTATTATCAGGATCCTAATCAGCCAGATGGCAGCTTCAGGCCACCAGGTGATGAGTTCTCTTATTTCGAGGACTCAAGTCAGTTTGTAGTTCTAGTATGCTATTTCTATTCGCATGTATTGATTAAAGGGAGTAGCGATCCTGTCCCTGCTACCTAGAATCAATATTAGTAGAGGCTTCATAGACAGTCAAATAGAGTTTTTATATTCAATCTACTTAGTTCCAGTTTCTATTTAGATTATAATAGTCATTGAACTAGTTTACTCCATAATTATGCTTTTGCTCAATCATTTTAACTCTTATATATGTTCGTATTTAGTTGATCATGACTTATATCAGTATCATAAGTTTGCTTGGGATCACTTGTGACTGTAAGCACCGTCTTACAACTAGGGGTAGTATTGGGCCGTAACAGTTGTATCCCTCAAGTAATGGGATATCTGAACATGTATTTGTATAGATGCCATTGAATTTCAAATACATGATTCTTAAGAACACAATGATATCCGCTATTGTTGAACCAAAAAAGCTCAAAGTTGAGATGAGTACCATGACGTAGTATACCCTGGCAAGGTAGCCTCCTTCTTCTAGATGAGGTTTCCAACAGATTCCTTGTTATAGCTCGCATATTGAAGAAGAATTCTCGAAAAGAAAAAGTGTAAAGTTTGTTGATTCGCTAAAATAATTGGAATTATTTCGTATGTTTTGAATATTTTTAGGAGTTGTGATACCACGAGATAGTCCAAAGAAGTTACACACCTTAAATCATGCCTTTTAGTTACATTCCTTATTTAAATACACTAATTATATATGTATTTGAATGCATCAGCTATATGTATCTGAGATTTAAATTATGGTAGTATTCACAATATCACAAACTCATGTGAAGGGAGGTAATTAGGTAATAAATTAGTGAAATTTGTGTTCTTTACCCATATTTTAAACCTAATAAGATAAGGGGCATTTAAACCTGACAATACTACCTTTTCCTATTTTACCAATCAGGGACAAATTCCCTCTTCTCAAACATTCCCATTAAAAACTGAGGGGTCATTTGGTATTTCAAAAAGAAACAAGTTATTCATAAATTAATTTATGTATAACTTATGCGATGTTTGATAGGTAGATAGAAAATAAGTTGTTCATGTATAAAATTATACGACGTTTAATTGACAATTTAAAAATTTGCATAACTAATACATGTATAAGTTAGAAGTAATCTACGTATTATTTTATGTAGGATAGAATGTGTAATAACTAATACATGCAAACAATAATATAGTAGATTTACTCATAACTACTCCCTACATTACAAATACCTGCATAAATTTAACCAGCACAAAACTACCCCTAAGTCGTTCTATAGCTGTAAGAAATGGGTCTTTACCAATTTTTACTTATTCTATTTTAAGGAAAAAATAAGCGCCTAGCACAAAAGGATGCTTTAGTAAGTAAGATAAGGCAAGAAACAAGGGCGCATCAGCATCAAGAAAGCCATTGCTTTTAGCGCATAACTTTTCTTACTCGTTAGCTTTAACTAATAAGAATGAAAAAACTGTCCAATCGAAGCCTAGGACCTATACATGATACATCGAATGAGACACCTGGAGGTACCTCATCCAAGCCTCTTAGCGTTCATTTAACTACTCATAGGTAATGACATTCAAACAAGCAGAAATAAGAGGGGTAATGGGACTAAGAGAGATATCATTAACATAGAAAACAGAAGTCAAACTTAAAAATCAAAGATCATCTATTCGTCCAAAAATACCTCTACTATCTTTAGACTTGGTTGGGGCTAAGACATGTCCCTAACTCACCCTCAAATGTAAAATTAAAAGTACCACAAGATAACCAAGAGTCTATATATGTCATAAGTTAGAAAAGAAAAAGGGATGTTGTTCCCGAAACATGGGAACTCACCAACTATGTAGGCTTCAACATGATCAACTTTCCACATGGAGGAGAGTGCGGGGAAACGCCGGTCCCTACATGGCGATATTATATAGGCAAAGAGTATACGTTAGTACTTTGAATGTACTAACTATGTGAGCATGCAATATAATGAAAGACGTTGAGACATTTATAAGCATAGTACATGAGTGAATGCATGCATGAGGAATCATATATATATAATATTAAAATATTCATTTTATGGAAATATGACAATAACTGACATTTAAGATCATGCGAGCTATTACATGGAATCCAACATAACCCCATATATTGGCATGGGGAGACTACTTGCCGGGTAGCACTCCGTCAACTTTAATCATTTCTTTAACTTTAACTTTAAGGTCTAATTGTGGATCCACTAGCCTAAATAGCCTACAAGGTCTCCTATGTTGGTACATAGTTAATGCAACATGAGACTTTACTTAAGGACCCCTTAGGTCGAGTCCCCATCTACATGCTACATTCGGTGCTACGTCAATCCCATGGAATAACATTTAGATATCATAATAACATAAGCATCCGTATAACTTTAGATATCAAATCATTATTCGGTAGAATAGCTCATTAAAACCTTTTATTTGATTCAAATATGTGAGAATTGTCCTTTCAGATAGAATTCATTCTTTGGATAAGAGGCCCTTTCATCATCATTCAATTATTCTTTCATTTCTTAAGACTCCCTTTAAATATAAACATTTTTCTTTCATAAAACCTTCATTTGGAGTCAAAGCATTCAATTCATCTTCATTTCAACATAATGAAACTAGGTGGGTTCATTTCATTCAACCTTCAAATACATTTAAAACAATGCAAACATGCATGAGAGTGATGGAAATGCATCAATTAAAACATCTTAAAACAACTCACCACATACACTTTAAAACTACTTTTATGCCTTCATATAAGAAACTTGATAAATCCTCCATTTCATGAAATTGAGAATCAATATATATCAATTTAGGTAAATAAGCTTTAAATAAACCATAATTTATGCATTTGGAACCATCATATAAAAACCCATAAGATTTTATCATTTAAAATGTAAATAATAAGTTGGGAAAATATTTGGACTGCATGGGTGGAAGAACCCATAGATGAGACCCACATATCTTGGGGAAACAATTTCTTTAATGCAAAACTTGAAAAGAAATGAAAGCTTGATCTTCTTGGAGTGAAACTCTAAGATCCTTCTTGAAGATGAATGAGACTTTGAGAACACTTGGGAGGGTAGGGTTTGAGTTCTTAGAATGAGAGTGAGGGTGAATTAGTGTAGAAAGACTTAGGGTCTTTTAGATGTGTGGATTGTTCCTTCAAAACGACCCTATTTTGAGTTAAAATGCAGGAAAAGACCTAAATATACCTTTCCTGCAGGTCTGAGCCTATAAATCATCACCACGATGGCTCACCACGAGGCGTGGTGCATACTATGGCCCGTGATGGGCTTTCGTGGTCTACACCGGTGCCAATTTTTTGCATTTTCATTCTTTGTAAGACTTTCTAACTTTTCGGGGTCTTATAAAAACCTTTCTTTCTTATTTGGTAAACCCTCACTTTTTGATAGGAGTAGGTTCTTGCTAGGGAAGGCACTTTTAGAAATGAAAAGAAAGATGCTCCTGCAACTAGTGTTTGATAAGGTCTATCTTAGCTCGAAGGAAAAAAATAACCGAAGTTAGGCTCGTCAATGGATTAACATTACGTTGCAAATGGATGCACAGATTAGAGAGTGGCCGCTTGGTTCAATCGTAGTCTCTCCTGGTATGCACTTGAAGCTATGGTCCCTACATAAATTGAGTAAAGGTATGGTAGTGATCTCAATGACTTTACGCATTGCACACTTTGTTCATCCAAGCTGGGAAAATATTGATTTAATCGGGTATTACATATGTATAAATATTATCATATTTAGTAGTTGGTTAGGAAGTAAGTTATACATGTACAAAATTAATATGATGTTAGTTTATAATTTATAAATCCTCATAACTAATACATGTATAAGTTATAAGGAAATCCATTATTTTATGTAGGATAGAAAATAGAACAACTAGTAAATAATTAATTAATACCAATATAAAATGCCATGACCCAACTCCGGATATAATGACACTTGTCCAATGCCACCGAAACAAGTCAGCCTAAATCCAATCAACTATGAAAAATAATGCATAAGAAATTTAAATAGAATAGATATATAAAAATGGAAGACTTAATCAACTATAATAATCCCCAAAGACTAGTTGTCACATGTACAATCCTCTACATAAATACATAAATGAAAGACAAATCTTTGTTTCTCAAATATAACAAAGCATAGTAAAAGGTACAAGGGAGATCGTCGGGCATTAATCAACTACGTCTCAAGTCTGCTCGAAGCCTCGAATAAGGAAAAGGAATACAGAATCACGGTCTAGCTTAGAACCTACATAAGTGTAGATGCAAGGAGTGAGTAGAAAACAACACGGTACTCAGCAAGACAAATAACAAAAATAAGGTAAATCTAATAGAACACTAGAACTCCTTTCATCCCAACCAAACCTCCTCAACTACAAGCATGCACAAAAATTAGCCCAATCTAGAATACACAATTCATATGGCACGTAGATCAATAATTTCTCATCAGCATCACCAAATAAATTTCATCAATATCAAGTATGTCAACCACAGACACAACAAGGGATATATACACAACTTCACGATGATAGATCAGATGTAATACAATGCAATGTGATGTCAAGTAAAGTGATGCATGTTGTCCTAATGATACACATCCACTATATCTCAGATCGGAATCCATGGAGAACACACAAGGCCAATGTATCTGCTAGAACCATTTCCCATCGGCAAAATCATCAATTGTTGGAACCATTATCCATCAGCATAATCATCAATCGCCGAAACATTTCCCATCAGCATAATCATCATTGGGGTCTCATATAGTATCCCAAAACTAATGGAAATAGCATGTTCATAATGAGAATATAGTTTCAACAATCACAACGCAATTCATATCAAGACAAATCACTCCACAATGTCAATAATATATCAACACCAATATTTACATCATTCACATTAATATAAGTCATCAAAGTCTCCGTTTCATTACCTCTTTATCACATAATTATGATCAACTGGTGAGCAAGTACTTCAAAACAATTCTCACTATCAATAAAGAGCTAATGACAATCTCATTAAGTTCACAATCATAGTAGGGCTATCATAGCATTTCATCGAATTCATATCAATTTTAAGGTTAAGAACTTCACTTTTTCAATCACAATCATAGCATACATTGCCTTTTTTATTAATCCCATTCTTTTATTAAGGATAATTCACATGATTAAAGTCCCACAACTCATTTCCATTACTCCCTAACACAGATACAAAAGAAAATTTGAGAGTTCTACAAGATTTATGGAGTTTTAGAAGTTTACTTGCCTTAATCAATACTCGATAAATCACACACTTGGGACTTCCCCTTTCGAATAGTATCCAAATTACCACAATCTAATCAAATAATGATTCCAAATTAAATTTTGGAACTAACGACATCAAAATTACGAAATTCGAGAAAAGGGGTCATAACGACTAAAAAACCCAATTTCGAAAATGAGATCCAAATCTGAAAATTTTTACATAAAAATATTCCTTAAAATATTTGGAAATTATTAGTGAAAACCATTTTAAAAATGGTTTCCAAAACAGTCCTTAATCACTATTTTATCAAAACCCAAGTTCTTGAACAAAAACCCCCATTTCTTGAAACCAAAATCATTGATTGGAGGTTAAAATCAAGATGTAATTGATGGGTAATGAAGCTTATAGGTTAAAAAACTTACCCAATAGTTTCCATCCAAAACCCCTTTTTAAATCGCCTTCCTCTGAGCTCACAAAGTTCAATAATGATGAAAATAGGCTAATTCTTGACTTTTGGAAAGAACACTGCTCAGGAAAATATCACTCTTTGCGATTGTGATGACCAACATCTAGCGATCACGTTGAGTCAGGAGGTCAACTCATTAATTGATTCTCTCGATTGCAGCTGAGACCCACGCGATTGCGATGCGCGACCAAGATACCCTTCGCAATCGCAACTAAAAGTCACGCAATCGCAAAGCACAATGCTATTCACTCATGCGATCGTGAAGAGCGCGTCTAGCTCGAAATGCATAGTGCATCAGGCACTAAAAACTAGCAAACACTCAAACATAAGAGTTTCCAAATGGACTCTCGGGATTCATTGGAAATCTCATGCACACGAACCATATATATTGCCCTATTAAATTCGACATTCCGAACTCAATGGAACCATCATAATATAAATTCGAGGTGTCCTTGACCAAGAATTTATTTAGTCACAACTTAACTAGTTTAGGACTCAAAAAGACCAAAACACCCTTGGAGCTTTCGAAATAATGCATTGAAAATCTTCCTAGGTCTAAAATTATCCCCCGAATCCAACAGAGTTGTTGGAATTTTATTTCGAGCATCCAAACTCCAAATGTGGAACAAAGTTAACTCTAGGATCAAAACCTCAACAAATTCCAACTTAGGACCTCAAGTCCCCGTCACCACTCCAAATCTGATCTTGTTAACACTCCTAGACCAAATTCCACATAATAGAGATGATGGAATAGATGAAATTCCATTACGAGACTCGAAACTACGAAAGTCACTGAAAATTACTATTTGGCAATTTAAGCCTTCAAAACATAAAGCTTTCAAAAAATCTTAACGTTTCAAGGGATTTCACAAAACCAACATTGAATACTGATAAAAAATTACTCGGGGCAACTTCAAGAAGGGGTAAAATGATCATTTTACAAAAATTAATAAAAATGACCTTCAGGGTCATTACATTATCCAACACTAAAAACTATGTTTGTTCTCGAACATAAAGTAAAGGAAAGTACTTAAAACCTCATAAAGCTGCGGATATTTGACACGCATGTCATCCTCAGACTCCCAAGTCTCCTCTTCAACTAAACAATGCCTCCACTACACTTTCACTGAAGAAATCTCCTTGGTCCTAAGCTTACGAACCTGTCTATGTAGAATGGCTATAGACTCCTTCTCATAAGCCAAATCTAGACCCAAATCCACGGAATCAAGGAAAATAACATGGGACTCCCGAATATGCTCAACTAAGGAAGAATGAGCCTCAGTGAAAGCAATAACTCCCCCTCCCCCACTTTCCTTAGATAACTGAAAATGAACGAAGTTGTTGGCTAACCTTTGAACATCCCTAGCCAAGGGCCTCTATCAACACTAATTGCTGCAAGACACCCCATACTAGGGGTCTTCCTATTCAAACCATTGGCCACCACATTGTCCTTCCCCGGGTGATACAAGATAGTCATGTCATAATCCTTCAGTGACTCCATCCATCTACGCTGCCTCAAGTTCAATTCCTGCTGACTAAAAATGTATTGAAGACTCCGATGATCAGTAAATACCTCACAATGCACCATACAAGTAATGACGCCATAGCTTCAACACAAACACCACCTCCACTAACTCTAAATAGTGAGTAGGTAATTTCTTCTTATTAGCCTTCAACTGTCTAGAAGCATAAATAACTACCATCCTTTTTTACATCACCTCAACTAAACCAACTCCATAAGAATCACAATATATGGTAAAATCTACACCCTCCGTAGGTAGATTCAAAACAGGATTTGAAGTCAATAAAGTCTCAAACTTTTGAAACCTTGCCTCACACTCATAGGACTAATGGAAGTCTACTACCTTCTAAGCTAGTCTAGTCAAAGAAGTTGCAAGAGTGGAGAATCCCTGCATGAAGTGTCTATAGTATCCAACCAACCCTATAAAACTCTGAATCTCATTAGGTAAAGTTGGCCTCATCCAACCTCTAACTACCTCAATATTGGCCGGATCCACTCTAATACCCTCCTTTGATACCACGTGTCCTAGAAATGCCACAGAATCTAGCCAAAACTCACATTTGGAGAACTTTGCATATAACTTTTTCTCTCTCAATTTCTGAAGCACCTACCTCAAATGGCAATCATGATCCTCCTCAGTGTTGAAATATACCAAGATATCATTAATGAAAATAATCCCAAAGGAGTCTAAATATGGGCGGGACACCCCATTCATCAACTCCATGAATGTTGATGGGGCGTTAGTCAGCCCAAATGACATAACTAAGAGCTCATAATGGCCATAACGGGCCCGAAAGATTTCTTAGCAATATTTGATGCCCTAATCCTTAGCTGATCATAACCAGAACTCAATCAGAAAAGTAAGGCTTTTGTTATCGGTGAAAATTTTTCAAATTATCTTAGACCCATAGCACTTGTAGTGCTCATTATCATATCACTCGCGAGTCCTTTAGTAAATGAGTCAGTATATAAAGTTGTTTTTAGAACTGTTACACACAACTGTGACAATTCTTTCGAAAATCAACCATCTTATGTACTCATGTCTCAAAGCAATATTTCTTAATTTTTCATTATATTTCTTGCTAAATACCTTATAGATACTTCACTATCACAGTGTAGGAGGACAATCGACATTGATTGTGATGACAACTTTATATCTAAAGGTAATGAATTTCTAAGTTATTACGTCTCTCTACCTACTTCTTGATAAAACAATAGACTCCAATTTCATCATAGAGTGAGTAATACGTTAATGTTAAAAAGATTACTTGCACAAATCTCACTACTTAACGAATTAATTACTTAAATTTATGCTAGTTTATAATAATATATTCCTTACCATACTTTGGTCCTCCTGTATGTGTATTTGCCTCTTCCATATACATGTATCTGGGATACATGGAGGCCAAATACATATAATTTAGTGTGTCTAACTAAGAAATATAACTGAAAGTTATTAATTAAGTAGAGGAAATTTTCAAAACCAATATTTTAGTATTTAATAGGACTCTTTAGCTACATTTCAAGATTTGTTGAAAATGACAATATTTTAAGTTGTTATTTCGCCTGATTTTGTATTTTTAATTTTTTTTAAAAGAATACAACTAATAAGTAATAAATTGGAGAAAAATATGGGAGAGAATCTTTCAACTATGGTAATATTTTTCTGAAAATATTTATTTAGTTACGTTTCCTTTTAGGAGAGCAAAACAGGCGACTCAATTTTCTATTTTCTCTCTTACTCCATTATTGAGCTTAAATCATCTTTCCCAATCTCTGTTAACTAGATTCAACTCTTGTATAATGCAATTCAATTGATTAAGTTTGTGGCTAAAAAAGGAGATCTATACTGATAAATTAAAATCGTGCTAAAATCAATAAGGTATTTCGAATTCAATTTTTGTTTGAAATTCTTTTTGTTTTGAACCTCCAAATTTCGTTTGAATCAACAAGAAACCTACTATTACTTCTACGAAAATTCAGACTGCTACAAGACTTGTTTTGCCAGGTGAATTGGCTAAGCATGATGTTTCTGAAGGGACTAAGGTTGTGACTAAGTTTACTAGCAACTAGTGTTTGAATTTGGGTATCTTTTTGGGTTTTCGATCATTGTAAAAGATGATAATTTTTTATGTTTGATTTTTAATTGGCCTTAATAAGATTATTGCAAATGAATCAAAGCTTCACTTTTTTGAAAATAAAAATAAAAATTATTTGAATGTGTTGTTGTAAATTCAATTTTGTTTCGAATTTAATTTTATTTAGAATTTGCTTCGTCATGTGGTTTTTTATTAGAAATCAGAACTGTGGAAAAATAATTGGATACAAATCGCCTGTTGAGTCCGTTACACTTTGTTTGGAATACAAACGAAATATAGATACATTTTGATACGTATCTTATAATTGTATTTTTTCTGATATCAAAATTGTATCTTGAATTTACTATCCCATTAATTTTGATTATAGTAAAAATAATGTAACATATGAATACTAATTAGTTGTGCAGTGTGGATTATGGATACGAATCAAATGCTAAATCATTTTGAATATTTGTATATTAATCATTTTGGAATACAAAGTTATTGTAAAATATATGTTTTGGAATATGATGTGCTTTAGATACATTTTTGTAAATCTTATTTAAAGTGATTGTGATACATTTTTTGTGATATGTTTGGAATATTTGTATATTAATCACCTTGTTTGTTGATCTGATTTTGAATACGAATATGATGTTGAATAGATTTGAATATTTGTATAATAATGGTTTGGGTATACAATGTGTTTTTTGCTATTGGAATATAATTTTTGTCTGATTGTAATACATTTTTTTGGAATACAATTAGATATAAGGAGCATTATTTTCTGATCCCTCCTTTTTGAAGGGGAGCCTTGGAGTAACTGGTAAAGTTGCTGCCATGTGACCAGGAGGTCACGGGTTCAAGCCTTGGAAACAGCCTCTGGCAGAAATGCAAGGTAAGGCTGCGTACAATAGACCCTTGTGGTCGGGCCCTTCCCCGGACCCTGCGCATAGCGGGAGCTTAAGTGCACCGGGCTGCCCTTCATGCATTCGGGATGATGGAACCGAAGATAATTGCTACGTTGATTACACGATAGAGGATATTATGATTAAGGAGTATTCACTGTTTCAACATTTAGTGGAGGAGGTTGCTAAAACAATTGATATTGATTCGAGATATAATTGCATGAAGCTGAAGTTTAAGAACGAAGATAGCACTGCACCTTTGAAAATACACAACTAGATGAGTATACGTGTATATGTGTCATTGAAGAAAATAGCAAAGATTTGTCAAAATATCTTATATGTGTAACTGTTTTTGTAAAGAATGCTAAATTCTTTGAAAGAAATCATCAGAAAAAAGTAGTTTGTGATAGATATGTGAAATGTGAAGTGATATATATATATAAAAAGCATATAAATTAAAATGAGTAGAATTTCAAAACGGATACAATATTCTGACAAAAAACACTTGTTATATATGTCATACATTTTTTTTTGAAAATATGAAATCTCTTTTGGCATAATTTTGGGGTGAATACAAACAAAAAAGAATAAGATTCATAAAATATGCATGATTTTCGAATTTAAAATGGATAGATATACAAGTCATACGTATCAGAGTGAATACAATTGTAGAGAAATGATATAATATTCTGGAAAAGTAAATAATTTGAATACATAATTAAACCATTTAACAAAAAAATACAATTCTAATTGACATTACTCTGGAGTAGATACAAATTAAAGAGAAAATAAAAGGAATAAATACAAACTAAAGAGAAAAGACAATAATTTTCTGAAAAAAGCAACAAATTCGATACGTAATACAACCATTTAAAGAAACCAATATAGTTCTAATTGGTTTGGTAAAAATATTTGATACAAATTGATAAAAAAATAGAAAAGTCGAACATGAACCACAATATAAACTAAGAAATATCGAAAAATCAGAAACAATACAAGGCAATAAAAATCTACCATGATATATGATGAATATTTTGTTACCTGAATCAGTACGATTCTTTTGAGGATAGATTTTAAAAATTTTGAAAAAAATTAGAGAAGAAGTAATAGAGAAGAGCGGGAATTGAAAAAAATAAATTAGAGAGAGAATAGTTAATTGAGAAAATAAAGTGACCATTAAGATAGAGAAGAGTTAATGTGGGAAATAACGTGTGTCAGTTTACTATTAATTTTTTTTCTAGAAAAGTGCATAAAAAGTAGAGAAAAATTAGGAACTAAATTGGGATACTTTTAATTTGCCATATAACTATAATATATCTATTATTGATAATTTTTTTAAACTGTTGTCATTATCACTAAATAAGTTGAAGATTTTGACTAGTTCACTAATTTTTTCAATTAAGTAATGGGTCTAATTAATGGATATAGCTAGCTAAAAGCCATTAATTAAGGAGATAATCATGTTAGAAACAACTATATAGGATATGACATACCATAACTCCTAAATAAGTTAAAACAATTAAAATTCTTCATCTTGTTTTGGCGATTCAGTAAAGTTTAGAATTCATAACTTAGTTAATAAACTCTTATTCAAATACATGTGAGTGTATACATATATATATACTTAATCAGAAGACTCATAAAAATTAGATACATATATAATGTTAACTCAATAATATGTCAGATACATCAACAATGTAGCAGATACATGCATAAATATCCAATACATGCATATATATTATCAGATACATATACACTTAAATTATTTGTGTAAGTAATATTAACTCAGATTCATGAACTCTTATTTAGATACATGCGTATATTTTGTTAGATATACTGATAAAAATTAGATACATATTTAACGTTAACTCAACAATGTGCCAGATATATGAGTAAGTCTCCAATTATATGTAAATCCCTAATACATTTGTATATTTTGTTAGATACATATACACTTAATTAGTTACGCTAATAAGAACTAGATAAATATAATCTTAGGTCAATAATGTGCCAGATGCATTAATAATATGCTAGATACATGCGTGAATCTCCGATTATTGAATGTTTTTGTTACATTCTGTCACGACACTCACCCTTTGTTAATGGCACCCACACTAACACTTCAGTGGGAGAATCAATTTTCAACCCAACTTAACCCGTCAAGACTAATTATATAAGCAACTTATAATATAAAACACTAGAAAAACCTTTTCGATAAGTAAATGACCAAGTTCCCATAAACTCAGTCAAATCATCATAACAACTGCGGAAATAAACCCCTAGAATCGAAAAGTCATAGTACCAAAACTCTAAATAATCTAAAATGCGGATGCAACCCTAAAAACTAGAAATAATAAATTAATAGTCTAAAGTGTCTATGTTCAAAATGCTGGAAAAAGAAATATAGAAGAATCCATCGTAGTTCGGAAGAGTAGCTCACCCTTGGATTCAAAAGTCAAGTGTCTCTCAACTGAGGTCTCATATCAGTCACCTAATTATGTCCGGGACTCAACAAAAAAGGAACAAGTGCAGGATCATTACTCAACCAGAGTGTATTGGTAGGATCACATGGCTAGTTTAAAAATATGAATGTAAATAAGCAACTACAACATAGTAAAACAAGCCGACAAATAAACCAATAACCACAATATCATACATAATCCCAATCACAATATCCTAAATCAACTAATACATGAAACATGTCCCGCATGATCATAAAATGCACAAGCCTAGTCCTCTTATGGAACTCACACACAAATTATTTATTTATCGGCACGGTACCCGAGTCAACTATTATTTCATATCAGGCATGGTATCTGAGCCAATCGTCAGTATACTCTACTAGCATGGTACACGAGTCAACCATCGTTCACAAACAACATGCACAATCACAATTACAATGAACAAACTCACCTAAAACCACAAGTATATAAATAAGTTTTTACATGATATTATCAACATGGTGTCATTTCACATTAGCCTTTAAGTTTTTTTCACATACGTTGCACAAGTAATACTACAAAGCAGTAGACACGCATGCATACATAGCTTGGGAACACATCATCATCACCTACCTCAAATCAAGCCTTGAAAACTCTAAAGAACACCTTTTGAAGTGCATTTTCTTGTTCTTGGTTTAAAATAATAACAAAATGCAAGAAATCAATAATCATGACCTAATTAAATTGGAGTTATACTCAAATCCTATGCCCATGACAATTCATGATCATTCTACCCAAACCAAGGGTTTTTCTACTATTAAATCAAGTCAACACCATCCCTTAAGAGTAATATTCTAGATTCTAATGCTTAAGAATTAATTTACAAGATTGGGGAGTAATGAACTTACCTTTACCAATGAATTTGATTGAAAAATAGATCAAAGCTTCCCTAGATCTCCCCTTTCAATTTTAAAAATAAAGTTGCAGAAAATAAAATATTTTTGAGACTTTTCTGCATAAAACCCAATTTACCCTGCTATAGCAACCCTATATCGCTATAGTGACGCCGTCGTAGAAACCCAACCTGCTATAATGCAGGATTACCCCGCTATAGCGCCGATTACCCGCTATAGCACCTAAATAGTTATCCTGCTATGGTGGGATGACAGTCGCTTCATCCTGCTATAATGGCTTGCACAGGATCAGGGACTTAAAAGCCTCCCGAAAAGCCCCTATTTTGTAACATACCTTTAATCCTTGACGTTCCAAACCAACCCTTTCACGCCATATTTTATTTTGAGAGTTTTAGTCACCCAAATTCGATTCAGGAAGATCGTATGGACTCCTTAATGTTTTGGCTACTAGAAAAAACAACTCAAGTCTAAGAATTATCCCCAATTCATTCCCAGATTTCCCCTAGAGCTCACCTTACTCAAATTCCATATAAAACTAGCCTAGCCTAAAATTTTCAAATCATTACCCAAAAAACTTTCTTGCCCAATTCTTTCACCATTAACCTACCCATAACGATTGGTATGGATCATTATAACAGATATCAATTTACCTATAAATCATCCCCGAGTGATCAAAGAAGAAATCTAGGCTAAGTCAAAAAAAATAGTACCTAAATTCTCAAACAAGTGAGGATACTTGTTCCGCATATCCCTCTCAGTCTTCCAAGTAGCATCATCAACCAGACGATGCTTCTACTAAACCTTTACCTATTTGATCTTTTTTGTCCTTCCGAACATCCCAATCAAGAATCGTAACCGACTCCTCTTCATATTGCAAACACTTATCTAATACTAATAAGTCCCATTTGATGATATATGTCCATTCCCATGGTACTTCTTTAGCATAGACATATAAAAAATTGGGTAAAGTGGAGACAAGTTACGTGGCAGTGCTAACCTATGAGCTGCTGGCCTAATACTTTCAAGAATCTCTAATGGACCAATGTAGAGGGATAAGCTTACCCTTTTTTACCAAATATCATGGCTCATTTTATAGGAGACACCGTCAGCAATATTTGTTCACCAACCTAAAAAGTCATATACTTTACCTTATGGTCCACATACTCTTTCTGTCTACTCTGAGGTGCCAACAACTTAGTTTGGATGTTCCTTACCTTCTCCTAAGCATCCCTCACTAGATCAACACCCAATTTTTCTAACTTCCCAGCCTCAAACCACCCTAAGAGTGATATACATCCCCTCTCATATAGCACCTCAAATGGTGTCATACCAATACTAGGGTGGTAATTTTTATTGTAGGAGAACTCACATGAGGGTAAGAAGCATTCCAATGGCCCCCTAAAGTCAATCACACAATCTTTTAACATGTCTTCCAATCCTCAATCGTCCTCTTCGACTAACTATTAGTTTATGGATGAAAGGTTGTATTGAACGTGAGTTGAATGCCCAATGCCTCATGCAACTTACGCCAAAACTTAGAAGTAAACTGAGTGCCACAGTCTTAAATGATAGAAATGGTCACTGTTGCTACTAAAGCTCACATAATTATACGTGGTCTCACAAGTAGTAAAGCAACTCTTTTCAGAGCCGGATTGTCAAACTCAATGGACTTTAATTAGGCTTTTAATCGCTTTTCAATGAACTAAATTAATTACATGTGTCGTAAAGAGTTGAGATATTTTGTTACTTCTAATTTCAAAAAAGTTTAAATGATACTAAAGAAGATTAAATGATTTCACAGGAGATTTAGTCAGGTTAAAATGAATTCTAGGGTTGTAGCATTTTTAGATGACATGCATAATATTCCTTACTTCGGTATCCAATGGGTCATTAAATTACTGATTATAGGATTGATATTACAATCATGGTCTTTAGACCTCTAATTTCCTACCCTTGTTGACAGCCTAACTACATTGTTGAGCGGGGATAGACATAAACCAACAAAAATACATTAACGTTATCATCTTGTTTAATAACCAAATATGGTGTATAGATATGTGTCACAGACATCCTATACATGAATCATGCTAGTTAACCCTGGAACAAACATATTCCCTACATTCCATGTTCTATGTCCTATACGTCTTCCAAGTTCAAGATAGACAACAAATTTATCCTACTGTTGGCCAAACATTAAAATAGTCAAATCAAGAATGAAGGAGTAATCATGAAAACAACCCACAGAGTATATTATATCATAATATTGTAGCTACAACCCTAGAATAGGGAAACTTAGCTTCTCATAGTTTGAAATACAATATCAAATTAATAAATGAGCAGCCCAAAATTAGTTAAGATGAAAGAGAATGAGAAAAATAACCCTAAAGTCATTCTCTCATCATTACCATTCGTATTCTCCAAATATAAAAGACTAAATAACAATTAAAAATTACACGTGTGTTATTTATAGTCTCAAAAATTATGAAAATCCATAACTGACACTAAAGTCTATGACATAGACTTGTTTCCTTCCTTCACAGTTTTGCAATCTTCAACTTTATCGGCGAAATTACTCTGTCCATAAACTAGGTCTGCAAAGAGGACTTGATGCAAACTAAACTATTTAAGCAAGGATTTCATTTGAATTTAGGCCTCCATTCCTGAACATCAGCGTGACGCGGAGCTGCTTTCTGCCAGTACAAATTATGTAATTTTTCTTCCCAACTTTACTTTTAAGCTCCTAGTTTCCATCATATGCCTTGATGATGCCTTTTTAAGGTCCATTATTCCTTGTTCAGCACTGAAAGCACTAATCACATTGGTTAGCTCAATTACTTTTTAGAATGTATCTGTATTTTGAATTTAAAAAAGGTTTATGGATGAAGTAATTGCAATGACAAGTGGTTACGATTGCGAAAAGCGGAGAAAGTTTGGAACCGTCGTTCCTCTATGGCAAATTGGTTTGCCCACTTCAGAAGGTTTCTAGAAGACCTTATCATACACATATAACTCTAAAAATGCACTAAACATAGGGAATTTGTTCTCAAACTAGGCTCTAAATATGGGTTAAGTTGGATATTGGGGGCATAAATATGCCCAAGATCACCACCCCACACTTATAATTTTGTTCATCCTCAAACAAATCCCCATATTCATGCATTCAAGGTAGGTACCAAAATAGAGGGTTATAAGAACAAGGCTATCAAAGAAATTCCCATATCACTTTCTAAAGTCCACATTCTTTATTTCGTTTTACAAACACGCAGGGCAAGTTCTAGTCATCAAGAAGTAGTTATGGAATAACATCAAAACCTAACACACATGACACATATCCAACTCAAGAATGGAAACTACAGTCTCCCAACCAAACAACCACATGAATTCAAAATTAAGCATGCATTCATTGAGTCAAATAAAAGAGCATAGGTGTATCAAACAAGTAACGCACTAATAAGTCATGCGATTCACAATTTAAACTTGCACCATACAGTATTGTAGCCAAAAAGACACCTTATATACAGACAGACACAATGATGATGTCTATCCTTGGGATGGTCATCATCCATCCATCATAGGGCAAATGTCATGACCCGATCCTAGGGCCTAGATGTGACATGGTAATTGGGAACCTGAAGGATCCCAACCAATACATCTTATAATAAATTTCATTCACAAGGTAAAAAAACATGATAAGATAAGCGGGAGAATTCATTTAATGAGAAGTCAAGGAAAGTAACTCCAACCAAATGTCCAAAGTGGACTACATCAAATTTAACATCTAAACATGCCTCTAAGTCTATACTTGATGGGGGATTAGGACAAGCTTCTAGCTCACCAAAATCATAAGAGTAAGTTAAGGTAACAACATAAAAGAAGGGTCATGTCCTCGATGAATGAGGACTCACCAACTCTTGAAGAATAAACCAACTCTCACCACGAATATGAGGAGTGTGAGTATTGTCCGTCCCTCCATTATGAGACAATGTAGGAAAAATATGGGTTAGTACATATAAGGTACTAGGTATGTGAGTTAGGCATGAACAAGTAATAGGACATGAACAATATGGCATATAATGCATGACTAATCATAATGAGCATGAAACCACTTAAAAGCATTTGAAATATCATGAAAACTTATGGTCAATGCATCATAAAACTTCATAGTAAACTTTTCATCCTTGCATATAACTTGAATATGGGATAAGATCTTTAACCGACATCTTAAGACCATGCGAGCAATAATATAAAATCTAATTTAACCCCACATCGGAAAGAAAGAGGCTATTCTCCAATGTAGACTCCGTGAGAACAACTTTAACGTTTTGATATATATGTACATCATTAGTTTCATCATGAAAATAATCATTAGAGTAGCTCATTAACTTTAGTAATTCATAAGAATCCATAACTTTGGTGAGAATTATCCTTATCACCATCTTTAAACATGATTGTGTGAGAATTATCCTTATCACACCATGATAACTTTCTTGGATCATAATTGATCATCATCATAACTTTGATCATTCAATCATAAATCTCAACTTCATTCATACAAGCTTTTATTTGAAAATCATTGAACTTATAATCACAACTCATGTAAATCATCATTGACTCTCATAATCATAACTGAAAGTAGTTTATGCATGAGCATTCATAATTCAACTTTAATTCATATAAAACATTCTTATACTAATCATTGATAACATCTAAAAATGAAATTGAAATAATCCAATGCAGTTTATTAAAACTAGGGTTAATAAGTAATTAAAATTTGAAGATAACTTGGTGGAAACCTTAGGACTCCATGGATTAAAAGCACCCATGGACCAATCCCTACATACCTTGAAGAAACCAACCCAAAATTGAAAAAGAACCTTGGTAAAATTGAAACCCTAGCTTGAAATTTATAGGAGAGCTTGAGAAAACCTTGAGAGTATTCTTTGGTCTAGCCTTAGAGAAATTTTGAAGAAAGATTTAGAATAGAGGAAATTTTGAAGGGTTGGGTAGTTATAGGCTTGAACTTGACCGTAATAGTGTCTAGGTTCATTGAACCAAACTTGAGAAAACACAATATTACCCTTCGTTAAATCTAGACTTTGGACTTATGGATGCACTTCTACGACTCATCCTCAAGTCTACGACTCGTAGACTTGATTCATCGTGCAGGGTCCTAAATATCTTGAGAACTGGAAACCTCTGATGTTTCATCTATAATTCATGGTTACAACTTGTTATTGGGATTATGGGTCATCGACTCAACTCATCCCGTTAGTCTGAAAACCTAAAAAATTAAGAGTCTCTAAAGTTTTGGTATGAGTCAATCTTATGAGTCATTGAAAAGATTACGACTCATCGTGAAGAGTCATAGGATCTCTCTGAAGTTTTACATTGAACAAGCAAAAGGGATCCCTCTATGAATCATCTCTACGAGTTGTAGTAATCTCTATGAATCATAAAGTGAGTCGTAGTCTCGAAGTCAATCAACATTTGAGAATTTCTCCTTGGTTTCAACTTTTTGACTTTCGGGTTCTTACAACAACGTTACTCAATTATGATTTTACATAATCCTATGACATTTTAATCCTTTTTTATATGGACAAAGAATCCAAAATAAACAAAAGTAACCTAAAAAAACAAAACTACAACATAGAGTATTTACAATTACGTAAGCATCAACCCCCACCCCATACTTAAAACTGCAGCACTGTCCCTAGTGCAACAAAATAGCAACAGAAAGTAAAAGTGAGGTAGGAGAATGCCCTGTTTACTCACCCATCTCCTCTGCAGTGTCGATTCCTCAAGGGCCAATAGTGTGACCTCTTCACCTTCAAAATCAGACTCAATATCAAACTCGATCTGCAATTTTTCCTCATCACTAGGGATGTCATCATAAGTAGGTTTGAAGAATTGGGGCCTAATTTTGAGCACGTCATTTGCTAGATCATTGAGAGGGTATTCGTTTTCCACCTCCCTTAATTTTTCAATGGTGGATGGTCGACACTCGATCCTATGACAGAGTATCTCTAACCATATATACAGGTTATGATCAACTCATCTCTCTTTGCCTGCTCCATAAAAGTTAGGGTGGGTCCATAGGAGGTGTTTGTCCCTTTAGTCTTGGTGACATGGAGGGCTCTAGGGTGAGAGGTGCCATGTATTCTAGGGGCTCTTCAGTCACCTTTTCTCATTGGGGCAACAAAGTGGTCAACCTTCCGAAGGCATACTCCCTCTCTTGATGTACCCTTGCCTTCTTTATGAAGAAATTTAGGAAAACTCCAGCATTGATGTCTACACTCTTCATTAGGGTGTATACAAGGCATACCCGGTCTCTAGTAACCTTTGTGAAGTACAACCCAGGAATGGTGCTATTATACCCCACACTTTTGAGCTCGGAATGTCCTTTAAGTTTCGTAGAAGTTATCATGTGAGCCGCATAAGATATGACACTATCAAAAAACTCTAAGGAAGGGAGAATGGGATACCCCATAGTAGGGAAGGTTTGAAATAGGGTCATGAAAAATTAGGAGGAGTTGGAGGCCAAGTAATGAGTCGTAGGACTCTATTTACCTACGTAAGCTATTAATTTAGAAGTCTTACATACTTAAGCTACTTGAGTACATACCAACCTTATGTACCACGGATTACATAGGTTTTTAAAATAAGACGAGATTACGAACCAATGAGGAGGAGGAGAAAATGACATGTGGCAGCAAGGAAGGAGTGACACATGGCAGCAGCTGAGGTAAGTATCTGACTCACTTTTCTTCTTGGGGGGGTTCGAACCCCACTGCCATATGGCAGCCCCTAATAGGCTACATAGATACGGTGGCCCAATAAGGGCTGGACACATGTCACCCTAAGGGTCTGACACGTGTCACCTCTAAGGAAGCCCATATATATACATGTTATATGACTCTTAAGGTCATTCCTTATCCAAAAAACTTCAGCAACAACAAAGAAAAAAAACCCTAAACCTAACGAAGAAAGGGCGACGGCTTATGAAAAAAAGGTTAAGTCCTAATTTCGTTCAAAAAATTTATTATCTAGAGTATACCATGATGATATGGAGGTATTAATAGTATAAAATCATGGCTTGGAGCAGCACCAAATAGATAGCAAGCAGCCGCAATGTTTTAATCGCTTTATAAGAGTTTCTGAGGCGGGTTTTGGCGAGTTTTGGCCAATTTCGGGAAAGGTAAGGTCTTTCCTTTCAATTTGATATTTATGGTGTTGTTATGGGGTGTATTGAACATCTTTTATGTTGCTTTAAGTGTAAGAATGTCGTAGAAATGCTCGACGTTAGAAACAATTTAAATTAATGTCGTCGTAGCTAAATTAAAGTCGAATAGTGGGTTGTGTTTGTAGAGCTGAAGCTGGTGGTCGGGTGTTAAGGTGCTGGAACATATTCTAAAAGAGTTTTGGGTGATGCTGGTTTTAGCCACATGACCCTCCACTTTGTATAGTTAAAGGTTTTACAAAATAAAGATTAAAAACCCTCTTTTGGTATCGTAGTTTTGGGGGAGTTATTTGGAACTTATATTGCGTTATATTGTGGTATTTATATATTGTATAGCTTTTGGTTGTTGTGGTTGTTATGGATTCTAAGGTTTGGGGGTAAAAAGGAATTGTTTATAGGGCAAGTTATAAGGGAGATGTTTCCCAATTTCCGTTAATCCATTAACTAACTAAGGAACTAGTCGAGAAGGCGAGCGAGGAAATGAGTTTTATGAATGCTCATAGGTAATCTAAAATGCTGAAAAGTCTAAGGTTGTTGATACTTGCCTTGATTTCATGTTACCTAGGTTCAACACACGACGAGGCGAATGGGATAAAGACTAACCCGTAAGAGGTATGTAAAGCCTATCCTTCCTCTTCTTTGGCATGTTCTAGATATAAGTAAAAGATGATACGATTGCTGAGGTGATTCCATTCCTAAGTGTCTGTTATTCACTTCTATAGGTTGAAATTTTATAATAGTTGAGCTGCTTTCCTTGAACCTTCTATATGCTAAGGAATTAATGAATATACGGACTCCTAGTTGTAAGGACTATATGAAAACAAGTGCTCTGGAGTCCTTAAGATGTTAGAATTACTTTAGTACGTGTCTAGGGACCCCGAGATGCTAATTAATATAGCCCTTAATGGCATTTAGAGGGCAGTCAAGATGATGACACTACTACTCGGGTCCTCAAACGATAGCTTAATCCTCTTATACTATCGGGTCTCTAATAATGTTTTAAATTGCATATGGTTACTCACTACTCTACTCGTGCATACTGTAACCCTTCTATCACCGAGTCCCAGGCCAGGTATGTAAACGTGCATAGTTTATTGCATTATCCACCGAGTCCCTCACTAATGGGCCGAGTACACTATACGAAGACATGATAATGCAATGACATGAAAAATCACTGAGTCCCTCATTAGAGGGTCGGGTACATATGTATATATATTATAATGCGATGTAATAAGGTTGTGATGGAGATGGGCCCATAATGGTCCTACAGATATGATTCATCGGATCCCTGAAAGGACCAGCTATATTGTATAATTTGAGCATGCATATTTTATGATTCACACGGAACAGATAAAGGTTTATTATATGATATTTTATCCCCTGCTTCTCTATTTCAAATAGTCTACCAGTTATGCTATATTATGTTTTACATACTCAGTACATATGTCGTACTGACCCCCCTTTCTTCGGGGGGGGGGGGGGGGGGGGCTGCGTTCATGCCCGTAGGTACAAATACACAGTTTGGGGGATCTTCTAGCCTAGGAGTCCTACCGAGTGGTCTAGAGGTGCTCCCTTATGCTGGAGCCTAGATTTTGGTACTAAACCCTGATGTATATATTTTTGTTCACAGGTACAGCGGGGTCCCTATCTCTCCTTATGTTACTGTTCTTACTCGTAGAGGTCTGTGGATATGTACCTGGGTTGTATATGAGTTGTATATGTATGTACTTATAGTTTTGCTTATCTGACCTGTGATTTGGGACATTCCCAGTGTTGTAACAGCCTTGTCGGATCACGTGTATGTGTATTATAGAACGACCCTATATGTTATGGTAGCTTTGTCATCTTGTATGTTTTCTTATCTGTTGGTACACTATGAGTCAAACAAGAAATGGGTTTACTTATAATTAGCAGGGGTACACGCGTGTGTCCAGTTCCGGCACCCATCACGGCCTACGAGGTTGGGTCGTGACAAAAGTGGTATCAGAGAAGTTCATCCTTGGAATGTCCATAGACCGTATCTAGTAGAGGCTTATTTATTAGTGTGTTGTACACCATATCTATAAATAGGAGGCTACAGGACATTTAGGATGTTAATTTTTTCTTATCATAGATCGTGCAATAGAGCTATGTTTTTAGGATGACCCTTCAATAACCTACCTATATGTTTACAGTAATGCCTCCAAGGAAAGCAACCACTGCCCAGAAAGGCAAGTCAGCAGCGAGGGAAACCAGTCAGACCCTGAGAGTTACTAAGGCCCGTTCCCAGTCTATGCCGAGGATTGTACTTCAGTCGGCAAGCTCTACTATGCCTCCACCCCCAGAGGAGGTTAGGGCAGTAGCAGCTGCACATCCTAAATCTCCAGTATAGGAGCCTCCAGCCCCACAGCACAGGAGAGCCATGAGATATGCAGTACAGTTGCTGACTGGACTGATGGCAAGACAGGCTCGGAGGCATGGCTTGGATAATGTAAATAGACAAGAAAGATTGAGGGTCCGTGACTTCCTAGCCTGTGATCCCTTAAAATTTCATGGGTCAAGACCTGTAGAGGACCTACAGGAGTTCACCCAATAGATGCAGCGAACACTGTAAATCATTAGGGCCTCGGAGACTGAGTCGGTTGAGTTGGCCTCTTATTGGCTGCATGATATATCCGCTAACTGGCATGAGTCATGGGAATTGTCGAGGGATGAGGGTGCTCCTCCAGCTGAATGGGATGAATTTGTTGAAGCCTTTATTGAACACTTTCTACCTCCAGAAATAAGATGAGACAGGGTTGCTATATTCTTACAGTTAACGTAGAATAGCAGGAGCGTTCGAGACTACAACCTCGAGTTTGACTCATTGGCAAGGCATGCCCCCATAGTTGTAGCCGATATGGCAGATAGGGTACATCCTTACATGATGGGGTTGGACCTCTATTTGGTTGATAGCTGTATGGCCATGGCTTTGCAGCCAAGTATGGATATTGCTCGAGTATTTTCATACACCCAAGGGGTAGAAGAGCGACATAGAGGGCGTCAGCCCGACAGAGGTTTTGATAGAGGTCAGCCTAAGAGGGCTAGGTCGGTTGGTTATCAGGGAGAATTTCGAAGTGGGCAATTCCAGCAGTCTAGTAGATTTCCCTCCTAGCCAGTTCGGAGTGCACCTCTACAGTTTCCAGGTGGAAGATTTGAGAGCACCAGGTATTCTGGGGCTGGTCAAAACTCCAGTTTCAGGTACACAGGTGAATTAGAGTTCTCGACAGTCGAGACCACCGGCACCCTAGTGTCCCTATTGTAATAGACTTTATTTTGGGGAATGTCGCTGGACTACAGGTACCTGTTTTTCTTGTGGCCGCCAAGGCCATGTTGTGAGGGAATGTCCACTTAAAGGTACTCCAGGTGGTGCGGCCCAGCTAACTGGGTTAGTTGTGGGTTCTTCCTTTTTTGTGGCTATGCGCCTGATGGGGTGGGGTATGCAGATGCCAGCAGGCCATGGGAGAGGCCATGGTGGAGTTTCCAGTTCTGGCGGCCCTTCTAATAGCATATATGACTTGGCAAGTAGAGAGGACCAAAAGGCATCGCCAAATATGGTCACAGGTATATTATCAATCTTCTCTCGGGACGTATATGCATTGATGGATCTAGGCTCTACTTTATCATATATATCTTCTTTTGTTTCTAGTAAACTTGGAATTAAACCTGAGTTAGTGGAATCATTCGAGGTGGCTACACCATTAGGGGAGTTTGTTGTGGTAAAACAAGTATATAGGAATTTCCCGATAAACGTGTATAGTCATCGTACCTTGGATGATTTGATAGAGTTAGATATGGTGGAGTTTGATATTATTATGGGTATGGACTGGTTGGCTTCTTATCATGCCAACGTAGACTGTAGGAACAAATTGGTTCGGTTCCAGTTCCTAGATGAACCAATTGTTGAAAGGTTAGGGAACACAACATCGTCGAAGGGTAGGTTCATTTCATACCTTAAGGCAAGGAAAATGATCAGAAAGGGGTATATTTGTCATCTAGTCCGCGTATAGGATTCGGAAGTAGAGGTGCCAACTCTCCAGTCAGGGCCCGTGGTCAATGAATACCCAGATGTGTCCGTAAACAAACTCCCAAGCCTTCCTCCTGAATGGGAGATAGAGTTCACAGTAGACATGCTACCAGATACTCAGCCTATCTCTATCCCTCCATATAGAATGGCACCCGCGGAGTTAAAGGAGCAACTGAAAGACTTGCTAGAAAAGGGCTTTATTAGGCCCAGCACATCACCATAGGGAGCGCCGGTACTATTTGTTAAAAAGAAATATGGGTCGCTGTGAATGTGTATTGACTACAGGCAGCTGAATAAGGTAACAATTAAGAATAGATATCCCCTCCCCAGGATTGATGACTTGTTTGACCAGTTGCAAGGTGCTATGCGCTTTTCGAAGATAGACCTGCGGTCAGACTATCATCAAGTGTAGGTAAGAGAGGCAGATATCCCAAAGACCGCATTTAGAACTCGATATGGGCACTATGAGTTCAAAGTGATGTCTTTTGGGCTGACAAATGCTCTAGCAGTGTTTATGGATCTGATGAACCGAGTGTTCAAACCATTTCTAGATTTATTCGTGATTGTATTTATTGATGATATTCTAGTTTATTCATGATCAGAGGAGGAGCACGTAGATCATTTGCGAGTGGTACTGGGAGTACCCCAACATGAGAAATTGTACGCTAAGTTCTCTAAATGTGAGTTTTGGTTGACTTCAGTGGCATTTCTGGGCATATTATTAGGACTAATGGTATTTGTGTAGATACGTAGAAGATTGAGGCCGTGAAGGCGTGGCCAAGACCTACAACCCCTACGGAGGTACGTAGCTATTTGGGGTTAGCAGGATACTACCAGAGGTTCGTGGAAAAGTTTGCTTCCATTTCGGCCCCTTTAACAAGGCTGACTCCAAAAACGGCTAAGTTCTGATGGAGTGATGCTTATGAGCAAAGCTTCCAGTTGTTAAAGGATAAATTGACTATGGCTCCTGTTCTCACTCTTCCTGACAGACCAAGTGGCTACGTTATCTATTGCGATGCTTCCGATATTGGGCTAGGATGTGTTTTGATGTAACATGGTATAGTTATAGATTACGCCTTTCGACAGCTCAGGAAGCACGAAAGGAACTATCCAATGCATGATTTGGAATTAGCAGCGGTGATTCATGCCTTAAAAATATGGAGGCACTACTTGTATGGCATACATGTTGATATTTATACGAACCATAAAAGCCTCTAGTATATTTTTAAACAGAAAAAGCTAAATTTACGGCAAAGAAGGTGGTTGGAGTTGCTGAAGGACTATGATGACGACATATTATAACACCTAGGGAAGGCAAATATGGTAGCGAATGCACTCAGCTGTAAATCAATGGGTAGCCTAGACGATACACAACCAGACCGAAAGGAGATAGTTTGTGAAATTTGCCAGCTTGCCAGCCTTGGAGTCCACTTAGTAGGTTCGGATGATTATGGGGTTTGTATTTGAGGAGTGGCTGAATCCTCAATCATGGACGAAGTAAAGTAACACTAGTACGAGGACCCTGTTCTAATTCAGTATAAGGATGTAGCTCTCAAAGAGGGAAAAACTCCATTTGAGATCACATCGGGTGGAGTACTACGATATAAAGGCAGAGTCTATGTACCAGAAGTTGCAGGGCTACGGCAGCAAGTAATGGGAGAGGCACACCATGCCCGTTATTCTGTTCACCCGAGGTCAACAAAAATGTATCATGACCTCAGGGGTTTATATTAGTGGGATGGTATGAAGAAAGATATAGATGAGTTCATAGACCAATGCTTGAATTGCCAACAAGTTAAAGTTGAATATCAGAAACCGAGTAGGCTACTATAGGACATGGATATTCCAACTTGGAAATGGGAAGTGATTAACATGGACTTCATTACCGACTTACCTCGCACTCTCTAGAAGCAGGATTCCATAGGGGTTATTATGGATAGGCTGACACAATTGGCCCATTTCCTCCCAGTCAGGACCACATACTCAGCTGAGGACTATGCGAAATTGTACATCAAAGAAATAGTACGACTTCACGGAGTTCCCACATCTATTATTTCAGAAAGGGGAGCTCAGTTCATAGCCCATTTTTGGTGGTCATTTCAAGAAGGCTTGGGAACACAGGTAAACCTTAGTATGGCATTTCATCCTCAGACTAATGGACAGGCCGAGCACACTATTCAGACACTAGAGGATATGCTACGAGCCTGCATAATTGACTTCAAGGGTAGCTGGGATGAGCATATACCACTTATTGAGTTTGCTTACAATAACAGCTATCACTCCAACATCCAAATGGCACCGTATGAGGATTTATACGGCAGGAAGTGCAGATCACCTATTGGTTGGTTTGATATCGGCGAAACATAACTAATAGGCCCAGACATTGTCCAACAGGCGGTAGAAAAGGTAAAGCTTATCCGAGAGAGATTATTAGCTGCCCAGAGTCGACATAAGTCATATGCAAACAGTCGACGTCGACCTTTGGAGTTCCAAGTAGGCAATTAGGTGTTCTTGAAAATGTCACCCATGTAAGGGGTAATGAGGTTTGGCAGGAAAGAGAAGCTGAGTCTGAGATATATTGTCCCTTACTTGATCCTTCACCGAATAGGCAAGGTTGCCTATGAGCTAGACTTATCGGCAGACCTGGAAGTAGTACACCCATTTTTCCATGTATCAATACTTTGCAAGTGCGTGGGTGACCCATCTCGAGTATATCCCATAGATAATATCCAGGTCACAAAGGAGTTAGCCTACGAAGAGCAACCGATCGCCATCCTAGATCGACAAATAAGAGAACTGCAGACTAAGGACGTAGCTTCTGTCAAGCTACTGTGGTGGAATAGGAATTGTGAAGAAATGACCTGGGAAGTTGAAGTGGACATGAAACACAAGTATCCATACCTGTTCATAATGTTTATAGATAACCCCAACTCCTGAAACTCATATATTAATTACTTGAATAAAAATATGTGTTCCCGTAATAGAAAGGAATCTTCCTATAATCTGTATAAAGTCTTAAGGGAAAGTTTTAGTTAACATTCGGGGATGAATGTTCTAAAGGGGGGAGGATTTTACACCCCACACTCTTGAGCTCGGAATGTCCCTTAAGTTTCTTAGAAGTTATCATGTAAGCCGCATAAGCTACGACACTATCAAATAACTCTAAGGAAGGGAGAATGGGATACCCCATAGTAGGGAAGGTTAGAAATAGGGTTATGAGAAATCGAAAGGAGTTGGAGGCCAAGTAATGAGTTGTAGGACTTGATTTACCTATGTAAGCTATTAATTTAGAAGTCTTATATACTTAAGCTACTTGAGTACATACCAAGTTTACGTAGCATGGATTACATAGGTTTTAAAAATAAGACGAGATTACGAACTCACGAGGAAGAGGAGAAAATGACACATGGCATCAAGGGAGGAGTGACACATGGTATTAGATGAATCAAGCAGTTGATCACCTGCCTGCTTGGGGGGAGTGGATCCCACTGCCATGTGGCAGCCTCTAATAGGTTGCATAGATACGGTGGCCCAATAAGGGCTAGACACGTGTCACCCTAAAGGGCTGACACATGTCACCTCCAAGGCATCCCATATATATACATGTTATATGACTCTTAAGGTCATTCCTTATCCAAAAAGCTTCAGCAACAACAAAGAAAAGAAACCCTGAACCTAAAGAGGAAAGGGTGACGACTTAGGAAAAAAAAGGGTAAGTCCCGATTTCATTCCATAAATTAATTTTCTAGAGTATACAATGATGATATGGAGGTATTAATAGTATAAAATCAAGTCTTGGAGCAGCACCAAACGGATAGCAAGCAGCCACATGTTTAATCGCGTTAGAGGAGTTTCCGAGGTGGGTTTTGGCTAGTTTTGGCCAATTTCGGGAAAGGTAAGGTCTTTTCTTTCAATTTGACATTTATAGTGTTGTTATGGGGTATATTGCACATATTTTTTGTTGCTTTAAGTGTAAGAATGTCGTAGAAATGATCGACGTTAGAAACAATTTAAATTGAGATCGTCGTAGCTAAATTAAAGTCGAATAGTGGGTTGTGTTTGTAGAGCTGCAGCTGCTGGTTGGGTGGTGGTGTGTTAAGGTGTTGGAACATATTCTAAAAGAGGTGTGGGTACTTCTGGTTTCAGCCACATGACCCTCCGCTTTGTATAGTTAAAGGTTTTATGAAATAAAGATTAAAAAACCTCTTTTGGTATCGTAGTTTTGGGCGAGTTGTTTGGAACTTATATTGCGTCGTATTGTGGTATTTATATGTTGTATATCTGATAGTTGTTGTGGTTTTTATGGATTCTAAGGTTTGGGGGTAAAACGTAATTATTGATAGGGCAAGTTATAGGAGAGGTACTTCCCAATTTCCATTAACCCCTTAACTAACTAAGGAACTAGTCGAGAAGGCGAGTGAGGAAACGAGTTTTATGAATACTCGTATGTAATCTAAAATGCTGAAAAGTCTAAGTTTGTTGATACTTACAGTGCTTTCATGTTACCTAGTTTCAATGGACGACGAGGCAAACGGGATAAAGAGTAACCCGTAAGAGGTATGTAAAGCCTATCCTTCCTCTTCTTTGGCATGTTCTAGATATACGTAAAAGATGATACGATTGCTGAGGTGATTCCATTCCTAAGTGTATCTTATTTACGATTCCATTCCTAAGTGTATCTTATTTACTTCTGGAGGTTGAACTTTTATAATAGTTGAGCTACTTTCCTTGAACCTTCTATATGCTAAGGAATTAATGAATATACGGGCTCCTAGTTGTAAGGACTATATGAAAATAAGTGCTCTAGAGTCCTTAAGTGGTTAGAATTACTTTAGTACGTGTATAGGGACTACGAGATGCTAATTAATATAGCCCTTAATGGCATTTAGAGGGAATTCAAGATGACGACACTACTACTCGGGTCCTCAGACGATAGCTTAATCCTCTTATATTATCGGGTCTCTAATAATGTTTTAAATTATATATGGTTACTCACTACTCTACTCATGCTTACTGTAACCCTTCTATCACCGAGTCCCGGGCCGGGTATGTAAACGTATGCAGTTTACTGCATTATCCACCGAGTCCCTCACTAAAGGGACGGGTACACTATATGAGGACATGATAATGCAATGACATCAAAAACTCACCGAGTCCCTCACTAGAGGGCCAGGTATGTCTGTACATATATAATGATGCGATGTTATAAGGTGGTGATGGCACCGGGCCTATGATGGTCCTACAAGTATGATTCACCAGATTCTTGAAAGGACCGGCTATCTTGTATAATTTGAGCATGTATGTTTTATGATTCACAAGGTACAGGTATAGGTTTCTAATATGATATTTTATCCCCTGCTTCTCTATTTCGGATAGTCTACCAGTTATGCTATATTATGTTTTACATACTCAGTATATATGTTATACTGACCCTCCCTTTTTTCGGGGGCGCTGCATTCATGCCCGTAGGTACAGATACACAGTTTGGGGGATCTGCCAGCCTAGGAGTCCCACCCAGCGGTCTAGAGGTGCTCCCTTGTGCTGGAGCCTAGATTTTGGTACTAAACCCTGATGTATATATCTTTGTTCATAGGTACGGTGGGGCCCTGTCCCACCTTATGTTACTGTTCTTACTCCTAGAGGTCTGTGGATATGTACACGGGTTATATATGAGTTGTATATATATGTACTTACAGTTACGCTTATCTGACCTGTGATTTGGGGCATTCCCGATGTTGTAACAGCCTTGTCGGCTCACGTGTATGTGTATTATGGAATGACCCTATATGTTACGGCTGTCGGCTTATATGTTTTCTTATCTGTTGGTACATTATGAGCCGAATAGGAAATATGTTTACTTATAATTGGCAGAGGTACACATGTATGTCCAGTTCGGGAACCCATCATGGCCTACGGGGTTAGGTCATGACAGATACAGTGCATCAATATCTCGACCCACACTCGTGCCTCCCTATTCATGTGGGTGTAGGGATAGAAAAGATGGAAGCCTTTTTACCTGTGTCACACCCATTTTACTATTAACTGAGGCCCATAGAAAGTGTGCTCAATATCATGATAAGGAGGGCAAATGTTCAGCCTGTCAATATTGCCAGAGGAAACTCGGGAGTCCCCAAAATCTAATTAATGACTATGGGGGACAATGGGACACCGAATCCTTGCACTGTGATGTAATGAGTTCGAGTGTCTGGTTGGAAGTTCATGTAAACTCCCTAACCCTGTGCAAGATACAAGCCTTTGGGTTTGCAAATGTGAAGCTCATGTTAAGCTCTATAAGTCTCCACATAATTTGGGGAAACTCCCTCGCCAATCTTTCATCATCAATTGGCACATCTAGAAAGTATTTGGACTCAGTGTGGCGCTTATACCAATTATTACCCACTTGGTTCACTGCATTTAGTCCATAATGATGGAACTGCCCTCATGGGACTGCAGGTGCGGGTGGTACTGAGGGAACACCTCTATCTCTCTTGCGTCTTCTCGATGGCTAGAAGATATGATTACATGTATACAACCACCAAATCACATAAGCACCGCCAATTTTTTACTTCAACAAAGAGACATACACAAACAATAGACCATTCCACACTTGAATGTTGTCATAGAATACATAACATTTTAAGGTACTTAGACTTCCCTTTTTCAATATAGTTTAACAACATGCATTCTCAAATGCCAATAACAATCACACTAGATGAGTACATTTGAGCCTCTACTTTAGAATTCAAGCAAAAATCACTTTTCATGCATCAATAATCCCACAAGGGTATTAAAGCTTCCTTTTTTTAATTACAATTAAGTACAAACATATCCCCAATCCACACTTCACTTATTACTTTAGAATGTACCTTATTGTGTCTACTCAAGAATTTAAGACAATCCCATTTATAATTTATCAACAAACCCACATTTAAATAATTGTGCTACTCAAGAATTCACACAATTTTAATATATGAGCACAAATTCCCCCTTTTCCCATCATTACCCAAGTTAGGGTTCCAATTCAACAAGCTTCAACAAGAATACACACTCAATAATATATTCGAGGAGCTAATTTCTTCCTACATGACAATTATGAACATTTTCTCAACCAAAAATCAAGATTTTATGGAGAAATTTTGGCCCTTCATGCCAGTTTCACCATATTTTCGGCCAAAAGAGAAAGAAAATTAGAGAGAAACATAACTTAAGTGCTTGAGATGAAGAAATCACAAAGAAATCTTGTTGAAAATCAAGGGAACGATGCATATTTGAGAGAAGAAAAGAAAAGTAGGGCTTTTGGTAGAGGGAGAAATCTTGGGTTTAGTTTAGGAGGAATAGGGGATTTGGACCGGACTTAGGGATTAAAAGGGTATAGGGACAGGTTATTGAGTAAAAATGGGTTATAACCCATATTTTTAATGAAAATGCCAAAGTTGGGCCTCAAGTCCGCGACGTCTCTGCGCCACGGACTCAACTATTAAGCACCTCAAAAATTCTAAAATAAGAATTATGTAGTAGTTGACCCACGTCTACGACGCGGAGACATCAAAGACTTTACTTAGGGCCTGGAAATTCAAAAAGTTTGAAATACTTACCTGGTCCCATTTGAAATACGGGGGAACAAGTCCGCGACACGCTCCTGTTGCGCACTCCACTATTTCTGTGCATTTTCTTCTCTTTTTTGTTTTGTTTTTTCAACTAAAAATCAACCTAAGACTAATTTTATAAGAAAAATTCAATCTATCCTAAAATATTAATTCAAAATTTAATTTACAAGTACTATACTAAATCACGAGCCTGTGTAGCTGCTGATTTAATGTCGCATCATGACTCAACTCCTTCCTCACTCATTTTCCAACTCCAGTGCCTCTTCCTCACGATCAACATCATTCTCAAAATAGTGTTTGACTCTTTGCCCATTGCCAAGAATGTCTTTGTTTTCATTGCATTCCACAACTCAATAGCTCCATGTGATGTCATTCTCACCACTTCAAAGGCCCGCTCTACTTAGACTTCAACTTTCTTAGAAAAAGTTACAGTCTATAATTAAAGAGAAGTACCTTTTGCCCTGGTTCAAATGCACGAGTGATGATGCGCTTATCATACCTTCTCTTGGTATTTTACTTGTAGATTTGGGCAATCTCTTAAGCATGTAGCTTGCACTCCTCCAACTCATTCAGCTGATCCATTTACTTCCTACCTGTGAGCTCTGGATCCAGATTCAACTTCTTTTAGCCAATAGGCCTGAAGGCTTTGGCAAATACCATGTGGTATGGCGAGATCCTAATAGGTGTCTTATATGCTATCTTGTAATCCCAAAGTGCTTTATCCAGCTTAATATATGTCACGACCAGACCTAGGGCCAAGTCATAACATGGCGATTGGGATGTAAAGAACCACAACCATAATCCATCTTAGCATACATATCATACATAAGGTATAAAACAACATAAACATGAGTGGAAGTAATCATTAAGTGGGGAATGGGACTAATGGAGATCAACTCTATAAATGTCCAATCGGACTACACCATAATATCGTCTAAATATGCCTCTAGTATAGTCTTTGACGGAGGCTTAGGACAAGCTCCTATATCACCCTAGCAATAGAAGAAAGTGTAAACAATAGTAACATGAATAAAAGTCTTGTCCTCGGTAGAATGAGGACTCACCAATTTTCTTAAAATCTAAAGCAAATCTCTAGCCACGAGTGGGGCAATCGTGAGTGTCGTCCGTCCCTACATTATAAGATAATGTAGGCAAAACATGCTTTAGTATATTTGAATATACTAAGTATGTGAGGTATGCATGAACAAGTAAAGGTAGTAATCACTATGCCATAGGATGCATGACCAATCATAATGAACATGAGTATAGTTTAAAAGCAATTTAAATCATAAGAAACTCTTGGTCGATGCATATCATAAGAACTTCAACTTTCAACTCATAACTTGACATCTCATAGCTTTAATTTGAACTTGTGTGGGATAGGACCTTTAACCGACAACTAAGACCATGCGAGCTATTACATGGAATCCAAATGTTACCCCTATATCGGAGAAAAGGGGTAGACTACTTGCCAAGGTAGACTCCTATATGCCTAAGAAGATCCACTAAGCGGTTATGTGAAACGAGTACATACCCCTTGTTCTTAGACTTGGGTACTCACCTCTTAGAGATTTGGATATTCGCCTTTAACCCCTTTATACCTATGGTGGCACGTAGTTCTGGGACTTTAGGTTGCTACTAGGATTCACTTGGGTAACTAGCTGCATTATCAGATCGAGCCCCACCTAGAAACCCTCTCGGTGCTTAGTCAATATCCCTATAGAAACTCATAAACATGATCATAACATATTAGGGAAAGATAGTAACTGCCTATCAATACATCTTTAAAACATATTAGGAATAGCTCATCTATTGAGTGATTAAAAGGAATCCATAAATTCGGTGAGAATTATCCTTATCAATATCGTTCGATCTTAGCTCTTATCATCATCATAACTTTAACTTTAGAATCATAAATCTCAATTTTAATTCAAACAAAACTTTATTGGAAATCATTTAACTCATGATCAACCCATAACTCATCTTAAAATCATAATTCATTTTTGGAAATTAGAGTAAAACATGAATACGTGATCAATTGACTTGAAAATCATAAAATTAACTTGAAAACATGCATGATCATATACTTTCTATCAGTCCATATATAATTCATAAAGATAATATCATTTAGAAGTATAATTTAAAATACCCATAATTCATATCATGAACCCTAGAGATCAATATAGGAGAATTCATGGAAAAACTCTTCAATTCAATGCAATAACCATTAATTTATCTTAAAATAAATTTATAACTATGAGTGGAATCATAATTCATGCAATTTTAGTTGAGATCATAAAACCTATAAAATCTCATACTTGAATTTAATAGAAAACTTGAGAAATTGATTGGGCTTCATGGATGAAAGATTTCATAAATCAATACTCACATACCTTGAATGAAAAGACAAGAATTTGAGAGTTTTGATGGATCCCTTGAGTGAATTTCTTTGAAGTCTTCAATGGATTCCTTGAAAGCGCTTGTAGAAAGAGAAATATTTGAGTAGGTGAATTGTAGAAGAATGAATAAAATTAAGGGTTTAGAATAGTTTATAGAGTAGAATTATGCCCTTAAAATGTCCAGGTTTATTAATTAATAATTAGGGAAAATTCTAAAATGTCCTTAATTAAAAACTAAATTTGAACGAAAACTCCCTCCAAATTCCGTGACATGGAGCTGTTCTCTGATAGGTCAATTTTGAGCGAATGAGATTTTGGCTAGATTTTGACTTGGGGAAAAATTATACTGAACGGGAGAAAGTGGGCGACGCGGATCTGCCGTACACCTCACTGTTTTGCGCAATTTCTTGAAAAATCTATCTTTCAATATACTGGTCCTAAAAGTCCACTGAGGCAATTTGCCCATAGGTTTTGTCCCTCTGATTGATATTTCAAACTCGGATTTTCCAAAAAGATTAAGGATAATACGTTACGTGAGTGACCTATTCCAAAGGCATTTTTAAGGAACCTATGAGCATTTTGAGGAATATTACAATATCTCCCCCTTGGGAACATTCGTCCTCGAATGAGATTTAAAGTATCATAAAAAAGGACAGGAAAAGAGGACTAGCGACCCATCATGATTATGATGACATCTTAAAATACATGGAACATGAAATCTTCAACTTAACATAAAATCATAACTTTGAAATCAACTTTTTCATGAACATACATGCCTATGAATGACATAGGAGGAACTAAATACGTAAGAATTCAACTAGCTTGAATAAGAACAACTTACTACTTTAGGCTTGAGTGGAGGGAAAGAGGTACGAGTATCATTTCGTCATATTTACCTCTATCTCCCAAGTAGGACTTTTTACTTGTTGATTCCTGTATAACACATTGATGGACACAACTTCTTTGTTTCTTAACTTGCCGGTCTAAGATTTCCATCAGAACTTCCTCATAAGTCAAATTCTCCTCAATACTTACATTTTTCAAGGGTGCAATGGAGTTTGGATCACCCACAAATTTCCTCAACATAGACACATGAAACACCTAGTGAACCATAGCTAACTCAAATAACAAATCTAACTCATAAGCCACTTTTCCAACACATTTCAATACCTTGTAAGGTCTAACGTATCTAGGACTTAATTTCCCTTTCTTGCAAAAATGCATTATACCCTTCATGGGTGAAACCTTCAAATAGACCCAATTATCTACTTCAAATTCAAGTTCTCTTTTCCTAACATTAGAATAGGACTTTTGACGACTTTGGACCATCTTCAACCTCTCCCTTATAAGTCTTATCTTGTCCATAGCATCAATAACCAAATCTGGACCAATCAAGGC
Source organism: Solanum dulcamara (assembly GCF_947179165.1). Lineage (NCBI taxonomy): Eukaryota > Viridiplantae > Streptophyta > Magnoliopsida > Solanales > Solanaceae > Solanum > Solanum dulcamara. The sequence goes on from NC_077248.1 coordinate 22,752,348, forward strand.
CATCTCACCTACTTCAAACCATCCTACCAGAGACCTACATCTCCTTCTATACAATGCTTCGAAATGAGCCATTTGGATGCTAGAGTGATAACTATTATTATAGGAAAACTCAATCAAGGACAACTATTTATCCCAACTTCCTTTGAAATCAATCACACACTACCTTAGCATATCCTCTAAAGTTTGAATCATTCTTTCGGCTTGACCATCAGTTTAAGGGTAAAAAGCAGTACATAACTTAAACTTTATGCCGAGACCCTTTTGAAATGACCTCCAAAAATGTAAACTAAATTGTGTACCTCAATCCGATATGATAGATAAAGACACACCATGAAGTCTTACTAACTCATGTACATACAACTTAGCATATCTTTGGCACCATAGAAAATCTTAACCGGTAGAAAATGAGCCGACTTGGTCATTCGATCTACAACAACCTAAATGGAATCATGTTGCTTCTTAGTATGAGGTAAACCCGTTACAAAATTCATAGTTACATCTTCCCATTTCCAAGTAGGAATTTCAATTTCTTGGGCTAGACCTCTTGGTCTTTGATGCTCAACTTTAACTTGTTGGCAATTTGACATATAGCTACAAATTCCGCTATGTCCTTCTTCATACCATTCCACCAATACTCTTCTCTCAAATCACGATACATCTTGATGGAACCGGGATGAATCGAGTATTGGGAACTATGGGGCTCATTTAGAATCAACTCTCTCAACCCATCGAAGTTGGGTACACACAAATGGCCTTGGTAACGTAGCACACCATCTCTCCCTTAAGAGAAAGCCTCAATGGCTTTTTTGGCAACCGACTTCTTTAACTCAACCAACATTGGATTTTGGCCTTGCTTGATCTTGACATTTGCTACAAGAGACGATTCCAAACCATTATAAACAAGAACACCTCCATCATTGGAATCAACCAAACACACACCTAAACGTGCCAACTTATGAACATATTTAATCAATTCTTTCTTATTTTTTTCAACATATGCCATACTACTCATGGAAAACCTACTTAGTGCATCGGCAACCACATTTGCCTTGCTCGGATGATACAACACATCATATCATAATCCTTCAACAACTCAAGCTATCTTTTTCACCGAAGGTTCAAATCTTTTTGCTTAAACACATATTGTAAACTCTTATGATCGGTGAACACATCTATATGGACACCATAAATATAATGACTCCAAATCTTCAAGGCAAGAACAACCTCCACTAGTTCAAGATCATGGGTTGGATAGTTTCGTTAATGCACCTTAAGTTGCCTAGAAGCATAGGCTATTACCTTACCATGTTGCATTAATACACAACCAAGACGAAACCTTGATGCATCACGATAAACCACAAACCATCAGACCCATACGGTAAGGTCAAAATAGAAGCGGTAGTGAGACGATTCTTTAATTCTTGGAAACTCTTTCACATGCTTCCGACCACTAAAACTTCACCTTATTTTGAGTCAATTTGGTCAAAGTAATTAGATCGATAAAAATCCTTCCACAAATCTCCTATAGTATCTGGCTAGGCCTAAGAAACTCTTAATATCCAAAGGAGATAATGGTCTAGGATAATTCTTAACCACTTCGGTTTCCTTGAGATCAACCATAATCCCTTCACTGGACCCAATGTGACCAAGAAAAGTCACCTCCCTTGACCAAAGCTCACATTTGTTGACCTTTACAAATAGTTGTTTTTCTCTTAGAACTTGCATGCTCCTCCTTATTCCAAGAGTAAACCAAAGTGTCATCAATGAATACAATCACAAACATATGTAGGTATTGCTTGAACACCCTATTCATTAAGACCATAAAATCCATAGGAGAATTGGTCAAACCAAATGACATGATTGGAAATTCATAATGGCCATACCTTGACCGAAATACCATTTTGAGAATGTCACACTCCCTCACCCTTAATTGGTGATAACTGGAAAGCAGGTTTATTTTGGTGAAGTAACTTGCCCCTTGCAATTGATCAAATAAGTCATCTATTCTTAGAATTGGATACTTATTCTTGATGATTACCTTATTCAATTGTCAATAATTGATGCACATACATAATGAACCATCATTCTTCCTATCAAACAATACGGGAGCACTTCATAGATAAATACTTGGCCTAATAAATCCCTTGTCTAACAAGTCTTTCAATTTATCCTTCAACTCCTTTAAATTCATCGAAGCCATCCGTTAAGGAGGGATAGAAATAGGTTGAGTATTCGTAAGAAGGTCTATACCAAAATCGATCTCCCTTTTGGGGGGAACACTGGGTAAATCAGTGGAAAACATATCTGAAAACTCATTTATAAAAAAGACCGACTCTAGGATAGGGGATTCAGAATTCTCATTCCTAACCCTCACAAGATGATAAATACAACCCTTGGAAATCATCTTTTGAACTTTAAGGCACGTAATGAATTGACCTTTAAACATAGAGTTACTACCCTTCTATTCTATGACTAGCTCATTAGGGAATTGAAACTTAACCACTCGGGTTCTACAATCAATAGAAACATAACATGTATATAGACAATCTATTCCAAGGATAACATCAAAATCGATCATCTCAAGCTCAACTAGGTCACATAGGGTAACTTTATGAAAAACCATAATCAGACAACTTCTATAGACTCTTTTAGCCATAATTGACTCACCAACCTGAGTATAAACGGACAAAAGTTCTAGCAATATCTCGGGACTAACATTAAATCTCATGGAAAAATAAGGGGAAACAAAAGATAAATTTGCATCTAGATCAAGCAAAAGATAAACATCATAGTGAAAGACCCATAACATACCGGTAACAACATCGGGCATTTCCTCCACCTCTTGCCTACTATGGAGGACAAAAAACCTATTCTTACGTTGACCACACTTAGGTTTACCTTGGCCACCTTGAGAAACTTAGTCTTGAGGATGACCATATTTGACCTTACAGTCCCTAGTATGATGACTCGGCTTACCACACTGGTAGCACACATTCGACCCAACTAGACATTCACCCTTGTGGTTCCTACCACACTTATTGCATACAGGAGTAACTTGGCCTATAGGAGAACCTCCTTGAGGTTTAGGGTTAGTCACCCTATCTTTGTAAAACCTTGGAGTAGTAGTATTAGAAGACCTTTGGCCAGAGTACTTTTGACGAAAATAAGGACGTCCACCATTTTCGAACATAGCAGGGGAGAATTCACTATAACCGGTCCTTGGCCTCTTAGACTTCCTATTCTTCACCTTTAGTTTCTCACTTTATACTTTCTTCGCATAGGTCGTGAGTATAGATATATCCATCTCCCAAATCAACTTCGTCGTTTTGCATTCTGTTGCAACTATGTCCAATACACCCTATACGAACTTACTCGTATGAGCTCTTGAGTCGGCACCCATAAATGGAACAGATTTTGACAATTGAGAAAACTTGAGGGCATACTCCTTCACACTCATATCACCTTGCTTAAGGTTGATAAACTCTTGCACTTTGACTTCCCTCAACTCTAATGGAAACAAGCGATCAAGAAACACCTCTTTGAACTCATCCCCAAGTCACGGGCTACGCCTCTCTAGGCCTCTCACTTTTCTATTGATTAAACCAAATTTGAGAAACACCCCTCAATTGGTATGTAATCAACTCTGCCCTTTCAACATGGCTAATTTCCATGATCTCAACAATTTTATGGATGTTGTCGATAAACTCTTGGGGATCCTCATCAACTTTAGAACCCAAAAACTCTGGAGCATTTATGCTCATGAAATCTTGAAATCTTATTGTCGTTGTACTAGCATTCGATTTCACAGGAGCAACCACCTCATGATTTACTTGAGCTGTAATGGCTTAAGCAAGCACTTGAAAGGTGTTCATAACTCAGCATTGGAAACTTGATCATCTATAGGGTCATTCGGAGCTTGTTCCTCCTCTTCAACCATGTTCTTTATAATGGGGTATATTTTTTGGAAGCATATTCTGAAAATAGCAAAGACAAAAGACTTAACCACTCTACCGTATGACATAGATCATGAAAGAAGTGAGACTTTATCCTAAATATTTTGTAGCCTCCTATTTATGGATGTGACGCACTTTACATCAATAAATAAGACTATACTTTACGCGTCATGTTAGAATCCCTAGAACTCGTCTAAACCTTATGCTCTGATACCAAGTTTATCACGACTCAACCTATAGCCTAGTCGTAATACGGCGATGGAGATACGAGGGACCCCAATGTTACACCCCACACTTTTAAACTCGGAATATCTCCTAAGTTCCTTAGACATTATCATGTGAGCCGGATACGCTACAACACTATCAAACGACTCTAAGGAAAGGAGAATGTGATACCCCATAGTAGAGAAGGTTGGAAATGGAGTTATAAGAATACGGAAGGAATTGGAGGCAAAGTAATGAGTCGTAGGACTTAATTTACCTACGTAAGATACTAACTTGGAAGTCTTACATACTTAAGCTATTGGAGTATGTACTAAGCTTGCATAGCATGGATTACATAGGCTCTTAAAATAAGATGAGATTACGAACCCACGAGGGAGGGGGAAAAAATGACACGTGGCAGCCTAGGAAGGTGACACGTGGCAGCACCTCAAGCAGGCAGGTGACCCACCTGCTTGGGGTCAAGTAGGTGACCCACCTGCATGGGGGGAGGTGGACCCCACTGCCACATGGCAGCACCTTAGTGGCAGCATGTATGTGTTGGCCCAATGGGGGCTGAACACATGTCACCCTTAGGGGATGACATGTGTCACCCCCTAAGGCAACATATATCTACATGTATTGTGACTAATTAATTCATTTTTTGTCCAAAAATCAGCCAAAACATAGAGAGAAAACATGAGAGGAAAGGCAGCCATGGCTTTAGAAAGTTAAAGGTAAGTTTCTCGATTTTTCTCCGTAAATTAATTATTTACGATATTCCTCAACCCCGTGAAGATGTATATATGTATTATACGACAGCTACGGAACCATCTCTTCATCTCTACGTCTAGAAAAGTGAAAGAAAGAAGAGGCAAAATGTTGGAGGCAAGAGAGGAGGGGCTACGGGTTTGGCTATTGGAGGTAAGCCTCCGAGTTTCGTTCCATGAATTAATTAATTATGGTATCCCGTGGTTATATAATGATTTTTAATAACGATAAAATCTAATTTTTGGCAGCGAGGAAATCGTACAAACAGCCCGCTCAATTTCAGCGCGTTTGAAGAAGTTCTGAGTTATGATTTGACAATTTTGGCCAATTTCAGGTAAGGTAAGATTTCTACTTTTAATTTGGACTATATGGTGTTTTTATGGAGTGTGTTACACTCCCTATATGTTGCTGGAAATGTAAAAATGGCATAGAAACACTTGACGTTCGGAATAAACTAAATTGGAGTCGCTATAGTTGAATTGTCGTCAAAATAAAGTATTGCTCTTGTGAGGTGCTGCTGAAGGGGTGTGGCTTGTTGTTGAAGGGTATAAATATGTTTTAAATTAGGTGGGGGAGCTTCTGGTTGCATCCACATGACCCCCCGCTTTGTACAGTTAAAGGTTTTGCAAAATGGAAACTAAAAACCCTATTTTGATATCGTATTTTTGAGCGAGTCGTTTGGAGTTTATGTTGTATATTGTTGGGGTGAATTGCGTAAAAATATGTTGCAGGTTGTTTTTGTTGGTTGGCTGTAGTGTTTAGGGATCTAATTGGAAATTTGGATAGGGCACATTATAGGGGAGGTGCTGCCCAATTTTCGTTAACGCCTTAATTAATTAAAGAACTAGTCGAAGAGACAAACAAGGAAATAGATTCCATAAATACTAAGGTGCAACCTAAGATGCTGGAACGTCAAGAGTGGTTGATATTCGTATTACTTCCAGGATGAATAGGTTCAAAGGATGACAAGGCGAACGTGACAAAGAGTGACTCCTACGAGGTATGTGAAGCTTTCTTTTGGCGTGTTTTGGAATAAGTACGTAGAGCTATCTTTCTTTTCTTTTGGCATGTCTTAGATGTAAGTTATGAATGATATGTATGTGATATTTGGGATTCAATCCATTCGTAAAGCCCTGAATATAAGTCAAAACTCTCATTTACTTTTGATGTTAGAACTCCTACAATAGCTAGGTTGTTGCCTTTAGGTCTTCTCTGTGATAAAAAGTAGTACATGTAAAGCCTATCTCCTCTTTCCTTTAGAATGACTTAATTTTAAGTAAAATGATATATGATATGGGTTTAGAGGTAATTCCATTTATGAGCTCTGAGTGTAACTCGTGACTTGTAGTCACTTTTGAACATTAAGAGTCTGAAAGTAGTCAAACTACTATTCTCGAGCCAGCTATATAATGAATAGTATCGGCTCCTCTTTTTAAAGGCTCTGAAATGATAAATGCCTTTGATTGCATAAGTTGAGTCTTTGACTAGATAAATTGTGTTTCTGATTGCATAAACTATATTTCTAATTGCATAAATTGTGTGGTATTATCTTGATGTATGTATGTGATCCCTGAAGCCCCAACTGATGTAAGCCCTAATGACATCTAAAGGGGTACCTCGGATAATTACTTCCCTGGTCTTCAGGTGATGGTTCACTTGAATGTTTCATCGAGTCTCAAATAATGACTTAGTTGCATATGGTTTCTCACTACTCTACTCATGCATATTGTAACCCATCCTTCCTCGAGTCCCATGATGGGTCGGGAATGTTATCGTGCATAGTTTTACTACTTTTTCACCGCGTCCCAGGCCGGATATGTACAGTTCCACGCACGAGGAGATGATTCCATACATGAGGTGTGATATATGTTATATGTTATGACGATATGATTATTCACTGAGTTCCGGGCTGGCTGTAATATGATGGTATATGTGGAGAAATAAGGAAGGAACACTGAGTCCCTCCTTAGAGGGACGGATACAGTATGTATATTATAAAGGTACGCTATAGATGTACACCACTCCATTCACTGAGTCCCTTACTAAAGGGGTCGGATACTTTATGTTGGCATGTATATGAGATTAGAGTGATACATTTGCCTGAGCCCCGCAGTGAACCGGGTGTAATACGATGACATACATGATAAGATTATATCATGTACGAGGATATGATACTGTATGCGATGATATGATGAAATGAAATGCATGATGGTACGATGATATGTGAATATGAGGAAATGATTATGACACCGAGTTGACTAGCGGGCTGGGCATAGCATATGATGATATGTATGATTACGTGTCCTAAGGTGCAGGCACAATAATTTGTTAATTGTTATACTTGTCCCCTGCATCCCTACTTCAGTTATGGTCTCAGTTATGTGTTGTTATGCTTTATATACTCAGTACATATATCATACTGATCCCCTATACTTCGGGGGGCTGCGTTACATGCCCGTAGGTACAAATGTTCATTTTGGAGATCTGTTAGCTTAGGAGTTCCTCTCAGCCATGTTGGAAGTGTTCCACTGTTCTGGAGCTTAAATTTTGATACCGATTATGTAATATGCATATATTTGTATATTCAGGGGTACGACGGGGGCCTTGTCCTGCCATATGATACAGTTATTACTCTTAGAGGTCTGTAGACAAGTGTATGTGGGTTATTTGTAAGTTCGTTTCAATTATTCTCATATGACTTATTGCAAATATTTTCTTGGTATGGTTGCCTCTTCGGCTCGCGTGCCCTTTCCTGTTATGATATAGGTGAATGAGGCTACAGGTTTATGGAAAAAAAAATTGACCCATTGGAGTTGTGTATAGTATCACATCACACATGATTCAACTTAAGTATAGCTAGTAGATACAAATATGGGGGTCTAGGTCGGACCTCAGTCGCGGCCTATAGGGTTGGGTCGTGGCACCCAACCAAAAGCCATCTTAGAATACATCGCATACATAAGGTAAAGAACCACATAAACATGAGAGAAAGTAATCATTAATTGGGGAATGAGACTAAAGGAGATCAACCTTACAAATGTACAACCGAACTACACCATAATATCATCTAAACATACCTCTAGTCTAGTCTTTGATGGGGGCTTAGGACAAGCTTCTAGATCACCCTAACAATAAAAGAAAGTGTAAATAATAGTAACATGAATAAAAGTCTTGTCCTTAGTAGAATAAGGACTCACCAATTTCCTTTAAATCGAAAGCAAATCGCTAGCCATGAGTGGGGTAATCGTGAGTGTCATCCGACCCTATATTATGAGATAATGTAGCCAAAATATACATTAGTACGTTTGAATGTACTAAGTATGTGAGGTATTCATGAACAAGTAAATAACATAATCAATATGCCATAGGATGAATGACCAATCATAATAAACATGAGTATAGTTTAAAAGAAATTTAAAGCATAAGAAACTCTTGGTCGATGCATGTCATAAGAACTTCAACTTTCAACTCATAACTTGACATCTCTTAGCTTTAACTTGAACTTGTGTAGGATAGGACTTTTAACCGATAACTAAGACCATGCGAGCTATTACATGGAATCCAAATGTTACCCCTACATCAGAGGAAAGGGGTAGACTACTTGCCAAGGTAGACTCCTATATGCCTAAGAAGATCCACTAAGCGGTTATGTGAAGTGGGTACATACCCCTTGTTCTTAGACTCAGGTACTCACCTCTTAGAAATTTGGGTATTCTCCTCTAATTCCTTTATATCTATGGTGGCACATAGTTCTGGGACTTTAGGTTGCTACTAGAATTCGCTTGGGTAACTAACTGTGTTACAAAATTGAACCCCACCTAGAAGCGCTCTCGGTGCTTAGTCAATATCCCAATGGAAACTCATAAACATGATCATAACATATTAGAAAAAGATAGTAATTGCCTATCAATCCATCTTTAAAACATATTAGGAATAGCTCATTTATCGAGTGATTCATAAGAATCCATAACTTCAGTAAGAATTGTCCTTGTCACCATCTTTAAACATCTCTTGATCTTAACTCTGATCATCATCATAACTTTAACTTTAGAATCAAAAGATTTTTGCCTATAATTTATCCTATAGAAAATCTAGTAACAAGAAGATTTAATCGGAACTGAGCAATTCAATAAAATAAGTTTCTCTCCACTACCCAGAGAAAAAAGAAGTTCACGGATGTAATTGTCAACTTTAATTCATACAAAACTTTTATTGGAAATCATTTAACTCATGATCAACTCATAACTCATCTTAAAATCATAATTCATACTTGGAAATTAGGTTAAAACATAAATATGTGATCGATTGAATTGAAAACCATGAAATTGACTTGAAAACATGCATAATCATATACTTTCTATCAGCCCATACATAATTCATAAAGATAATATTATTTGGAAGTATAATTGAAAATACTCATAATTCATATCATTAACCCTAGAGATAAATGTAGGAGAATTCATGAAAAAACTCTTCAATTCAATGCAATAACCATTAATGTATCTTAAAATAAATTCAGAACCATAAGTGGAATCATAATTCATGCAATTTGAATAGAGATCATAAAACCCATAAAATCTCATACTTGAATTTAATAGAAAACTTGAGAAATTGATTGGGCTTCATGGATGAAAGATTTCATGAATCAATATCCACATACCTTGAATGAGAAGACAAAAGAATTTGGAAGAATTTGAGAATTTTGATGGAGAGATTGAGTGAATTTCTTTGAAGTCTTTAATGGATTTCTTGAGAGCTCTTGTAGAAAGAGAAACATTTGAGTAGGTGAATTGTAGAAGAATGAATGGAATTAAGGGTTTATGGTAGTTTATAGAGTAGAATTAGGCCCTGAATATGTCTAGTTTCATTAACTAACAATTAGGAAAAAGTCTAAAGTGTCCTTACTTAAAAATTGAATTTGGACAAAAACTCCCTCCAAAGTCCGCAAGGCGGATCTGTTCCCAGATAGGCCAATTTTGAGCGAATGAGATTTTTTCCAAATTTTGACTCAGGAAAAAATTACACTGAATGGGAGCATGTGGGAGACGCAGACCTACCGTGCACCTCACTATTTTGCACAATTTCTTAAAAAAACTATTAATATATGGGTCGCAAAAATTCACTGAGACCATTTTCCCACAGGTTTTGACCCCCTGATTGATATTCTATATTGGGTTTGTCAAAAGTTTAAGGATAATGTGTTACGTGAGTTTCCTATTGCCAAGGCATTCTTAAGGCACCTATGAGCATTTTGTGGATTGTTACCAAAAGGCTAATCTTTTCTTGTTGTGTTCACTATCTTCTGTAAGATTTGTTTCATCTCTCTATTGGACATTATACCTTGTCCACTGGTTTGAGGGTGGTACCCTATAGCCACCTTATGCCTCACACAAAAATTAGCCAAAATATTCTTCACTGTTTGATTTATAAAATGCTTACCTCCATCCTAATAATAGCTCGAGGAGTCCGAATATGGTGAAAATATGTTTCTTTAGAAATCTGCTCACCACTTTTGAATCATTAGTGGGAATAGCGATGGACTCAACCCACTTATACAACTAATCCACTATAACTAGGATTTATTGGTTCCCATAAGAAGGTGGGAAAGGACCAATGAAGTCCATTCCTCACATATCAAAGATCTCGACCTTTAGGATATTGTTTAATGGAATCTCATGTCTCCTAGATAAATTCCCCATACTTTGACACTGAACGCATCTCCTAACATACCTACAACATCTTTATGCAATGAGGGACAAAAGAAACTAGACTGAAGTATCTTGTGAGCAGTGTGATCCCCTCCATGATGGCCACCATAGGGTGATGAATGGAAACTATGTAGCACTTGGTGCACCTCAACTTCGGGCACACATATTCTGATTATTCTGTCAGCATCCTATTTGAATAAGTAGGAATCCCATATGTAAAACTTAGCATCATATATCAACCTCTTCTTTTTCTGTGTAGTTGCGCCTGGTGGAAAGATTTCACTTGCTAAACAGTTGACAATATTTGCTTACCAACACAACTCAGTCACCTCCAAAGCTAACAATTGCTCATCTAGAAACTCTTCTTTGATATTAATTTGTTCACTAACATGTGGTGAACTCTCAAGTTTGGATAAATAGTCAGCAATTTGATTCTCACAACCTTTCCGATCCTTGATCTCTGTGTCAAACTCTTGTGGTAGAAGGATCCATTTGATGAGCCTTAGCTTGTCATCTTTCTTGTTAAATAGGTACCTAAGAGTTGCATGGTCAGTATATAAAACAACCTTAGTACCTACCAGATATGACCTAAACATGATAAAAAGCATACACTAGTGCCAACATCTCCTTATCTTTTATAGTGTAGTTTGCTTGGGCTGAGTTGAGAGTCTTGCTCGCATAATAGATAGAATAGAAGATCTTCATTTTTTATTGTCCCAAGACTGCTCCTACTTTTGTGTCACTAGCATTACATATGAGCTCAAAATGCAACTCACAATTAGGAGCTATTAAAATTGGGGCTTCAGTCAGCCTTTTCTTCAAGAGCTCAAATGCATGCATACAACTACCATTAAAATAAAACTTTACCTCTTTTTCTAGAAGATGGCACATGGGTCTGGCGATCTTTGAGAGGTCTTTAATAAACCTCCTGTAGAACCCAGTAATTCCCAAGAACTACATATACCCTCTACTGAAATCGAAGGAGGTAGTTTCTCAATCACCTCAATCTTTCCTCTGTCCACCTTTATCCCTTGTATAGACACTTTTTGGCCTAACAAAATCCCCGCCTTCATTAAGAAATGGCATTTTTCCCAGTTTAGGACAAGATTTGTCTCTTCACACCTTGCTAAGACCTTGTCCAAGTTTTTCAAACACAACACAAAGGACTCCCCAAAGACTGAGAAGTCGTCCACCATATTATGGAAGATCTCCATCATACAGCTTTGGGAAGTTACAAGATTATTGCACAGCCCGAATGTCATGCATTTGAAAGAATATGACCCATAAGGACAAGTGAAAGTGGTATTTTCCATGTCTTCAGGAGCAATGGTGATCTGGTTGTATCCCTGAATACCTATCAAAGAAGCAATAGTACTCTTGCCCAGCCAATCTTTCTATTATTTGATCAATGAAGGGATCTGGGTAGTGGTCTTTCCTTGTCGCATTATTCAGCTTGCGACATTCTATGCAAATGCGTCATCTAGTGACTATTCTGGTGGGGATCAACTCATTCTTATCATTAGTCATCACAATCATCCCACCATTTTTAAGCATACACTGGACAGGACTTATCCACTTGCTATATGAAATAGGGTATATGATGCTTGTATCTGTAAGACCCCGCGAGATAAAAAATTCAAACGAAAGAAAATCTTTCAAAAGGATTGAAAGGGACTCAAGCCCATGAGTCAGTCTACGATTCGTATAGGTTATTATGGTCATAAACTTGAATCATAGAGGTAAGGTAAGACTTTAGAAATTTGTCTAAGGCAAGAGTTGGGTTGACAAGTCCATTGATGACCCGTAGAGGAAATGATGATTTGTAGAAATGAACCATTGTGGTAAGATAAGATGACCCACAGATGTCACCCTCAGGCTTCTCTACGACTCAACAGTATGAGTCATAGAGAAACTCACGACTTGTAGAAATAAGTCACATGAAAACTTTAGGGACTCCTCAACTTATAGGTTTTTTTGACCTGCTAGATGGATCACTTTGACAACCTGTAAGCCCATAGACGATCCGTAAAGATGACTCACACCAAAAGTTTATAGACTCAATTTTTAGGTCTCTCTTAGGGCCTACAGAATGAGCCATACAATGATGACTTGTCACCATATCTATGACCCATAGACTCAAGTCGTAGGGTTGCTCAATTAGAATTTTAATGAGGGGTAGTTTGGTATTTTCCCTATATTAAAATAATGTATGTGGACATTTTTAAGGGCTAGATTCATTATGAATTGGATCCTAAATGCTCCTAAAATCTTTATTTTCCCTTTATTAATTCCCAAACAAATTCTAAACTTCTCTCCCAAGGTTCCTCAAGAGTTTATCAAGCTTCCATTAGGGTTTCTTTAAGATCAAGTCTCCCTTCTCAAATTCAAGTCTGATTTCAATCAAGGTATCTGAGGATTGATTAATGAGTCCCTTCCACTCATGGAGTCCAAGGTTTAATATCAAAATCTCATGAAATCCCATTACTTTTGAACTTTAATTTTGATGAATTGTGTTGGGCTGCTTCAATTTTGTTTTAAATCATTGTTTATGATCATCATGAGTTTGTTTCTATGTAAATTACATGATTTCAAATTGAATTATGAAAGCCCATGCATGAAGCTATTTCCTATGATAAATTACATGCATTATGTTCATGGAGTTCAATGTTTCCAAGGTATTCTCATGGTTTCTAATCAAATTGATTATGTATATGAGTTTTTACCCTAATTTCAAGTATGAATTATGATCATGAATTTCAAGTACGTTCAAATTGTGATTTTTATGCAAGTGTGAAGATGGGTGACTTAATAACCTATGTGGTAACTTAAGGCCCAATGATATAAACTATGCAAGTATAATTTGTAATGTGGAAGGACAATACTCACATTGTATTTATGTTATGAAATAAGATACTCTATAAATTTCAAACCTATGATCATGTCTATGATATATCTTAATTATGATTACTATGTTATGATATGTATTCTATGGGATTTGACTTAGCACTGAGTGAACTTGAGGTGGGGGCCCTACCAAAAGCCTTAGTAGCAGCCTCATGTCTCTTAAACTACATATCACTATAGGTTGCCTTATGGCTTAGCTAGTGGATCAATATATAGCGTATGTACACCATCCACCTAGCGGGGTAGAGTCTACTTTATCAAGTAGATTCTCCTTTCTTCCGGTGTAAGGGTAACATTGGGATTTCATGTTATAGCTCGCATGATCTTATTGTCAGTTATGGTTTCATTCCACATATGTATGATCTCTTATGTATTTTCACAATCTCAACTATGCTTTCCAAATGCTTTGATCATCATGATTCTCTCATATCTTTACTTATCCCATCTTCTTATGTATGTACTTGATAATTGCATCCCATTATTTACATTGCATGTCATGTCCTCATACTTAGTACATTCAAAATACTAACGCATATTGTTGCCTACATTATCTCATAATGTAGGGGTTGATGTTAAGGATCACTTTCCCCCGCGTGGCTAGTGAGCTTTCTATCGGCAAAGTCTTGGTAAGTCCTTATATATCAGGGACAAGTTATAAATTTTTGTTCTTATTTTCAAAGACTCTCATTATATTTCCTTTTGAGGGTGAGCTAGGGACAAGTCTTAGCCTCCTTCCACATTCATGATTAAAGGTAATGTTAGATAATTATGTAGAGTCTTATGTAGTCGAATCATATTTTCCTTACGTTTTATGATAGACTCTTTTATATGATGTTTATGCATTTACTTTACCTTATGAATGCTTGTGATATCAACAAGCGGCTTGGTTGGAGCCCTTTGGGGTTTCAATTGTCATGTTATGACTAGGCCCTAAGTCGGATCATGACAAACTTGGTATCAAAGCACAAGGTTTATAATGTCCTAGGATGTCCAACATACCGTATTGAGTAGAGTCATATTCATGATTGTGAAGCGTGCCACATTTATGAATAAGAGAATATAAGGCGTTTTAGGAATTCTCACTTCTTTCATGTGATATGTGGTGCTATAGAGTTTACTCTAAGACTTCCTTTCCCTAACATTCTTCCTTTGCAATTTTCAAAAATCATGCCTCCAAGGAGACCACCATTGCCAAGGGGAAACAATGCTAATGAAGCCCAAATTCCCCCAGCTCCTCAAGACAATGGTCCCCTACCCGATCAAGTGACTAATGTAGAGTTTCGATATGCCATTACTATGCTAGCCCAAGTGGTACCTAAACAAGAGGTTACGACTCCTCCTAATTTTTCTACTCTGATCTCAAGAGTGAGGGACTTTGCGCGAATCAACCATCTGAAGTTTCATGGCTCAAAGTTTGATGAGGATCCTCAAGAATTCATAGATGAGGTCTACAAGATAGTGAACATTGTGAGGTGTCATATGAATAGAAAGCAGAGTTAGAGGCCTATCAACTTAAGAGTGTTGCACAAGTATGGTACACCCACTAGAAGATAGAAAGGGTAGATGAAGGTCCTATTGAATGGGAAGCTTCAAACTCGCTTTCCTTGATCGTTTTTTCCCTCTTGAGGTAAGGGAAGCTAAAGTGTTGGAGTTCATTAATCTTTGGCAAGGTAATATGCGAATGAGGGACTATGCCCTCAAGGTCACTAAGTTATCAAATATGCTCCTGCATTAATTGCCAATCCATGTGCCCGAATTAGTCAATCCATATCGGGGGTGTTCGACTTGGTTTCTAAGGAATGTCGCACCTCGTAGGCCATGACTAGGGTCTGATCTGGACCTTCCGTATACGTAACTATCCGATATAAGAATTATACACCAGAACCCTAGTGGTTGATAATATTTTCATATACATGTAGTCTCTTTCATTTGTATCTTACCATAAAAGGGTGTGCAAGCCGACAAGGCTGCCATAGCATATAATAATTATAACACGCCGTATAGGTACAGATGAAACAAATTTGTAAACAACCCACATACATATGTTTATAGACCTCTAAGAATATCAACGGTAACATATGGCGGGACAAGGCCCTCACTGTAACCATGAATAAACAAGCATATACATCAAGGGTCAGTACCAAAATCTGGGCTCCGGCACAATGGAGCGCTTCCAAATCACTAAGTGGAAACCCTAAGGTGGCAGATCTCCAAAGTAAGTACCTGTACCTACGGGCATGAAATGTAGCCCCCTAAAGAAAGGGGGGTCAGTACGATATATATATTGAGTATGTAAAGCATAACACATCATAACTGAGACCATAGCTAAACCAGGGATGCAAGGGACAAGTATAACAATTAACAAATTACTGTACCTGCACCTTAGGACACGTAGTCATATACATCATCATACAGCATAATCTTATCTTATATGTCATCATATTATATCTGGTCCACTATAGGGCTCGGGGTCACAAATGTATCCCTATATTTTCATATGCATGCCTACGTAAAGTATCCGGCCCTTTAGTGAGGGACTCGGTGAAGGGAGTAGTGTACGTCTATAGCGTACCATCATCATATATATACATACCATACCCTACCCTCTAGTGAGGGACTCGGTGCCATTATTACATAGTAAAATATGCCGAGGAACATTTGGCCCGATCTATAATTTAAAAAAATACCATGGAACATATGGCTCGATTCATATTTTCATCATATCATCATATATATATCCGTCCCAGGACTCGGTGAATAACATTATCACATAAGGCATCATCGTATGCTTTATATTTATCATATACGGCATTTTATCATCGTATACTTCATACATATATACATATCCGACCCGGGACTCGGTGAAGAAGTAGTAAAATTGTGCCTGATATAATTTTCGTTCCATCATGAGACGTGGAGAAAGAAGGGTTACAGCATGTACGAGTGGAGTAGTGAGAAACTATATACAACTAAGTCATCATCTAAGACTCGATGAAGCAGTCAAGTGAACCGTCACCTGAAGACCCGGGGAGTAATTATCTAAGGTACCCCTTTAGATGTTGTTAGGCTTATATCAATTAGGGCCTCAGAGATCACAGACATGCATTAAGATAATGCCATACAATTTATGCAATCAGAAGTATAGTAGAAACACAATTTACGCGGTCAGAGACTCAACTTATGCAATTAGAGGCACAGTTTATGCAATCAGAGACATTGACCATTTCAGAGCCTTTAGGAAGAGGATCTTGTATCTCCCCTTACTATTTAACATAAGGTGGCTCAAGAGTAGTGGTCGAACCACTTTAAGACTCTTAATATTCAAAAGTGCCTACGAGTCACGAGTGATACCTAGATTTTATAAAGGAGTTACCTTTAAATCCATATCCTACATTACATACAATCAATTCTTTCCACAAGTAAGAAGAGACAGGCTTTACATGTGCTACTTTTCATTTCCTAGAAGACTTGGAAGGTGGTGACTCAACTATTACTGGAGTTCTAACATCAAGAAGTGAACAGGAGTCTGGAATCATGCTCAGTGATTTAGGAATGGAATAACTCTAAAATTTCACATACATAACACTTACATCTAAGACATATCAAAAGAGAAGAAACGATAGGCTTTACATACCTGTAGTAGCTCGATTGTAGTCTTGCTTGTTTTGTTTCTACTTCAACCTATTTAACATGAGAGTAATACCAAGATTACTAACTATCAACTTTCCAGCTTCCCAATCTATACTCAAGTATCTATAGGCACCATTTCATTGCTCGTCTTCCTTGACTAGTCTGTTGGCTAGTTCCAAAGTTAACAGAAATCGGGTAGCATCTCCCCTATAACTTGCACTATCCGAACTTCCAATTTTAACATCTAACCTTACCAGCCATATCAAAAACAACAAATAGAAGCCTACACCATCAAATCAATACCATATCACGCAATACAAGTTCCACATAACTCACCCAAAATTATGACGCCAAAGTAGGGTTTTAGCTCTTTATTATGCAAAATATTAACCATATAAAATAGAGTATTACGAGGATGCAAAAAGCATCATATATACTCATATTTAACCATGTTCCATCCTTGAAATCTAGATAAACCACCTCCAAATACAACACCATGCTAACGACAACACTAGCCAAACTTTAACTTGCTAGAATAGCGTCAAAATAGTCCCTACATGACTTGCAACATCCTTCAGTCATAACGTGCATATTTTTACATTTCCAACTCATATTTATACAACCACAACATTTTAAACACTTTCCTAAATGTGGGAGAAGGGAATCAAGCTATACCTTAGCAAGCGAGCTTCCGAAACTTGCCGAAAGTTGTAGGTTTACATCGAACATCCTTGCCTCTCCAACTATCAAACTTTACATTGTTAAGCACCTTCATTTAGTCAAAGATTACTGTAGATAAGGAATTGACGGAGTGAAATTGAAGACCTCACCTTGCTGCCATGGTCATTTCTCTCTTATTCTTGTTCTCTTCAAGTTGCTTTTAATAGTTCTAAGTAACAAGCTGAAAATATGTCTAAGTACAAAGCTGAAAATAAGAACTCTGTCATGACTTAGGGTTTTATAACCTTCCTTTAAGAGTGACACGTGGCATCCCCTAGGGGTGACACATGTCCAACTCCTAGGGTACCACCTCACGCTATGCACCCAATCCTTGGCTGCCATATGGCAGTGTGGGGCCCACCCTAAGTAGGTGGGTCACCTACTTAACCCAAGTAGGTGCATTACCTACTTGTCACCTACTTGCTTCTTTTCATAAGTTCGGAACCTAGTTTTTGCTCCTTTTCGTAGGTTTATAGTCTCGTCTCACTTTACGAATCTATATAACCTCTTCTACCTAAGCTCGATGTATAATCAAGAAGCTTAATTTTGTAAAATTTCCAAGTTGGTAGCTTACGTGAGTAGGTCGGGTTCCACGACTTTTTACTTAGCCTCCAACTCCTTCCATATCCTTCCAAATCTATTTCCAATTATTTAGGATGGACTCATCCTCCCTTCCCTTGGGATTGTTTAGTCATATTGTAGCTAGTAGGGGTCACATGAAAATTTTCAAGAAGATTATGAATACGTCCCAAGGTATAAAAGTATGGGGTATAATAGAAATATCTCATCTTATGACTTTTACCGAATAGATTAAAGGAGAAAAGCTCAAGGAGATAAGGATAAGGAATTCTAAAAGGGACCAGCATGAAGGTGGGTTCTCCAATGCTAGGACCGATGGTATTAGTATTGGTCTCTCTCAACAAGGCCAAGGCTCGAGGAAAACGTTTTCTAAGAATAGGGCGCCTACCCTAAATCTCAAGGAGGAGATGGGTCACTCTGAATGTGCATAGACTACAGACAATTAAATAAGGCCACCATAAAGAATAAATATCCAATTCTAAGTATAGATGACTTGTTTGATAAATTACAAGGAGTGAGTTACTTCTCTACGATTGATCTCCATTTTGGTTATCCTTAATTAAGGGTAAGTGAGTGTGGTATTCCCAAAATGGCATTTCGAACAAGGTATGGTTATTTTGAATTTGTATTAATGTCGTTTGGTTTGACTAATGCTCCCACTAACTTCATGGACTTGATGAATCATATTTTTAATCCCTACTTGGACATGTTTGTAGTGGTGCTCATTGATGACATCTTGATTTATTCTCGAAATGAGGAAGATCATATGGGTCACTTGAGAATTGTGTTGCAAATATTGAAAGACAAGCAACTATTTGCCAAGTTTAATAAGTGCAAATTTTGGCTAAGGGAAGTTGCATTTCTTGGCCATGTGGTGTCCGGTGATGGGATTAAAGTAGATCTGAAGAAAATAGAGGCGGTTAAGAATTGTCCTAGACCATTATCTTCTTCGGATATTAGGAATTTCTTAGGCTTAGACGAATACTATAGAAGGTTTGTTTAAGGGTTTTCGTCTATTGCTTCGCCTTTAACTAATTTGATCCAAAAGAAGGTAAATTTTAATGGTCGGATGATTGTGAAAGGAGTTTCCAAATATTGAAGGATCATCTTATGTCGACTCCTATTTTGACATTGCCAGAAGGTTCGAATAGGTTTGTTATTTATTGTGATGCCTCACGTGTTGGTTTGGGTTGGGTCTTAATGCAACATTGTAAGGTGAAGGTGAATGAAAGGAACTATCCAAACCATGATCTTGAACTTGCGGTGGTTGTGTTTGCTTCAAAAATATGGTGTCACTACCTTTATGGGGTGCATGTTAATATGCCCACTAACCATAAAAGTTTGCAATATGTGTTTAGCCAAAGGGAATTGAATCTTAGACAAAGAAGGTGGCTTGAATTCCTAAAAGACTATGACATGAGTGTATTGTACCATCGAAGTAAGGCAAATGTTGTAGCCGATGCTCTTAGTAGATTGTCCATGGGTAGTGTTGCATATGTTGAGGAAGATAAGAAAGAGTTGGTCAAATATTTTCATAGATTAACACATTTAGGTGTGCATTTGGTTGACTCCAATGATGGAGTTGTTCTTGTACAAAATGGCTCAAAATTATCTCTTATGGTGAATGTTAAGGCCAAACAAGACAATGATCCGATGTTGGTCGAATTGAAGAAGTCAGTTGCCAAAAATGACAATGAGTCTTTCTCCCAATAGGGAGATGAGGTAATACATTACCAAGGTTATTTGTTTGTTCTTAATGTTGATGGATTAAGAGAGTTGATATTGAATGAGGCCCATAGTTTACGGTATTCAATTCATCCAGGATCCACCAAGATGTATCGTGATTTGTGGGAAGTGTATTGGTGGAATGGCATGAAAAAGGACATAGTAGAGTTTGTGGCTAAGTGTCCCAATTGTCAACAAGTTAAAGTTGAGCATCAAAAATTGGGCTGTTTAGCTCAAGACATAGAGATTCCTACTTGGAAGTGGGAAGATGTGAATATAGACTTTGTAACGGGTTTGCCTCATACTAGAAGATAATATAATTCCATTTGGGTTGTTGTAGATCGAATGAATAAGTCAGCTTATTTTCTACCAGTTAATACTTCTTATGGTGCCAAAGACAATGCTAAGTTGTACATTCGCGAACTTGTGAAACTTCATGGTGTTCCTTTGTCGATTATATCGGATAGAGGTACTCTATTCACTTTATATTTTTGGAAGTCATTCCAAAGGGGTCTTGGTACTAGAGTTAAGCTAAGTATCTCTTTCCATCCTCTAATCGATGAACCAATCGAAAGAACCATTCAAACTTTGGAGGATATGTTAAGAGCATATGTGATTGATCTTAAGAAAAGTTGGGATAAGCATTTGCCGTTGATTGAGTTTGCCTACAATAATAGTTATCACTCTATCATTCAAATAGATCTTTTTGAAGCCTTGTATGGGAGAAGATGTAGATCTCTAGTATGATGGTTTGAAGTGGATGAAGTGGCATTGATTGGCCTAGATTTGGTAGTTGATGCAATTGAAAAAGTAAGGTTGATAAGAAAAGGATTAAAGACGGCTTAGATTCTTCAAAAGTTGATAAAAGAAAGATTAAAAATGGCTTAGAGTCGTCAAAAGTCCTATTCAGGCACTAGGAAGAGAGAGGTTAAATTTGATGTGGATGATTGGGTGTATTTGAAAGCTTTACCTATGAAAGGTGTAACGCAGTTTGGGAAGAAAGGGAAGTTGAGTCCTCGATATGTAGTTGAAATGTGTTGGTAAAGTGGCATATGAGTTAGATTTTCCATTTGCATTGGATATGGCTCATCCGGTATTTCATGTATCAATGTTGAGAAAATTTGTGGGTGATCCAAACTCCATTGTGTCTTTGTAAATTATGAACGTTGAAGAACATTTGACTTATAAAGAGGTTCCGGTGGAAATCTTAGACCGGCAAGTGAAGAGGCTAAGGAATAAAGATGTTGCGTCCATCAAAGTGTTGTGGAGAAATGAACAAGTAGAAAGTACTACGTGGGAAGTGGAAGTAGATATGATGAAGTGTTATCTGTATCTCTTTCCTTCCACTCAAGACTAAAGGTAGTAAGTTGATTCATGATTAAAAATGATTAAACTCGTACGTATTCATTCTCTCCTTTGTCATTCATATGCATGCATGTCGTGAAGGTGATTTGTTTTAATAAAACAAACCATGTTTTAAGCTAAGTATGAAGTTTGCATGTTCTATGCATTTTTAAGATGTTCCTATGTTCATTTCGGGTGCTAGTCCTCTTTCCATGTCTTTTCTATGCTAATTGAATCTCATTTGAGGATGAATATTCCTAAGGGGGAAATATTGTAAGACCTCGTGAGATCAAAAAGTCGAACAAAAGAAAATCTTTCAAAAGGATTGAAATGGACTCAATCCCACGAGTCAGTCTACGACTTGCATAGTTTATTATGGATCGTAAACTTAACTCGTAGAGGTAAGGTAAGACTTTAGAAATTTGGCTAAAGAATGATTTGGGTTGACGAGTCCATTGATGACCCGTAGAGGAAATGAAGATTCGTAGAAATGAGCCATAGTGGCAAGGTAAGATAACCCACAAATGTCACCCTCAGGACTTTATCTACGACTCAAAAGGGAGAATCGTAGAGAAGCTCATGACTCATAGAAATGAGTCCTATGAAAACTTGAGAGATTCCTCAACTTGCAGGTTTTTCAGACCTACAAGACGGATCACTTCGATGACCCATAAACCCAATGAAGAGCCGTAAAGATAACTCGTAACAAAAGTTCAGAGTCTCAATTTTCAGGACTTTCTCAAAGCCTACCATATGAGTCATGATGATGAATCATCACCATATCTACGACCCGTAGACTCAAGTCGTAGGGTTTCCCGATTAGAATTTTAATGAGGGGTAGTTTGGTATTTTCCCTACATTCTAATAATGTATGTGGACGTTCTTAAGGACTAGATTCATTACGAATTGAATCCTAAATACTCCTAAACTCTTTATTTTCCCTCATTAATTCCCAAACAAATTCTAAACTTCTCTCCCAAGGTTCCTCAAGAGTTCATCAAGCTTCCATTAGGGTTTCTTCAAGATCAAGTCTCCCTTCTCAAATTCAAGTCTAATTTCAATCAAGGTATGTGAGGATTTATTTATTAGTCTCTTCCACTCATGGAGTCCAAGGTTTAATATCAAAATCTCATGAAATCCCATTACTTTTGAACTTTAATTTTGATGAATTGTGTTGGGCTGCTTCAATTTTGTTTTAAATCATTGTTTATGATCATTATGAGTATGTTTCTATGCAAATTACATGATTTCAAATTGAATTATGAAAGCCCATGCATGAAGCTATTTCTAATGATGAATTACATGCATTATGTTCATGGACTTCAATGTTTCCAAGGTATTCTCATGGTTTCCAATCAAATTGATTATGTATATGTGTTTTTACCCTAATTTTAAGTATGAATTATGATCATGAATTTCAAGTACATTCAAGTTATGATTTTTATGCAAGTATAAAGATAGATGACTTAGGGCACTATGTGGTGACTTAAGGCCTAGTGATATGAATTATGCTATCATGACCCAAGCCTAGGGCCTAGACGTGATACGGCGAATGAAATATCCGAAGATATCTCAAACAAGCCTCTTAGCATTCATTTAGCCTTTTCATTGGTAATGACATTAATAACAACTAAAACAAAAGGGGGAAGAGGGACTATGGGAGATCATCATAACAATAACCATAATAACCAAGGTTCATCATACATATGTCCAACAATACCTCTACCTTTAGACTTGGCGGGGGCTAAGACATGTCCCTAGCTCACCCTCAAAGAAAATAACAATGAAATACCAAAATAGGTGTCTTAATGTCTCAATATAACATAGGCTAGAAAGGGGAAGAGTATTGTTCCCGAAACATGGGAATTCACCAAAAGTGGCCTTCAAGTGATCCAAACTAACCACAAGGAGGAGGAGGAGAAACATCGATCCCTACATGGTGATATCATGTAGGCAAAAGTATGTGTTAGTACTTTGAATGTACTAAGTATGTGAGAAATGCAATGCATGTCATCATAATGTGCAATTGATCAAGTTAGAAAACATACTAAGTAAATCATTAAATCATGATAGTGATTTATGAACAACCTCAATGCAATTTGGAAACCCTAATGGAGTCACGTGAAAACATAAACACTATAGTGATAATCATAAGTCAATGTAAGAAGTCATTTACCTTATAGAATGTCATAATACAATAAGGTGATGCAATGGTCCATTTTAAAACCATGAAATCATTTGAAATACTATTTGAAGCCATAAGACTTGGCCAATGCAATTTAGGTACCATCATGAATCATAAAATAACTTAAACACTATAATAGAAATCATGATTTATTATAGGAAAACATATACTTTGAAAATACCATGAATTGTAATGAATTATACCATAAATCCTTTGGGAGAAACGTTTAACCTTGTGAGATCACACACTTTACTTTTTGAGAGATACCACTATAGTATGAAATATCTTAAATATTTTGAGAGAGACTTTTACCTTTTTGTGAGACCAACCGTTAACCGACATAAACCATGCGAGCTATAACATGGAGTCCCGATGTTACACCTACATCGGAGGAAAGGGAGAGCTACTTGACAAGGTAAACTCCTATATGCCTAAGTGGATCTACTAAGCTACATTAAGGATCAAACCTCAACTACGGGTGACCCTCTAAGGAATCAAGCCTCTTCTACGAGTGATCCTTTATCCTACAGTGGCATGTAGTTATGGAAAAATAGGATCTTTCTACGGGTCTCTTTCCTTTACTACGGGAGGGAATGCCTATACCAAAGTCCCCTAGGTACTAAGTAAACTCTCAATGGAATTATAAAAACCATAATACATAAAATCAACATCATGTGGGAGGGGCCATATCTACTACCCGTCCTCCATTTATAAATTATAATCATAGAATAGCTCCTTAAAACCGTTAGTGATTAAATCATGTAATAATTGTGCTTATTGCATAAATAATCCTTCATTCATATGATTT
The DNA here is from genome assembly GCF_947179165.1 of Solanum dulcamara. Lineage (NCBI taxonomy): Eukaryota > Viridiplantae > Streptophyta > Magnoliopsida > Solanales > Solanaceae > Solanum > Solanum dulcamara. Next base: position 22,776,876 of record NC_077248.1, read on the forward strand.
CATCATCCTTTCATTTCATAAGACTCTCTTTTAATCATATACATTACTTTCATAAATATTCATTTGGAGTCAAAACTTTTCAAGTCAAACTTTATTGAAAACATAGTAAAACTAGGTGGGTTCTATTCAATTCATCTTTCAAAAATGTTTTTCAATAGAACCATGTATAAACATTATTAATTGAGTCAATTAAAAATATACTTCAAATAACCCACCATTCATTTCAAAGATCCATAATAGCTTGAAATAGAAAATTACTTAAAATTCAACAATTTATGCAATTGAGTAGTACTATAAGATTATTTGAATATAATTTCAATAATTTGAACCACAATCTAGCAATTTGAGAGGGATTGAACCAAAACCCATTTGAATATTCATAAATCCAAGATAGGAAATGGTCATTCATAGGTAGTAATCAATTTCATGCAATTTGAGTCAATAACTACAATTTTAATCATGCTTCATACTAGTAAGAAGAAATTAGAAGTACCCATAAATAATTAATACTTGAACTCAAAGGAATTAGTTAGAAAGGATTTTGGGACTCCATGGGTGGAAGAACCCATAGATGAAAAAACCCACTTACCTTAGAGTAAAGCTTGAAGAAAATCTTGTTGCTTGGTCTTCGATGAGGAGCCTTGAATCCCTTGAGTTTGATAAAACAATTATCGAGGATGATTTAGAAGAGAAAGGGATGAAGTTTAAGGTTTTGCGTAGGTAAAAGAGAGGAAAATTACCCTAAAATACATCCAAGTTTCCCTTACTTGAAACTAGAAATTTTTTCTAAATTTTTAACTAACTGGGAGTAGTTCCGCGAGGTAGAGGTGTTCCCCCACAGTTTATTTTTTTCAAAATCAAAATTTGAACCAAGATTGATGTGGACTTGGCATACACCCTTCTAGTTAAGAGGATATAACTATTTAATCTGAAATCTAAATTATACAATCTTGGTATCTTTAGAAATAAGACTCAAAAATATTTAATTTGATAGTTCAGGGCAACCTAATGTGTTATATTCTAAGAAATATGGTCTTTAGAAGATGACCCTTATAAAGACTCATACGAAAACTTAGCCGATAGAAATTATTTGGACTCGGCTTGGTGTTACAGATCCCTTATGACCCTACACCACATATACCACTCTTTAAATACTTTGTAATTGATCCTAACTCATATGTACAATTCGGAGTCATCGAGTTTGATCTTATACGCATATGAAGAATGGTTCATGTCTTGGCGTAAAAATATTTTTGGGGTGTTACATATGCAAGTATGATTTGTAATGTGGAAGACCAATACTCACATTGCACTTATGTTATGAAATGAGCTACTCTATGAATTTCAAACCTATGATCATTTTTATGATATATGTTAACTATGATTACTATGTTATGATACGTATTCCAAGGGATTTGACTTAGCACCGAGTGGACTTGAGGTGGGGGGGCCTACAAAAACCTTAGTAGCATTCTCATGTCTCTTAAAATGCGTGACACCATAGGTTTCCTTATGTCTTAGCTAGTGGATCCACATATAGTGTATGTACATTATCCGCCTAGTAGGGTAGAATCTACTTTGGCAAGTAGATTCCCTTTTCTTCCGGTGTAGGGATATCATCGAGATTCTATGTTATAGCTCGCATGGTCTTATTTTCGGTTATGGTTCCATTCCACATATGTATGATCTCTTTTGTATTTTCATAATCTCAACTATGCTTTTTAAATTCTTTAATCATCATGATTCTCTCACATCTTTACTTATCCCATCTTCTTATGTATTTACTTGATCATTGCATCTCATTATTTACGTTGCATGGCATACCCTCATACTTAGTACATTCAAGTAATAACACATATTGTTGCCTACATTGTCTGATAATATAGGGTTTGAGGTTGAGGATCACTTCCCCACACGTGGCTAGTGAGCTTTTTATCGGCGAAGTCTTGAGAGTCCTCATATATCGGGGTCAAGTTATGAGTTTTTGTTCTTATTTTCAAAGACCCTCAGTATGTTTCCTTTTGAGGGTGAGCTAGGGACATGTCTTAGCCCCAGCACACGTTCATGATTAAAGGCATTATTGGACAATTATACAGAGTCTTATGTAGTCAGATCATATTTCCTTTTTGTTTCATGTTAGACTCTTTTCTATGATGTTTTCGCATTTACTTTACCTTATGTATGCTTATTAAATGAACAAGAGGCTTGGTTGGATCCCTTTAGGGTTTTGATCACCGTGTTACGACTAGGCCCTAGGTTGGGTCATGACAGCATCCAACCACTTGATTATTTCTTTTCTTACCACATCTTTCATTATAGGATTCAATCTTCATTGTGGCTGTAAAAATGGCTTATTACCCCCCCCCCCCCCATGAAAATTCTTTGCATACACAAAGTTGGGCTAATCCTATTAGACCAGCCATTTGCCATCTTATGGCTCTCTTTCGCCTTTTAAGTACCTCTAGTGTTGTTTTAACCTACACTTCAGATAAAGAAGAGAAAAGGATTACAGGTAAAGTATTATTGTCACCCATATACTTGAGGTAGGATGGAAGCGGTTTCAACTCCAATTTAGGAGCTTCCTCAATTGATGGTTTGGGTAAAGGACTTAATATTATATCCAATGGTTCCACGTGCTTCTTCAACATACTTTTATTTGGAATGTCTAATGCACTGGACAATTCCTTTGCTTCAACATTGCCTTCAATATCTTGACCCAATAGCACTCTCTCCAAAGGGTCTTTTGCTAATACACACTATGCTGCCACTTCTTCATCTATCGCAGTTATTGCAGAAAACTTCTCATAAATAGCAGGCAACTTCAATACCTAATAGACATCAAACACCTCTACTTTATTATGTATTCTCATAGTTAATCTTCCAGCAACTACATCAATCAAGGCCCCTCTTGTTTCTAAGAATGGTCATCCCAAGATGAAAGGAACCTCTCGGTCAGGCTCAAAGACTAGAATGAAAAAGTCCATGGGGAAGATAAGAGATCCCACTTGGATTAGAACATCCTCAATTATACCATCTGGCCTGGCCACAAAGAGATAAACCAATTGCAACAATATTGTGGTAGGGTTGGGGTCTCCCAGACCCAATTTCTTGAGCATAGATCTGGGCATCAACTTGATACTTGCACCATAATCACAGAGCCCTCTAGAATTGCTACACTTACCAATAGTTACCTGTACTGTGAAACTCTCAGGATCTTTCTGCTAGGCTAGGAGCTTGGCCTTGTTCATAATTCTAAAATGCCACTCCTTAGTAAGTGCCATTGTCTCATACTCTACCAACTTGATCTTGTTGTCTATAATATCCTTCACATATTTGGCATACATTAGGATATCATATAAAATATCAATAAGAGGTAAGGTAATATGTACCTGTTTCAACAAGTCAATGATCTTCTCAAAGCATTCTTCCTTCTCCTTCTTTTTGAACTTTTATGGAGATGGAGGAGGTGGTTTTGCTTTTGGTTCTTTGTTAGCTCTTGGCAAGTTAGATTCACCTTATTTAACAATATTTTTTTTACCTTTTACCTTAAAAACGTTGTTTTGAAAAGCCAACTCAGCTAATGGACAACCACTACGAGTACTCACAGTCTTCACCTGCTTGGGGTTTAGGTTAGTGTTACCTAGCAAACCAGCTTGCTGGCGAGAGTTTTGAGCACTGGCTAATTGCCCAAGCTATTTCTCTAAGTTTTGGGTTGCTAGATGATTTTGGGGAACCTCTGCAGCCAACTTAGCTTGGTCAGCCATGATTTGTTTCAGCATTTACTCAATACTCATATTTCCTGATTTGCTTATTTGCTGCTTACCTTAGCCTTGCTAATTATAATGTTTTCCAGCTCCATATGGCCTGAATTGGGTCTTTCCTTATTGATGATTTTGCTAATTTCCACCCTATGAGAAATTTGGGTTGTTCCTCCAATTGGGGTTGTAAGTATTACCATAGTTCTGGTGACCTCCACCCCTTTATGAATTACCCACAAAGTTTATCGATTCAGGATTTTCTCCATAATACTCAGACATGTATTCATTGCTGGCACACACCTCACAACATGTTGGTTACTGCTATACCATATTTACTATAGCTTGTTGATGCCCTAATGCCAAGTTGTTAAAATTTATGGTCATCATATTCTGCATTGCTGAAATTTAAGATGTCAAGGTCTATCACATCTTCAACTTCCAACATCCTTGTTTGTTTCTATACCAAAGGCCTAGAGTTCCCTCCGTTCCACTCAAGATTTCCCTAAGATATGTGATTAAGTAGTATATAGAGCTCATCATATGTCTTCTCTGAAGCCTATCCACCTGCAACAGAGTTAAGAAGAATCTTGGTGTTGGGTTCCAACCCTAAAATAATGGTTTTGACCAACACCTCATTAGCTTGATAATGTTGAGGACAACTAATGAGTATAGATTTAAACTTGTCCCAAGCTTGATACAAATTTTCCCTAGATTTTTGTTTAAAACTCAAAATTTCACTTTGCAGCTTTGTTGTCTTCCCTGACGGGAGGAATCTAATTAGAAACTTTTGGACCAAATCATCCCAAAAAGTGATTGAGTTTAGCAGCTTCGACTTCAGCCACCTCGTTTCTCCCCCCAACAGAGAAAAGGGAAACAAGTTAATCTCACATAGTCTGGTGATACCCTAGTTGGTGTATATGTGTCACTAATTTCCAATAAGTTTTTAAAATGAACTTAGGTATCCTCATGTGGAAATCCAGTTAACTGACTATTAGTGCACAAAAGTTGCACCATATTCTGCTTCAGTTTGAACCTACCTCTAGCAGGCTAATTCTGGATGTTGTTGGTAACATATGTGGTTCGAGGGATTGCCACATCCCTAACCATTCTAGCTGTCATATT